>NC_139722.1:2598365-3198365 GCF_964211835.1 Anser anser
GAAGTCGCTGAGAAAAAGCTGCATGGAAGCACGAGTGCACAGCTCGTGCCCGAGCGTGTGTGCACGCCGAGCTCTGACCAAGCACAAGGGCCCCAACGTGCTGGGACCCCCCCCCCCCCCCCCGATGCGCTCGAAATCTTCGTGCTGAGCCGGCTGAGAGCCGCGGCCCTTTCTTCTCAGTGCTGTTGAACAGCAGCAGTACCATTTTGTTTCCATTACGTTAATGACATTTCATCTAATGCACCAAATCAGAGGAGTTTTCAAGGAAATACTTGAAATTAGACGGCGAAAATCGTTGCAGAGGGTCACCAGCCCGGGCACAAAAATCCGCCAGCCTGCCCTTTACGCCGCCACCCCCCCCCCGAAAAAGACGGCGCAATATTATTTGATTAAAGAAAACCCCACCGCAACCCCTATTTACCCTGAATGAACGACTTCCCATATACCTGCTCGAAACCCTTTGCAATTCAAATAAGCGATCGTATAGCAGGGATTTTAAAGGTCTCGCTGACAGGAGCCAGCAGCGTGAGCATCCCTCTGAGACCGCCGCGCCGCAGAGCGCAGCTGGAGCCGCGGGAGCGAGCGGGCAGCGCGCTAACGGGACCTGCCCGGCAGGCAGCCGCCCTGGTGGGATCACGCCAGGGCCAGGGCCTCAGCATCCCGTTATTTATCTCCTTGTTTTTTATTTTTTATTTTTTTTTTCATTTTTAATCTTTATAGGTTTACAGAGAGCTGAGCTATTTGCTCCCTAAATAAATACATGCCGTATGGGAGATAAATCGGGGGCGAAAAGTAGTGGTTTCAGCACCTTCCAAAATGATTTCGGCTTTTCTTTTTCAATAGGTATCGGTGCTTCCTCTCTCTGTAACACCTTCCTCTGGAGGGTCCCAAAGTGCTGTGGGAGCACAGACCCGAAGCGGCAGGCTGGAGGAGGTAGATACCATACCTCCCTTTTCATAAATGGGGAAACTGAGGATCCGGACTCGGGGAGATTTTGGGGCTTCGCATGGAAGCAAGGTGCCTGCGGAGCCAAGGCACGGAGATGGAGCCACTTCTGAAAGCCCTGGCGATGGAAACAGCCCGGCGGGGACATCTCACCCCAGATGTCTTTGGCCATGGGGATTTTCAGCTGGAATTTCAGCCCGCTCCCTTTTGGCCCCCTCCAGGGGCTCTTTCTGGGTCTTTTCTAGTTCACGCTCTTGCCCGCTCCCCATCGAGCTTGCAGAGGTCCTTTAAAACCCACCTCAACGTGCCTGAAAATACATCATGCTCACTTAAAACCACAAGCCCTTGGGCTTACCCGGTGATCCGCTCCCTCCCTCTGCACTATTAGCACATTAAGAAATTAAACGATAAAACTCCTAAAGATCCGATTGACCAGGAGCGCGGCGCTCCATATGGCACAGCATATGTGTGCGGCCCTCCTGCGCGCCCCGCGCGGCAGCCTGGGACGGTAAAAGGGTTGCGAGGCAAATTCAGCTGGGTTCAGAAATGATTTTTTTTTTTTTTTTAACATTTCAACCCTCCTCTGCTCCACCTCCATCTGTAGAGGGAAGGCCAGGGAGGTGTTGAACGCCCCTAAACACGGATCCAGAGCTTCGCCTCGCAGGGAGGTCAGGTGAGGCTATTTAACACTTCGCAGCACGGCTCCTAAAAGGCGAAGGGCTTTGTAAAACAACCCCTGAACCCCAAGCTCCATCCCTACAATCAGCTCACAGAGATGCCACTGGAAGGACAGGTACCCGCAGGGGCGAACGTCCCTTTCCTGCCCGTGCAAAATCACCTCACAGCAAACAAGGGGAGCTGGGCCCCGTGCCCAGCTTTCCCTGCAACGACCTCACGGTTTCTGAAAGCTTTGGGGAAAGCAAATCCTCCTTTTTGGGTGCTGGGTTTGCTGGGGTGGCAGAGCCAGGGCCGCAGCACCGCGCCGTGTCTGTCCCCGTGCTCCGCACTGCGGGGCGAACGCACAGAGCCCACACCGAAAACTTTACCTCTAAGCACAACCTAAACCCGATTAGCTGGGATGTACCACGAAGGAAGGGATTAACCCCCCCCCCCTCCCATCCAGGAGCACCAAATCCCATTAACTCCCCATCCCTAGGAGGGGAAACCGGCCCCCGAGAGAAGGACTGGGTGCATTTTGGGACTTATTTCAAATAACCCCCCCCCAGCCTGCAGCCATGCCTCCCGCGGGAGGACCGTCCTGAGAATTTGCGATGGTTTCTGCGGGAAGCATCAGCATCGCAGCGAGCCGCCGTCGGCTGCTCGCCTCCTAAACGGTTAATTCCTGGAGACTGCAGAAGGTTAAATACGTATCGCCCCGGTCGCCTGCCTCCAGCCGCAGTCACCTATAGCTCCCCTTCCCGCAGGATTTCTCGCCGAGAAGCGAAATGCAGCGGGAGGGGGACGAAGCAGCTCCCTCGTCCTGCCAAGCCGGCTCGCTCCCCCCATTGCAATTTGCTCTCAAGACGGCGAATCGCTCCCAGGGGCGGTGGGTAGGCACCGCGCAAAATAGCGGGGGGAAAAAGAAGCTGTTGGAGACAACAGCAGAGGAACAACTCCGTTATCTATGGTAACAGTCTGGAGGCTGATTTATACGGCATATAAATAGAGCGGCAGGAGCTCGCTGGGTAGACACCCTGTGCGGGAGCGAGAGTTGAGATTTTATTTTTTCCCCCTTCCAGGTTCAGCTTAATACAGAAATTCCCCCTCCGTGGGGCATCTCGGGCAGCGTTCATGGAGGCTGCCGTCGGAAATGGGCCCAAACTTTGTCCCCTCGAAGCTGTGGGATGCAAACATGGCCCTTCGTCTTAACTAACCCCCCTCCTCCCCTGAGCATCCCTCTCCAAGCCCCCAGCCATCGCTGCTTTGTTTGGTTGTGGATGGAAGCTGACGGACCATAGCCCCCTTCCACACTTTGAATAATATTTCATCTGCTGGGGAGAAGCTGAAAAGAGGGGAAAAAAAAAGAAAAAAAAGAAAAAGAAAACACTAACAAAAAAACCCTCGCACCCCACATCTCGCTGTGATTTATTTCTGAATTTTCCTCAAGGGGGGAAAAAATCATCTGAAGGTCTCCAAGCTGAGGGTTTAAAATAAAGCATCGTATTTAAGCAAATTGTATCGGAGTAAACAGAGGAAAAAAGGGACAGACGTCCTTTGGAATGATGTTAAGCATTCTGCATATAACACATATTTTAGAGAATAAAACGTGGGGGGTGGTAGAGGGGTTTCAGGGCTCTCCTCCTAAATATACCTGGGCTGCTCAAATCTGGGAGCCACAAACCCCTCTGCGCGGTTTGTCCCCTCTGCATTCGGTGCCTCCGTTGTTTTATGACTATTTGCAAAGCAGATTACATCTGAAACTCGCCTCGCCTTGCTGGAATTTGCTATTTATTTTCCAAGCTGCTCTGGTACAGCAGCGCCGGCCTTGAAACCCCGCGGCTTCAGCTTCCCGGTGACATCTCTGGGTGTATACATTATCTCGGCTCCTATTGTTCTATAGGTCAGTGAGGGAGCCCTGAAGCAGGTAAAAGCACTTTTCCTATTCCCTTTCGAGCCGGACGCCGGAGTCTGAACGCCTGCCTGGTGCGCGCTTCCCGCCCGCAGATTCGGTGGGCATCGAGCAGCAGATGGCCCAGGTAGCGGGTGGAGAAGCGCTCGCACCCGCCCGCAGTCCTGCCCCGCGCCGCGGGACGCATGCCAAGCATACCTCTGCTTTTCCCTACCTCAGTCCTATATCTGCACAGGTTTTTTTCCCCCTTCAGCTGATTAAAAAAAAAAATGGAAAAAAAAAAATAGGACCTGCAATACCTTCCTGGCTGGTATTTACACAAGTGAATATTTTTTATGTGTATACAGTCAGGATGAAATGATTTTTAATGAATTATCCGTGAGTGAAAACAGTTCTGTAAATCAGCAGGGCTGCAGGCAATTTTTACCATATGTCGGCTCGCATTTGTATTACAGAATTTGTTTTTTGTGAGGACCAAAGATCTGCTTTTCTTTCCTTGCTTATGTGCTAGAATTAGGAGCTACATAACTCAGCGCATGTAAGCAAGAATACTGTCTGCCTTTATTGGGCTGTTATTAATGCAAGGGAGAACGTATCCTGCACCGCACTGCACGCCTGCGAGCAGGCAGGCAGCAGGAGCTGCATGCTAGCAGGGAGAAGCTGAACAATTTTAAAAATCCTTTTTTTTTTTTTTTTTCCCCCCATAAAGCTGTCTTCCGACCTTTCTCCAGTAGGATTCCGCGAGTAAACCAGCAACAGCACAGCAAAAAATCTGCGAAATATCAGCTGCGCCACACGCATCCCCTTCCTTCCCCCGCCATAAAATAGCATCTGAATTTGTAATGGCAATAAGGATGAATTGCTTAACGTATGGAGGGGGTGCTCAGGCTAAAAATGCACTCCGTAATAACCCCGAGCTTTATTATCACTGTATTTACCAATAGAAGTGCAAACCTCGCTATGAGTGTTATTCTACACAACAGAAGCCGCAGCCCGAAATGAGAAATTGCCGCCGTAATGCCCTGCAAAATGAAGGCTCAAACTTGTGCACGACACAGGTTAGGAACAAATCGCCGTCCTAAATTTGGTTACGAAACCAAAATGAAAAGTAACCAGGGGGAAAAAAACACACACAAAAAAAACCCACAAAACAAAATTGCTATGGAGATCTCTTACTTGGGCTTTATCCCTGAACTCTGGGGATTTTATTCCTGAGCTGGTAACGCCGAGGAAACATTTCAATTATCTTTAAGAAATATTGCTGCGGTAAAGAAAATAAAAATAAAGCCAGCTCCTCCTGTCATTGACCGGGGGGGACCTCGCGCAGGTTGCGCTGATGCTGGTGGGAGGAGAAGGCCTTTGGCAGCGGCGGTCCCTGAACAAAGAGAGGTCACCCCGGTTGTGCCCACCGGGGCACGGGATGCTTCCCGCTTGCCCATGGGAATATTTGTGGTGATGCCGTCTCGGGCAGGGGGAGGGAGGTGGGAAATATTTCGGTAAGAGGGAAGGGGGGGTCAAAATAAAAGGAAAAAATCCCAATCCTTTCTCCTCTGCCCTCGTCTCCATCCCCTCCCCTTCCTCTCGCTGCGTGCAGAGGGTGCAGCCGGGAGGCAGGGGACGGCGATCGTGGAATAACGTAATGCTGACAGGAAAAATGTCAGCACCGTTTGTCACCAAATGCCCCACGTACCGAGATGAAGCAAACAGTGTGAGACTGACAGGGCTGATGAAAAACAGCACTTAAGATAATTTTTTCTGCTAAACTCTGTTGTGCACTATGCAAATATGATTGCAAAAGTGGGACATTATCAACACTTTAACGCTAGTTAACTTTCCGAGATGATGCTCGGAGCAATCAACATAAACTTAGCATACAGTAACTTAAATAACAAAAATGTTTCGCCGCTCGGCGCTGATGTTTGGCTGGAGCCGGTGCGAGGCGGTGTGATGGATTGCACCGTGCCTGCGAACCAAATTAAAAATACATTGCTTCAGATCACTTGTGGCAGCATCGAAGAGGAACTGGTTTTAAACCGGAATAACAATAATAGCAATTATAGAACAATCTGGCCTGAATCATCTCACCCTGCTAGCAGTTATTGATTATTAATAGGATAATATTTGCGCGAGCCCGCCTTAGACCCTATCCCTCATCCCACTGGCTTCTGTGCCCGCATGCAGCAAGAAGCAGCGTGCTCCTGGCGGGTTCACTATTAACTTATCAAGCTCCCCACCAGCCTGCTTTTTTCCCTAAAGCTCTGGTTCCTAACACCATGTGACCATGCTAGAATCATGGTTTTCCTTGTACCTTTTCCCTCTCCTGAAAAATAAATTTATCTCTTTTTCCAGAAGAGCTCTTGCATTGTGAACCCTAAAGGTCAGCCTCCGAGAGAAAGGAAGAATAAGGCGCAATTTGTTATTTTAAAAAGCTCCTGACAGCGGGAGAAGCGGCGTATGAAAAGCTGAATGGATTTGCCATGTGAGAGAGGATGGGGTGCCGAGCATCTTCGTTAGCATTCACCCCCTTCCCTGCAGCAGTGGCTTAATACCTCCCAGCAGCACTGGAAAAATAGGATTTGGGGTGCTAGCTTGGGAAAAATGTGCTGCAGCTGAACGTGGGGAGAAAAGATGAAGCTGGATTTGATGTCGTGGGATTACCGATGGGGATATTAACAAGGCCGGGGAGCACAGGGAGGTCCAGGCCTGGAAGGATGCCTGCTCAGAGGAGGCCAAAATGCTCCCTGGCCTAGGGCTTCTTCAAAAATGTTAATTAAGAGTAGCACACTGAGTAAAGTACAGAGCATTAGCCCTATTTTGCATATGCAGAATAGATGTGGGGAGGAGAAGCACCTTAAAGAGGGTGGCCCAAGGAGTCCACCCAGAACTGAGCCACGTCTCCATGGTCTGAGTCCTCCTCTTCACCCATCCTTTTCTGTTCTTCTCCTTAATCAAATTGCTAGTGATCCTATCTAGTTCATTAACAAAACACAACAGTCCATAGCAAATATAGACTGGAGGAACAAATCACACCTTTTCCAAAATTCAGGACGTGTGCTAACATGTGTGGTTGATGTAGGACTGGAGAGATCGCCAGTCTACCACGGGAGTTCTGGTAGAGGAAATAATTATACTGTAGGAAAAGGCTTCCTTCTTGTCTCAAGGATTGGCTGTTCTGTCCCTTTCAAGGCCAGGGCAGCCATTTTATGTGTGAGGAAACCAGGAAGGACCCTACTCATCGTGGTAGATCAGCTCTGAATTTACACTAGCCCCATGGAGCACGGGCCCGGCCTGCTGCTGACAGCATCACTAGAGAGAGCAAAGAAGCCCCTGGCTAGGCCATCCAGCATGACTTTGTTCATTAAAAATAATAAAATGTGCTTCACAATTTTGATAGCACTTCTCAAATGAAGAAAGGATGAGGTTATTTAGCCTGGGGAGGAGAAGGCTCCGGGGAGACCTCCCAGCGGCCTGCCCGGGCCTGAGGGGCTGCAGGAGGGCTGGGGAGGGACTCTGTGTCAGGGGTAGGGACAGGACAAGGGGGGCGGCTTTAAACTCAGAGTGGGGAGCTTTAGATCAGACATTAGGAAGAAATCCTTCCCTCAGAGGGTGGCAAGGCCCTGGCGCAGGGGCATATATGATTTATCCCAGAGGGCCTTCACATCTGCTCTGGTCCCAGCCAGGGTGAAAGAGAGATGGGAAATGGAGTGGTCCAACATTTTGGGTCTGGGATGGGGCATTTTAGGTTCATTAGCTTGTGCTGCCTCAGCAGCTCAGCTTGATGCTTTACTCATTGTCATCTCCCTGTGCTCTGCTGGAAGGGCATCACCAAGGCACTGACCACAGCTAGGGTCTTGCAACCCCCAAGGTATCACCAAGGTGGGTGAGCAGCTCCTCCCGCCTTCCCCCATACCCCAGATCTCCCTGGACTTAACCCACTTGCAGCTCCGTACCTCCAAAGGGACGATTGACCCTGGGAAGTAACCGGAGACAACCTCATCATGGCAGAAAGCCTTCTTCTGCAGCTGCGGCTGCTCTGGAGGGGAGCTGAGGTCAGCCAGCATGCTGCTGTTTGATGAGAGAGCTCTCCTCGTTCTCACCCAACGCAAAGGCACTTCACTGCTGAATTTCTGAAGCTGTAACAAGCCCAGTCCTAGTCCCCGGCTGCCTCTCAGGGCCATCAGCAAGTCCTGGAGTGAGAGCATAAATGCACTTGTTCTGCTGCCTGAGTGCAAGGAAACTGTCTCAACAAAGAGGATGAAATATTTCTGGTGGCTTTCTGTAAATGAAGGGAGAGAAAGCAGGGCAGACGGCAGCTACTCGAACCTCTCCACCCGGCAATTCGTAGCCTACAAGAGCTTTGCAGGACCACTGGGACAAGACTTTTCTGCCGCGGATGAACCCTCTCCTTTATCATCTCTGCCCAGATTCCCCTTTTTGCTCTTCCAGCTCCTGGTTCTGTAATAAATAGCAGCCAGGTCTGTGCAGGGTGAGCAAGAACAGCACCAATATCCCGAAATCCTCACCCCTCTCTACAACGGGTTTTTCTTTTGCCAGAAGAATTGGGATGCTGCTAATCTCAAATATTGGGAATTGTGTTATTGGGGTTTCACCTGGTCCCGCTTTCAATAAGGCAGAGGTTTGGACACAACAAACTGACATCCACCCCAAAGAATCTCT
The DNA here is from genome assembly GCF_964211835.1 of Anser anser. NCBI lineage: Eukaryota > Metazoa > Chordata > Aves > Anseriformes > Anatidae > Anser > Anser anser. The sequence continues at coordinate 2,606,557 of NC_139722.1, forward strand.
TTCAGAGTCCCTTCCTGCACCTGTAATACAGGCCAAGGAAATGTCCCAATCACCCCCACACTGTCTCAAATTGCTGTTTTTTTTTTTTTTTTTTCACTTTGAACAACCAGCATCCACTCTCGTCTTGTGCTTTATACATGGTCAGCAAGAGACAAGTCAATGCCTTTGATAACAGGGCAGTTGCACATCCAATTATGCTGGCAAACAGTATTACATTTTCCTATTACTTCGTGGAGAACATCCTTTCTGGTAACCCAGAGGTTATAGAAATTTTAAGGATTTCTTTTTCAAACTTTTCCATGGCTAAACCTGTGATCTCAAATTGACCTAGGCAGTCCCTGCTGTTTGGGCTGTTTGTTGTTAGGTGTCACCGGCGATGGTGCTCCCAGAAAGCCTTGGACGCAATAGACTCAAAGGGATCTGAGGTCAAGGGTAATAAAGTTTAAAATGCAACCTCTTCTTGTTTGGAGATATTTTTATACATATGTATCCTGAAAAGAAAACTCAGAAGAATAATCCTTTCAAATGTGATCTGAAGAAAGTTGCAGGGAGAAAGGCAATATATTTTGTAATGAATTCGTTTAAGCAACTCAGGTGATATAGTTGATTTGCTGCTCCCTGGATTGTAATTTATTAGAAATTGCTTCTGATGTTTACAGGATGCATAAAGAGTAGTTCAATGTAAATAAGGGGCTGCTGTATGTTTAAGTGTCCCTTCTGGTGAATTAAATAACTTTGTGAGAAGACTTCTTGCATATATTTATTCCACTTGCCACTTCAATGTCATCTTGGCTCAGCTAACTGGAGGAGAAAAACCAGACTGCACGTGAATATTTTACCTTTCCTGACGGCCCCGCACTTCAATACAGCTTGGAAAACCCCAAATCAGGGGGCTGCATGCCCTGGGTTTCCCCCTAACCCTCTTGCCCTGGGGACTGGGTGCTGCATTCTGGTGGGGTGGGATGCCAGAGTGTGCAGCAGGAATAAATGTGCTGTCTGCTTCTCCCCTTGCTCTGGTTGCCTTTCCTGTGCTGAAATGCTGAGCCCAGTGGAGGAAAAGCTCGTGCTGCCAGCCAGGGGGACTGTGGCATGCAGCCGCTGCTGCCCGAGTACACAGTGCTGTTCAAGAGTCACCTTTTTGGCATGGTGATTTGCTTCATGTGAGGGTTGCTTTCATAGTAGAAATAAATCTGAAAATCTATATATGACCGTCTCCAATTGATCAGACAGATCTTACATAGCTGGGGCTAATCAGAAGGAGTTGTAATGCATGGATTCCTTAAAGCATCTTACAATTAATGGCAGGATCTATCCCTGGGCTATATGTATATATATATATATATTTTTCTTTTTTCTGAGTGCTTAAAGGAGGTTATGCAGACATAACTCAGCTGGATCGAACGGTCTAATCTGAGATTTACATGATTGGAAATGCTTACTTCTCTGGTAATCGATTCTTGCCGCGCAAGACAGAGCTCTGAAACACGCAGCCCTGGTGTGAGGGAGATTCATTCTTTCTGACGGCTTTATTCCTCCACCATTTGTTTGTGGAGCAGGATGTCATGTTATACCCCTTGCAGACAAACCCAACAACGCAGCCCTGCTTATTTCAAGGATTTACACCCAAACTTTAAACAGGCATTTTAGCCTAGAGAAGGGGATGCTCCGGGGAGACCTCACAGCGGCCTGCCAGTGCCTGAAGGGATTCTGCAGGAGAGCTGGGGAGGGACTCTTTGTCGGGGGGTGCAGTGATAGAAAGAGGAGTAATGGATTTAAACTAAAAGAAGGCAGATTTACATTAGATATTAGGAGGAAATTATTTACCATGAGGGTGGTGAGGCCCTGGCACAGGCTGCCCCGAGGAGCTGTGGGTGCCCCATCCCTGGCAGTGCCCAAGGCCAGGCTGGATGGGGCTGGGGGCAGCCCAAACTGTCCTGTGATTCTGTGATTCTATGATTTGCTTCTCCTATTAACCATGGCCTTAATATAAAAACACCTTGCAAACTCTGAGCAACGTCCCGTGTTTTCTCTCAGCAATGGTGCCAGTTCCCTCGAGCAAGCCCTTGGCTGGTCTGCCGCATGTGGTTGTCCCCACTGTCACCCCCTTCTCGGACCAAGGCTCAGCCCCTCCTATCCTGTGTGGTCTTCAGCACCTAGATTCTGTGTAGGCGACACGTTTTGTGCTTTTCTACGGGACTACATTTTGGTGGTCACCCATACAAACAAAGGAATTTTTAAGCACCTCAGGCTCCTGTTGGTGGTGAGTCTCCCAGCACATCCTGACCTTGGAACATTTGGGTTTTAAAAATAAATACTTGTACTAGCTGTGCTGTTTTCACACTAGGTCATTTATAAGCCTTCTTCCTGATGCCTCTGTGGAGGTTTTACTCCACACTGGCACTGTGAAAGGGACTCAAAGCAGGAGTAAGCCAGGGCTGAATCCAGCTGTGACTGCACTGTTGCCGGTGGTGGTCGAGCAGCGATGCTGCTCCATCTTCTTCCCACTATCACATATATGATGACATGGCTGCAGGTTCTGCGAGCTTTCTTGCAAGACTTGCGTTTTCTTTTGAAATCACAGCTTCTTGTGCTCCCTTCCGAACAGCTTTCCCTCTGAGGGTGACGATTGCGCATGAGCAGCTGGTCGAAGAGGAGCATCATGTGCAGAGCACTCTGCGTCAACGCAAATGCTTCTTCGCTCCAGGCTTTTGTGCATGATGAGAAAGAAAAAAAAATCATTTCCTCCCACTTAGCAGATGCATCCAAAGCTGATTTTGTCCTGATTTGTCCCCGTGCAGGTATTACAGAGAAGCTGCTGCATGGATGAGACGGGGGGGGGACTTGTCACCAGGCTCCTGCAAGTTCAGGCTTGAGGGTCAGAATGCAAAGCAGCCTCCCCGGTCAGTGCTCAGGACAATTCTTCACTTTAAAGAATGATATAAAATGGTTTAAATCAGACAACAAGCTCCAGAAATGTCCCCTATTTATGCAGTTAAAACCTTCTTTGGTATTTCAGTTTCCTGGCTGAGATTTCCATCCCCAGGGGGTGTTTCAGGAGTTGGCCCCCAGCATGGTTTACAAGCTGGACTAGGAGTGCACATGTCCCCCAGGAGAAATGTTTAGCCGGAGGCTGTTTAAAAAAATGAGAACCTGCAAGGTGGCGATGTGGGAAACATTGAAAATGTGTTCTTAAACCAGAAGAAAATGTGGAGTTGTAGTTATGGTCTGGCATCTCCTCTTCTGCTGGTCCGGTGGCAATGGCAACATGGCTGTGTGTGCCCTGCCCAGGGGCGGGCACGTCTGTTTGTGGGTGATGCGCTTTGGGTTTGCTTTGGGTTCACAATGGGTTAAGAGCACCGGTCTGGGGGAATTCATTGTACCAGGGAAGCTTGATCATGTCGGAGTTCAAAATGATGCTAAAAAGAGATCCTGGGGTTTCCCGGTGATTGTTCTGTGTAGTTTCAGATGAGCTGAATTCAAATAAGCCCCCTTATAGATACAAATCTTTAAACTCTGCTTCAGGTCATATGGAAATCAAAATCTCCTCTCTTTCTGCCTCTTCTATCCTCTGTGGTCACACGCTGGGTTTGAATTCAATCCCCAGTGCTGACACCTGAAGCAGGAGAGACTCCAACTTCCTTCCCCCTCTGTATCTACACAAAGGGATGTTTATGCCACAAGCTGAGTTAGAATTACTTATTCGTATTTCCATTTTTCTGAGCAGAATTGTAGAGTCGCTTAGGTTTGATCTCGTGAAATGCTCGTCGGTTTGGCCCAGATCCATGAAGAAGTCACGCGTGGTAACTTGTGGCATGTCTGGGGGATGTTCACAACATGCATATACAGTCTGGAAAACACAGAATGTATTGCTAACATGAAGCCACTTTTCATAGTGCTTGTGCTGGCTCAAAACCTGAGCAGGAGCTGTCTCCAACCAAGGAAGGACCATGCCTAAGAACAACGTCATGCTTGTGGAAGAGGGAATGCCAAAGTCAATCATGTGTGCTGTGAAGAAAGAGGAAGGATGACATTTGCCACTGTTGATGCTAATGAGCTTACACAACCTCATTCATCTGAAATTAGTGCTCTTTTGTGACTTTGTAAATGATCCGTAGTGACACAGAAAGGAAAAGCGGTGCTATCCCAGCAGGATGGGGAGAAGCATTTGGACCTTATTGTCTCTCCAGATCCTCATCCTCTCCAGATCCCCATCCTCTGTGTGCAGCACTTCTGCTGATGAAGCCACGTTTAATGGCAAAAGGCATCATCTTAGCTCTTAGGAGCTCTTAGATTTGGCTTTTCTGGATTCTCTGGTGGGACAAGAGAGAAGAAAGCAGAGAGAAATTAGAGAGCGAAGGAGCTCATTAGCAGGCAGAGTGATCTTTCTCCCTCCTTTCTTCTAAATCCTGATGAATGCGACACACAGGAGAAAAAAAAAATCAGGAATCAGCTCCAGGAGAGCTGTAAATACCTTGGTGTTATGCTGGGATCCTGCCATCCCACAGCTGAATGATGGCACCACGGAGCAAGGACCAGCAAGTGAAGACTCCCCTCTACCCTCCCCTGGTTCAGCTGAGTTGAGCCTGTCAGCAGGCAGCATGGAGAGTTTAATATTTACAACATGTTTTGACCAGTAACATATTCAGCCCATTTTTAGGCTGCGTGGTTCTGCACAGAGGGACATTTCGCATCTCTGAGCCCTACAGAAAGCTCCTGGTTCCTGGAGGCAGCTGGAAGAGCTTTGCAGGTGGTGTCCGCAACTGGAGGTTTCCAGCCTTGCTTTGGTCATCCAGCACCTGGGAAGAGAACCAGGGTCAGGGATGGGATACTGCATGGTTCCTGGGGTGGTAGAGGAAAATTGCAGGTCCACATAACCATCAAATCAAGATTTTAATGCCGGAAATTATTTTCCAGCAGTGACAAACTAGTTAACATTCTGGTTCCGACGAGAGGCCAGAAGGAAAATCTATAGCAAGAGATGAAACCTGTCTTGTTTGGATTATGTGATTAGAAGTTTTACTATTTTCAGTATCACTAATCTGAAAACGTAAGCAATGTCAGCAGAAAATTAGTCAACGTGGGAGGGAAATTTGTTGGATATTCTGGGTTTTATTTCTGCATTGGAAATCAGTTGTTAGCTGAAAAACACACAGGGAAATTCAAGCAGTTTATGTTTCACTTCTTCTGTTGTATGCAGAGCCAGGAGGAATCAGTGACTTTTTGGATGTGAATTTGCGTGGGACATGACAGCAGTCCCTTTCACACAAATTCTGACGTCTGTAAATATAGATTTTTATTTTTTTTTTTTAACTTAAATTTTTGGGGCCTGAAAATTTTTCATAATTAAGCATGTGAAAGACAAGTGACTGGTGATGAGGAGGTTTTACTTCATGTCTCCAAACGGGCCCTCACTGAAATGGGAGTTGTGTCTACATGGCTCTTCACAAATGCATTATTTGAAATATAAATGATCAGATAACTGAAGGGAGGGAGAGAGCAGTCAGTGAGATGGCCAAATTCATGGCTGTGCCAGAAGGCGTGAGCGCAGGTCTCCTGGCTTTCTGTCCCATGCCTCATACAGCATGCAGGAAACAACAAGAGATTGGGCAATTGCTTTCAAAATAGAGTCATGAAAGCTTTGAGATCAGAGCTCTTGATTTGTGTTTATACTGAATTATTTCCCGTCCTGGTAACAACATAAAAACAACATAAAATGACTGTGCAGTATTAAATTCTCCCTTTTTTTCCCCAGCAGTGTGAGGTCTCCAGGGGCAGGCCACTGAGTGAACGTGTTGAGCAAGGACTAAAGCAAAGCCTGGGGATTTAGGCTTTATCTCAGAAATAGCATTTGAGTGCATCACCCCGAGTGAACTGGTGCCGGAGCTGCTGGCAGGTCACCGAACCTCAGAAACAGGTGAAACACCAGGCAGGGCTGGGAGCATCGTTCAGCCCAACTTTGAAAATAGCACTACCCGTAACAGGATTAAACGGCTCCCACCAATACGGGGGAAGGCTTGAAGAGATTATGCCAGGCATACGAGAGGAAGGATTAGCGGGAGACACAATGAAGATGGAAGCCAGGAGAGAGCACTTAGGGCCAAGGGTGAGCAGTGCCACGTGCTGTGCACACCTGGGGTTAACCTCTCCACCTCTCCACACCCATGAGAACGGTGCCTGTGCCGTGCCTTGGGGTGCTCCACCATCACTTGGACACCAGCTCGTGCCCTGCACTGGTACCAGCAAGGTCCGGGACTCCTGGGTCCCCCCTGGGACTGGGAGCACGGACAGCTGCATGCACCAAAAATACGGTGTTTAAGGCCAATTCTCTGTGTTGTCTCAACCACGCTTAGCCTTCTCACCCCAAAATGCCCTAGCAGCTGTGGCATCAATCTCAGGCAATAAGAACAGTCATCTGATTGTGGCACCAGAGTCATCCTTTAGCTTCCCCTTTACCTTCTGAAAAATGAGTCTGTTAATGTATCTGTTCTCCACGTGATACTCTTAATGGACCGCATGGAAAACATCCTTTCCCTGGGCGTCCTCACGAGATGGAGATATCCACAATACAACAATCTCAGACGTGTAAAGTTGCATTTTCTAGAGGTAGGGTTTTAGCTGCTGCCGCTGAACTTGAGTAAGAAGTGCACGCCTTTCCTGCTGTATGGGGTGTGCTTGAATTTCACGGTGACTTCAGTGACTCAGGGTGGGTGACGTCTGAGTCTGCACCTTCATCCCTCATCAGTCCTTTTGCCATACAAATACGAGGCTTTGCTACGTAGCTTCAGGCATTATCGTGCTTTGTTTCCTGCAGAGGATGGGGTTTTGTGCTCTAGGAAACCACATGGCAAAGCCTCTTTCAAATTCAAGGAATTTGGGGGGGCTTTTTGGCATTCTAATTTGAAATATAGTTGCCAATAAGCAGAACTTCCACTATTTTAAACTTACAGGTTTTTTGTCTGTCCTTCCTGCTGGGTTGGGGCCAGGATGCTCTTCTCCGTACCTCTGAAAATGTCTTTCCAGCTTCCCCAGGGCTGTCAGGGCAGCCTGACTGCAGCCTTCTGCAATCTCTGTGCACCTGATCCTCTAAAACATTATTTCCCTTTACTGATCTAATGCATGCTCTGTACACTTGTCCACCGGCCTGGGACCTTCCTGGTGACACGACTGTCACGGTGACAGCTAACTCCTGACATGCAAAGCAGCGAGCAGGTACTTTGAAATATCTTTGTTAATAGCATCAACAGCAGTATTGGTATGCATCAAAGTGCTTTACATGAGTGAATTTTAATGACTGATGGATGAATGCTCTGCAGCACTGGGTCTTGGTACTGATCTGTATTCACTAAAGAGACATGCGTTCGTATGTGCTAATGTTTTTATTTATCTGCTGCATCTCTGGGCCTCTGCTATGCCTGCCCTTAGATGTTTTCCCAATACAGACATTTCCAATGGAAAATGAAATGATTACATTTGCAAGGAGCCTTGGTGTGGATGCAGATATAACGGCAATTTGTATGGAGTAGTTTCTCCTTTTTCTGGTGTGCTGCGTGCCCTTAAAGATCACTCTAAAGCCCGCTTATATGACACAAGCGCATCTGTTACAGAAAGCTGCAATTTTCTGCGTATAGCATGCAGTAAACACCGCGCTGATCGCATGGTTATATATTTATTATCAACACGTGCAAGGCTTTGTACGCTCTTGGGCCACTTAGAATTTGGGCTGGCAGAGACCTTAAAGCCCACCTGGTTCCAGCCCCCTGCCATGGCAGGGACACCTCCCACCAGCCCAGGCTGCCCCCAGCCCCATCCAGCCTGGCCTTGGGCACTGCCAGGGATGGGGCACCCACAGCTCCTCGGGGCAGCCCCAAAGCGTCCTGCACCCCATTAGCTGTCCGTGCTTCAGCTAATGGGCTGCAAACATGAAGGGAGCCGCATCTTTAGCTCCTTTTAACTAAATCCATGATCTCCTGTGCACTGAGCTATCCCTGTGTCATCCTCTCAGGCAGCCTGCCTGCAGCGTCAAGGACAGCTTTATGGGTCTGCTGAGGTCACATCCGAGCATCCCGAGTAATCTTCGCCAAGGCACTGAGTGATGCAGGGATGCTCGCCTCTCTTGGAAAATCGCTGCAAGGGCCAGTTACCGTGGTTTAAGAAGTAGATCTGATTTCACCTCCATACAAACTGTAAGCAAGACTGAGTCAGCTAAGGTGCTGTCACTAAGATTGTATTTTTTATATAAGAATATATGTATATATATATATGAGATTAATGACCTAAGGTGAATTTCCATGGAAAATATTTATTTTGGTAAAAACAACAACCCTATTCTTCAATGAAGACACTGGGGAGAAAGAGAAAGGAGAAGTGCACATGAAAAAATGAAAAAAATCCCTCTTTTTTTTTAATATAAAGAAAGCCTTGAATACCCATAGAAGCAAATGGTATAAATTACATTTTTGTTTGTTTGTTTCCTTTTGAAATGGCTTTGGAAATATGTCTTGGAGCATTTCTGACAAGCTCAGAAAATTAACATAACTAACCAAAGCTTAAGTCGGTCGTCTACAGAGATAGGAAATAAGGCAGGATTCCTCAGTCTAGATCCAAACTTTTCATTTTTTTTCAGTGAATAGAATGAGATCCTCTGGTGACCCATTAATATAATATGTGAGCTTCAGCTTGGTTCTGACTAGAAGCTGAGCATCACTGCAAGAAGCAGAGACTGTCCTTCCATAGCATTTAAACAGCTCGCATTCCTCCTAACAATTCTTCAGCATCTCATGGAAAGTCACTTATTCAGACTGTTTTCTGCCAACCCACGTCTCTCTGAATCCAGCCAGGAGTCACAAGACGAGGTTTCCAAACGTCAGGTGAACACGCAATGCTGACGACTTGTGGGAGGTGAAGATGAAGCGTGGTGGTACCCACACGAGGTGCTCTGCAGAGAGGGGTGATGGATCTGGCTGGCTGCTCCTCATAGGCTTCTGCTGTTCCATCACTTCGTGGGATAAAAAGGCCTTAAGAAGGAAAGAGCTCTCCAGGTGAGCATTGATTTCCTTCCTAAGGATGTGCTCATAAATGTAAATTGGAGGGATGGGAAGAGGAAGCCGTCCCAGGAGGACAGCGTTGGCTTCTGGAAGCTCCTGATCGCTTGAGTGCCATCCCTGGATGTCCCAAACCCATCCAACACTGGGAGCAGGGGATTTCTTCCTGACCTCGAGGACAGCACAGCCATGTACCCCACCTTGGCCCTGCTTATAGCAAGGAAAAAAAACGGGTTTCTGCACCATGCGGCTCCACAGGTTCTGGGCTGGGTTGGGGACCAGTGATGACCTCCAGAGCTCTCACTGCGTGTGGCTGTGCTGAATTTCAGAGGTTGATTTCTCCAAGTGCTTCTTGTCCGTGGCTTAATCTTCCTTGCAGACTATTAGATAGGGAGGGACTGTGACATATAATAAGAGCTTGATGCAGGCTGAAAGGCAGTTGCGTTTTTACTGACGCTTATTTAAATTGAATTTACACATTACTGCACGTCCCATAAGCGAACAGCTTATTTTTACCTGAGTCTGAGTGTTAGCCAGAGAGGTAGCAAGTGGCCCTGGATGGCTGATGGGTCTGCTGGCTGAGATGAAGCCCGGCCATCCTGAGAGCCTCCTGTTGCTGCCGATGCATGGGCCATTGCACGCGGCCGCAGTGAGATGCTTATCTCTCCTGCTAAACCGGCTCTAACATAATCTTCTTGGCAACTTGGGGCTAGGGGCAGGAGATGTCACGCAACTCTTCGCTGCTCAAGGAGCCTCGCCTACAAATTGGCTGAACGTGGATGCAGCTGGCAGGCCCTCGTGGTATGCTCTGGGTTATTTCTGGAAGCTGAGCCACGGAAAAATGCTGAGGACTTGTTTTGATCGCTGCTGCTCTACCTCATTGGCCTCGCCAAGTGCAGTTTTGCGTCTACAAAAGCTGTCCAAAATGTCCCCCATTGCACGGTGATGTTTTCCACGGTGTCTGCCTTGCTTAGAGCCCCACAGAGTTCGTCCTACTCCACGTTAGGCGCAGGCTCCTCATCCACATCTTAGCTAACATCCTGCTAACCCCTAATTATCCAACAGATTTATCCATGTGGCCACCCAGCACAAGACCTCTTCCACTCCTACTGACGATATAGGAGACATGAATCTCCTCTGAAATCAGAGTTTTGGGCATCGATGCTTTATCCCCACTCCTCAAAAAACCCCAAAGCACCCCCAACCCCCACAACTGTGCAATCTGAGTGGAGGCAGGTAGACCTAAATAAAAGGGTGCAGATTCTCCATGACGGAGATGAGTCGCAATCCTGGCTTTTTGGCTTTTTGGCTCCCTTTTTTGTAACTTCATGCCTAGGTCTGGGAGCCAGCTGGCACAGTCGGGCCACGTCCGTGTCATCAGCCTCTCCAAAATCAGGTGGGCACATCCAAACTGCCTTTTGGGACTGGCACTGGTCCTGCTGTACTGAGCAAGCCCCTGTTCTGCCGCTGTATAATTTACCGTATAGAGATGGGGTTTGAGATTTTCATCTCCATCCTGCATGTACCGCTCCTGAATTCCTGCACTGTCTCCTACAACTGGGATTTCTCCCTGTCTTTCCAGCTCAGTTTTCTTCAATGCACTTTCCATGTCACTTCAGCCTCTATATATGGGTACACATCCCCAAAAAAATGCCAGTATAGCAAAAGGGAAGAAAAAAAAAAGAGCTGTGAAGGTGCACATCTCTTAATGACTTAAAAAACCTTTTTAAAGGACTGCAGTTGATTTATTTTTTTATTATTTTTTTTATTTGTATTTATTTTTTATTTATTTATTTTTAGTATAGAGGCATTTCTTTGGGACCTACACTTGGTATAAACCTGTGCTGATACAATCTGTCATCTGAAATAAACCTAAAGTTGAGGTAATCCTTTCGAGCTCAATCTTATAAAACACAGAATCCCATCTCCACCTGGAAGGATTGTGTTTCTTTATTCCAATTCTGGGCGCAACAGAGGATCTTCCTGACCTTTTACATATGGCTAAACACCATGTTCCCATCTTCACTTTGCTCCTGTTGTGAACCTTGAAGGTGGCTCTGACACTTGTTAGTAACCTCTCACGAGAAACACAGGCTACAAGCTCTCTCTGAGCAGCCTCTTCTTATAAATAAATACTTTATTATTTTTTTTAAACAAAATTCCTTTGAAATGTGGCAAGTAGAGTACTTTCACCTGTTTACTGAAGTGCATATCATATTACCTGTATCAACATTAAGGTGTAACTTACATATAGTAAAGACCTCTCAACACGTATCAAGGGTTTACTCAGTGCCTTCTGTAATAGTCGAATGAGCCTTAGCACATTTTCAAGTGGGAAGGCCTTATCAGCCTAAATGTTAATGCTAATAATTTCCCCACCAAGCAGCCCGACTGAGCTCCGTGCTGCTTGACTCTGCTCTCCCATCGCCCGCGGGCTCATGCGGATATGGGGTCTCCATCTCCACCGCCTTCTGCCTCGGGTAGTTATTCAAAAATTGGGTGCGAGACCCAACTCTCACGTCCCCGGACATGATGGATCTGATGGACCGATGTCCGTTTTGCTTTAGGGTCTGCCCAGACTAGCGAATTTAACGGGTGTTGGAGCCCAGTGGTCACTGGTAGCACGTCCCTGGCATGGTTTTGATATGGGACAAGTAACGTTGACCTAAATAATCCCCAAACCCAGATTAGCACGGGTTAGAGATTATTCTTAATAGCTTCTCTGGGAGCAATATTCCCACTTGCTGGAACAAGGGGTGGCTACACCACCCCAGCTGGGCTGGGGCCAGAGGACAGACCCCTCTATTTTACCAGGATAAATGCAGTCTTAGCGTTACCCTTCCATGTGCTGGCATCCCAGCCTGTTATTAGAGTAGCCATCTTCCAGTGCTATTGTGCATTTATTCCATGATGGGCTTTGGCTGTGCTTTCTAAAGCTGTGCTGTGAGAAAGTTGTAATTGGACTCTTGAAATTTAATTTAATGGTTGCCTGGTTGTCGGGCAGTTTTTCTGCCCGTTGTACGCCAGACGTAATCATATTCCATCAGAGGCAGAATAAGCTAGTACGTCCTGTATTATCAAGTGTAGCACGAGTTTATTGCCTGATGGGTTTCCTTGTCTTTTTTTTTTTTTTTAATTATTATTTTATTATTTTCCGTGTTAGATGTACACATTTGTTTTTGTAGCTCCTGTATGCGGACCTTGGTGTGTTGAGTTATGGTGGGTTATTTGTTACTGGGGGATATATTGAGAGAGGATTGTGAAAATACCGAGTTAGAAAGGCCAAGGAATGGTTTAGGTAAGATAAAAGAACTCAGAGCCCCGACCCTGGGGTTGTCATATTGCTAATAACATAGATTCCAGACGAGGAAAGGGAGGGAGGACAGAGCTTGATAGGTAGGAGCTGATGATAGAAATGAATCTGGAGCAGAAACAAAGTGATTTAGTGTCTGTCTACATGGCTAGTCTTCACTTTGCCTGTACTCTGGAGGTAAGATCACCTCCAGGGGACGTGGCAGCCCTTGGCAAAGAGGGACATGGTCACCCCTCCTGGCCACACCAGGTCGTCCATGGCTGGGTTCCCTGCCTGGTTCACATCAGCTTGGAGCAGCAGTGGGTACATCAGTCTGCACCCACCTCTGTCCGAATACCCATAGAAACCCTACACACCCACATTGGGAAGTTACCTGGGCTCAGGCACGTTTTCCAAACCCGCAGAGGAGGGAAAACCACCGTGCTTACTCTGTTCCTCTTTTTGCTATGCATTCTGTAGCTTTGAGTAAAAATGGATAAAACTGAAAGTTTAAAAGGAAGCACCACTGAGCCAGATAAGTTCAATGCAAATTTTCTAAAAAGCCGTTAAAAGTGAATTCACTGTTCTCTCTGTCCAACTTAAACTTTTCAATAACTCCTGAAATTACGAAGCAACAACAAACAGCATCGTTTAAGCAGTGATTACTCAATGAGCTGCTACCAGGGAGCATGACCCAGACTCAGGGAAGTGTGGATTCAAGTTTTGACAAAAAAAAAAGAAAAACAAAACAAAACAAAGCAAAAAAAGAAAACAACAACACCTTCTTCTGTGGGTGCAAAGAGCGTACTTTCTGCGCTCACTGAGGTCAGCACTGGAGTACCATGGGGAGATGCTCCTGGCTGAAGAGCTGCTGCAAAGCCGGTGGAAGGCATCTGGATCCCTTGGAGAAACTCGGCTGTGGTCCCCCAGCAGCTGCCTGCTCCTGCCAGAGGTTCTCGGGCAACGTTGTCTGCTGGGCTTTGCTTCTGGATGCTTCTCTGCCCTCTTTGTGCTGCCCCTTGGAAGCCCTCTCCCTCTGGCAGACTGATGACATTAGCAGGGTTGTCCCCGGTGGCTGAGCTGCCGTCTGTCCCCACACCACCGGCACAATCCGGAGACGAGGACACTTTGGGATGAGTTCCCCAAGCGCACCCAGGGGATGGTTTTCCCTGTAACGACTGCTGAGCGGAGAAAATGTCTCTCTTGGTGGCATGAAAGGACCCGAAAACGATGCCCAACCATGGGAGTCCTGCCCATTTAATCCCCAGCGGATACAGCGGGGCTTCCCCTTAGCCAGAGGGTTCACTCCAATCTGTTACAAGAAAATAACTTGTCCCAGAATGATCCGCTCCCTGGTTCCTCTTCTGGCTTCATCTTTATCCCTCCCCGTGGCTTTTACATCCCCTGCCTGCTGCTAATCAGCATCCCTGGGGAAGCAACTGCTGATCTGAGTGCGTAGGGTGGTGGGCATCTCCCGGCATCTCCTGCACGGGCTCCTGCAGCACCCAACCACCCCCTCGCCAAGCTCAAAGCCTCCGTGGCAAAAACACATCAACCTGGTACACCCAGCCCTGTACCTAAGAGAAAAGGTGTTTCTCAGCAATTGCAATTTAGGTAGAAAAAAAAAAAAAGTATTTGTATATGTGTATGTGTTTGTGTGTGCGTGCGCCTGTGTGTATATAAATACATATATATATTTTCCCCTCTGAAACGACTCGCTTCCCTTTGGGAATAAAGGGGATCTTTAAAAATGCAAAAAAAAAAAAAAAAATCCTTCCAGACAGTTTGTCATGTCTTACTAGAAACAGCCGACCCTATTAGCAATTTAAATGATGCCTCCTATTAGCATAATTTTTAATGAAGCTGAGCACGTGTCTCACATTTGTGTTTCCGATGAGGTGGGGAGGAGGCGCTCGGACACTCGGTGAACGTAGGAGAAACCGACTTGGGGAAAATAAGGAGTGATGCCGTGGCCTCGAGAGGATTTCGGCACTGACCCAAGCTGGTGCCATGAAATTCAGTGTCGAGGGGGGGTGCACAAACCCCTGCTAAGGGCACTGATCGTGCCCACGGGGCTGCTGTAACACAGCTGCCTACAGACAGCACATCCCAATTCAGCGTGGCACCACGTAGGTGCTTGTGGAAGATTCATACTGCATGCTCTTGACCTCCTCTCGTGGTTTCCACGCCCTGCCATGACTTTATTTTAGTTCTCTATAGGCGGCTTTGTGCTTTGTGTATTTTCTCCCTTATAAATACGAATTTGGTGGAAAACCTGCATTGACAAAAACGTCCATGGGAATAAACCACGACGGCTGTGCCTTCTAGGATTTTAGGTACAGGTGGGGCAGACGAAGTAGAAGAGCGAATGTGCATGGGGTGTGTGGCTGTGCTCCTCCAGCAGCAGCTGGGAGTTATAGGATGCATGCCCCGAAGGTCTGGGCGTTATTTCTGCACGGGCTATGGCAGGTGAAGAGATGAGCAAAGTCATCTGCATGGTGTGGCTGGCCACACTGGTGAAAATACAAAAAAGGTCTGCTGGAATATTTTTAGCATTCAGAAAAGTTTGCAAATCACCTACTGTACTGCGGACAGAGGAACCGTGGTTTTCTTTTATGTATTTTTTTCTTGTTGTTTTGATCCCAAACTATTGGGACTAGTAGGATTTTTTTTTTTCCCTGCTGTCATTGATAAAGCCTTTGGTAGCTTTTAAGTACGATCCTGAAGCTTCCTCAGGACTTTGCCCTACAAATCAGACCGTGGTTGCGAACCAAGTCCTCCCTACCCACTCGGCAGCAAGAGTAACAAGCACAGAATGACTGACAGCAATAAATGCTAAATAAAATTGCTTGCCACCCTGGATCTGTTGTCATCATTTCAAATTCTTATTTGCTTTGCAGTACCCTCGTGGCAGCGCGCAGGAAGGGAATGCCAACGGGTTTTCAACTCGATCAAACATCAGATAAAGCAGGGCTTTTTGGTGGGAGCTAAAAACCTCCGTGATTTCTCAAAGACGAGATGGGAACTGAGCTTTGCCCGCATTTTCCTCTCCGTGGTTTCGCCCTGTTTTTCCCACCTCTCCCTGCTTGCAGTGCTGATCCCATGCACTACGCCAGGTCCCTGCGCACGAGCCATTTGCGACGATAGAAGGGAAATTGTGCGTGGGTGTGAAATATTGTGTGCACACATGTTCCACATTTTGTTTGCTTAAAAGCCCATGCAAAGCTTTTTTTTTTTTTTTTTTTTCCCCATTTTTTCTTAATGGGAAAATCCTCCTGGGAGCCGAAGTTGCACAGGCAATAACACCCCACACAAACCAGTAACTGGCCCCTTATGGGGAGGACAGGAACGCCCTCGTGCAGGGCACCCTTTGGGAAAGCAGGAGGTCACTTGGAGCATCCATCCCCTGCGCCAGCTTCCCCGGCTCATGCGCGAGTGGTCTGCCACGATACGGAAACATCCTCATTAGGGTAATAGGCAGATTTCCAGGATCCACTTCTGATTCCCTCGTCCTGGAACGGTCCCAAATATCACAGATGTTTTGACGGCTCTCCCAGAGGGCGGCAGCAGCTCGCTCTCCACTTTCGGCATGCTGCGCCCTGGCACGCCGCGAGCTGCTGCCTTGCTCCGTGTTGGGGACAGCAGCCACCGCGGTGCTCCCAGTGACCCCCAACACCTTCAACTGGGCAGACCGAGGTCCCAGCATGGAGTAGTGCCAAGCTGGGTTCCTCAAAACCCTGCATCATCCTGGGAATCCAGCCTGCACATGCTACAGTAGCTTTTGGGGAAAAGCACATTTTTTAGGACACTCTGCATGAGTGCTATTTCTTCAGAGGGACCTTGATGATAAAAAATTCAGAGGAGAAGTGAGGTGAGAAGGACGGAGGTAGGGTGGTGACTCCTTTCCAAAGCAAAGAACTGAGGTGCATTAAGGACAGGTTGAGCATTAGGAGAAAAAATAAGAAAAAACCTTCAGCATCAAGGCGACCTTCAGCAAGACGATGACCTTCCTCAGTCCACCCTAGTGCAGAGCAAACACCAGCCTGATCTCCATGCTGGGCCCCATCCTGGCGGCTACAGGGTGGGATGGTGAGTCAGGAGATGTGAAACCACATCTCGATTTGTGGGTAACCTCAGGAAATCATTTCCCCTCCACCTTCTGTCCTATCCTTCCCCACCTGCCTCAGAAGAGGCTGTGAAGCTTATTTCACTCTGGATTGCAAAGTGCTCGGGAAAGTTCAAGTGAAAGACAGCATGGAGCTATTATTGTTGCTGATCTTTTATTTCTCTCTGCCAGTCAATTAAGGGGGAAAACTTGACAATCAGAAGTTATTCACTGTGCTATATAACAGCCTCTTGTAGGGTATATCTTCCCCGGGAAGGAAACAAGAGCTGCCTGTTTATGAGATGACTGGAAATATCAGACAATAAAAGAGAAGCATCTCTGCGCATTGCTTACCTGGCCTGTCTCCCACCTGGTGCCCTCACGCACATTTGCTCGAAGCGATCGCAAAGTGGGTGCAAAGTGCTCTCCTGGCAGGGTCGCGGCGCTGGCTGGCGCGGCACTGACGTCAAGGTGCCGGTGAAGTCAGACCCCCAGCCAGAAAATGTGGGGCTCCTCCGCATCTGCAGGCAAGCCCAGGTGGGACAAGGCGGCATCTGAAGGACTTTATGGCTCCCAGCCTGAAAACCTGGTGCTGGGGAATGGGGGGGAACGCAGCTTGTGCTGCTGCGGTGATATGGGACTTGCCACGGGTCAGGTCGGAGCGGCAGGGTTGGAGATGTTGTTCAGCTTTTTTTTTCCCCCATTCATCGGAAAGAAGTTAAAAAAAAAAAACACCCAAAACCGTGTGCTGCTCATCTTTGCTGCACTCGGTTGACGTGTCCTGGTCAACGAGATGCCTGCAGATTTTGTGGCATGGAAGCACATTCAAGGCTCTAACACAAATAAAAGATAACTGGGAGAATAACCTTCCGTAGTGCTGCATGCCTCACGCCCTTGCTGCGCCTTTATTCATAGCCCTTCACAAATATTAATCAAATAAAGTGCGCTGAAGTGCCCTGTGAATTAGGTCAGGGAGATGAGGGCTGCGTCTCTAACGCTGTGCAGAGCACTCACCGCTCCCTGCTCCTACAGGACAACCCATCCCCGGGGCAGTCCCGGTGTTCCAGGGGAGAGGTCTCGCTTGGTCCCCAGGTTGTCCTCTCACCTGTGCTCTCATTGCTCCTGGACCTCATGCTAGACCTCAGAGAGCTGCTGTTGCATTTATTAACTTGGAAAGCGCTGTGTCCTATGGCATGGACTCGGACATAAAGACTCCTCGCTGCCTTAGTGATAGGCTAGAGCTCTGTGCCTTCCTTCTCCACACAGCTTTTTGCTTTGAAAGAGGTTTTTCTGTAAGAAAGCCTACGGTCATTCATGATGGGGAGGTAGACATAAACCCCGTGACTTGGGATCCCCAATCCTCAGGAAGAAGGAGAGCCCCTTAGAGGTCTGAACTGAATTACGGTGCCATAGAGAAATTCCAGGACAGACCACAATAATTCAAGTCAGAGCTTGGCCTGAGCACTGGAGTTAAATCTGTTAATCAGACCATGTGTGCTGGCACCGCAAGGGAGAAGCCAAGCTTGGTATCGGCTTTGGACGATGCTGCCATCAGCAGCACAGACCTTCCCAGGACTGCTCAATATATGGCGTCAGCCAGAGGCTGCAGATCACAAAAGGAGGTACAACCACCCAGCACAGCCCAGTGAAATGTCTGAACTCTCTCTTGCTTCTTGAGAGGCCAGTTGACCTGAAGGGATGTGGTTCTGGCCAGCACAGGGATCTCCATAGGTACTCTCTGAAGCTAACAAATTTCGACAGTACACTCTGCCCCAAAAGGATGCTTAAACAGGAAAACATCTTTGATATTGATAACGCTGCCTTGGTAATGACTACGTAGGTGAAAAAAAATAATAAGGATTAGCTAACAACTCAGAATGGGAAGAGTCCTTTCTTCATCGTAGCTTGAAACAGTTCCCATTGAAACCACTGTTAAGAGTCTGCCTTCTTCCCCCAGAGACCAAAACAAGCCTTTCACAAAGATTTGATTTATATATCCCATCGCTGAAGGAATGGCTTGGATTTCATGGAACTAGGAGGGAAAATGTGGAATTTTTGCAGACATCACCTGCAGATGTCTGGTGGTACCCATGAGGGATGCTTATGGGTACAAGAATATGGGTTTAGCCTTCACTGATAAACAGGTCTGTAGCAAAGATGCATCTGCTTCGTGTCATCAGTCTCTCTGTCCTGCAAACGCCATGCTACCAGCTTGCTGCTTATGCCAGGCGAGACAGCACAGTCCCACAGCTCCCAGTAAGGCACTGGGAATGGCACAACAAGGCCAGTGTCCTGCTCAGCCACAAACACCCAAGAGGGCCATGGCGATGTGCTTGGAACTGGTGGAGAAGTGGCTGTGGTGGTGATGGTGGCAGTGTTCGTGCAGTCCAGCTGTGATGAACACATCTATAGTCTGAGTTTCAGCTCAGGACCACAATCAGGTCTCCAGAAGACCTCAGCAGTGGACGAGGACACATCACGCTGCCTGTGCCTCCTGGTCCTTGCATTTCCAGGTTTCTCTTGGCTCTCTTGCAAGGTCTGGCACAGAGAAAAGCCTTCGCTTTCCTCCCACAGAAGCTGGGCTGGTTTATTATCCCTGTTAGACTAGCTGTCTCCCCCATCACCTGCGCAGAGCTTTGGGGAGATAAGTGTTTTGAGAGCAGGAGTGAATTTCATTAATTTCATTGTCCTCATTTTATCTGCCGGGTGGAGGTCAAGTGGAAATATTCTACTTTATTTTGGATTTTAATTTAGGAATATCTGAGCTATCTTATCTGATTGAAGCTGACCCCAGCAAAATGCTGCCTGCTAAATATTTCAGATAAAAGGTGCAAGGAGTCAATCAGCAGGTGAAGATGAAATTCCTTGGCTGTCAGTAAAGTTTTTTGCAAACCACTTGATCAGAGCTTATCTTATAGCCGGATGATTACTTAGGTGGGGGCTGTAACTAGCGCTAGTGGTGCTAGAATATATTTGTCCTGCTGCTATATTCCCCCAGTTACTCTCCACTTTCTCCCAGTGTTTGTTTGCTATTGCTGTGCTATGCTTTCATCTGGAAAGCAAAATTATGGCAATTGTCCTTTTAATAACATCAGCACGTTGTCCAGCATGACCAAGAGCCAGGTCTGATTTGGGCCCCTAACAATTTATTATCATGCAATCCTCCAGAAAATGAATAGCTATCCCTGTGAGTGGTAACCCGGACTCTTGAAGATGAGTATCTCTTCCTGATTTAGATAGCAAACTTACTGGAAGAAGGGTTGCCTTTTGCTTTATGATGGCATGTTGAGAGATTCTGAGTCCAGCAGCTAAGTGGTAGCACAATTTAAAAAGTCACGTTTCAAGAAACAAGAATTAAGTCGTGCTAAGGAAGATCAGTGTGAATGAGAGTTGAATTTCAGAGGATGAAAACTGGTTTTTTTATACGACTTTTCCTTCCTTCCTTCCTTCCTTCCTTCCTTCCTTCCTTCCTTCCTTCCTTCCTTCCTTCCTTCCTTTCCTCCCTTGCTCCCTTCCTCCCTTCCTCCCTTCCTTTCACCCATCCATCCTTCCATCCTTCCATCCACGCATCCTTCCATCCATCCATCCATCCATCCATCCGTCCGTCCGTCCATCCGTCCGTCCACAAAAGACAAGTTTCCCACTGAAGAGAAGGCTCCAGGGACCAAATCGGAGCCTTCACCCCAACCTCTGCCACGTTTTGGCTGAAGATCCCACACGGCTTCAGAGGAGACCCCACGCACCGTGTAGCTCCTGCGTATAGGTTCTGCACTGGCCGGTTTGTTAAATGCACGGGGAATGCCTTTTCAAATGTGCTACAGAGTAAATGTTTTTTCTTACTCATTTGTTGCTAGGCTAATGTTGTGAAACACTACAACAGGCCATTTGCAATTGTAATGCTGAGCAGTCAAGCACAAGCATGTTAGCATCTAATGCTGGCTGCCGTGCCTGCAGATTGGCAACCGGCACTTTAGGTATAGCCCTTAAAGCTTATTAAACTGAACGGTCTCTGGAGGTTTTAAATCTTCCCTGCAGTGTCGTATTTATGGGAACTCATGCCTACCAGTAGCTGGGCTGAGAGTAATTGACGTGTCTTTATGGAAACTTAGACTTTGGTCCAAGCCATATGCAATATTGCTATCTTCACCAAGACTTCTGAAGGGACTTTGTAGTTAATAAACTAATTATATTTTAAGTTCCTATTTTTGACCTCTCTTGTACAGTTATCAAAAGAGGGAGAGACTGGCTCAGGACATTTCCATGGACAGTGTATCCAGAGCTTTAAAGCTCCATGCCACAGCTTCAAATTCAGAGTCAAGTTGCTAGGAATCAAAATTTTCACTGAAAAAATCTCAATGGAACAAAATATGAGAAAAGAGCTGGTGAAGAAGTCTTTTCTTCACAGATAGGTGCCCACGGCAGCAGACTGCCAGAGGAAAAGTACTGTGCTGATGACCCGTTCTTGGCAAGGCAGATAAAACTGTTAATTTGAAGTTAAATGAGTCCAGGTTGGAGATCCATCCAAACCCAACAGCATCATGGTATATGGCATGCTGATGGGTGAAACAGCCATGCAGTGGCTTACAGCCAACAGTGAGCCTCCATAATGGTGGTTTCTTCAGAACACATATTGTCTGACTTGATGCCATGAGAGGACCTCAAGTCTTAAAATTTGACCTACATGTATTTTTCTTGCAGATGTAATACAATAAGGTCCTTAAAAAGCCCTTTATGCATTCTCCGGACTTCCATTCCATATGTTTTGACAGCTTCTTAAGCTTTTTGAGTACCACAGTTGGATGTTGTCTCCTTCCCCAGCAGAGGGAGATTATTTCTCTTTCTTTTTCTTGTTCCACATTGCTGTGGCCCAGAAAGAGGAGAGTCACTGGGATCTTACAAGGTTTACAGGGGATTGCCCTGCACGGTGATTTTAGAGAAGCAATGAGAAGATTTAGGGGCCTCATTTGAAGCTTCTGTGCTGTTCATGGGGGACGCAGCACTTGCCCTGTGAAAGCTGCTTGGCAGGAGTGCTTCTTCTCCTCCACAAGGAAGGTGGGAGGCACATCGTCTTCCTCTCCGTGCAGTCACTGGTGATGACAGTGAAATTAATTTGACCATATGGAAGTAGGCTGCAGATCTTGACTGTCTATCACACTCCAGTTTCCAAAATCATGCTCCTGACACAGCACAACCATAGGCTGCTCCAAACCTAAGGCTTGTAGCAAAACGACATTTTTGTTCCTCTATCTCCGCCAAGGTACTCTTAGGTGTGAAAGATAAAGGTCTCTAGCAATTTATAACTGCTAATGTTCTGGCCCTGAAATGATCGTGGAAGACATTTTATTTTCTGTTTATTCATCCTGACTTGAAGTGAATCAACTTCTGAGCTCACATCATGTGATGGTGGCACTAGAGCATGTGTTTTCTGTGCGAGGAGAGAGTATCCAGGCAACTAGACCAGATATCAAAATCTTGTCAGATTTTTCCCACCCTGTATTTAGTCTGTCTTGCAGCCCTTATTACCACTGAATTTAGGACCTTGTGATCTCTAATGAATTTAATCTCGCAGCCACCTTTTGCAGGCAGAGCAATGCCTCCATCCTGCAGACAGAGCTGGGTAGGAAACCCTGCTGAAGTAGGGCATGAACTGGGGATGTCCAGGTCATCAAAGTCAACAGAGACCTTTGTTTAAAGGTGAGAACAGTTCTCAGCGTGAGGGATTCAAATCCAGAAAAGGAAAATTAACAGCAAGATGGTGCTCTCTTGCTGGACCATAGCAGTATTTAGGCTGGAAGGGGCCTCAGGAGGTCTCTGGTCCAACCTCCTGCTTGGAGGTTCAGACCTGCTGGTTCAGACCAGGTTGCCCAGGGCTTAATCTGGTTGGGTCTTGAAAATGTCCAAAGACAAAGACTGTATAACTGCAACCCGCTGTTTGTACCTTTTGCATCCATCCAGAAGACTTCCTGCCTCCGTCTGCCGTGCATCAACCCAGTCAATCCCCACGGCTAGAACCTGAGAGAGGGACCAAACTCACTGGAGAGAGGCTTCTGCTTTTTCTGCTGGAACCAGCGAGTTTTAGTCCTGATGACAAAATATGGATCCCTGTGGATGAGTTAAAAGATTGAATATAGCTAATAAAGGCACCCAATTTTCACTCATGTTTTATTCATGTCCTAAAATACATGTGTACTTGCTACCTGCTCAGGCCAGAGAGGCAGGTACTCTGAAGGTCTCCCCAAGAGGATCTTTAGACTGTCCATAGCTTCGCTTATGTCTGTCGCCTATCTATTCCTTGGCAGGAAAACCAGATCTGTTCACCTGTCATTTTAGTTACTCCCCAGTGAGTGAGAAGCAAAAGCCGAATCCTACAGTGTTAACTTTTAATTCTTATCTTTTTTATTCCTGCTTTTTTGTTTGACACTTCGTTGTCAAGGGCAGAAATTGAGGAAGACAGGAATCACTTCTTGTATGATCAAGCAGCCAACGGAATATCCAACTTTTCCCCTAGTCATTAGGAATATGGAAGTCAGTCATGGACAGTGTCACGGCACAATGTTGGGTGGATACAGAGCTAAACTATAATTTACATAACTGGAATTTTGAGACCTGAGAATTATTTATTAAGTTGCAATGATTCATCTCCCACTCCTGCCTAAATAGGGAAAGAATAAAGTTTCTTGTATTTTAAGTTAAAAAGTGTTGTTGATGACCCAACAATCTCAAAATATTTCCTGGGGGGTAAAATCAGGAAAATCATGCATTTTTAATTCCTTGTCATTTTAGGTTAATGTCCTAAGGTTTTATTTCTTTAGCAATTCTTCTCAAATGTGCTTATTCCAAAGCCTATGTCCTAATTAAAAAGCACAGTGCCCTGAAATAAGAGATGGCATGCGTGAATGTCCTAAATAAAGAAAAATAAATAAATAAAGGGCTTGTTAAATTTTCTACATAATGTCCACGAATGAGGAAGCATCCCCCTCTTGCTTTTTTTACCTATGGATATCATTAATACGGACTGTTCCGGCACAATGAACTGGAAAGAATGGTAATATTTTTAATTTCCTCTCCTCGGCAGAAATTGTTGCTTTAACATATTAATGTCCACATGGGTAATACACTGACTCCTGGCCGACGTGAAATGGGACTTTATCTTGGATTTTGTGGGTACGTCAGAATAGAGTCTGATTATCTTGGGAAACAAATTTCATGCTGAAAATTCTGATGGGGCTTCCAGAGACAACAACTCACAAAGTTTCTTCTCTCGTGACCCGGAGTGAGAAACAGCTCAAAATTCCCACGAGCAGCTTGGCCACCCTCTTTGCAGAAGGTGGCCACGTATTTAAGGACTGAGAAGTCCGCAGTTGTCTCAATTTGGTAGCAAGAAAATGATTTTGCAGCAAGCTATAAGTGTAATTCAGCACTGAGTTGAGCTGGACCACAAACCCAGTCTTCCCCAAGGCAGCTGTTTTTTCCTCAGTAATAGTTTAGAGAGAACTGCAAGTGATACCAATGAGCTAGAAATCAGCTATTCAACTGCCTTTCTTTGACTAGAAACACTGCAACGGGGCACAGCAGAAGGTGTGAAGCAAAGTGGATTCAGGAGTTCGCAAAGGAGCCTAACTGTTCTCTTAGTGCAGCTCTCAGCCTTTCATTTTCCTTCTTAAAATTATTTTGCTAATAATCTTACCGAAGGAACACAAGAATAACAACAAAATCAATAATCCTGTTCCCTTTTAGTTACAGGATTAAAAGGAGCTGGTCTGTTATCTCGTCACTTTGTCCTTTCAAAAGAGAGGAGAAAAACAGTTGTGCCTGGAGTTTAGTTTGTATGCAGAAAGACACGGTGTAAGTAGCACAGTGCAATCTTCAAGGCCCCAGTGGACACATTATGTTTGATCTTTCTTTGTTATATTTTAAAAAAAAAAAAAAGAAAGATTTATACAAGGAATTATTTGGGCTGAAAAAAAAAGCCTTTTGCTGCCCTGCAAGGCTTTAGTGGGGAAGGAAAAATGGCAGAGCAAGAGCACCGCTTCCACGCAAGCCGGGAAGGGAGATTTGTGGCTGTGTCCCCAAGGAAGATTTGCCCAACCCCATGTCTGAGCTGGGCACTGAGCTCCTGCGATGCCTCTGTGCAAAGGCATGGCTGTGACAAGAACAGCAGTGTGTGGACTGAAACCCAAACCCTCAAACGAGGGTACCCCAAACAGGCAGGAAAATTGCAGATGTAACCCAGGGTGGGAGCTCGGGCTGAGGATTGTTTTTCTACGGAAGAGAAAATAAGATGGTGGGACATTAGAAGAGTATGCACTTGGTAGAAAGCTGTTCTGGAGCAAATGTAGGTAGTTCCCCAGGAAGAGGACTGAAAGAAAGAGGCTTTGTTTAGGGGAAGGAAGATTTATGTTAGATATTAGCAAAGCTTTTCCACTCTAAGGGTGGAGGGAGGCCTTTTCGAAGGTCTTGAAAGAAAATGCATTAGTCTGACCTCCTTTTCAACAAGAGCCTTTATAGCTTGAAGGGGGATCTTCACAAGCCTAACAGGGCTCGTGTCACGTTTCTGACAGGCCCTGGCCGCAGGTGATCGCCTGGGACCATGCTTCAGTTCTGGTGTGTGGCCTGGGGAAGGCCTCGAGAGCCCCACGTGGGCTGAAGGCCCGAACCAGACACACATTAGGTGTGGCTTGAGCTAGCTTTGGCGCGCGGGGAGGCCGAGCACCAGCCAGGAGAGCCTCTGGAGGAACATCCCTCGGGCTCCCAGCTCTCGGAGCAGCACCGAGAGCTTTCCCTGGCCGCCCGGCCGAGGCACAAAGCCGGGGAGATCTAACACCAGCGCACAGAAGGGGGCACGGCTGCGAGCATAAATGATCAAAGGGCAGAGCAAGCTGATGTGCGTAAAGAGGCCCTGCTACAGCTGAAGAGATCCCCTCTAGCCCTCGCCGATGCTAATGCATATATTTACCTCCTGATTGACTTCATAATTAATTGGCTACATGGGGGTAGATCCTTCTCTCTCCTCCTTTGCTCTAAGTGAGGCTGCAGAAGCCCACAGACGGACCCGGGAATAAAACCGAGCCACACAAGGCCTTTGTTCTTTATTTGCTCTGAAAGTATAAAAGAGCCTGTATAGATATAAATGAGGGCAAAATATATATATTTAAATCCCCAAAGTGCAGCAGGCAAAAGGCAGCATACGGCAGGGCTTAGGCAGTTGTTAAAAAGAAGAGGGATTGTATTTTTGACTGTAAGGTGGATATATTTAAAAAAAAATGCAGTAGAAAGGTAGGGGAAATTAATACTTCTATCCCAAACAGAACAAGGAGAAGAAGCATTTGTTATGCAAATCTTTTCATTATTGCAAATCCCGAGTGCTGATAAGAGATAAGCGCTGTTCTAGCTTTATTTCAAGTAGCTCCTGCACAGACGTGGGTACGTGATTATATTGCTGCGAAAGAACGAAACAAACACACACATTTTCCCTGTACATTTATTTCTGTTACTGGAACATGAATTCTGGAGCCTGCCTGAAAAGGCATTTGGTCCATTGAGGCTTGTTCATTTTACCGCTTTGTTTTCCGCTAAGGTGACATCTGCTCCTGAATGACCTTAGCATCCTTTCTCTCCGCAGCCTGGCCCGGGTGGCCGCTCCTTTTATGCGCATACATTAATGTTCGGGTGAATCGCAGCTTCATGAGGTCTGTTCTTTATTCTTTTCATTGCCACTAATCCTGGAGTCTGCGGGGAACAAAGGGCTGGATCCTCGCGGTGTAAGCGGCCAGACCCCACCATAGGGATTTACACCTGCCACGGCATGACACCAGTTATCTCTGAACCCCATTCCCCACTTTGCCATCTCCGCCATCAAATTCCTTGTGTGGCTGCTGATAATAAAGCAGCATGGGATGCTGCTTTTTGCAGCAGAATGAGCCCCAGTGCAGGATCTGCCCCCAGCTGCTGCTGCCTCCGCAGAGGAGCTCCCGTGGAAATCAGTGAGGTTTTCTCAGACCTGCGTTTTGCTGAGACAGAGCTATCTGTCTGTTGGACTATTAAATTATTTCCCCACGTGACAATGAAGCTTCCAAAGTTTGCAATATGATTTTCAGTTTCTTATGCAGCTCTTTGAGCCTTTTTCCCCCCTCTCCCATTGTTTTACTGCTCTCTCCCCATTCAGAGGCTCGGTATTGCCACAGGAATATTGCATTTGCCCTGTCTCCTTTGTCTGGCACCTTTGTTTTTGCATCACCATCAAATGAAATCAATTCTATAACTGATTTCTCCAAGCTGGCACCAGAATGACATGCCTACAGTTTCTGCTACCAATTCTTCTTGCTGCCTGTAATAAGTTACTTAACCATTCCATTATTTCATGCCGGCTCCCGATGGCTTTTAGCTGCACAAGACATCTTTCTGATGAAATTGGCAACAGCTTTGAAAAAATCCAAATCAATTATATCTCCTGGGCCCTGCTCAAGACTTTAAAAGAGGTTAGTTAGGCAGGATCTTCATTTTACACATCTGGGCGGAAAATGCACAGGCATTTTTTTTTCCTGCCTGCATGTACGGACGGCTGGCATCGTCTCTTTGATAAAATTGTTTGCTGTTCAGAGAGTCAGGGGCTCGCTCAAGGAGGAAATTTGGCTGGTATATATGGCATGGCTCCAATGGCTTTAATGAATGCAATGTTGATCACTTGAACAACAGGATCAGCAATATGGCATGGACGTGATAGCCCTTTTTTCCAGTCCTGGTTATAAAGTACCAGATAACACTGTTGTGTCAGAGGGCAACTCCCATTAGCGGGGAAGAATTACGACCCGCTGGCTAAAACACCAACCTGGGTGTTAGATCTGGTTTCTTCTCCCATCTCCTTCCCAGCAAGGCTTGGTCCCTGGGGTTGGTCCAATTCTATTTCCATTCAAATTGATATCAAAATCCAGCATTACCTCTTCTGGCAAGCTTTCTGGCAAGGAAACAATTAATGCCAATGAACTTTTTAAACAACAGTTTTAACAGATTTCTCAATTTCCTCAACCAAGTCTTACTTCAACAATTTTCTAAATGAATACTGAAACATTCATTTATGGAAAGGAAAAAATTGACTCTCTCACTCCTTTGAGGTCAAATCGTTATGCAAAAAAACACATGTGCACAACTTCCCACCTTTTTAAAAAATCAAACCTAAATTTGACTTGTTCTAAGTACCTAATGGGAGCTGCAATTTCTTGCTAATTATATAATTACTCCAGATTGTTATGTAGCACTGGCAATTAAACACTCGAAATACTTTTAGCTTGAAGAAAGTAATTGCGTAATTCCAGCGGATCCGTGCAGACGAAGCTGCATTGGGTGCTGCTCCCTTTCCCCTGTGACTTCATGGCCGTGGCCGCTCACACGGGGACGCGATGGTGAATTCCTCTGCAAAGCAGCAGGGCTCGGCCAACCTCAGCCTGACACTTTATACCATCTGAAGGCCAAATTGTGTGTCATGTATTGGATTGACATGAACAAACATCTTATTTATACACATGGACAGGGTGATATGGATGTGTGTGTGTGTCTCTATGTATTCCATCCTGTTTTTAGAAGCGTTTTCCATTTTATGTCCTGGCAAGGCCATGCTCAGGAGAGCAACCCATCATTAGAGCTCCCCAGGGGACTTCCCCGTCCCACTACCCAATGTGGTCCCACTCCTGGGATGCCCCAGTAGGTATTTGCATGGGAAACACTTGCCCAGACCCAAGGGGTACATTTCATGTTTCAGCATCTCCCATACAGATGCAGAGACAGCTCAAGAGTAGCCGGATTGCCATTCACCACCTTCTGTGTGCCTAGACCAAGGCCCCACAGTGCTACTTGTATGGCCAACACGGGAAGAAAAATGTCCTTGTCCCCAACGTCTTGGTGTATTGTCCCTTGACTCCTAATGCTTTCAATTCAGGTGACAGTTCTGTCTCTATATTTTCCTCAGTCCCTGCTCTCTGTGCCAAGGCACTCAGAAGGCCCATCAGTCTTCAGTCCTACACTTTAATTTCTTCCTCCATAACAGCAATGATAATAATAATAATAATAATTAGGTCTGGAGTGTCTTTTAGGTCTGGTCCTGGAGGTTATGTGGTACAAAATCCAACCGCAAGTAGCAATGCTACTTGCCAAATACTGTGACTTTTCACTGCATCCTTCACAGAGAAATAAGCTGTATTTGTGTGCAGGGGAGCTGCATGAGATCCCAACATCGTGTTAACTTGTTGGTTTAGACTTTAGGTAGGTTTTGAAGACAATTGTGCGGCTTCTTATAGGGAGAAGGGGAAAGGAAATGTGTTAAAAATGAGTAATAAGAACAAAAATAATTAGACAGGAGGCTGAATTTTCCACAACCCTCCAGAAAGTAAAAATGCTGGCACTTGGCACCATTCAGCTGAGAAGAATTTATTGGTGTCCATGGATTTTCAACAAGAACCTTCCTGCTTCATTGCATATATGGAAGCTGTCATGGTTCAAAGACAGGATTTTTCATGGATTTTGTTCTGTCTTTCTTTCTGTCCTAAGGTTCAGGTCACTTTTCCCTTCTTGCTTAGTACGTATGCCTTTCATGAGAATAAGGGATGAGAGCAGAACCTATAAAATATCTAATCCTTGGCCGTTTTTGGAAGAGGACAGCATGGACTTTGTCCAAATCCCAGCCTCCCCATGCTATCCTCACATGGATTTACCACCTCTCCCCTTTGGGAAGCCCAAACTCATCCAACCTCTTTCTGGACCTGGAAGGTAGAGCAGTGGCCCCCATCTTCAGAGGGAAAAATCTCATCCGAACCTTGAAACCTTGATGTGATGTTTTCCTGTATGCCACATGGGGACCACAAGAAAGTTTCAAGCAGGTAACAGAAAATCTTCATCCCAAGTTCTTTGTTTCGAGGGAATTATATGGCTTGACTCAGGTCCAGCAGTCTTTGATTAGTCCTTGGATTATACATGCATATATACGTATACATACATATATGTATATATATATAAATGTATACACTGGTATATGTTGTGTGTATATATATATTTATATTTATGCATATACATGTGTACTACTGGTTATTTCAGAGCCCTGTCTTGCTGCTTTGATGCAAATAATACCCTCACTGAAGTAGAGTAGGCGCAGCTTTACTTGCTTGAAAACCAAAAAGTTTAACCCTGACTTTGCTAGAAAGCATTTCCAGCCAAACCCAGCTAGCGCAAATTGACCTGGAAAAAATACCTCTGTCACTGAGATGATCAGAGATGGTCTGTTTTGACTTGAAAGAAAAAAAAAAAAAAAAGCAAAACCAAAACCCATAACCTCTTTCATTTTCCTGGCCCCTCCTAAGGCAGGGGCAGTCCTCTGTTTAGTCATTCCTAGAGCTGAAACCAGCATGGAATGCTAAATGGATTAATTAGTACTACATCACTCTAAATTTAGACAGCTTCCTTTCAGAATTAGATTTCTTCAGGTTTATGCCATTACATTTCTTAAATGTACATTCTCAATCACATTAGCAATTATGAATACATTACATTTATTTTCTTTTTGAAATATTTTACTGTTGTACCTTAGGATATAAAATACACACACTGTCCTGCCCAGGCAGAAATGTGAGGTCAATATAGCTCATGATCTTATCACAAATCTCAGTATTTTAAGGATAACCTTGAGACCTATCAGTATCCTCTTGCCTGAAAATACCAACTTTCATCTTTCATGCAAGTTTTTATCTCGTAGAATTGCAGAGCATCTGCACTGAGCCAGCTCAAAAGGTGAGGGGTGAACAAAAATGTATTTGCTATTCAAACTAAAACTCTCTTTATTTAAGGTGATAATTCTGGGCACTAATCTTATGACTTCTCAAGGTTGGAAGTTAACGTTGCTGAAAAGGATATAAATTATTATAGCTTTCACATTAAGTATTTCACTTATACTCAAAGTCAATATCATAGAATCATTGAAGTTGGAAAAGCCCTCCAAGATCACCTGGTCCAACCATCCCCCTGCCACCAATGTCACCCACTAAACCATGTCCCTAAGCACCACGTCCAACCGCTCCTTGAAAAACCACAGGGATGGTGACTCCACCACCTCCCTTGGGAACCCCTTCCAGTGCCTAAATATAAGGTCTGGTGTCTTCTTCTGGCTTTTGGGATAGAACACAAGCCTTGTTTGCCTGGTTTTCTGCTATCATGGGTAGAACAGAAAAAAATTAGTAATGACTTTGTTTATCAACAAAGAGGCAACCCCCTTGTTAGCCTGGACTTTTTTAGGTGCTATGCAAAAACAGACCTTGATGATAGCTGTTGTCCCAACACCACCATGGCCTAACGGTGTGTAGTTGAGCACAGATCATGGATATCTGTCCTCTTCAAAGAAGCTGCCTTCAGTGGGGGAAGCAATATACGTGCTGGGCAACCATTCAAGCCTGTTCAATGCTTTCAGGTAAAACAAACAAACAACCGAAAAAAACAACAACAGGTCTTTAGACTGAACATTATATAAAACATGGAGCCAGGGCACAGCAAATGAATTTGGGATGATCTTGTGAGGCACTTCAATGGTCAGCTGGTGCCAGCTGGGACAATCTCAAATTCCACATTTTTCTTAGGCACACAGGGTGGACCATCATTGCCTGGCTATCAGGGTGGATGCAGAAGCACTTGTTCAGCTTTATCACACCTAATGGAAGGCTTGCTATGGGTGGGATTATCTCCTCCTACAAGACACCGTGGAGGTAAATCATACCAAACAGACAACAACGTTGTAAGGTTTGTCAGCAGGCAGTCAATGCCAAAAATGAACATTGCTTTTTGAGTAAGTGCATTGTCCTTGGACTTCTGTAAAGCACCGTGTAGCACTACAAAGTCAGTGAAATCTGTTTTTAATGGATTCAGTACAGGAAGATCTCACAAAGCGCTCTGCAGAGGAGAATTGCTGTCAAAAGGAGGGATGTTTATGGAAGATTCACGCAGATCAAAACAAGGTCCGACACCATCCCACATTTTTGTAAGTCACCAAGAAACAAATATAGAAGCACAGCTGATGAATGGGGCAGGCATCCCTTGGATTTATGGCAGAATGGTAAATCATTATGATGAGAGGACAGCCATTTTTACTGCACCCTAATCCAAACTTGAATATGCTATGAACAAGAAAGAGAAGATGATACCACAAAAAGGTGAATTGCTCTTGGAAAGCACAGGCTCCAGTGAGATGTCAGAGGTTTAACAGTTGGTGAATGAACAGCAGCTGTTGTGGGACATACTGTTGTGGTAAACCAGTAAATGGGAGGCACACAAGGGAGGTGTGAAGGGATCAGCTTCTCCCTGTCCCCCTGCATGCAGGAAACCTGGACATTTGGGATAACCAGAGATTTTCCTTTCCATGGTTGTGTTCCTGCTACATTGCAATGCTCTGGTTTGAGTGAGAGAGGTAGACACGGCTTCTCTTTTTGTACCATTTAAAGGACATAAAGCAGATAAATTACGAACTTGGACAATGATGTCAGATTTCCAACCAAATGAATGTTTTTTACTTTTTAAGCAAAAACCAGTGTGTGAGTGATATCTGGGTGTATTTTCAGTGCAAAGGTGTTTCTGCATGGTACATCCTGATTTTCCCTGTGCAATGTCCTCTGCCACAACCTGTCCCCCCAGGGTTCCTATATTTGGCTGTCCCCCAGTATCAAGATGCAGAAACTGTCCCAGCTGATGGCAAAAGTCTCTCCCCAAGCCAGTGATCACTTGCAGCACCTTGAAGAAGGAGGCACCTGGCTGGATGTACGGAGAAATGCAAGCCTGCTTCTGTAGGCAGGAAAATCACAGAATCACAGAATCGTCTAGGTTGGAAGAGACCTCCAAGATCACCCAGTCCAACCTCTGACCTAATGAGGTAGAGACCTCTAAATGAGGCAGAGAAACATTAAAAGCAAGAGTGACATAAGTATTTGGGTAGATCTTATGGGTCTAATGGTGGTGTTAGATGATAGATGTTCCTTAATCTGGCTCATCAGAGTCCCAGCCAGGTTGTTGTATAACGCAGGAGGCAGATAATGTTTGGAGATGCTCACGTTGGTGATATTTGCATTCCCAAGTACCTAAGGGGCCTCTGCACCAGCACAGTAAACAGCGGGATGCCAGGGGATGCTATTAGGCACCGAACCTGTCATGATCCATACTTTAGGTTTCCTCCATCAATCCTGTTTCAAAGGTTCAGTCTGGTAGGAAGACTTTACTAAGTCAGGACCAGCACAAAACAGACCCGTGGAGGACTGGTCTTCCTTCATTGATTCTGGTGTTAGGGCTCTCTGGCAGCAAGCCTGATACTATGTTTTTCTGCCTTTCTTTGAAGTTTTTTGAGCCCCCATCTCCCAGCAATGCTCTCAGGCCTCAACCCTGGGATGGCATGTGGGCGTGTTATAGAAGAAACTTTCCAGCTTTACTTGCCATTAAACACTAATTGCACCAGTGAGAGGAAGAGAAAACACAATCCTTTAGCCTGACCCTGAAAGGAGGAGGGTTAGGTCATGCCTGTAGCAGTGGGCTACCAGGGTGCAAGGGCAGCACTGAACTGTCAGCATGCCTACTGGCATAGCTTTGGTCTGTGCCAAAAAGCATCGACCTGAACAATCCCCACGCACAGCAGAGGGTATAGCACAAACCCAGTGAGTGGTGTGGACATGGCCACCCTGTTCTGGGACTGAGAGCTTCGCCGTACTGCCTGGCCTCAGGGCAAAGAGACATTCCCTCACCTTCGCTACGCCTCATTTAGTTTGTTAGTGTGGAGGAAAGTTGGGGATTAATTTATGGAGCAAGGTCCGGGTCACAGGTCTCTTCCAGCAGCTCAGTGAACATATGGCCCATTAGAGACCCATCTCAGCAGCTTCAGCAGAAGGAGGCAGAAGCATCCCCTCCCCAAGAAGAGTCTGGAGTGGGGTCAAAGAGGAAGGATGGGGGACAAGCCTGCTCCCTGTGACAAAGGTCTTGCTTGTCCATCCCAAGTGCTGTGAATGCTCTGAGAGGTGTATGCCGCTTACTTGCTGTGTTTGGAAAGAAGGACCCTTCTTTCCTGAAAGCAAAGTCTTGAGCACCTGAAGTAGGTACAGAACAGTGAAACCTATAATGGGGAAGGCCCCTCTAAATTATATGTTGTAACATGTGGTTTTATGATGCCATGGACATGGTGGCAGAGGCTGACGTTGCCCAACCCAGATCTACCTCACTGGTGGGGTACAAGCCATCGCTGCTGTCAGAAGGGGATGAAACAACCCTTGCTCATGGTTCCTGGTATAAACGTATGCCAGGCCTCCTTTGAAAATTTAGTTGTGTTCCAAGAAATTTTGGTTACAGGTCTGTGGTCAAAGAAAAGTGGTGGTCCAGCAAGGAAATGAGTTGAGTGCATATGTCCCAGCCATATGTTTCAGATCTCTTTTGTGATAAGGCTGTATATGGAAGTACATATGCATGTAAGTACATTAATATATTTATACATTTTTCTACATGGGTGTATGTAAACAGAACTACACAAACTCATTTTCACACACACACACAAAAATCATTGAAGCTTTAAAGTTATTTCATAAAAAGGGGTAAATAGGGACTTCTGTTTTATTCAAACCATCTAATATAGCAAAGAACTTCAGGACGCAGCAACTTCACCATGGTTTCACTAGGCTCACACCCACCTTGTGACTAAGGCAAAAAAAATGGAACCCAACACCTTGCCAGACACATGGAAGTCCCACGTCAAATACACCTACAATGCCCTATTTTTTCCAGTCTTGGACCTGCTGTTTTCTACATCATACTTAGGGCTTGTATCTCTGGTCAGCTTTAGCCAGGGTCAAAACCTTGTTTCCCACTTGAGACTTAATTTTCTGTCTCTTTCTTACATCAGTAAGTGAATCTTTGACGTTCTCTCTGCCAGCCATTGTGCCTTCCTGCAGGTTTATATTTGGCTTGATTGTACTATCTTGCAAACGTGAGTGTCTTGAAACAGAATAGCATTGATGCACAGACTGTCAGTCAGAGAGAAGTCAGTCTTGTTCGGCTTTTAATCATGTGGGCTTTCCCCTTTCCAATTCTTGGTGACTTTCCTCCTACAGGAAATGAGTAGGATCTTTTGGCTCTGAGTATTGTAACATTTTACCGCATGTGTTCTCTTTTGTTCCTAATTTTTCTCCAAAGTGACTGCCTGCATTGCTTTTCCGATGTTAATGCCAGCAAAAAAAAAAAAAAAAAAAAGGCTTTTATTTCTCCCTCAGCAGCTTGTAACAGATCTTGAAACCTGTGCTCACTGTGGTGCAGTTAACCACTGTACTATGTATTGTTACTCATATTATTGTTGTATCTCCAGCACTGATGAATTTTATGAATTTTATTAATTGCCTTTGCAAGAGAAAGAATAATTAGTGCTTGCCCACACTTCATTGATGTGGTGTTAGGCACAGAGAGTTGGGTCTCACCCAAAGAGCATGGGAGAGGCATCGCAATGCCAAGAAGCATGGCTCCAGTGCTCATCTTGGGGGCATCACCCCAAGATCCTCTCCCATCACTGTTGGCTCTATGGAGCTACCTAAAGAGGAACCCAAAATGTGGGCATGCCGCATTACCTGTAATACTCCGCACGGTTGTACGGTTTTAGCAGCTCATCATCTTACGGCTGCTGGTAAGTGCACGTATCAGAGCGATAATCAAGGTAGGATTCTGCTTTTAATTATACCCTTCGCGACACATTGAAATCAGCAGCGTCGCGCAGCCACGTCTGAATGCTCAAATGAGAAAACGGGAAAAGTGTAAATGGAAGGAATTTGGTAAAACTTTCATTTTCTGATGGAGTAATCAGGAATTGAGTTTGGTTTTATGGAATGCTCACGGAAAGCAAAATTTGGTCTTCTTGCTCTCTTTTTCTGCTTTTTCTAATTAAGTTTTTTATCATTTTGGGCATGCAGGTTTAAAAAAAGACTGAATGTCAAAATTACTAAGAGATAACTTTGAAAACCAAGTAATAATTCATTTAAAATCAGCATCAAACCAATGCCTCTCCCTAGTGTTCTGTATAAACTCCTCAAAAAGTAGGTGTTTCAACAAGAACGGTTAATTATACAGACATAATGTGGAGAAAGACATCTATAAGATCTTCTAAAGGCTGATAGGAAGATCAGAGAATCACACAGCATTTGCAATTAAACACAGAAATAATCTGGATTTCTGGTCGTGAGTTGCACCATTGGTGGTAATCCTATAGTGGCATATAATAAAACAGTTGTAAAAGCAAAAAAAGCCCCCCTGGAAGATCAGGTGATGAAAAAACACATTGCGATTCTGGGATAATAGAAATCTGCATTGACTCAATGTCAGCATTCGATGAATTAACCATTTCCTTCCTTATGCACTTTCCTGAGTTTCTCATTGAGACAACTGCATATTGTCAGGCAACATTGCAGCTTAATAGAAGACATAAAAAAAAAAAAAACTAAGTATTTGTATCCAAAGATACTTGGCATAGAGTAAAAGAGATGTCCCACTTGAAAATAAGTGGTTTTTTTTGTTGTTGTTGTTTCATTTTTCTCTTTGTTTTTGTTTTTCCTCAGGTAGAAATGGCTCTTTTCCTTTGGAAAAGTGGTCTAGGTAGTAAGAAATACTCATGCCTCCCCCCCTCCCCCCCTTTTTTTTTGATAAGGATCTCACATGTTCTCCATGTTTAGTTTATAAATCCCAGATTAACATCAACACAGATAGAAACTGACTACGAATTTTGGGGAAAATGTCCTTCTGTGTGAGCTCTGGGAGCTGACAACCTTGTTTCTACAAGATTGTGAGGAAGTCGAAAAGCTTTCACAATATCCCATGGAGACACGCAATTTATATTCTGAACAGGCTTCAGAAGTGACAGCAAGATTTTCCATCGGAGATTTCCTCAATTAACCCCAAGACATGCAAATTGGCATTTTCACTAATATTCTCCCAGGTCTCAGGCTGGTGATGAGCGGAGCGCTGTCTCTCATTAGCA
This sequence comes from Anser anser, assembly GCF_964211835.1. Taxonomy (NCBI): domain Eukaryota; kingdom Metazoa; phylum Chordata; class Aves; order Anseriformes; family Anatidae; genus Anser; species Anser anser. Next base: position 2,643,009 of record NC_139722.1, read on the forward strand.
CACCTGTAGGAGCACGCACAGCTCCCCGCATCCCAATGTTTTCCCACTCTATTTCCAAGTCAGCAGCTCCACTCTCGTGGGAGGGAGAAAATGATGCTCAGGCCCCAGCAGAGCCTTACGCTGGTCAAGAACGTCCAGATTGACAAGGCCACCGGGTTTTGGTGGCAATCATCTCCAACGTCTGTTAGGAGAGGGACTGAGGAAAGATTTTACCCTCTGAAACATGAGCAAGGTGCCCGTTAGGAAATTATGGCCCTTGAGCAGCCCTGCTCATCCGACCAAGGGGCTGTCTAATCTTCAAGGAACCTCAGCTGGCAATTTGAGTAGTGCAGCCATCTGTACATCAGCTTTTAGAAGAAGCAGAGGGATGACAGGCAATAGTTTCTGTTTAATGAAGAACTGCTGAAAAAAATATCTCTGCTAGCTCTTTCCCAGACTCCATATTTTTACCTTCTAGCTGCTGCTTCTCTGTGGTCAGCACCTGCTTTATGTGGCCATGTGGTGAGCCAGGATGAGGCCCAGATCTGTGTTAAAACTAACAATTAAGTATATATTTTCACAGGGTTTATTTTATTCTGGTTCAGCTTTGTGGTCTGGCTCAACCTGTGGCCACCAAAATGTTTGGGGTGGCAGAAAGAGAGGAATGATGCTTCTGTGGGAAGGAACAGCCAAGGAAGGAGGGAGAGCTTTGGTAAATGATTAAATTTGTGATTAAATATGTCTTTCACAGGGCTGATCTGCTAAACAGCTACTTTGAACCTCACAAGGAATGGGGGGAAAAAAAAAGGTACTCTGAGTTTTCCTGGTGGGCTCTGTTTGGGAGCAGGTTTCAAGGCCCAGCTGCAATCTGAAGTCCCCAGAAAACGCGGCCTACCCTAAGCTGGTTGACCTCTCTACCCCCTCAAGTATTAAAGAAAGGCAGAAATCCCTCCTTTTCTCCTTGTGCTTTCAGGGGGTGCCTTTCCTCAGTGGTTAGACAAAACAACACATCTACGTGTGAGGAAGCTTCCAGTCTGCACATCACGAGGGTATGGGAAAGGCCTGCAGCGTTGTATGAAACCTCACTGCTCTGGAAGAGAGAGACATGGCTTAAGGCCCCTTTTCCACAGGAAAGGTCTGGATGACGGGCAGACCAGGCCTATGGGGCATGACAGAGAAATATGTGCAGGTGTAGCTATCGGGGTATCACTGGAGAAGGCAGGCCTCTAAAAGCTGGGTGCTGTCAGATGGGAGGGGAGTCTTGTGCCTCTTGATTTTAGGTGTCCTTAAATGAATTTCATAAACAGCATCAGAAGCAGGAACTCCCACCCCCAAGGCTGTGTCCTTTTCTTGCCATGAGACGGTATGAAGCTGCCAGCCGTGAAGTTGCTCTCTTGAACTTCAGCTTGTCCTTTTTGGTTGTACAGTGGCCCAGTATGAATGTAAAGGGTGCTTTTAGTCTGGAAACTGGAGAATTGTGTATTCTGGCCAAGAATTGTGTATTCTGGAGAGATGGATAAGACTGAAGGTGAGAAAGCTAGAAGAGCAAGCAGTGAAGGTCTCCTTGGATTGAGATCTCCTGGATTCAGATCTAAATGTTCAATGTCCAATTCAGAATCTCCTGGATTCAGATCCAGTGGGTACATAAAACAGGCATTCGGGGCATACGCTGACGTGCTTCTCATATCAATACAGCCAGTATAAAAGACAAGATAGCTGAACTGGGCAATCTGCTGTTGAGTGCAGATATGAACATAATAGGCATCATAGCAAATTACTGGGGAGAAGATAATCAGGACACTATCAGAGCAAACTACAAATTGCGCAGGAGTAATTTGCATTCCTGGAGGAATCGTGCCACAGTAAAGAAAACTTAAGTCACATCAGATAAGTAAGTTAGCTGTATCAACCAGTAACACTGGTGACAAAAAAAATGAAATTCCACCCCAAGAGGAGACTGTAACAGTTGTTCCTCAGTTCCTTGACCAAGGTAGGGACAACATCCAAGATGTTCTAAAGGAGAACAGAGACACTGTGGGAGTACAAGATGCAATATGAAGAGGAAACATCACATACACTAGGTAAATATAACAGCAAAACACAATGCCTGAGGCTAAATTTTTAGTCATCTGTGAACAACTACTTCGTGGAGACATGTAATCAGGGGAAAAAGAACTCCTTGTGCAGCTCGGGTTTGCTATAGTGCTATCAAAGAGCTGCTTTTTATAAGAAGGTGTATTACACTGATATTCAGTATTGTTGTAGGAACAAGAAAGCCAAAAATATCACCAGCACAGTCTTGGATTTAACAAGTGGCCCTACAAAAAATGAGGCAACTTGTTGAAAGGAAATTAGTAGGAGCCACAAATGGGTGAAATGTTTGCAAGCAGCACAGATATTGTTTAAAGACACCATATTGAAGGCTCAGAGAAAATACATGGTGTGTATAAAAAAAGACTTTAAAAAGACCAGAAGAAAGCTACTGTAATTAAGGATCAGAGAGAAGGAGGCTATTACAAGTAAGAAGACTTCATGTTCAAACAAGGCAAAAATAGAGAACACACATTCTATTAAAAAGGTAGACTAAAAAGATTTGAAGAACAAATTTCTAAGAGCGTGAACAAATTATCAATCCCTTTCCATACATGACCAGATTAGGAATCCTGCCAGGCAGTATGAAGGGCCAGCAGAGGACCAGGGTGTAAGATGAATAACTTCAGAACTGCAGGCTGCAGCGCATGCATGGAAGAACACTGAATGAACCTGAATATGAAACTACCAGGCTGGCAAGTATGGCCATGGACTTCTGCTTACCGTGACATTTCACAGAATCACAGAAGGGAAGGGATCTCTTGGTACACCTGGTCCAACCGCTGCACAAGCAGGGACACCCAGAGAGGGGTAGCCAGGACCTTGGGCACTCCGTTTGAATGGAAATGTGACACCAGGCTTTTTATTTTTTTAAAGTATTTGAGGAAAAAAAACATAATTTTAATCCCTTCATAAAGAAAATTGCTAATAAGTAGAAACAGTGAGTGCATGAACATGGGGAAGAATCTACATGACTTTTGCAGGTTGGAATCTTGCTTAACAAAACCACTAGCTCTTGTTGCTAGCACCAATCATGTCAATCTGGTTGGTGTTGTCTGTGTGGCCTTCAAAAGTCCAAAGACTGCTGAGAAAAGCAAGGAGCCATGGGCATGAGAGGCTATAGGAGCTATCTTTTCACTGATGAAAGAATGAGCAGCAAAGAGCAAGACAGGGACTGTTAACAGTATCCTAGTGCTGAGACGTGGACTGCAGAGCACGTCTGATGATGCCGGGTTATTTGCTGGTGATGTGGGATTATTTGAGGATGTGCAAATGAAAACCAGTTGCAGAAACCTCAAAACACTGAGAGGGCAGGCGATAAAATGGCAGCTGGAATTCAGCGCCTGTCATGGCAAATTAAAGTGCATGGGGAAAAGCAGCTCTGAATCTCTGACAAGTGCTGGTGCTGAGTGAGGCGTTGTCAGCGGAGATGTGATCTTACAGCTAGGGCAGATAGGGCCATGAAAATGCCAGAAAACTACTGCCTAGTTGGAAATAAAAAGATAAAAAATTATTTCCCCCTGCAAATGATGAATTAAATGTTAGGAAATGTCAGGAACTGTAAAAAGAATAAAAACAAGCCCATCATTTCACATGTGTAAGATCACATCTGGGGAACTGTGTCCACATTTTGGTCTCCCCAAGAAATACAAGAAATATGCTGGCAAACTGGAGAGAGTCCATTGGTGTCATCAATATGTCTAGAGAAGTGAAGCGGGTGAAATATTTGGAAAAGGTGAAGGAATTGGGTCTGTTCAGCATTAAGAAGAAGAGACTGAGTGGAGATTTTATTGCCACTTTCAACTATCTTAATGGAAAATGCTCAGAAGATGGAGCCAAACTGTTCTTGGAGGTGCACAGAGGAAGGATGAGCTTGAAGTGCACACAAGCTGCAGTGAAGGAGGTTCTGGTTAGATACATGGAAAAATATCTTCCCTATGGGGTGGTCAAATATCAGGACACTGAACCAGAGAGGCAGCGGAATTGCCATCCTTGGAGATATCAAAAAGACAGGTGAACAAAGGCTACGAGCAAGCTGGGCAAAACTGGTCCTACTTTGAGCATGGGATTTGAGCAGAGACCTTCAAAGGTCCTTTTGCTCCAAACCCACTCATAATTCCAGGATTGCTTTGCACCTGTGGTGACCCCACACCTCAAAAAAATCTGTCAATACATTGTCAAAAAGTAAAAAGTGTCAATAAAAGCAGTAAGGATGCTGGAGGCTATGGGACCACACCGACACGAGAAGAGGTGAATTTGACTGAAATGGCTGGTGGAGCCTGGAGAAGGAGGGAGAGATGTCTGTAGACTGACAAGTGTTGTAAGGACATGAGCACAATTATCATTTCAGGGTTCAAGAACAAGCTGGCATCTGAGGAAATGCCTGAGCTGGGTTCACCAAAAGCCAGGAGGGCCTGGAGAAGTGGCCGGGCACATTCCTCCCTCCTCAATTTTTTTCCTACAAGTGTTTGCTAATGGGATCATCAAAACGAGTGGAGTCTGGGCTCTCCTGCCTCTCCAAGGCTGGAGCAATGCGAGCCTTGGCCTGGCCTAGCATTTTCTTTAGGTTGTTACTTAGGGGAAACAGCAAGCTCAGTCCTTTCTCTGTCCTCAAACGCTGCTTGCATGTGTTGGCACATCTCTCGTGTTTCTGTAGGTGAAGTCAAGATTAATAAAAGTGTTCAAGGTGGAAGCTCACGGCGGGTAAAAGGAAAAGCTGCTGCCAGGGCCTCTGGGCCTTGTGGCCCCGAAACCTCCTCCCTTCCCCATCTGCCCTGTTAACTAACGGAGCACTCTGCAACGTCTGTGGTCTCGTCTGGCAGGTTGTGCAGGGCAGAGGGAGGAGAAGTGGTGGGTTTTGCACCGGTTATCTTTCTATCCAGCGGCGAGCTGTAATTTACTTTGGGGAAAGATGACTATTGCATGCTTTTGTGACATCAAGTTAGAGCTCGGAATGTTTAAAATAATAGGGAAAATGCATTTCCCGTTGACTTCTCTGGGAGCAGCTTGCACATTTCTGAAAGCAGATGGCGTGATGTATATTAAATTATCACTTATGTCGGGGGGCTTATTTTAAGGATGGAAGTGTCGTCTCTTGGTATTTGTGCCAGAACTGCTCATCCCCAAAGAAGGATTTTTGTATCCCTCCAGCTATCCTGGAAAATACTTGAAGGAACATGTCCTTCCCAAATACAGGTTAAAAATGTATCATTTTGTTACTTGTTTTCCATCTTTTAAGGAAAAGGGAAAGCAATTTTAAAATTCCACTTTAAATAAAAAAAGGTCCAGACTGGCATTAACTGAACCAAAGGCAAAAGTCCCCCAGACTTCATTGTAAATCTCCTTCACTTAGGGTGAAGGTTCACGCTGACAGCGACAACATGAATAAGCGGTGCAAAATGCCTCGTAAAGGCCCAGAAGTCTAAAGCAACTGCTGAGTCATCAACAATATTTATAACCTCCCACACTCAGAATAGAAGATACCAAGGGACTGCAATTACTGAGATATGACAAATGTTGAATTTTTAATGTCTCCAGCTGTAAGACCCTTCATCGTCCGAGAGCGTTGCTGCTGAAAGGCATAACCTTAGTTTAATCCATGAGCGTTGGCTGTAAGTTATACTCTATACAGTGTCTCCATTAAAAAATATTGCTGTTGACTACCTAAGGAGTATTCCTTTTTTTTTTTTTTTTTTTTTTTCCACTTTGTTCTACTTGTCTCCATAATCTGGGCTCATAATAGACGATATAATAATACTCTTCTGTTCACTTGCAAGGCTGTTACACTTCTTTTGATGCCTTACACCATATGATTGTTGAAACACTCTTCTGTGAATGAACTGTACTTTAATCCTCTTCATGACACTGTGCCTAAACTCGTCTAGCAATTCTACCCCATCTACATCCGAAAAATGGCTCCTGCATGGGGCTCATTATGGCTGTGAAATATTCGCTCGCGTTTAGAATATGAGTTCCTCGGGGCAAAAGAAGTGACTAGGTCCCACTGATTGCCCTAGGACCTAAATATCTTGAGATCCAACAGAATTCCAATGCCTAAGTGGCTTTGGAGATCTGAACCTGTGCCTTCCTGTACACACTGCATAGCAATCTACTGCACGGCAACCCCAATAAAGAATGGAATTAAATAAAGCATGATAAGGATGTATGATAAGGATGATAGATAATTTAATAGGTGGTCAGATATTTTTTAAATATGCTGTTAGTTTATTTACTTCCAAATAAAATATTACCTGGTATTCATTTTCTCTCAAGGATGCTGGTGCTGACAGAAAACGTTCTGCTATTTTTATTTAAAACCAATCGTTTCAGGGGTGTCTCTGTCCATTTTATGACGATTTCCCCAACGAAACGATCTCGGATATGCAACCTTTCCGTTTACATCAGCACCTGGGTGCTTTCGCCGGGCTGCAGCTCCCTTCCCACGGGCGCTCCCTGCAATGCAATCCAACACCCACTGCTCTCGCTGGATGCCGGGGCAAAAGAAGACATCTGCGGGCAAAGCCCCGACAATTTCTCATCGCCCTTAACGAAACCCCAGCTTGGTTTTACTTCCACAAGCCGGGATGAGGAACCGGCTCGCCTGTCGCTGCGGCCACCCGGCGGCTGCAGTGGGGGCAGGAGCCCACCAGGGGGCTCCGGGGGGCAGCAGCAGCCCTGGGCCAGCATCCCTGCACGGCTGGGCAGCCAAAAAGGGTCCCCAGGGGATGCTCATCTCTTCCCTCATCTTCACCGCACTCCTTCAAACAGGCTCACGCAGGGTAAGCAAATAAACAGGCAGCCCCGACAACGTCGGTTATAGCACCGCGGATAGCACCATCCATGTATTTTTAATCTTTGCCTGGGTATTTTCTTACAAACTTCATTAATAAGGGGGAGCGCTGCTGTATGGTAATATACGATAGCACTTAGAGCTTATGAAGCTCCCTTTCAGTTTTATAGCATCAGCACAGCAGGCTGTACTGAGCACCACATGAGCACATTTATAAAAAGCTTATTACAGCGTATAGCAGGAGAGCCCTTTTTTAAAGCCCTGTATGGGGAACCAGCGCTGTTAAATGTGATTATTTCCTTTAGTAAAGGCAGCGTAAACAACTCTGTCATTTGTTTTTATAAAGTCATCAGTGCCACTGCATACAAACCAGCGCCGGCTGACAAAGCCAAGGAATCTACTAGACACTGTGCAATGCATTTAGAAAACATCATCAGCCCGTGTTGACGTTGCAGAGGCCTCCAAGCATTTCTAAGGAACCACATCTCGTGAATGAGATCGATGCAGCAGCTTTAACCTTCCACTGGCAGAATTTTCCACGCAAAAAGCTGTAATCGATTCCATTAGCTTTTTTTTGTTTGTTTGTTTTGTTGTATTTATTTTATTTTATTTTATTTTATTTTATTTTATTTTATTTTATTTTACTGTGGAGCTTTAATATCAGGTGAAAACAGAACCACAAAGAAAGCCCCAATATTTAGACCAAGTACATATCTACGCATATAAGCAACACAGGCTGCCAAACACGCACGTCAGTTGACATGCAATACTTTTTCCACTATCTAATCTATTACAAGCCAGCCTGATAGGAAAAAAATATCCTTGCTTTATTGGTTAGAGAAGTGATGTTTTTACAGATTTTGAAGATATTCTATGTTATCTGCAGAATTTAAGTGAGCCTTCCTTGTTACGGAAGATTATAACGGAAATCTAGTTATACACCATTTGTCTGCATTTGCAAGACAGATCCTATCAGTAGCTCTAGCAGAGCAGCTGCCTTAGCACAATGTTACCCTAAAGTATAAGGACAGCTTCCACGTTGGCATTGCTTATTTTTTTCACTATCGGCAATTTAAATAAGTAAAAGTCCTTAATATACTTTAGCCACTTGTATGGATTTCTGTGAATGGAATTAAGACTTTCAATGACTTGGAAGAACATAGAAAAGACAACTACTTTAGCAAATACTAATTTGGGGTTCGGGAATTAAAAAGGCCTTAGGAGGGAGGAAATAGAAAGACCTGGAGGACTGAGATCAACAAGGAAAAGCTGGAATGGGGAATGCAAGATACTAGTTGTGATGGGGAATATGAAGGATAGTGTGCTAAATGAGGCAATTTATTTTGGAATTGCTAATCAGCGTCTAATACAAGTAAAGTTTTTATGGGGTTGAAATTTGCTGTAAAATCCTGCAGCTTTTCCTAGGTAAATAAAGGAGGATAAACTTGCCTCATTTCAGTTATCAAAAAATCAAGCTTTCTATTCTAAGCTACTCACGAGGGCACCTTCTGCTGTGGGTTGAATGAAGCAAACCTCTCTGCAGAACACGCCAGCCTATCTGCTCTATTTTAAGACGAGATGAATCTAATTAATCTAATATCTAGATGCCCAGCTTGGATGGGATGCCACAGCTAAAGTTGGGTGATATCAGTCGCACCCAAACTATGTGTTTCTGCCCCGCCTGCAGCAGCAATTTATTTCTATCCGTAAAGCCCATCCTGCAAAACGAGCATTCAAGGAGATAAAAACACAAAAATCCCAAAGTGAACCGTACAGAGGATATTTATTGAGAAATCCTCTACTAAAGTTTTACCAAGGGAAGGGCTGCGTCATGGTGGTTTCTAGTGAAATCCATGTTGAATTTTCAGATTTTAAGTAGGGAAAGATGCTAACAACAATCTAAACTGATTTGTGCAGCACAGGCCACCGAATGTACCCAGTAATTTGTCCTCTCAGACCAGAAATTGGAACTGACCTACAGAGTATTTTGTACCACAGCTGGAAATCGTGATTTAAAAACCCCAGGGCTGAGCCTCAGCTGCTGGTAACTTCATTTAAGCCCAGTACGTTTATGGAGCTGAGAGAAGCCACACCATTGAAGGAAGTGTCTGCAAACTGTCCAGCTGCTCACTCTTGGGCCACCAGCTACCTGGCTGCAAAGTGTTAATTCAGTGCTGGCAGGTGGTTGCTTCACCGCAGGACATGAGCTCGGTGGTGAGAGCCAACCCTGAGCAAAGCTGTGTGGCAGCTAAAGCCTTTGACTCTTTGTGTCTGGGTAGGATCAGGATCAGGAAGATCTGGGTCAGGATCCAGAGATGTTTTAGGTGTCTGCATATGCACAGGGGATCTGAACTCCAAAGACGAGCAAGGGTTTTCTGTTTGATGGTCACTGGAGTGAAAGAGCTCATAAACTGGTGATGATTTCTCAACAAAACTGCTCTCCACACGCTGCTGTTGGTAAGACTTAATCCAGCCGCTCCCACACAGGTGCTGAGAGCCCTTTGAAATGCTCCGCAGCATCTGAGATATACGCGTGGAGCTTAGAGATAAGATATAGGATGTTGATGAGACCAGTGCCAGGCTGGGGAAGCACCTGAAGCGCAGGTGGTGCACCCCAGGGCACTGTGAGTGGCATTGTGCACCCGTGTGCAGGCAGCCGCACCAAGCCCTGCACTGACCAGCTCTCCAGTGAGTATTTTGAGAGCTCAAAACCCATTTCACGCAGAAACACCGATGGACAAACCCCAAAACGCATGTGTAGGTGTCACCTTGGCTTGTGTCACCATGTGGGTACCACCTGTAGATGCATCCTGAAGCTCCAGTGAAAGAAAGAGAACCAAGGTTTACGCATGCTGATAAGAAGACTTGCAGGTAGCTGGCTTGTTGCATTAGATCTTTTTTTCTGTATTTGGAAAACATAAAGAACAACCTCTATAAAGAGGCTGCTTGTGTCTTGCATTTTCACCTCCTCCCTGGCATGTATGGTACTCTGTTCCATTAAATTGCCCATTGTTTTTGACATTCCTCTGTAAATCCCAAATCACCGCATTATTCCGAGGTACAGTGCTGATGGCTCTTCTACGTCAGTTCCATTTTTAGCGTAATTTATGTAGCTTAATCTGTATCTAAATGCTCATCTAGATCCCAAATGGAAGGCGGATGAATGACTGATTAATCTTCTCTCCTCTCTCTAGAAACCGTCTCATGTAGATTGCTTTACTGTATTACCGTCTTGGCTGTCCTTCTGGGGTAACAGATACAGCTGTTGATACAGGAATTCAGGTCTGTTGTTTCCAGAAAGAATTGGGGCACTTAAAGTCTCCAGTTCCCTTGATTATAAAACCTCCTGAGAAGCAGTTCGTGTCTTTTTGCTAAAATTGGGGGAGCAGCAGGTTTGTTCTGATGAAAATACGTGCTGTTTGCAGAGATCGTTACCTGACTGGCCACAAAATGTGATTGCAAAGAAGCAATCATGGCAGGGTTGGTGTGTTTACAGCGCTGTCATGTAGGCATCAGTTCTGAGCTCCGTGATTTGACATTTGTATCAATTACGGTGAAGAACATGGACAGCAATTTCCAGCTGCCAGCAGCTGGCCCCAAAACTGCAGAAGTGGTAGCGACGAAGATTGGGGATTGGTGCAAGTCTATATCAGTAGTTTAAATGGTGCCATTGACGAGGCACCGAATACCATTTTCTATATATTTGCCATAATCTATGTATTTCTATACATTGGTAATAAATTCCTGAAGAGCCCTTGGGAATCACAGCAGTGAACCTCAGAGGCTGAAAGGTCTAATACTGCCCTGGGATATACGAATGCAAAACCAAGCAGGAATCATGAAACCCTATTACACCTGTACTTGCTTCGCTGTGACCCATACCAGAATTCTCTACTAATTACTCGTATCTTCACCAAACTGGGCAGTTAAAAAAAAAAAAAGAAGGATCAGAAAACACGTCAGCTGAAAACCCGGAGAGATTCAGAGAAGGGCAATGACAATACTTACAGAATTAGAAAACACACTTCACTGTGATGAACTCCAACAGTCCCGTTTATCTGTCTTGAGGGATGACCAGTCTGTAACACTACGTGTGAAGAAGAAAAGCAAGAAAAGCTGGATAGAAGAAAATCTCTACGTTCTAGGAAAGATATGCTGGGATTTAATGGGAGCTGAAGCTAAGCTAAAAATAAGGTGCATATTTTTCACAGTAATTAAGCACTGAACAACCCACCAAGGCTTGTGGAGAATCTTCTATTGCTGTGTATTTTAAATTAAAAAGGGGAAAATAAAGGTTGCTTTCCAGCAGATGCACCCTGCAACACAAACCTGACTTCGTATTAGTTTCAAGACACGGCAAATCTTGTTACACTGGAAAAACAAATCAATGCAAAACCACAAGGGCTAGCAAATCCAACCCCAAATGAAAGGACGATGTGTTGTGTTAAAGGGCATCTATCAGAGTCCAGCGTTTCCCTGTTTCAGAGCAGCAACCTCTCACGCCAAGCCTGCGGGCCTCCACCCCCAGTTTGTACAGGAGAGAAACAAGAACAAGCTGCTTAAATCCCCTCTGCTCAAGGCTGGCGATTATCAGAGCAAGTCTGACTGTTCTCCACACTATGTACTGTAAATGTCAAGTTCTGGAAAAAAAAAATGTATTTCGCTTAAGTTCCTAAAACTGTATGACTAGGAATCTGTGTAGAGCCCTGCCTGAAAGGACACAGGTAAGCCCACGTCCCTTTTCTTGCTGTTCTCTCCCTCAAATCCTTTTCCTTTTTCACACTGGTTTCTTGAAGGTTATCCACATATGCTGTGAAATTGCTGTGCTGGAAATACTGTGATTATTAGATGGGAATCCAAGCACCAGGTAGATACCTTAACCCAGGCTTTTTTCTGTTATCCAACACTTTTTGATTCAATCTGTGTGTTGGCATATATAAAGCCTATGTTTAAATGCGAAGCACACGACATCACAAATACAAATATATCAGTTTCTGTTGCATACTCGGACAGGCAAATCCTTATCAAGAAAACTTTAAAAAGTTAGGGTGTGATTTTTACTCTCCCACACAGATATTAACCTCTGGAACAAGAAAAGAGGATAGTCCACATTTTCCTGAAAGGTAAGGAAATGTAATTTTTATTGAATTAAAAAAGTATTCTGTTTCCACGGAGCGAAGAAGCACAAAGCACTTCTGTAAACCAGCAGTTTTTGTTAAGTGGCATCATGGCTTATTACTATTTAATACTTAGGATCCAGTTACGAAGCAGGAACACAGTGTGTGAAGTGCCATACAAACATGGAATGAAAGACTGCTTCCTGCCTGTAATAGCTGTAATTGAAATGCATCAACAGCCCTGCTGTCTGTCACTGTTCTAACCACTGTTTTGGAGTCCCACCGCCAATCTCTTAGTGCCCTGCTCTGCTGTTGTCAGCCTCACAAATGAGGCAGCTGAATGCAACGGGTGACAAAGCAATTTTTCCTGTAAGAATTAATGTAACAGAAAGCACACCTATGATTTAAGACACAATTTAAATCATGGGGACAGCATACATGGCGTGGAAGATCACTGGGAACTGAGTGGAAGAGATGCTGGCTTTTCAGCTGCTGGCCTTTCAGAGCACATCAGGGCTCTGAAACGTTTTAACCACTTCATCTGCAAGACCGAATTGCCCAAACATTAGTCTGTTTTTCTGTCCTTCACCTCTGATTGACCTTGGTACACGCAAAGAAGATGGCAATGAAAATGGAACCATTCACAGAGGCAGCAGGAATGCTCTCAGTAAACGATTCGGGTTGAGCATTCAGCCTCGCCGGTAGAAACATTAACTCTTAGGGGAAAAACTGCATCGCTGTCCATCGTAACATTAACTGCTGGATTTTTTAGAAACATGCTCTTGGCAGGTAGAGGAGTGAGTATAGATATATGTGGTGAACCGAAGAAATGGAAACAACGGTGGAAGAAGAGTATTTCACTACCAGTCTGTATAAAAACAGTGGATGTCATCATCGCTAGAGGCTTCTTATGAAGGAAGCAAGAGTTGGAAATCGTCAGCATGGATGATATGAGAAAACAGTAATGAGGTGAATATGTTTCAAATGAAATCCACACTTTATTATTGAGTATTTCCACTTTTTAGTAACTTGTATATTCAAAATATCAGTTATATGCCGTATGCATCTCTATATTCACTCCTTTATTTAACCGGTTTTCTTCTGGTTATTGCAGATTTTTTAGAAGTCACTTGAGGGCCTCTCTGGTCTTGTTTCTCATTGGATCTAACTGTATCTATCTTTCCTTATATATATATACAGAAAAAATGGACTGTAATCGTGGGACTACTTGTGCTCAGATGATGTTTGCCTTTCATGTAGAGGAACAATGGTAAACCTGAAGACAGAGAGGACAGCTTGTCTCTTAGGTTCCCATGTGAGCTTTTCATTTTACGGGAAGCCTGGCTCCTACAACATGGATTTCCTGCTTCTCCAGATTCTTTTGTGAGCATCTGGGAATTCTTAATATTGCTGTAAACACACAATTCCTTTATAAATCTGAATAAATTGTCTCTCAAGAGTATATCCTTGCAAATTCCAGTTTGATTAGAAGCTGAATAGAACTGCATTCCTTTGTCATAGAGTATTTCTGAGAGAATTATCTGGCCTTCCTCTCATAGACTAGGCATTGATCTGTCATTTCAACACATTTTCTCCTATTCAGACAACAATCCAACTTCTTCAGGCCCCTCCAGATGAATTTTGTATTGAATTACTCGTTTCCTTTCTATAACCTTTGCGTCCTATCGGTGCATTATCTTTTCCCTTGCTCTGAAATCACAGTGCAAGACTCACGTCTAGTTCACATGCCTTCTTTGCATTCTACAGTTTTTCTAAGAACTTCCCTTCTATTGACCATGACTTCACAAATAGATTGAGCTTCTATTGTCTGAAAAAGAAAACACCATTGTTCTAGCTTCTGTATGTCTTCTGTGTTAAAAACCCATACTGGTTGATGGCTTATCTTCAATATGCAGTGTGTGTATCACTCCCCAAAATGTGGTGGCTTTTTTCTACAAGTACTTATACTCCGTTCACTTTTTGTTTCTTTATTTTTATTGCAAACATACATAGAGACACTGGTATCTGGAGATGCATTACTTACAGCATCTTCTTCATACATATAAAAAAAATCAAAACTCTGCATGATTGACATGAGGCAGTGGGATGGCTAAACATAACAGAAGTGACTGCTACATATAGCCATAAACTCTGGAAAAAAAAAAAGAGATTACTGAATTAGGTTGTATTACTGCATGAGGAATCTGTGTAGCACATTTTCCTGAGTATGTCTGCACACTTCTCTCCCCCCTGGCCCAACTGGGGGCACAGCCAAAAACCCAGAGGGTGGTTGTGGTGCGTAGGCATACCCCAAGAGGAACAGGCATACCAAAATCGCCCCTGAAGCAGCCCGCTTTCAAAACCACCGTGTATTAAGTGCACAGAGAGAGCAAACAGCACATCACACGGGTGTTTTATGGTGCTCTGAGCAAAAGGCCAGGGCCAAAGTGCAGCGGGCAGAGCTAACGTGGGGTCGAGCCCACACAGCACACGCCTCCAGAGCGCAGCAAGCCAGGGCGGCCTCAGTGCCGCCAGCACCCTTCGGAGCACCCAAGGGACACCCGTGAGTGAAAGGAGAGGGGGCTGCCCCCCTCAGGGCGCCCTCCCAGACCTCGCAGCACACCAAGGCCGGGCGGGAGGCAGCCCCTCAGGGCACGGTGCCCTCGGCGGCTCGGCAGGGGGCGATCCTCGCACCTCGCCGCCTCACGCCCGCCATTTTCTTCTTCCTCCTCCTCCTCCTCCTCGCGCCGGTCCCAACGCCCCGCGCGCCGCTCCCCGCCCCGCCGCCATTACCCCCCCCCCCCCCCCCCCCCCCCCCCCCACGACTCCCCTCAGGGGCGATGCCAACGGCGCCGCGACGCCCCCTCTTCTTCCTCTTCCTCCTCCGCAGCTCCACCTTCAGGATGGGCGAATCGGCCTCCCGGCTGCCCCTCGAGGGAGAAGCGCTCCCCGGCAGGAGCCAGCGCGTCCCGGTGGCAGGTAAAGGCGATTCCCCCCCCCCCACGCCCCGCCGCCCCTCAGCCCCTCAGGCGGCCCCGGCTCCCTCAGGCGGCCCCGCGCATGCGCGCTGAGGCGGGACGGGGGCGGGGAGGGAGGGAAAATGGCGGGCGCCGCCTCGCAGCCGTGTGGGAGGGGCGGGCGGGACGCCCTGGGAGGGGATTTGTGTTCGTAATTCAGCCGCGCAATGGTGTTTCCTGGGTGGGCTTGGGGTGAGAAGAGCAGCTGATCGATTGGTGGAGCGGCCAACGGGGCTGGTTTTCGTTTGGTCGGACGTGGGTTTTGTGGTTAATTTCTGCTGAGGGCTGCAATAGACTTGTGCGGGGTTTTAAAAACATTACCTAACCCTTAACGTCTCTGTTACATAATACCTAATAATGACATCAAAACGTGGTGCGGGTGTTCTAACCCTAGTGTTTGGAAAACTTAACTTCGTAAAAGATAATTCAGTGGTTTTGCAATGTTCTTCCCTTCATTCTGCATAAATGGGAGCTGTTAGGTAAGCAAAGTAGCAACGTCGAGTTGAGCTGATTTTGCCTTCTGTCAGCCGTCCTAGGAACAGAAAACATCGCAACATCATCATCACTGCTAAATAGGAGTTACAGGGGCACCCAGATGCTGCAGTATTTGTGATCATTCCTCCCTTTTACACGGCAGTTTTACAGAAGTATTTTTGTGCCAGGCATCTTAAGGTCTTTCATGAAACCTGTGAACTTTGGAAAAAAAAATAAATACATAAGGTCCATAAGTGCTGGAGGGAGAATTATAAATGTCTGGTGGTGTAATCTGAGTGGAAAGAGTGTTCAAGAGCGTAGAAAAACACTGGATTGTACAGGTGCTTGGTAAAATCCTGGAGTTGGCAAGAAGGTGAAGATGAAATTAAAGGCAGCAGGAAGAATGTTTATGTCTGATGTGGAGAAGTTGTAGTCAAAGGGGTGCAGAGAGGGGCTGATGTCGTTAGGGCAATGAACTTCAGAAATAGTACCAAGGGTAGCGTATTGGATAGATAAAATTGGCACCTTCCTGTTGCTTGTTGATAAAAGCCTGGGCAAAAGATAACACCAGACCTTGTTTATGCTCTTCAGCTCTATAGATAGAATACTTTTGTGCTGTCATACAAAAAAACGTTCTCATAATGCCAATTACATTTTTTTTGGCATTTTTATTCTATGACTAAGCATGGTATCATGTACTTAATAACAGCTTGGAGCTCCAGTGAATTGCAAAAGTTAAAATAAGATGTTAACTACTTTGCGAAAAGAATGGCAAGTTAAATTTTAAACATTGTGTAACATTTCCTCAGAAATATTTCCTCTGTTTAAAGTGGTTTTAGACTGCGGATCTGGAGAAACATATACTGGAAGGGATCTTCAGTCCAGCTCCTGTTCCAGTGCTGCTCTGGCTTCTAGTGAGCGTTTCCTTATATCTAATGTGAACCAAGGCACAGTTTGTGGTTGCTTCCCTTTCCAATACTGGTGCTACTGAGAAGGCCTTGCTCAGCTGTCATTCTCGCTTCTATTCAGCTGCTGTGATATAGCCCCTAAGTTTTCCCTTCACCTGCTGAAGCAAGCCCGATTTGTGTGCTGTAGGCTGCTGACCAGCTTCACCGTTGACCTTGCAGATCCCTGCCAGTCCATTAACATCTGTTTTGAACGGAGGACCCCAAACCAGATACAGTATTCCTGGTGAATTCTTAGCAGTACAGCGTAGAGGAGAATACTTCTTCCTCGTTTTGCTATCTGTGCTCCTTGTAATGCAGCCCAATACAGAGCTTTATTTGCAATGAGAGCACATTGCTGGTTCATATTTAACCTGGCATCCAGCAGCATAATCCCAAGTCCTTTCCAGCAGGGCTGAGATTATTTTGCAGCAGTGCAGAACCTGCACTTCTCATTGTTGACCTTCATGTGGTTTCTGTTGACACAGAGCTGAAAATTTTCAAGGTCTCATTGGACTGAAGGTCTGTTGTTTGGCATGTCCACTCTCACCTTCAATTTAGTGTCATCCTCAAACCTGCTGAATGTGTTTTCTGTCACATCATTCATGTTCTTGTTTAAGGTATTGAGTGATATTGGCCCCAGCATCAGCCCCTGGCATAACCTGCTACACACAAGAAATCAAGATATTGATCACTGCCTTCTGATTTTGGTGATCCTGACAATTTTTGACACGTCTAGTGTCTAGCAATCTGTTCTTCGAGCCTGTACTTTCACAGTTTCCAAATGCATATACCGTAAGAGATGGTGTCAGAAGCCCTGCTAAAGTCAACATGTATTACATCCACTGCTTCGCCCTAATCTGCATAGCCGTCATTTAATTGTGAAAGGCAGCCTGTCTGGTCAAGCATGACTTACCTTTGGTAAATGTGTTGACTATTCCTGATTACTTTCTTGCTCTCTTTGTGTTGGGAAATGTTTTTTGAGAGGACTCATTCCATGATCTTTTCTGTGGCTGAGCTGAGGCTGACCAGCGTATAGTTCCTCAATCCTCTTTTTGCCTTCCTTAAAAATGGCTGTTATTGTAGCCCATTTCTAGGCATCTGAAATCTCTCCCAATCACCTAGATTTTTCTAGATACTACCCTATATCTGTCGCAGCGCTGTGACAGTCACAGCAGTGAGTTTGCTCCACAACCTTGGACAAAATTCATGTGACTCTTTGGATTTTAACACCTTTAGCTTCTTTAAGTAGTCATAACCTGTTTTCCCCCCACATTGTTTGCTGCTCTCCTTTCTGTCTGTGCTGGTGCATGGGAGGAATTGGAACAGTCTTTGTGAAGACTTAGGCAAAAGAAGTGTTGAGTACTTCAGTCTTTTCTGTACTGCTTCTAGGTTGCCTTCTGTATTCATTAATGCACCTAATTTTTTTCTTTTTTCAACTGTCATTTTCTTGGAATTGTTTCTTACTGCTGTTTATGTCCATAGTTAGTCTTAACTCCAGCTTCGGCCTTTTCGATTTCATGTCTAGAAGCCTATGAAATGCTTTTCCATCCTTCCTTTGTTGCTTGTTATTGTTTCTACTTCTTGTATGCTCTCTCTTTGTGTTTTAGTTCACTAAGAAGCTATGTGCTTCTGATGAAGTTCCCAGTTTTCCTCCATGCTGTTTTATTCCTTAACTCTCTTAGAAAGTTGTCATCAAAGACCATACAGCTCTGGAGGGCACCTTCTCCCTTTGGCAGCCTTGCAGGACCTTCTATATAGCAATTACCTAAATAAGCCAGTCTGCTCTTTGAAAGTCCAAAATGCTAAATCTGCTGTTTGCCTTTCCAGCCTTCCTTTGGATCCTGAACTCCGTCATCTTGTGCTCGCTGCAGCTCTCTGCCATCTATGGCTGCAATGCCGCCAGTTCTTCCCTGCTTGTGAACAGCCGGTCAAGTAAAACATTATCCCTGGTTGGTCCTTCTGGCAGTTTTGTTAGGAAATTGTCACGAGTGCAGCTTCCAGAATTGCTTGCACAATTTTGTGTTACCCTCCTAGCAGATGTCTGGGAACTGAAGTCTCCCAGGGGGACCAGGGGCTGTAGTCTGGAGACTTGTGTTGGCTCGTTGCGGACTTCCCTCCTCTTGGTCAGCAGCTCTGTAATGGACCCCAAACCACACCACCTCCATTGTTTCTTTCCCCATGATCTTGACACAGAGACGCTCAGCAGACGTGATTCTACGTTCACACTGGAGCTTTGTGCCATCAAGGAGCTCTTTCCTGTAGAGTGCAGCTCCCCATCCTAGCCTGCTGTGCTAACCCTTCCTGAGAACCCCATTCCTATCCATGACACAGCTCAAGCTGTGTGCGCTGCGCCACATCTCCAATTCTGATCACATCGTAGGTCCGTGACCACACTTGGGCATCTAAGTCGTCTTCTCTGTGAGCCCAACTTTGTCTTAGCGTGTGGACGCTTGAGGAAAACGTTGCCAGACCTTTCTATGAAGCAGGAACTGGCACTGGTCAGTGACCTGAGGTGTCCATCGTGTTCAGCGGTGATAAGGGCAGAGATGAAGAGCTGCAGCCCCTCAACCATGCGTTCCCTTTGAAGATGCTGTTGATTTGCTCCTTCTCCCTCATGCGACGTAGCCTCTTCACCCCACTGCTGCCATCCCCGCGGAGAAGGTTGCGTTGCACCTGCTTGCACGTCTTGGTCCTGATGCACCAAGCTCCTGCTGCCTTATAGGTGTCTGATGGGCATGGATGTGTTCTGCCCCTCTGGGGGATTTGTTACTTTTGGGGAACATCTTGGCTGAGGGCTGCTGCTTGTGAGTGCAGAGAGCAGCTCAGGCTGTGCTGCAGCCCAAACGAGAGGAGGAAAAAGCCAAGTGACAGCTTCAGCTTGGAAGTTGCATTTAATCCAGCCTTGCAAAGAGCTACGTGGCATTCCTTTCTCTTTAAATTGCTGACCACAGGTTTATGTGAGGCTTGACCTTGTCTGCCTTTTTTTTTTTTGTGTTTTATCATAAGGTTGTTACTTATTTAGGGTCTGAGTCTAAGCAAATTACGGAGTTAAACCTTTGCTGTGACGTGTAATTCTGTGAAGTGACTGGAAGTAGTTGGTTTGTGATTCAGAGGATTCAGTGATTCGGTTTGTAAAAGTGAGTGAAAGTTTGATAAAATACTGAGCTGTGAGTTGAAAACAATGCAAACAGTAAACTTCACTTTTTTGTAATGTAGTTGGATTTATCTGATCTTCAACAAATTTCATAATCTGGGAATGATGTTGTGCCTTTTCTGTCCTTGCAGTAGAGCTGCTGCATTCGTTTTTGAAAATTATGTCTTTCATAGGATTTCTATGTAACGGCGCAGTACGATGTCATGTTCCATAGTAAAATTGCATATTATTTATTGCTTCTGCCTTTCTAGTAGAACTCCAGTTTTCAGAATTAATTTTAGTTGCAGTGTCGTTGAAACATTTTCACGTTTTTGTGAGTATATATTGCTCGCTTTATTTAACTGGCTGTTTTATTTTATGATAGGGGTAGGAGCACTAGTCAAGGAGCCCTAATAACGCAGAGGGAACCCCCTGTGTCAGACATTATGTAATCCTATATGTATATATGCACACGGAGTTTTTTCTCAGCTACATAGCCTGAGATAGCAGAGTACTGCTAATTTAAAGGAGTATTTTGTCCTACTGGTCCAGGTGAGCAGTGCCAGGATGTATTTTCTGCCCGGTCTCAGCCGTGCTCCTTGCAGAGACACTCAGGTACATCTGGGGTGGGTTAACTTTTCCTGAGGCAGTAGAGGTACAACTCAGGGGTAGACAGTCTTACAATTATTTAAAGCTGTTAAAACTTTTAGCTTTATGTTTGTAGATTAATAGAGCGATAATTACACATTTTGGGGGTGGTCATCGTGAACTTCAGTCTGACCTGCATAAAAAAGAGCACAACATTTCCATGAATTAATTCTCACTTGAATCAGATCATGCTCTTTAGAGAAAATGTCCTCTGACAGAGAACCCACTGCAAAATTTCATAAATTGCTCCAGTGTTTCTTACCTCTCTCCATTAAAAAATGCATATTTTGAATTGGTTTGTTTGTCTGATCTTCCAGCTATTGACACTTGTTACGGTTTTCTTCATGAGGATGAAAAGCATGGTAGTATGTGTTTTCTGGTTTTCCAGAAGTACATTTAGATGGTAATTAAATTGCTGGTCAACCTATTTAAAAAAAAAAAACCACAAAGACTTAATCAGACATAAACCAAGCAAAGTAAATTCTTCTATTCTCTCAGCAAAAGGCATGTTTTTTTGTCCTCTGTTCATTCTTGTTTCTTTTTCTTAAGCTGTCATCACTTAGTTAACATCTTTCTTGACTTGTCACTATCAGCAGCAGTGACAAAGATTTTAGTAGCGCTAGCGTTGGTGTCAGCTGCAGTCTTGTTACTACCCAATATTTTCCTGTTTGCATATCAAAGGATAACTTACATTTTAGACCAAAACATTGCTCCGGGAGCTCTGTGTACCTAAGAATTCTTAAAGTCATTGGTACAGTGTATGGTTCTGTTATTAACTGTTTAATTCCAAGTCTGTATATTTTACATAAAATAAAGAGGTGGAGCAAGACTCTTGCTGCGGAGAGAGCTGAAATGCAGGAAATTCCATTTAAACTTAAGAAGAAAACTTTTTTTGTTTCGATTTTCTCCAGGCTGAGCAGAGAGAGGTCATTCTTGTAAACCTCCTGGTGGAGGTACTGAAGTTTTACAGCCGAGATCACTTTCTCTTCCTTCAGAGAAACACTTCTTTGTATTTACATTCCTGCACAGCATGGACAGGTATTTTATGGGAACTCCTTTGCTCTTCTTGTTCTGTCCCCTGCCTCTGGAAGTATCCTATGCTTTTCACAGGATTTAGACAGATTGGATTCCACCCTAACTGACTCTATAGGCATGAAGGATAGTAGATCTTACATTCTTACAGGGAGTTTACTTCACGAGAGGTTTTTAAATGAGACGATATATCCCATCAGGACCCATTTAGCTGATTTCTAATACAGCATTTAGTTGGAGATCTTTTAAAGATTTATAGTTTATGAACAGTAAAAATAAATAAACATTCAGAAGCAGAACTCGCCCTTTGAATTGGTTGCTTCTATACCCGTTTGCTTTAGAGGAATTTCAGCCCACACTGAACTATTTTTACCGTTCTTTAAACGCTAACCAAATTATTGGGGTCAAACTGGTTCTGGTGGTCCTGATGCCATCGCCAGCACCAGGAGGCAGCCAGCAGGACTGCCCACGGCAGTGAGCTAAGGCTGAAAGTGTGTGACTTCTCACTCATGTTCATGGCCTGGTGGGAAGCCCCCCCAGTGGAATTAAATCGTTAGGGGCATGGCCATGGGATCATCCAGTCATTTTCTCAGCAGCCGGTGAATCCGTCATCATTAAACTTTAAATTGTGCTGAGTTGTAACGACAGAGGGGCACTGCACTGGCAAAGCATGCTGGAAATCATCGAGTTGGGATCATCAGCTCTCTTATTCATAAGTCATCAATACTTTCCTACCAAGGGTGAGTGGCAAAAGGGAGACCAGCTGAATGGGACAGCCCGATCCCTTGCTGCTTGTCACTTAGTATGTCATGGAAACGTCCGTGTTTCTGTAACCTGTTTGTCCTGTCCAGCGTTACGGAAAAATCTGGTACCTCATGCTTATTGTGTGCCTAAATATGTACGCGCTGTTAGTTGGAGAAGTTTTAAATAGATTCTCCCTGATATTCTGACAGTTTGCTGAATTGTGTAAGATGCAAGATTTTGTAAGAGAATTGCAAACTATTACGTATGCTTAAGGTTTTTTAGGATGCTTTTCAGTAAAATATAAGGAACAAGCGGAAAAACGTTAAATGTTTTTTCCTTTAATGATTTATAAAGTTTGTTAAGCATGGGCAAATATAAAACTTATTTGTGGATGCAAATTTGATACCAGTGTACTTTAGACAGAAGGTCTCAAATTCTTCAGCTTTAGACTGAAAGTCTAAAATAGAGAATATTGAGTGAGATTATGCCATAGAACAAAGACTACAAGTGAAATACAGTTTCTCTTAAGGTTTATAATGATTAATTTCATAAAGTTTTCCACCACTTTATTTACATGATACGGTGTGTTATATACAGAACCAACTGTTTACCCATTTTTTACTGAAATTTAGATGGAATGTGGGTTAAAAACAATGAGATCTGTCTTTCATCGAAGTACAGTTCAGGACCATGTTGAGTAACAGTGTCGGATGTGGTCTAGCATTTCTGAAATTTCAATTTACCTTTCTTATTCAGCAGGGTTAATTACTTATTTCTTCATTGTAAGAAACGATCTTTGCCTCAAATATGCTCAAGCCATCAATTTCCATAAATTATTAAATTTCATTACAATTCCACTCCTTATGCCAAGATTCAAATCAGAAAGGATGTAAAACAGAGTATGCTTCCTCGTGGAAGCACTTCGCATCCAGTAGCAGTTTATTATCTGAAAGACAACTTCTGAAATTTGGGGTTACCACTTCTTTACAGGTAGACATGGGATGAATTTGTTTGGAAGTCTTGTCGTGATAGCGTGCCATGACTTTTTCTCTTTCCTTTTTCTTTTTTTTTCCTTTTTTTTTTTTTTTTTCCCTTTGTCAGGTATTTATGCCTAAACACTAAACAGCTTGTATGCAGGCCAAGTGTTTGGCTATAAATATTGTACTGTCATTGGAAAAACAGGAATTACTTTTGAACCACCCATTGCATTTGCATTTTGGAAGGTGTTGCAAGGAGAAGCAAAGGTTAAGTCAATCTAAAGGGATTTTTTGTTTTGTTTTGTTTGCATGTGCTTTTTGCTCTTGGCAGCTGGAAAGCAACAACAAAAAACGAAGTTAGCATGCACACACAATGCTGGATAGATTAAAAACATCCAGCAAATATGTTTACAGAGCTGCACATCCAGCTGTCAAACGCTGCTCCCAAGACAACGCCGCCCCGATGAAAAAACCCCGCGCTTCCTTATCACCTCTAACTGCACCGCGGCATGAAGGACTACGTCATTCATCAGTAAGCCCTCTCCAAAAAAAAAGAAGAAAAATCAAAAAAAAAAAAATCCAAAAATCCCTTGCCGAGTCCCCGGAGCTCCTCGCCGGCTACTTAGCATGCTTCTCACGGGCGGCCGTGCGTCGACACGAAGCGGCGCCGCACAAAGCGGCACCCCCAGGACTGCAGCGGGGCTGGTGCGCAGGAAGCTCTCCCCGGGGTTTCTCCTGGCAACAGCGCGGGTTGCTGGGAGACAGAATTACTGAAATGGGAGAAACTTTCCCCAACTGGCAGCCTCTTGAATGCAAATCAGGCTTGAAGGAGACTCCTCTTGCCGATAACCGCAATTTCCCTCGCTGAAATGAAAAATGAATCCAGAGGTTCGTTATGCAGGGGATTATGCGTGATGCCACTCTGAGGAATCACTCAAAGTTGTGTAATAAAAGCGGATAATTATTTCTAGGGAAAGGTAGTGGCGTGGTACATGGGATTCAACAGCTTCTCGTTGCTGCTACGAGCTGCTCTAGCTTCTCGTTACATCCCTACATAGAAAAGGGATATAATGTGTGAATTTGCTATATTTGTGTCGTTAAATAAACCTGTCAGAAGCCTGATGCTTGTATTTACACGGGTTATTTTTTCACGTTTTTCACTATTCACAAAGTAACATACAATATTATTGTGTGAAGCCTGGGATACTTTGAACTCCTTCAGCTAATTGTGGCCATTTCATCTTTAATGCAATTTTTGCATGAATGGCATTGACCTGACATTTTGGTAATGTTGTGACTTTAACTCAGAAAAACGGACGGTGGAGAGAAGCATCTCACTTTCTTCACTTGCCTCCACGCTACTGTTTAAAACCTTTTGGACTTAGATGCTAAAGATCTGTGGAGCCAGTTGTGTCTTCAGTAGTGTCAGTGTAATTCGAATAAATGAATTTTCTTCTTTTTAAATACAGTGTTTGGCTGACTTTGCCATAGTCACATTAGCACAAAGTTAGCGTATATGGGGAATACTAAGTTGTTTTTAAATAATGGGCTGTCGTGGCTCTATACGTGGTACGTATTCACGTACAAGTAGGCATTGCTAAAATGGTGCTTATCACAGGTAGAGGCACAGGATTGGGCTGCCCACTGCTGCTTCTCTTTCTTTATCAGAAAGGGGAGCATGGGGGAAAGGCCGTGGTTTGTCTCTACATGGCACCAAGTACACAGCAGGGACGGAGCACTGAAAGGGACGGTCGGGATCATTGACATAATGGATGTCAAAAGACGTCACAACCAGGTGAACGGCATCCCCAAAATGCCTCTTTCATCCCACAACCACTGATGGGGTGAGTCCTGCCTTGGCTGGCTCATGCAACCAGGCAGTGCACACTGGGCACAACGGGCAACCATGGGCCCATTGGCTTGTGTTTCATCAACGTAGCTCTAAGCTGCTGGTTAAATCGTGGACACTTTTGTCCCAGTCTTCCATTTCAAAGGGTTTTCCAGAAATAAACTGCTTTGACTATTTAAAATGTTTCAATGTTTACCCTACTATTTATTGCTCTTTTTCTCCCTTTGTTTATTGTGTCTACCTAGTCATTTAGCACCTCCGTTTTCTGTCATTTCCTTAATGAGAGAAGAGAGCAACTTGTCACATGCCTTTGCATCCTGTGCTCTGTTAAAGAGTAAAGCTATTTTAATATCTTCCTACAAAATAGGTCACTTTTCAAAAAATATAATTACACTTTTCAACATGGTTGAGCTCTGTTATATATGGCATTCTTAAAGCAAAGGGTAACCGGTATGGACATCCATTCAAACCAGATCTGACCATGATTTACGTTACGGTTACAAGAACAGATTAGCATGGTGTAAGCCAGGTGTGGATTTACAGCATAATAACTACTCCAGGTAACTGCCTATGTGCATGCCTTTGTTGTGCGCCAAACTCTAAGTAATCTGTCTGGTTTCATGGAAAGGTACATGCTTCGTTACATTTACTCTGGGGGTAAAAAAATGTGCAGATAACACAAAGAAATGCTCTGGTATTTTGAGAATTTCGTTTGTGTGAGTCATTTTTGTCTTCCCTGTTTTTCCCAGAGCACCACAACCAAACTTAATTGAGGGAATGTTATTCAATGACCTATTCCTGTAGTTGGTGTAAAGCCTTGAAAATTTTGTGTTTGATGGAGTCAAAGCTGTCTTATTTTTTTTTCTACTCACTTCATCGTATGCCGGTTCACAGAATTATAATTTACTCTTTCTTTTCTTTGATTTTCTTGGTTCATGTACATGTACAACACTTCCAATAACGAAGAACAGAATTTCCAACGTCAAGTTATGCTGAAAGAGAGTTCAGTTGTTCACATATGTAACTGCAGAAGTGCAGCTTTAGTTCCCTCAGAACCTTGTTATACGGTGATGCTATAAAGAAAAAAGGGAGTACGATATTAAAAAACCTGCATACTTTAATTGATTTGAAAGTAGGTGAGTGCAAAATAGACCTTGCATTAGGTTACCAAAAAGCAGTTTTAAGGTTGTTAGAATGTTTTAGTTATTAATCTGTATCTTAGTCCTTTTGTGTTTCTTTGATATGTAGTATTTACTTCCATTTTTTTGGGGTATGAAAAGCTTTCTGTGCTTTAATTAAAGTCTTCTTGTCAAATTTATACCTTCAAATTACAATGATGTACCTTGCCTTAACTACCATTTTATGTAATGTTCATTTAGAAGTTTATTTTTTATTTGCAACTCTAGAATTGTTTGCCTTGTAATTTGTTGTGTGATAGGTTCTGTTTTATCTTGCATGTTAATATTTTATTTATTATGCGTAGGCTTTCAGTGGTATGGATACATTTGTATATTGCTCATTGTGATATTTGCAGATTTTTATGATCCATATGAAACCTGCATTTAAATTTCTAGTACAATTAGAATAATACATATAAATAACTCCTAAGCTCAAATATGATAAAAACCCATGCAATATATAATGATGTTTATTGCAGTTTCTTATTTATTGCTCATAGTTCCTTCTTGTTGGAGATATGCAAAATTATCCATAGTGGAGTTTCATCTGCTTGGGTAAGGAGATTATCTGGGTCTTAGTTTCAAAGATGGGATCATATTTTCCATTGAGTCGTGTGGCCAAATCGATTGTATCTATTTTTTTACTGTAGTTTGGGCTTGCTTTTTCAGGAATTTGACTTTCTAGGAGCCTCTGAGGATGGTGTAAGGCCTGCTCAAATTTCAGGAATGGCTGAGAAGCAGAACTCTGGTGGGAAGCAGTTTTTTTGGTGCCTCTCAGTGTGAGACAGAAAGCTGTGATCGTGAGGACAGAAGCTGTTTTTGCGGGTCAGAGCTTTGGTGCCTGAGACACTGGCTGTTAACTTCTGCTGGGAACCCAGTGAGAAGGCAGCAGTATCCTGCAAGGGAGGATTATTCTGATTAGACAGTGAAGTGGTCATGGCAAGCCTGAAGGTTAGCAGCAAAAGCATGCCACATCGTGGGCTACTGCTTTGTCATCAAAAATCACTTGATTTCCTTTCCATTTCCATTTCTATGCTCAATATTTCCCGTGAACTGTATCCATCTCCATCCCTTGGGTAGAAGAAATGTTTCTGTATCTCACTGCTTGCTCTCCAAGGGAAGCATGGGTTGGTTCTTCTTGATGACAGCAATGTCCACTTTTGTTGGACATCCAAGGCGTAATCCAGATTATGTTGATGGTTCTTCAAAGCTCCTTCTGTTTGATGTTCCCCATTCATCTTTTGCTCCTTACAGGCTCAGAAATGCATTTTTTGTTTCAACATTCAGCATCTACAGATCTCAGCCCAGAACCTGGTTCTATATCTGTGGCTACTTCAGTCCATGCTCGGTCCACTCTCCCAGCAGGAACAGGAGCTGGGGAGCACAGTCGGTGGAGGGAGCAGGGAGGAGAAGGAGGGCTCCAGCAAGCCCTCTGGGACAGCAACACAAAATGCAGTGGTGTAGGCTGTTACCTGTTTGGCTTGGAAAGCAGTGCCATAGGATAGTTGAGGTTGGAAAGGACTCGAGGAGATCGTTGGCTCATGAGATCAGCAGATTGGTGGCTGATCTACTGGTCTTGTAGAGGACAGATCACAGATATGAGGATGGCTGGTACAGCACATTGCACGAGAGGCAGTCTCCCACAAAGCTTTCCAAACCTCCTGGCTGACACTAGAAAAAGTCTGCTCACTGGTCATCAGGAGAAAGGCAGACTTAAGAATGTGTTGTTTCACCTACGTACTGTGGGTATAGGGATTAGAGCATTGCCAGAAGTGGAGCATGCACCTTTGCAAAGTACCTGTGTTACAAATGGAAGTGGAAAGCTGCTCTTGCTCTTTGGTACTCTGAGTTGTAAGTCACACAACTGGCACTTCTAGGTCTGACTGTGGAGCCTTGCTACCCTTGGCAGACTCCTCAACATTTTGCGTTTTTCCTGGACAACCTCTCTAGGTGGCAGGCGGTTGGAGAAGATGACCTCCAGACATTCCTTCCAACATTGACCATTCTGTGATTCTCTGCTTCGGTCGTCCTTCCGTTCAAGAGCTTTCCTCCAGATGATTTTCCTAGCCCTCAAGTTTGCCAACTCTCTCAGCTTGGCCTTGTGATTTAGATTAGCGTGATTTTCCCGCTCTACTCTGCGCTGGTGCGGCCTCACCTCGAGTACTGTGTGCAGTTCTGGGCACCACAGTACAAAAAGGACATTAAACTGTTGGAGAGTGTCCAGAGGAGGGTGACGAAGATGGTGAAGGGCCTAGAGGGGAAGATGTATGAGGAGCGGCTGAGGTCACTGGGCCTGTTCAGCCTGGAGGAGGCTGAGGGGGGACCTCATCGCAGTCTACAAATTCCTCGCGAGGGCGAGTGGAGGGGCAGGGGACCTATTCTCCGTGATCACCAGTGATAGGACCCACGGGAACGGTGTTAGTCTGAGGCAGGGGAAGTTTAGGCTGGACATCAGGAAGAGGTTCTTCACCGAGAGGGTGGTCGCACGCTGGAACAGGCTCCCCAGTGAAGTAGTCACTGCACCAAGCCTGTCTGAATTTAAGAAGCGATTGGACTGTGCACTTAGTCCCATGGTATAAAATTTTGGGTAGACCTGTGCAGTGCCAGGAGTTGGACTTGATGATCCTTATGGGTCCCTTCCAACTTGGGTTATTCTATGATTCTATCATTTTATGATAAAAAGGTACAAAACATGGTCTCAATGTGGAGATGCCTACGTGGGTAAGGTTCAGTAGTGTTCAGACCACAGAGGGTGATGTTGCCCATACAGAATGGGGATGAGAGCTCTTAAGATTTTTCATAGACACTGTGTGCAGGCACTGTAGTTCGATTCCCGGGATAGGCACTGAAGGTGCATGGATTCTTCTTGACTTTAAATATTACCTGTTTTACTTAAACTAAAAAGATCACAACCCTGAGGTGGGACTGGATTATTTCCTCGTAAATGTGGCTTGTAGTTTAGAAGAGGGCATTTCAACTTTTGTAATCATGCAGAAAGCATTCAGCTATGAATTAAATAAATGCAACACAGGAAATTTTTTTTGCAGTAGGTATGTAATCATCTGCTATTTCTCACAAGTTGTGCTTACATTTTAAAAAAGGACAAAAAGCTACATTGTGGAGTCATTGGATGATGTCCTGATATGTTTTACCAAACCGTGATAAGAATTCTTCTAAGAGTATCAAAAGTAAAGTATTTGCACCAGAGATTCCATTATAATACGTAGAGTCTATGGGGGCTATTTTTATTGCTTGCTTGCTTTAGTTTGAATTCCTCCCCAAGGACTCACCCTCTCGCCCTGCACTTACCAGGGCTGACCTGACGTGCGATGCGAGGAGCAGAACTGAACTTGTACAGAAGCTGCATGCAAACAACTTCTAACAAATTCAACTTCACGGAATAATAACGCTTAATTTTAGTAGTATCTTGAGTGACGGTTTTCAAAGTTACTGCTCAAAAGGGAATGGGAAAGAGGAGGAATTAGCAGGTGAACCAAATGTAGAGGGTGGATTCTTAGGCAGAATGTACTAATACATCTTTGTATGAAGAAGAGAAATATCAATAAGATGACCCAAAGATATGTTTACAGTTAATTCTTCTTTAGGATAATAATTTAGCCAGTGATCTTTTCTGTTTCCTTTTAATGATTCTGGAATGCTATGCTTTTTTCCTTTCTTTCTTTCAATTTTTTTTCCCCGTCATATCTCCCTTAAATTCATTTGTAAGTTCAGCATTTTGGATGTAATTGCTTGCTCTGGAGTGCACATGCAACCTATTGGGGTTGGACCCGATGATCTCTTGAGGTCCCTTCCAACCCCTACAGTTCAGTGATTCTGAAATTAAGCAGTACAACTAACAGGGTATCAGGTTTTCATGTTCATTTCTTCAGAAATTGAACATTCTGTTTTTTAAAAGTGTCTCTTGATGTTGTTAGCAACTGCACACGATTCCCATTAAAACAGTGTTGAGCAGAAGAGGGATTTGGCGTAGGACTTTATACCTTGCTTCTTAGTATTGAGTGGGTTAACAAATATGTTTTTGCATCAAGTTGTCTAAATTCTGTACTATTTGATTTAATTTGGTCCCCTGTGCTGTACTGTGTCATCAAATTGCTTTTCAAAGTACCTGAAGGATGTTCTGTTTTGTGGAGTAGGATACCATCCCACTCGGTAGGTTGGATTCAGACTCTTGAGTACCAAGCATGGGCACTGCAGGCTCTTTCTATGCCAATAAATTAAACTATATGGGGGCCCTGCCCTGTGGATGTTGAGGACTGTAGGTGTAGACGCCATCCTTTGTGGCATACAAGTGTGGTGTGGCTGTGGCTGGGCTGGTGGCAGAGGTTCAGAGGATGGGACCTGCAGCCACAAAACTCCCATCAGCGGGACTTCGGTGTCTACACGCATTGGTGGTGCAAAGTGCAGACTTTCTGAGCTGTCCATTTAAATGACTAAATTTCTGCTTGAGGCGTCATTAAGGAGTCACAGGAGTCATCGTTGTGTTGAGCATTTCACATGCCAGTATTTAATTTAATTTACAACAATTAAAAGTAAGCTTTTTGAATGAGAGAGAAAAAAGAGACCATTGAATATATATCCTATGTGTGTGGATATATGTGCACAGGCATTCCTGGGTACTGCCGTTGTAAAAATAAGTCATTCTAGTTTCATTAAATATAATGCCGATTTAGAAGTGGAAAATGAGTAAAAAATTGCTCTCTCAGGGCTGATTACTGGATGCAGGTGAGGAATTGTGAGATACTAATCTCTGTAGAACCATTTAAAACATTTAGATTGTGAGAATATAATTGTTGAAAAGAATGTTGAACACAAAATAAAGCCCTTTGTACTTGAAATTTACACCAAAGCTCTTGCTCAGTGCATAACAAAGAATATGTTCTTATTCCTTACACATGGACTGGCAATTATGAGAGGGTAACCTGACCGCATTTTGGAAAAATTCTCTGTCTTGTTAATTTGATTTTTCAGAGAATCCTTCTTCATAATCGCTGAAGATATTGAGACTTTCTATCCACTTCATTACAAGTCTATTTTCAATATACCCAAGTTAACTGTAAGTGGATACCATTACGAATAACTACTTCTACCTAAAGTGCTATGCATATATTTTTCATGTTGCACACTGTAATTGCTTTTCTAAATGACAGTCACAAATGCCTGTGAAGCTGAGTTCCTAACATTTTGATTTTTCTAACTATCTGTTTTTCTCCTGAGATATGAAAGAAAATTATAAACAGTTAAGGGTACCAATGATGTTTAAACTTCCATGTAGTACTTTATAAATACAATGCATGCATCTAAAGTGTTCTGAGTGGCACTGGACAAAGAGAATGGGAAGACGTTTTAACCTATGAACACAAATTCTCTTAGATATACTCAGGAAAAAAGAACTATCCACATTGCTGGAGAAGAATACACATAGTGAAGACTAACCCATGTATTCTGCACTTTCAGACTGGGGCATCATGCCTGCAGATGATGAGTTGTTGAAGTCTATTCCCACACTGAAATATTTAGGATGTTGTTGATAGCTTCCCATAGGGTTTGGACTTGCCATCTGTTTGCCTTGTGAAGCTGAAGAACACTCACCAGTGTCACATTTGGCCAGCCCTAAAGCCACCGCACTGCAGTGCTGTCTAGGCATGCAGATTTGTTGTGTTGGGTTTCAACGGGATTTAATTGGAACGATCCAGTTGTAGCGTTAATCTTTTTCCACGGCGTCGCTTGACTACTGCAGCCTCCCACAGAAGAAGCTCCAATCGCGCATCCATTATGTTGTTGAAATGATAAATGAAGGTGGTAAGTGGTCAGCTGCCAAGGAAGACCGTCTGTCCTCTAGGAAAGTTAATTGGGTGCGTGCACAACGATGCAAAAGTGGCTGTCACAGAATCATAGAACGGCTTGGAAGGGACCTTAACGATCCCCCAGTTCCAACCCCCTGCCATAGCAGGGATACCGCCCACTAGATCAGGTTGGCCAAGGTCCCGTCCAACCTGGCCTTGGACACCTCCAGGGATGGGGCATCCACAACCTCTCTGGGCAACCTGTGCCAGGGCCTCACCATCCTTAGGTAGTCATAGGGTGCCCCTGCCAGGGACATCTCATCAGGCAGCTGATGGCTCACACTGGGAGCCTGAGGACCTGAGGAACCCTCTGGAGGTCCACATGGGTCTTGACCTTCATGCTGGGATTGCTCATGCATTCAGAGGCCTTTTCTCTTGTTTTCTTTAATATTTTTTCCATTTTTTGTGGTTAAACCTGAAGATGTCTACTTACTTCAGCTGTTGCTATCTCCATTTGCTTGTTCTGCATTGCCACTATTTTTTTTTCCACATACTTCTGTCAGTATTCCTTGTTCTTTCATATTGTTCTCTGTTATAGCTACATTCACTTATTTATGGAATCTTAGATCTTTACCAATGTTTGGCTATTTAATAATAAATGAAAACAGAAAAGAGGAGAGTCATCAGGCAATTGTTACCATCTCCCCATAAGAACGGCCCAGGCAAAAGTAACATTTTTCCTGACACTTAATGTATTTCACCTTTTAATAATACATCAAGAAAGCATCTGGCTCCAAAATCAGACTCCTAAAAAAATCTCTGCCTTGTTCTCAGAAGAATTGTTTCACTTATATCTAAGGGGAATGCCTAGACCTGCTAACAGGAGTGTGAGAGCAGAAATACTAGTAGAGGTAGCCCTGACTTGACAAAAGTGCCATATTAAGAATGTGTTTATTCTTAAGAATAAAGCGTCTGGGGGAATATCATGCACATGCTGCTTATGAGCAGTGTTCTCATTCCAGGTGTTCAGAGCGACGTTCATTGATTCACAGTGGGTAGGTGGGCTGCCAAGGAAGACAAAAAGGGAGAGGGGAAATGCACCCAACATTTTTTTTTTTAAGTAGCTGTTTGGGATTAAAGTGTCTTGATGAGTTTTCCAATGGATAAAGTCTGCTTTATGTGTACAAATACTAATTAGCATTTGTGGTTTATATTATCTGTATTTAGGCGTGCATTTACTGTGTTTCATGTGAAAATGTAGGCCTGTGTTTTTGACTTTTGTACAGCATTCCCATACATTGATTTTTCTCATAAAACTTGCCAGGTAGCCTGTATGTTTGCCTTCTCTGCAAGCAAAGAAAATAAGTGTACTTCCTTCCAAATGTAACAGCTTAAGCGAATGGCTTATTTCTACACGTAAGTTTTCCACTTGCTCATTTGACAGGTGTACTGCTATGGGTAGCCAGGTGTATGACTTTAGTGAGACACAGGTGTGCTTGAGTGAGGTGGAAAAATAAGTGAATAAAGGAATTTTGAGAAAAGACGGAGTAAGAAGACATCAGGAGGCTTTGGGGAGTAGAATTTTACGTGAGCAAATTGCAAGGGGACAAAGTGAAAAAGACAGAAAAAAGAATTTGAATTGAGTGATGACCAGGGCACAGATAAATATATATATATATATATATTACAAATTCATAGAAGAAAATGTGAAATTAGTATCTAAGATACTGAAAAAGAATAAAGGTGTGGATTTTTCTTTGAGCGTGTGGATGTAGATGGTGTTGAAGGACAGAGCTATGCGTTGTTTTGTAATGGTAAGCCTGAAGATGATCAAGTTTGCACTGGAGATGGATAGGAGAATATTTGGGAAGAAAGATGAGGAATCCAACTTTATATATTGTGCACTGCAAGAGGATGACATCGAAGAAATATCAGGAGGATAGCTGGAGGTGTGAGAATGTTCAAGAGAAAAATGTTGGAGTCAGAGTACTTTATACAGTCCCTAATGTAGAGCCTGGTGGCATGGGAGTGGATCAGGTTTCATGGGACTTGAGTGGTGTACCAGAAGGGAAGAGGAAGGGGCTGACATTAGGATG
The DNA here is from genome assembly GCF_964211835.1 of Anser anser. NCBI lineage: Eukaryota > Metazoa > Chordata > Aves > Anseriformes > Anatidae > Anser > Anser anser. The sequence continues at coordinate 2,676,884 of NC_139722.1, forward strand.
GTGGGAAGCCAAGGGGCAACAAGGAGAAAATCGAAGAAGCCAGTGGTAAGGCAAACGACTGGCAAAGAACATTGAAAAAGTCACAAAACAAAATGTGTGGAGAAAGTTTTGCAGTTTCTTTCCATCTGAAGGTTATTGGATTTAGTGGTACACTAGATAAGTTGGGGCTGGAAGCTTATTTATGGAAAAGCAGAGGAATTGTTTGTGTTGAGAGCTCAGAGAGGAGGAGGATGTATCTTGGAAGGTGTTACTGAAGGTGATGTAAGCAGCGCCGGTGGAGTGGGGCAGAAATGCAATCGCAGAGTATTTAAGAGACAAGAGTGGGAATTAGGAGAGTTACAGTGAAGTACACAGTTGAAAACATGCTATACGACAAGAAGAGGGTAGTCATTTCTGCAAATGAGACCCCTTGTGTTTGGAGCAGTGCATATTGAAAGATAAAATAAGGCTCTTCATCATATTAGCAAGGCTGTCCACTTCTGGAAAGTACTTGGCTGCTGGGAAATACATTTGGTTTTCCTGCCTTACTTTCAGCAAGAATAATGTTAAATAGTTAAAATTGTTCATCTCTACTGGAATTGCATACGTTTTGGAACATACTCAAAATACTATGTTGTCAATACATACAGCTTTTGGAGGAAGACTAATTAAAAGATGAGTTTCTAATGATGACTGTTGGAGTAGTGTAGCCTTTCAAAAGTAATCCCACTGACAGTAATTTCTGTGAGATCTTTTTGTTCCCATGTTGATGCCTGACGGTCTTTCAGTAGAGGCGAACTGACATATTAGAGTTTTCTGTCAAGTTCACAAAGAGAAGAAATAGAAAAATTATATATAGGTGTTTTTTTTTCCAACTTGGCCTGTCATAGTGATGCTAGATGTTAACTGAGTTGATAGGATGTGCAATATTTTGAGACAAAAACATTATTTTAAAGTTAACGGTGATTTTTTTGGGAGTTGGAAGGCTACTGGGAATAACATGGGTAGATCTGTTATGGTCATTGGAAACTGGGAACTTGGCAGGATGTCCCATGTATCCACCTGTCTGCAGGTTGGATAGTTTTGTCTAATTCCTTACAGATACGTTACAGATATGTACAGATACGTTTGTTTAACGTATTTTTGAAAAGTGCCATTAGTTCAGAGTACACAACCTCTCGTACATAGCAGTTGTTCTCTTTATAAAGTTTTTTCTTAAGGCCTAAACTAGACCTGGTTTTGGTTTAATTTATTTTGTGTGTGCTTTTCATGGTAGTTACATCGAACGAGTTACGTTCTCCCTTTTAGTACCTTCTCTGTACCTTTGTCTGTTCTCTTGATAGGATAGGGGTAGTGCGGGATTTTGTTCTGCTTTCAGAACTGAGATGTGGGTATCTTCGTATGGGTACCTCAGCGTGCTCTGGGTGAGCTCCCATTGTGTTCCTCATACTATGGGCTTGCTTGGGCTGCTCCTTGAGCCAACCGAACTTCAGCTCTGAGTTAAAGCCTTGGGAAGACTGGAGCCTTGCATCCCAAATAACAACCGAGCTCAAAACATCCGGGACTCTATACTGAGCCTCTTAACAAAAACCCCACTGATATCCATAAACTGTAAAAGATGCACTGTTAGGGAAGTTTATTTTGTGCATAATTTATTGTGCTCGTGGATATAAATGCATGTACTTAAAATTTGGCATTCTGCCTTGGCAAATAGCTTATAGATAAAAGAAAGTGTATTCCTGTAATTCTCCTCGTACGAATCCTAGTCATTTCAAGCATCTTGAATGGAGCTCGAAATATAATTTCCTATCCTTAAAGTTTTGAAATGAATCGAGTGATTTTCCCCCAAAGGTAGCTGTCCATGCAGAGCAGTTTCTCCTGTGCATGCCACAACAAGAACTTGTGCTTTCGAATTGACGGATGACATCATTGGCATCTAGAGATGTGGGGAGTTTGCAAAGCATTGCTTTTGTATTTGCTGTATTTGCTGGCTGGGATCAGATTGAGTATTAACTTTCAGCTGATTTTTAATAACGTTGGCATTTAGAAGGACAAGTAGTTTTCAGACTGGAGTTCAGAAAGTTAAAACGTGCACGACTTTCGAATGTGATCTTAATTCAAATCTATACGTCTCCTGCTCCTGGCATCTTCCCATGATTCTCCGGAGGAGAGAAGGAAAACATATTATTTTAAGGAGTATTTGGTACTTATTAAAATTACACATACGCCCGCCTTCAAAAGAATCTTGATTTACTGCAGGTTGTTCATGTGTCGCATGCGGACATTTTTAGAGAACAGATTTCTTATCACTGTGAACAGTGAATGGCTTCCGGAGCTCCACGATCAGGGAGCAAAAAACGTTATATCCCTTGTAAAAGGTAGGAAACCATGAAATCTATAAGCCGATTTGGCAGAAGCAGCGCGTGTTGGTGCCAAGATTTGGTGACTGACCCACAGTTTCCTGTTTTTAAATCTATTAATTGATTCGCAAAGAGCATCTTTTGGAAACAAGAACTCCGACAGCCTGGCACAGGCTGGAGCTCCGCCAAGACTGCGCGGGAAGGTTGCCATGCTGGGAGCGAGCGAGCGAGCGAGAGAGCGAGCAGCCGAGGAAAGAAAAAAAGGCAAGACTTGGCACGGCTCAGTCAAATCAGCTTCTTTTGTCTGCTTTCTCGGCTTGAGCTTCGGGAAAGAAAACCGTCCTGGGGTACAGAAAAACTCAGAACTTTCTGGTTTTCAAACTTAGCTAGCTTTTTAAGTCTCTTGGGCTGTCTGAAAGTGGTGGTACATGAAATGATGCTCAGTTGCCAGTGATAAGAGAAATAAAAGACTTCTTTAATGAAGCCTCCACAATGTCAGTTTACACATATGGGAAATGCGATATTTGATTTTTTTTTTTGTGTGTCTGATTAAACTGTAAGGGAGCCGAGTAACTTGGAAGATTACAGAGGGAATACCTCAATAAAGAGGGAGAATTTTCGTTTTCTGCAACAACAAAAAAGTTTTCATCGACACGAATGTGCTTTAAAACCAAATCTGACCTCCTTCGGAATATGTTCAGAATGGGAATTTCGGCGTTTCTCCCACGTGTGCTACAGATGCTAACTTTTAATGGAACGTCCTTAAAGATTTCATCTGACCCAGCAGTGGAGTAAGAGTAGAGGGAAAGTTGTGACATCTTAACATAAAAGTAAGTATGTTCTTAAAGCAACAATATTTATTTTTGCTGCTTCATGCTGTCCTAGCTCCATCTCCCAGCTATTAGTGACAACACTGAAGACCAGCAGGGCAAGCCGAAGACACCCAGACTACGCCTGAAGGGCAAAACAAGAAATGAGAGCCTGGTTGTTTTGTTGCTGCTCTGAAGCATCTCTTCCAGAGCATCTCAGTAGAGAGCACAGGAAATTGCTGAATTTTCTTCTGTTGGAGGAAATAAGGGGTGGAAAAATATTGACTTCTGCCAAGTGAGGAATGTTTGAAGATGACAGAGCTGGATTTGAACTGATGACACTGGATATAGAAACTTCAATTTGTAGTTGCAGTACCTGTTTGCTGTCAATTGTGAAAAAATCTGCTCTTTTTTCATACGTGGATTAAAAAAATCTGTGACGACTGAAGCGTGGATGTCTTTTGATTTCAATAAAATTAAGGACCTAGAAATCCATTGTTTGTTTTCTCCAAGGGTGCCTGGATTTTCAGTGAGACAGGTACCTTATTTCTGATTTCATAGGAACAAATACTAGTATCCTGCCTATTAGGCCTGGATGTGGTTGGATTACACTACTTCTGCTGTGACAATCAGCATTATTATTTCAGAGAGTAACTGTAAGGCATAGATTTTTATGGATCGTCTTCTCTTATAGTAAGTATCATACTATCCTTAAAGAATAGATCGTTCAGCCTGTAAGATGTGTAATTTCTAACGTGCTGCAGAAGTACATTTCCCTAATTCTTCTTGTATGCTGAAGAAAAGTAAGAAACAACATTAATGAAAAGCATTTTTGCAGTGATGTGTTTTTATTTTAACCTGTACATCATGGGATTTTGATTATTAGACCACAGAAATAATTGGCCTTTTTGATTATGGGAAAGAGCTTACTTAATATTAAATTAAATTGGTTTTATAGCAAGACGTGTCAGATTTTTACTACATCAGTGAACCTTTTGAAAGATACTATAGCTAAATAGTGGTTAAGATGCTGTTGTGATTGCCATGTGATTTACTGAAGCCTTTTAATATGGTTTGTTAGTGATTTTTGAAGAAAGTGTCTCCATCAAATGATCTATCTAGCTTATAAAAATAACAATCCTGTCTTTCTAAATTGTTGTATTCTACACAGAATTGTTAAAATAGGCACCCGCAACAGATTGCAAATTGATTACGCAGTGGAAAGGAAAGGTTTGAGTGAGTCCAGTTTTGCTTTCTGTGTGGGTAGCTAGTGTGTTGTTCATTCCTGCACAGGCATTAACATGTGATGTGATCGGGGAAACAGAGCTGTGATGGATGCAAGTTTGCACTCCGAATACTATAGTAAGTTTGTCTATCTGTGTACTTATTCTGAAAGGAATTTCCTGTATTTCTCTGAAATACTATGTAGTCTCAAAGCATGTGCTATTTTCTTTAATTACCATATGTTACGAGAAATATTTTAATGGATATTCCTATTAAAAGTAAAAAACAAAACAAAACACCAAAAAAAATTGAAACCAGTTATTGTGGTTCCTCTAAGTGAAAACAAACTCTAAATATTAGAAGAATAACCATATTTTCTTTCCTGAGGATTTGTATAAATTTCATAAATGATTTCTCAGGTTTTAAACATGATCAACATGTGGGTCTTTGCAGTGCATTTACAAACGGTAATGTTTGTGCAAATGCTCGAACACATACTGCCACTGAAGTTATTTGGAAAGCAGATACTACAGTTTTGAAAATTTTATTTTTCTTTGAAATGTCCAGTCAGGGCACTTTGTTTTCTTAAATGAGATGTACACTATTGCAGATTTCTTTTGGCTGGCCCACATAATGAGGAAAGTATTTTTTCTTTCTTTTAAAGGTACACCTAAGTCTTATTTTCATAAAATATCCCAATTTGGCAAATGAAAATCAAAATTTGAACTGCATAGCTTGAACTGTTGGGTTTGGAATGTTGATGGAATTGTATGAAAATTTACTTTGTGGGCGTAATTTGATGTGGTTTGTCATGTCTGTGTATTTTATTTAGGAACTATCATAATTTGGAGATTTCTGAATACTTGAGTCAGATCATTCATTATCACAGTTCATTTGATCCTTAATTTTTGGTTAAGGTTAGTAACTTCTTAAAGGAACAATTTTTGTTTAATTCTTAAAAATCATTAACAGATTGATTAATAGTATTGAGTTGAATAATTAAAAATAAAAAAAGTAAAAAATTAAAATGCCTTCAGGTGATATATTTCAGTGTGGAGGTGAGGATTAAGGTTTAGGATTTTATTTGATTTCTCTTATTAAATTACAGACGCTTAATATTATTTAACGTTTCATACTGTAAAGGGCCTGTGTCTCATCCCCATGCATGGTTGCAAGATTGAATTGAGCGCTTACTGTGAACCAGTGCGTTTATAGGACAGGGAAGAGAGAGGCAGTTCCTCCATGTGACTATAGATTTTGCCTAAATATGGCTGTAGGGGAATAATGGAAGTGTTAAAGTGCATGCAGACTTATGTTGTTTTACATAAAATGCCTAAATCCATGGAAAATGTTGAAGATTGCCTCAATATTCTGTGCATGGTGGGACTCCAGATCCTGCCATTGGCGAGGTGCTCTTGTCTTGGTAAATGGTAAAAACCATTAGTGCATTGCTAATATTTTAACCGTAATTGCAGGAAATCAGGGGAGGTTCAGGTTGGACATGAGGAGACATTTCTGCTCAGAAAGAGCAGTCAGGCATTGGGACGGGTTGCCCAGGGAGGTGGTGGAGTCACCGTCCCTGGGGGTGTTCAAGGGAAGGTTGGACGTGGTGCTTAGGGACATGGTTCAGTGGGTGACATTGGTGGTAGGGGATGGTTGGACCAGGTGATCTTGGAGGTCTCTTCCAACCTTAATGATTCTGTGATTCTGTGAAAGTCCAAGCTGGAAAACTGCAAGGAACCGCAGGAAGAAGGCTGTGGTATTCTCTTTCTTATCATCTACTCCTTACCATAATTTGACATCAATTTCTTCTCCAGTTGTCCGGTTGTGTTGAAAGCAAACACAGACCTTTTGTTTATTTTCCTTAAATCATTTGCCCAGTACTGTATGTGCATGTGCTGGTTAGATTCTCAAGACTGCAAACGTGCGTAGGGTATTGACTTTGGTGTGATTCCACTCGTTTATTCCAGCTGAAGGTATAGGCCACAGTCTTTATCTGTGCAATAGAAATGTTGAGTGAAATCAAAAGTCTTTTAGCGCGTAAGTGGGTTAAGTCACTTTTGTAACGAATGGGAAGCCATGAGCATCCTTAGGTGATTTAGAGAGCTGTCAAATAGGTCATGTAAATCACTCTCTTTATTGACCATTAAAGCAACCCAGGGCAACTAGTTTAGACTAAGACATCTGAAGTATAGATCTTTAACTTTCAGCGAGGTCAGATGCTTAATAAGATAGTTTACATAAAAGGAAGACTTAAAAAAGAAAAGTGACAGCAATTATCTATACAGGCTTGTGCTCCACTACAATGCAGTATTTGCTGCGCCCAATTTCAAGGTTAAGAAAAGAGGAAGCAAGGACACTAAATTAAAAGAAGACGAAAACACTAATTCGTAACATTTTAAAGTTGTTGAAATCAGAATTTCCTTGGCTGTCTAAACTCTGTAGGTCCTTCGTTTGCCAACGGTATCACTTAAGTCTAAAGGAATACTGGAGAAAGTAGGCAGCTGCTGCTAAAGCTTAATGCCAGGAGCACTGAGGCAGGAGTTGTGAATCTCAGCATCTCTCCTACCAGACTGCTGCCATTTCGGCTGAGCGTGGACATATCATAAAACAACAGCACTGCAGTCTTTGCATTGCAAGTTTTGATATCTAGGTGGAGAGACACCCTCAAAAGCAAAATAAAATAATTAAAAAAAATTGTTCCCTTCTCTTTAGTATTTTTTCAGTGAAGGTAAAAAATATCCTTGAAGATGTGAAGGAGTGGTGACACTTCTTATGTTTTCCGTATTCCTAAATATCTTGAAATTTCATTTTTTTTTTTTGAAGTTTCATTTTTTTTTTTTCTAGTTAGAAGCCTCATACACCATATAATTTTCCCAAGTATATATGAAAGGGATACTTTACACTCAAGGCCATTCCTCCTCTACCCCGGGTGTTTTTTCTATTTGATTTTGTGTTACAATTTGATTGTTTTAGTAGTGGTAAATTCAGACACAGAATAGCTTTGAAAGATTGCTGACTTCTTTTGAGAACAACATGGCAAGCTCCCTCCTTTGGCATTCAGAGTCCAGGCGGTCTTCTGCAATCTGCTGGTCCCGTTTCGTTCTTAATACCTATGTGTAAGTCCAGATGTAGTCCTCTATGAAATATAGGCCTAGATCTAAGGCCCTTGTAGAGGCTGAAGGAGATATTCAGGTCTTGACACCTGAGTTGGTCTCCACCATTTCTCCTCTTCCACTGCCCTCCTTTGCGACTATTTCTGACATAGCTCTAATACCACCTTATTCCCAGCACTGATGCTAATGTATGGTGTCATGGGTATGAAGGAAACTCTGTCTTCACAGAGAAATGGAATATCTGTTTTTCAAAGAGAATCTGTGCATTGCTTTTCCACAAACCCTAAAGTACGAGCTTACCAGAAGTTCCTCTTGGTGCCATCTTCATTCTTCTGATAATGGTGGATAGGACAAGAGCTTTTGAGGGAAATCACTTATGAACTCTGGGGAATTCAGGTGCCGAACAGCAGTATCTAGTATCATTTTAGACATCCTAGGCTCCCTGAGATGTCTCCGTGGAGCTGGCAGGTATGGCCCAGGGCATGCAACAGGAGAACTTTTGGAATTACAGCTGAAGCCAGGTGAGATGCCTTGGAGCCCCTGAAATGGTACAGGGCATCTGGAGTTGTGTTCTTCTTTGTCATTTCACAAGTGAAGACTAGATACATTTTGTAAACATTATTATTATTATTAATCAAATATTTGATTCCCAAAGTCAGTTTATGTAACACAAAGGACCGTGGCCTTACTAATAAGGTAATCTATCTCCTGAGACAACGGCAAGAGGATTCATGAGTATAGGATCAGGATTCCTCGTGGCATGTCCTCTTAGGCTTATATTTTTGTATCCTAACACCAGCCTTAACACTATTTGTTCAAGGAAGTGCATTAATTTGCATGTCTCAGATTCTTTTTTCTTTCTCTTTTCAACATGTCTGCTTTTCTCTAATCTCTACAACTTCCAGTTTCAAGAAGACTGATCTAGTTTATGGCAATTGGTTTAGCTAATTCTGCTGTGTCTCCAGTCTTCCCTCGTTCCTTTTCAGGTATTCAGCACATAAAGAAGTTTGTTTAAAAAAAAGAATTCCTTTCGCAGTGAGGGACTCAGAGAGGGTTCACGGGGTGACCAACGCATCCTTTACCTATTCCAGGTAAAGAGTTAAGTTAAAGATAAACAGTTCAGTCTTGGGCTTTAGAAATCCCAAGAGGTTGGTAAAAGTATCTGAGTACACTGTGCTTGTATTAGGACTTCTGTACTCTGCAGCCATTCTTTGCCAGCCTCCAGAGGTGTTTGTGTTTCCAGGGCAATTGGTGGTGTGGTACACGAGAGCACAAAAAGAAAATAGGGCTTGAAATGTATGTGTTAATGTGTGTGAATTAGGATCATTTTGGCCAATAGCACAAGAAATTGCAGAAATAGCACAGAAGTGCACAGTGTTGCAGAAAAGTGGTGGGCTCTGATTTCCCCCAAATATTTTGATTCAGCCAGGACAGTGGGTACTGCCAGCCTGTGCTGTCGGGGTATGGTAGGAAATGCACTGCGTACAACTTCTGGCCTGAATTAGATACCAAGAAGTATGTGTCTCTCCACCTTGGTAACCTGTTCTGAAGAACAGCACGATCTGTCCTTACTCCATGGCCACTTGTGATCAGTGTGACTGCTAATTTGCTTAGGGAAATTGTCCAAAACAGAAGACTGTCATCTCTTCTCCTAACCTCTTATTCCTGCTGACCTCGTCAGCCTATGTAAAAGTCTTGCTTTGTCTGAAATTGAAACCTCTGTAATACTGATTTTTTTATTTTTTATTTTTTATTTTTTAAATCAGAAAGTATAAAGCATCTGTACGACACTGCTCTAACAACTTGCTTATGAAGTGTGTTGAGAAAATTAGAGAATAGTCATGGAACTGGAACATCACTATTTATTCCTTATTTATCAGAAGACTGGATGGAACATCTGCAGAAACTTCAGTTTGCTCTTTTCTCAGATGTATATTGCTGTGTGTAAAGCAGTTGTAACAGGTAGAAGTTTCAAACATGGGATCCCATACTAGCAAGCTGTTATTGGGGCTATTAATATACGTTCATCATAGTATTAAACACAGAATGGTTTGGGTTGGAAGAGGCCTTAAACATCATCTAATTCCAACCACCCTGCCACGGGCAAGGAGTTTGATTTAATCTTTCATATTAATTACTATTAGAGGAATGAGAGGAGAGGGATACAGAAAACATTGTCTATGATCTTGCATCAAAACGGAGCATTTCCTTACCTGTGCCTGTAGACAACACACTTAACAGTTTTCCTGATATGTCACAGGGGTTTAATCCCAGTTTCCGTACTGCAGAATGCCAGCTTTTGCTTTCCACACTGATAGATTTCCATTGGTATTGATTTTACAAAGCAAGCCATCATCCCCGTTACATCTCAGCACAGCACCAAATGTGCAGGGGAAGAGTGCTTATGCGAGATGAAAGGCTTTTATGTGGATTTTGTTTTGGATGCCCCACAGCTGTGTTTTTTCCAGTCCCACACACAGGAATAGGAATGAGGTCTGGTTTGCTTGTTCATCTAAAACATAGCCGAGTGCAAACGGAGAAGTCTCCGGGGTCCTTACTTCTACGTAGGTAGTACAGTGATGTGATGTCTCAAACTTTTATTTTCCAGTGACAGTGATTTGGTAACGTGGATTGCTGTCCGTTTAACATTAACGTTTGCACAGGCTCTGCGGAGAGGACACAGACAAACGCGTATAGTCAGGAAAAGCATATTCAGAAAACTCTTAATAACGTGTTTGCAGCTTTTTGATAGAAATATTTGGAACTGAGCATCAGAGGATAGGAAGTTTTGCACTGAATTAGGCAGTGTCCACTGATAGAAAAATCTTCTCCAAGGAATGTATTGCAGCATAGCATCAAAGGCTTGTTTTGGGAAGTTGCCGTGTTTGTAAAGGAGCAGGGTAGAGTTTGCTGCCTGGCTTGCCATGAATTTATGTTGTATCCTGTTCCTGGTTGGAGAGCATTGTGTTGTTCCGTCCTTGGTTATGGATTTACGAATTATGTTCACTGTCTTTCAAGGAGAGCACAACGTGCTGCACCCCATATTGAGGAAGCAGGGTGGATTTCAGAGAAGAAAGGGAGGACCTTTTCTTTACTTGTAGCTATTATTTTAAAAGGCTTGCTACGGATAATGTCAGGTATTTGCAGTGTGGGAAGTGGAGTAGAAGCAGTGGATGCTCTTGGTTGTTTGCTTGTCTGTTGTTATACAAAGACAACGACACCACCTCGCACAAAGCCTCCCCAGTGCCCTGTGCTGGGATGTTTGTGGTTCCATGTGAGGTTGAAGCAGCCGCACAATCCTTGGTTGTGAAAGCCAGAGCAAGCCAAGCTCCTTGGCTACAGCCAGCTGTGATTCCAGGAGACAGCCAGTGATGACGGAGGATTTGCCTTCGGAAGGCAGGTGTTTCTTCAGAGATTTGTTGTTGGTGGTGCTTCAGGATAAGAAAGCAGAGACGGGATCATTAGCGGTGTGCAGGCAAATGCCGTATGGAGCCTGCTGCCAGCAGCGGCACGTTGCTGCAAGTGCTCTGCTCTTTGCACGACAGCTAACACTGGCTTATTTCTGCCGTTAAAAGAGGCCAGCACGTGTAGTACTTTGTCCAGAGCTTTATCTAGCAAGCGAGAATGTTGTAAGAGTAATCCCGTATGGCTGCATGCTGACCTGGTGCCAACATATCCGTCTGTGGCACTATCCAAGGAATTTGGGCATGGGTACCTGGTAGCAAGCTGGGAACCAACCATCATAACCTATAGACAAGAGGTTTATGGTCTCCAGACAACATGAAATTACATATAGGTGCCTTTCTATTAAATTTAGTACAGTTGTGATGCCTTTGAGGAACTTGAGATGCTTTCTTCTCACACGGTTACATTTACGGTTCTTGTTTTCTGTTTTTGAGCTCCTACATTTTGTACTACCCAATGTAGTAACTTTTTATAAAGGAGTTTATGCAACGTCTGTATTCTTTTTTTTTCCTTTTTTAAGCTATGATTAAATTTGTAACCTCTAGCATTAGTGTAATTTTGAATTTAAGATATATTTTGCTATTGTAATAAGATACATTTTCTTAGTGTAAAGTTTTTCCTTTCATATGGATTCACGCTGCACAATATAATTCCTTATATGCTGTAATAACACTTTTCTGTATAAATTAATCTGAAAGGGCAATGTTAAAAGTTGTTATATATGTAGTGAATGAACAAGTTGGAGGAGAGAAAGCAATATGATTCCCTGCAATACTGTCACACTATCTCTTCTGTAAATTGCTGTGTTGCGGGAGGCTATTGTGCTACTTACTTTTGTAGTTGGGAAACATTTTATTTAATTCAGATGCTGACATAATGAGTGCTCTGCTGTAATGAATATTTGATGTGCTTATGTTAATGTAAATGCACAACTGGCTTGCCAGTTCTCCTCAACCATTATAACTTTTCAGAAAACAATTTTGAGAGTGATGCAGTTTGTCTGCACGATGCATTTTGATGAAAAGGGAGAATATTTTTATGGACATCTAGTTAACAACTTTTAGAATTCATTTTCTCTCGTGGTCTTGGCTGTTATTCAGAGAGATTTTAACTTGAAATAGTCTCTTTGGGCTCTCATGAGAGAATTGGGCCAGGATCAATATCTACAGCGTAGGTATGTGGGACTCATTACTCTCATTTTCCTTCATAGTCAGCAGACAGACGTAGGCACTTTCAGGCAAATTTATTCATTATATAATACAATGGTATTGGAGCCTCAGGTGGAATAGTTCCTGGTAAAACACAGTATCTTCTCATTAATTTGCTTGTGGAAGTGCTGAATTATGGCTGAGGTGCTCATAAGCAGTGAGTTTGTAAATCAAAGGCTTTCTTTAGCTTTCCTAGTCTGGACCAAATAAATATGAGCAGTAACCATGATGCTTTGTAGGCACATAACTACAACTAGCCCGTTGTGTGCCCATGTGTGTGCACGAGCGCGTGCCCGTCCCCTCTGGGTGATGCCATCAAGATGCTCTGTCCCATGGGAGACACTGCAGGAGATGGTCTGTGAGCAGATCTGGCACCTTCTCCAGGTCTTTGCCCCGTTGTTCCAGTGCCCTGCCAGTGGTAGGGCACGCTTTGGAGAACTGCACATGTTTTGGTTTGGGTTTTGGCACCGAATTTCCAGAAAAATACGGTCCAACTGGAAACAGTCCAGAGGACAGCAATGGTAGCGATCAGAGATCTAGAAAATGTAATCAGTGAGAAAGCAAATTTGAGTTGTTTAGCCTAAGGAAGAGAAGACTGAAGGAGAACATGGTAACACTATTCAGTTATGCACGAGGCTGTAGCAAATCGGAATAATCTGCTGTCTGTGCCTGTGGTGGCTAAACCAAGGCATAGTGGGTTTAAACCGTGGTAAAGAGATTCGGGTCAGATTTTAGGGAAAATGTTCAAAAGATAGGGGCAGAGCAGTACTGGACTAGAGGATCTCAGGGCCTTTGGAGCATGCATCTTTACCAGTCTTTAAACTCAGGTTGGACAGACAGCTGTCAGAGATGACAGCAGGTTACCCTACCTTGAGACGGGTCTACATTTTCTCTTTAGAACCTCCACATCTGTTTTTTATAAAATACATGAAAGACGAGAGATAAAATTAGGTCAACAAGGATGCTTCTTCAACAAACCCTTGTAACATTTCTAAAACTGCGTTCCGCCAGCTGGACTCGCTCCCAATTTGTTCTGCTTCCCAAATGAATCCCTTCGGTGACTGTTACGGCTGCCGAACGCTGCAGCCCAAAGGAGGCGAGGCTGGAGCAGCTCCGTGCCCGGAGGCACAGGCAGCACCGTGCACACGGGTGGCCACGCCACGTCAATCAGCAGAGACAGAAGTGCTCAGCATTCGTGCAAACAAACGCTATCGACGGCCTCATCCTGCTCACTTCTGTTGAGAAGGTGCATTAATGGGAATCCTGCACAGACATAAAACACAGATCCCTGCAGGAGCTAGCACGGACACGCAGTCTATCCAGTATGAGGCCAGTATTTCCCATGCAAACTTTCAGTCTGTTTTCTTACTCTAATTTGCTTTAAAAAAAAAAAAAAAGTTTATTCTGTTCTCTCTTATCCTTTTCATACATGAAACTCTGTAGTTCCTGCACCTGACGATTATACTGACCCCTATCATGAATGCAGACGTTCTCAGTGATCCTGACCGCACACATTGCTTCCTTCTGGGCTCTGTGTTGGAAGGTGTGAATTTTGCATGTTTTATTTTCCCTTGACTGTTTCATCCTCTGCGATCAGGCTCAGTCCCGGTGGCAGGAATTATGCGTGATATTACTGGAAAACGTTATGACTGACCGTGTCTCGTAATGAAAGGGCACGGTGTTGTGCCCTGGAGTGGCCAGGCTTATATTTGCTTTGTGAATTCCTTTATAAGAAGCTCATTGAAACTAATCTTCTGGGTATTCAGCAGCCAAATGTAGTTTTCAGATGAAAAATTATTTTTAACATGATCAGGTAGTGAGAAAAATCAAAGAACAAGACATAAAAGGTAGGAAGAAAAAAAAAAGTAAAGAAAGGAGGGATACGAACAAATGTTTTTAGGTGAGGTCTTCCGAGAAGTGCCTACATAGATGTTTTCTGTGTTCACCTTTCTCTTGCTATTAGGAACAGAAATCTGTTGATTACAAAAAGTTGCGTTACTACTATAGCATTGATTTCCTTTGCCCTGCATGCCTGTGTAGCAAATGAGCAGCCTTTTATGCTGACAGAGAAAGAAGGGTTTTTCATCTTTGTCCTCTACTGCTGTGGTCTGAGGGAATCTAGCCTATTAAAATAATTTAATTTTGGATGACATTTTAAGTGTCAGTAATCCTAACTGTATTGTTATTGCATATCAGAGTTACTTGCACCCTTTACTTGCTTGGTTTTGTAGCATATTTGAAGTTTTCATTTTGTTTGGTATAAACTTGTTGTTTGTTTGCTTTGGGGTAGCTGCAAAATACTTCTAAGCATTTCTGATTCCTCACTTACTGATGTGTGTTTTTGAACTTATCTTTCGCATATATTTTTTTTTTTATAAGAGGAGGAGTGTGTGTGTCTGTACAAATGTATAAATATATGTGTCTGTGTGTAGTGAAAGTAAAACGTTCTGCTTGTGTGCCTCTCTGAGATAATTAAATCAATTACAGTTTTCTTTATCGTCATCGGATATCATAGAGCTTGTTTGAATAATGTTTTTGGTCGTAAATTTTCCAGACGCTCTGGTATTCAACATAGTTTGTATACTTGTTTAAGTTTTGAGTGACATTTGCATCAAAGGCTCTGTAATTATTTTATTGTAAATCAATGCAGTTTAATTAGTAATAGATAAAAATGAGACAAACGAATTTGGAAAGTCCTTGTCTGCCCACCCTGTAGAAATATATTTATGCTGGAACTTGGAGTTTCTTATGCTGTCTCTAATTCACTGTTTTCCTAAAAAGTCACTTCTCTTTTATGTATAAAAAGTTTATAGATTTAGTTAGCTAATGCAGTTATTGGTTTTAAAATGTGCTTTTAGGCTTCACACAGTCTTTTGTGTAATGCTGTTATATATGCGAGTGGGGAGCATGCTGCATGCTTAACTTGCCTTTCAGAAGGATATGTGAAAATAAGACGTGGTATTTGCATACCTTTTAGGATGAAACCAAAAATCCTGTGAGGCACAAGTGTCAGATATCTGATGGAAAACTGAACGAACTCCCTATGATCCTAAACACTGATGAACTGAAAAGCAGGACCTTGATTTGCCTAAGAGAATCGCTAGCCCCTTCGAGTACCAGGAAGGGGACAATATTTAATAGGGAACAGCCTGAGAAAAGGCATAATTTCTTTTGGCATTTCACCTAAAGTGCATGGGTTTCGTCCTACCTTTTTCATTGGATGTGTTTGTGAGTGTGCATATAGGTCTGTGGCGTGCTACTTAGCATGCATGAATTGGAGACTTCTGGCTGTGGTTTCATCCATAACTTCAGCTAATGTCATGCCTCCAAATGCTTCTCATTCTCTTTAAGGGTACTTTGAGATACCATCAGCATGAAAAAGTCCTTCCTGCTACTGAATAGCTGTGAAGCTTCACTATGAAGGTCTCTCCTTCCATCCTGCTTGCATCTTTCCCCTTTCAGAAACATTTACATTACTCCCATGTAGATCCACTTGTAGCCCTGGTGCCTAATGCTGTGGCATCGGGAACAAAAGCAGTGCGGTTGGTACCAGCAATATGAAAGATGATACGTAGCCGTGGATTTATGTCGAAATATTTTAAATGACATTTATTTGCTCTTTCATTGTTTAGAAGGTAAAAGGAAATCTGTCCCACACGAAATTGCATCTAACTGCTACTAAGAGCTTTTATTAAATTTGTGCTTCATTTAATCTCCTCACGTCTCTAATTTTACTTGCTTCATTTGTACTGGCCACGCTAAAGGAGGTGATGATGTTTGTTTATTGATCACAGTACCACTCTCCCCTTCACTGTAACGAAACTCAGTAGACCTTCACTTAGTAGCATCAACATCTGAGTTAATTTTTCTCTTGCTTTCCTTTTTATTGAGAATTTATGTCTTCAAACATTAGTGAGGTGGGCATGGGTCTCTCCTCCCAAGCACCGAGAGACAAGATGAGCGGAAATGGCCTCAAGTTGTCTCAGGGGAGGTTTAGGTTGGATATTTTGAGACATTTCTTTACTGAAAGGGTTGTGCGGCATTGGAACAGGCTGCCCAAGGAAGTCATTGAGTCACCAGCCCTGGAGGTCTTCGAAAAATGTGTAGATGTAGATGTACAAAGCCAATGATACACCTGAGAATAATACAGTTTTATGTGTCACCTGCAGATTACTTATGACAGCCTTCCACGTGCTTTGGTGGGTCCACTAGTGGTTCCACATGGTTTGGGGGCCATGATTTGGAGAACCTTAGGGTAAAATCCTTGTCCAAGGAAGTCCAGTAACCCCGTGTAATGGTACAAGGACTTTAATATTGGTGCGTAGGCTTCCTACAGTATCATTTAAATATTTTTAGTACTAATTTAAGAATACCGCTTAGCAGTTTTGTATAAAATCGGCTTTATATAAAATTAAGTGGCTCGGAAGAATTTTTCCAGATGTTGATAACGCAGTTTTGGCTGAGTCTAAACTTGCATGTCACAAGTCATGCTGTGACTTGACTGCAATAGTGGCACTTGAACCTCTTCTGTCCACACACAGCTTCTTGTTTGCTTCTGTCTGTATTACACAAAACTTCATCTTGTTTGCCAATAAGTGAGATAAAAACCTTCTCCTCCCACTCGCAGCCTAGAAAGCATCATCTTTCTTTTAGTTCTTGATCAGAATTTTTGTCAACTGATTGCACATTTCTAATTCACAATATTCTTAAATGGACAGCTTATGTTTAACATGATGTAAGGATGATTAGAGATATTTTGTGCAATTCAAATATTTTGAAATCAAGCTGTAGTTTTTCCATTGATGATAGTAATTACTCTGAAAATACGTTCATGAAGCAGTTGGAACCCAGCAAGTTCCATGCCTTAGGTAGCAGGAACATGCTTTTGGGGCTTTCCAGATTTGATTTTTGCAGCGTGGCCAAATTTCCAAGCACATATGTTTGAAACTGGGTTTCTAAATCTGTATTCAGGCTTTGATGTTATTGGAAGGTGTAAGAGACTTGTCTTTTTGAAAATCAGGCTCCTCTAATTATCTAGGTAACATATTTTAAAATGTTAGATTCTGTCTATGAATCATTCTCTCCCATTATTAGAGATGACATTTCCATTTAATTTCCCAGTGGGATTCCATTTAATGTTTTCAAAACAACATCAGTTGAAATCATATTTGTTTTGGTTGTTTGCCTTTATAAAGAATTTTTTATTAGAGGAATTGCAAAATTTCTAAAAAAAGAAGAAAGAAACGTATTTGGAGATGAAATATTTGTGTAAGTCCTACTTGTTATTTTCTTTTTAATTCAGTATCTTGAATATATGTCAAACTTGTGAGGCAGCTGTGGAGCATCTAAACATAATATTGGAAACAATTTGGGAGTTTGCTGAATTTTCGTATTTTGATCATGTTGTTATTTAGTGCATCATATATATTAGCTACTATGCGTGAAGCTAATACGCTGGTTTTAAGTTACAGATGATGAAGTCATTTCTGAATGACTTTCAAAGTGATTTTTGGCCCTGAGACGAGGTGGCTTGGACTGACTTATGTCGGTCAGGCCAAGGTGTGGACTCAGGCATCGAGGCACGATGCTCTGAATTCCCCACGCGTTCTGTTCGCCCACAGTGCTGGGACCAGTCCTGGGCCCCCCAGCACAGAGAGACCTGGGCCCAGCGGGGAGAGCCCAGGCCGGGGCCCCCAGGGCGCTGCCGGGCCCGGAGCCCCCGTGCTGTGAGGAGAGGCTGCGAGAGCTGGGGCTGCTCGGCCTGGAGCAGAGGAGGCTCCGGGGGAGCTCCCCCATGGCCGTCAGGACCCGCAGGGAGGTGCGGAGAGGCCGGAGCCGGGCTCTGCTCGGCGGTGCCCAGGGCCGGGCCCAGAGGCCCCGGGCCCAGCCCGGAGCCCCGGCGGCTCCCCGTGCCCCTCAGGCAGCACCGCTGGGCCGGGCGGGTGCCGGAGCCCTGGCACAGGCTGCCCCGAGAGGGGCCGGGGGCTGCTCCTTGGAGAGCTCCCCGAGCCCGGGGACGTGGGGCTGGGCACCCTGCTGGGGCAGGGGGGGACAGGGGCACCCAGGGGTGCCTCCAGTTCCAACCGTCCTTAGAATCTGAGGTTCCTTGTTCTCTTGGAGATGAAAAGGGTTAATGATATGGATGGCTCAAAGCATTGGGAACCATCACTAATGTAATTCTCCAAGATATTCGAGGCTCTGCCCTATTTTGCATTTGGTGAAATGTGGTGTGTTGACTATAATGTGTTAGGAAAAAGTCTAGATAAAGAAATGCAGCTTACGCCTTCAGGAGAGTGTGAAAAGGGAGAAGACTATCAGGGAGAGGAAACAATACATGAAAAACAAGAGATGTAAAATATTAGTATGCTGTTTATTAATAGGATTTATTGCTGCCATCTGTAATAACCCTGATCAAAACTGTTTCTTTTATATTTCTTATGTGATACATTTTCTGGAAGTTAGAAGAAAAAATTAAATGTGTTCCCTTCTACTCCATATACCTTTTCGTTTCTCCTGATCTCTTTACTTGTTAGGTTTTAAACATTTACGGGGAAAAAGCATTTTAAAAAGGCATGTAACACAAAGGTAGTAATCACAGTGCCATGCTGTTTTATGGGGCAATAATCCAGTTGCCTTGTTTGAATAAACTGCTCGGCCTTCATTCTCCTAGGCTTCACCTTAGGGAATGGAGCTGGATTATTGCCTTGTAAAACAGCGCCGCATTCCTGGTGTTGATTAATTATAAATCTTTGCCTATCACTGGAGTCATGGAGCATCTTACGGCGTTCCTGTTCCAGACCTCTGAAGTAGCAAGAAACCAGACGTAGACGCAATCTCATGGTTGCTGGCATGGCACTGTTTGAAGTGCAGGTAGACTAGCAGGATGGTCAGTCCGGGAGCACTGCTGAGCTGCAAATTGGCAGACACTGCCCAAATTGGAAGATTGTAAGATTTGTAGCATCATTTGTAACTTGTGTGCTGAAGAAGAGTCTGAATGAGAATAGTATTCTAAATGACATCTTTTGTGGGGGAATGACCTACATGTGTTGAAATGTTTGCTAGTGTACAATTAGTGAATGGGTATTTTCTGACATAGCATTTGTGATTTGTGCTTGGCAAAATGGCCATTACCATTCCTCACATATTTATGTATCAGCTTGGATGCAGTGGCCTCTAGTTTAAAATCATTTGTAAGTTGAAGCTAGTGTTATGCATGACCACGAGGTTACTAAGTAGTATTGATACAGAGGATTTATCACACGTACTACTCAGACACCAGGGATAACTATCAATTGTTGTCTTTGTGAACAGCAAAATAGCAACAAGGAAGAGTTTGATTGCACATAACCAAAAAATTCTTCACAGTGAGCGTGAATTGCCATCCTTGATGGAGATGACCCTGAACAGACTGATCCAACGTTGAATTTGTTCTGCTTTGAGCAGGTGTTTGTGCTTCAGACCTCCAGTTGTCCTTCCAAGCTACATTTTTCTGTGATTGAAAATAGGAGGTGCTGTCTCTGTGTTATTATTACAAACTGCACAGGAAACCATGGGTTCAAGCATTTTTCTTCTGTGTCTGACTGCTTTTTTGGCTCTCACTGGCTATCACGAGCCATGCTCTTTTCTTATACTCCTATTTTAGCAGCTCATAAACTGTGCGCCTGGGTGGAGAAACTTCTTGTTTCTCCTGGATGCATTGGAGAACATTTCCTGGAGGGCTGGTTACTACAAAGGTCTTCTGCTACTTCAGTTTTAGGCATGCCACTAGAAGCTGGTGGCATATATCCTCATGTTAGTCAGCTGCTTTCAAACCATATATCACCAGTAGGTTTAGGATTGAAGTAAATAATATGAAGGATATTTACAAGCTTTTCAAATTCATGATAGAAAGGAGCTCAACCCATGCATATTCGACCCATTCTAGGACTGCACCTGCAATATATTTCTACATCTATAATAGGCTATGTTTATAGTAGTAAACCAGATAGTTTTCTGGTGTCGAGGCCAGCTGGTGCAGCCTGTCCACATCCACACTATTAAGCTCTTTCACCTGACAGAACATGACAGCGACATTAAAAATGTCTGTTGGAAAAGTTCTTGGTCCCTACTGACACTAATTGAATAGATAAACACACCAGTCTGCAGGGCGAGGGTCTTGGATCTAGTGCGTACAGTACATCCTGTTTAAATTTGCTTAAATTAGAATTTTCCTCCCTTTCCTTTCTCACTTGGCTTCATGATTTCTCATTTGTCATTTGTTTAGGAGGCAGTTTCTACTTCTGTTCCTGACAGCTAAGTGACCTTACATGCTAAGATATGCTATTTTTTTGACACACCATGTGCAAGAATCGCTCTTTCTTTGCCTGAATTAGAAGGAGGTTATGATCTTTCAGTGAGATAGGCTCCTCTTTCTCACCCAGCAAGGCAGTATGCAGGTTTCACAGTGAAACTCTTCTGTGCACTGCCTTTTATCATTTTTATAAATACATGCACTGACAAATATATGTTACAGGCATAGGAATGAGACACATCACTGCACCCCGCTACTGATTTTTGTTTGAGATCAGACATCTTGACCTTTTGATGACAGTGAATTTTGGGTGCCTGAGCCTCAATCTTTTATTTGAGGGAAACAACGATACTTCTTGAAGTTTTCAATGCTTTGGATGCTGACAGCTTAGCAGTGTTAGTATCTCTTTGTCTGAAATGGTAGCAGATGTGTCCCAAGAAATCTGAATTTTGCAGTTTTTACATTTAAGGGATCAATAACGATGGCTACTCACTTGTACAAAGGTCTCCAGTTCTTGAATATTATACATTTAAGTACCTAAAGGTAACTTTTAGTTTATCTATGTAAAACAGTTAAATGCTAGTAAGATCAAGAGGATTTTTATGGACTATATATAATGATGAACACTGTTAAAATGAAATTTTGTAGTGAATAACATTTTTTTTTAAAAAAATGTGTATTTTTATTTTTACTGTGTTTAAATTTGGAACGTAGTGGATGAAGATACTTAACTATCAAATGGATTATTTATTAGTGAGGATAAAATTTGAAGGAAGAAGCACAAATACAGCAGGATGAGTTTTGGGAAAAACTGCATTTTGAGATAGCTGAGCTGCTGCTTGTGGCTGCAGCAAAGCTGTGTAAAAGCTTACAATGAAGAGCCAACTTAATTTTGGAAAAGAGGAGTCCTCATGTGCTAAATCTTTTTATTTGGTACATGTGGCTTAATAAATGTCTTCCCTCTACATATACTCAAGAGACACATTCCTTAAAAAGGAATTCTGCACCCCACATCCCATCCCCTAATTTCTTATTGTTTTGTGCAAATGAAGTCAGAACAGAAGTGTATTTTAACTTTGCTTAGAGCAATGTAATTGGTAGGATATATAATCCAAATAAATTGGCTCAAATTTTCACCTAATATACCCTCTTGTTGCCCTTACGAACTGTAGTTATTGTTCTTGCATTGTAGTTATCTTTGAAGAGGCAGGGTTGCCTTTGGCAGTAGAGGAAAAATCAGAAGAAAATTTAAATGATTAATTAATGTAATCTAGTGTCTGTTTTACCAAAGGCTTTCAGGGACTTATTTAGCTCGATTAATGAGAGAAATTCCAACAGCAGGTTTTTAGAATAGGTTTCTGAAGAGTGTAAATGACATAGCTGCTGGAGGGAAAATGATCTTACACCTCTTTATATTAAGCCAGACACTGAATTAGTAGTAAGGAAGAATATTTTTTAGAGCTTTCATTTTCTATTTAGTTGTTATTTAGTATTTGTAAAAATCAGTCTAGCACACATTTTCTTTGAAGTCGTGAAGGACAGGGGACATAAGTCACAAATACAGCTGTCAGCTAAAAGGGTACGTGTTCCCAAAAATGACTAGGCAAAATCATGGCACACAAGTCCATTGAGGGACGGGGAATACAGGTACCACCTTTGGGCCAGGGATTTTCTGAATCCCTGGAAAATATTATAGGAAACTGTCGATACGTGTGTCGATATGTTCCCCTGTTTCTGCTCTTCTCTGCATCTCTTGCTGGTAGCTGTTGGAGGGAGAGCAACTCACTGACCTTTAGTTCAGCCTGGGACAGCTGTTGTACATCGTATATTTTAGGTCTCAAAAATGTCCGTAACCAAATGAAAAATTTAAAAGAACTACAAATGTTGAGATACTTAAAATTTTGGAATATTTTATATTTACCCATTTCAAATTCTTATTATCATGCTTCAATTTGGAAACAAACACTCATAAACTAAAATATTATTATTTCATGCTACTGTAGAACATGTCTGGTTAGATGGGATTTTGGGAGTTTAGTTAGTCCAATTCCATGCTCTGATCATGGCTAACTTCAAAGTTAGGACCTTGTTCATTTGAGCACTGAAGATCGTAGAATCACAGAATATCCCCAGTTGGAAGGGACCCACAAGAGCCATGGAGTCCGGCTCCGGGCCCCACAAAGGACCACCCCAAAACCAGACCCTATGTCTGAGAGCATTGTCCCAACGCTTCTTGAACTCCAGCAGCTTGGTGCCGTGACTGCTGCCCTGTCCCAGCGCCCAGCCACCTCTGGGTGCAGAACCTTTCCCTCACACCCAGCCTGACCCTCCCCTGTCCCAGCTCCATGCCGTTCCCTCGGGTCCTGTCGCTGTCCCCAGAGAGCAGAGCTCAGCGCCTGCCCCTCCGCTCCCCTCGTGAGGGAGCTGCAGGCCGCCATGAGGCCTCCCCTCGGCCTGCTCTGCTCGGGGCTGAACAAACCAAGGTGCCTCAGCCGTTCCTCACACACCTTCCCCTCCAGACCCTTCACCACCTTTGAAGCCCTCCTTTGGACACCCTCTAGTAGTTTTAAGTTCTTCTGTTATTGTACCACCCAAAACAGCATGCAGTGCTTGAGGTGAGGTGGCAGCAGGGAGATCTTTGAAGGTGTAGACTCCATACTGTTTTCAGGCAGGAGCAACTTTTAAAATGAAAAATACAAAGTGAAGGTTTCATTGTATTATAGAATCATAGAGTAATTTGTTTTGGAATGATCTCTGGAGGTCTGTGGTCCAGCTTCCCACTCTGAGTAGGACCAGCTTATGTTGGTGAGGTTGTTCACCTGTCAAAATACAGGCTGCTCAGCCATCAAAATAGTTTTATTGGTTGAAAGATAAAAATAGCTTGTGCTATTTTTCAGAGCTCTCTCCATTATAAGAATTCTTAATGTCCCTAATAGCCAGAAATTCAATGAGAAGATGAAAATACTAAAGCAATAATATTTTGTCACTGTGCTAAAATGTGTATGTACATGTGACTATAAGGACTAAAACTAAGATTGTATTAATTTAAAAGATTTGGCAATTATTCTTCCTCTTTCAAGAACAAGGGCAACAATATTGTACTCATCAAAGGTGCAGCAGACAATCAGGAGGCTAATCTGACAGTGACAGCATACAGAATTTATGGTAAAGTGATAAAGGAGTAAGAGAGACATAAAATGGAGGGATAAAAATGAACCTCCTGGCACTCTGAATGTCTCGGTCTGGTAAGGGAGGGATGGAGGATGACTTGCACAAGACAACTAAAGGAAGGGATGCGAATGTGCGGCTTTCACTGTGAAAAGAGGGGTTGAGAGACAGAGTTTTGCTAATTTTAAGGTTGTGAGGCACAGAGGAACCCCCCCCCCCCAAAAAGAAGACAACCATCAAACTGCTTCCTTGTATCTGTGGACTACAAAATAAGCAGAACTGTTCGCAGGGGAGGCAGTCAGCCCTCTGTGGGTCTCCATGTTACCAGTGTCCCTAGATTCTTAGTACATCAGACCTCATGTGCTAGAAAGAGTACACACTAACAATTTGTATAGTCATTATCAGCAGCAAGCTTTTGTTTTATATCTTGCGTTAGTACATAGCTTTGCCAAATTAGAGCATGTGATACGCGTACACATTTAATTTCAAAAGGTTTCAATAAATGTGAAAAGAATCTTGCAGTTATAAAGCTTGCATAAAATTCTGCATTTGAATAAAAAGCAACTGCTTCCATGAACCATAAAACAGCCCCAATGCACCAAGGAGCTTCATTATTCAGCCCAGGAACACTCATGTACAGCTCACAATTGCAAGCACAAATGGTGTCCTCCTATGGCTTTTATTTTAGTGAAGCTTCTGGCAGTTAAGAGGTCTTTTTCTTCATTAACTGTACATACATCTTGATTTATACTTGCTGGCAAGCTAGATCACCTTATTCCGTATATTGTGAAATGTGCACGGTACCTCAATTACATATATGATGTTGAAGATGTGACAGCTTAAACAGCCTTTAAATAGCACTATCATATCCATAAGTGGCAAAAGGTTCCTTCATCACCTTTCTGTGGTTTTTATTTAAAATGTCTGTTGTCCTCTTAATATGTATCAGGATAATATCTACCAGGGCAGCAAATGCTGCTCCATGTTACCTAAACGTTTTCACTGGTGTATATCTGCCGGTGATAACTCTGTTATTGCTGGGGTGTTATAGCTGTGAAATGTTTGACACTAATGCTTATGCTCAGTCTTTCGACAGAGAAGCTTATGGTTCATCTGTGAGAGAAATGTGTAGGTTGTGTCCTAAAGCTGGTGGAGTGAAACCACAGCAGTGCTCCAGTGTGCTGATACTGAAATGAGCCTCGAGACTTTTTCTTCTGACAGAGCTCCTTTTGGGAGCAGTACGGCTGCAACAATATAGTGTCTATGTCGACATTTACAAGGCAGTTGTGTAGCAGTTGGTTATACTACCACACACTAGCTTTCACATAATTTGCCTGGGCTAGAGTGCGGTGAAGACCACGTCCAATTTCCACGAACAACGAGCATCTGGAAAATGTTCCTGAGAGGGAACTCTGCTAGATCGGTCGCTTGTTGCCACTGCAAGCGAGAATGAAGCATTAAAATCCTCAAACTGTAAAATGGGAAGGGTAAGCTGGTGGCATTTGAGCTTGTTAAGGGTCCCCAGCCTCTGACCACCTAGAACCCTTGATGGAAAGGGCAATGCACTCTGGTGTGGTATTAGCCGCTGAAATGAATACCTTCAATGCCCTATTTGTGGCAGCCCCGCCTTTCAGAAATGGATATCACAAGCGTGTGGTATCGATGTGAGTGTGCTCCTTGCTTTTATCCTGGAGCTTTTAGTGGCACTTCCAAGAAGGCTGTAGCACTGTGATTGCTTCTGGGTGCCATAGCCAGGTACCGCACCGCCACTGGAACTGGTCACCTCTGAAGTTCTTCGGAGTGAGATGCAACGAATGACTGAAATGTCGGTCCTTGTTGACTCTAGATATTTCTGGAGGGTGAGTTAGTGCTTCTACATGCCAACTATGCCCATTAGCTTCCTCCTGGGTTTGAGAAAAAATAACTTAGAATTACTCAAATTGTTTTGGGCTTTTGATTGCACTTTGTGGTTTTCGCTCTGAGTGGCACGTACATTGAACTCATGTTATGGTGTTTCTTGAATTTCACCTGTAAAGCTGAGACTCTCCTGAGCCTGATTTTGCCACACATCCACGCTAGTTCTTACTGCAAGAAGAAAGCGGGAAGAAATTTAAAGACAACCGTATCCCTGCTTTTAGTCTTAATTGCTTTCAGTTGGATCAAAGACTGTCTACTAAAAGAAAGAGAAACTTCTATACTGAATTAAAAAAAAAAATCTTCACAGACATATTATCAAACCCCAAAGAAACATCAGGTCTCTTATTTTTACTTTCTTCTATTTTCCCAATACCTGTAATCCTTCTCATGTTTCTACTTACCTTTTTTTTTTTTTTTTTAATCTGTTCATTCTTTTTGATGCTTAGCTGCAGAAACGGACTTTCCAGAAATTGTGGCTTTGTCAGTGAGTTAAAAATATTTTCGTTTTAATACTGTAGCTACACCCTTAATTTTAAAATAGCTGTATATAAATGTGTAGCTTGCGGTTTTTCTGTGCTTTCGTACTGAAGGAGCAGAAGTCCAGGATTTTGTATTGTTATTAAAAATGAAAATTTAAACATCAGTCTACTCTGCAAATAAAGAACCCTGCAAGGCATGTGATGTCGTTTCCAAAAATGTGTCAGTACAGTACCGTATTCAGAAGAGCATTTTGTGTGTTTCTCTTTTATGATATATAGCACTGAGTTCTTTAGTTCTTTTTTTTTTTTTTTTTCAGAGCTTTCGTTGGATCCTACTTGCTGAGATTATTTAGCAACTTGGTCTGTCATGTTCTTGTAGATGCAGAATGACACTTCACTGCTGCCTATTTGAAAATTGTCTTGCATCTCATTTTCATGATCCTGTAATCCTGTTGGATCAATGTCTGATTCTGCAATAGTTGAACGCATGGATCATCTGACTCAGTCCGCCTCTAATGGGCAGAAGCAGATGCTTTATTTGATCAAGGGTGATATAAACCTTTCACCCATTTTTATTATCTCTTTTATTGTATTTTTGTATGGTAAATACGCTGCACCCTTTTTGATATACTGCTGAGCTGTGTATCACACATCATTTAAGCAGTTACCAAGCCTTGAAGATATTGAGTTACTGTGTTAGAATTTGCCTGAGTTAAAAGATTTTTGCTTTACACTGTTTTTAAGGGACAAGTTGTTTTTATCGTTGTTTCTTAAAATACAGATAAATTTAATATTATGTCATTCATCATTATTATTGTCACTTTGTGATTGCAGTCTCCTAGCAACAGAAAAGAAGACAATTTGAAAAAAAATAGCTAAGAATAGAGAAATATACTTCTACTTCTTCCTACTTTCTTATTAATTTCAAACTTGTAGTAATTGGGAGAACTGCAGCCAAATTTGAAAAAAAAAGAAAAAGTCTTCTGACTAATTTCTGTATTTTCTCAATATTTTGGAATGGGGGAGTGGTCAAAGTGTTTGTCTTATGATACCTGCAGTCCAACTGTGCATGAGGAAATGGTGAATTTTGCTAAAAAGGCTGAGCTTAAACAGTTTTTATCCACATAATACCAGGTCATCCATGCTATTGGGTCATCTTAGATTTGTATAAGGTGACACGGACTCCAAGAACTACTGCTACCTCTGTGCCGGGGAATATCCCTCTTTAGTGGTCAGTGGTGGATGTAGGTCAGCTCATCCATCGCAGCGATTCCCCTTTGTGGGTGGCTTAACTTTGGTCAGCATTCGACACATTTTTAGTGTGGAGTGGCAAGAAGTTGCCATCCCCAAAGCTACGTGAGAGGTCAGCCTTGCTTCCATCCAGGTGCCCAGTCCACGCAATCAGAAGTCTTTAATCTTTAGGTCATAAACAACATACTGCTTTTGAGATGCTGACGTTGCTCACAGTAGGGTTTAGAAGTTGTGTCACTGGTCCTATTGGATGGAGAATAAAGGATAATTTTGCCCGTGGCATGGTACTTAGCCAGTGCTGGTGCCCATCGGTCTGTAAAGATTCGAGGCCATTTGCTGTGAACCATGGATTTTGGATGATATGTAGCTACCAGTGCATTATTGACACTATTGTAACGACACAGTTCTTTGTATATAAAATACATTTATTTATTTATTATTTTTTTAAAAAATGAAACCTATGCACAGCTGTGGAATTCTTTTTCCCCAAACCAGCGTATGATTACATAGCACCTTTTCCAACATCATTTTCTACGTATTTTAAAGAGAGCTTCTACATGTTCTTTTATCCCTATGAATTATAGCGTCCCCATGCTCCTGGTTCCTAACCCACTTTATTGGCAGGGGTCTTGATGTTCGCCCGTTTCATTCCTACTATTTCATTTATCAGTTATGATTTTAGGTTTGACGTAAGCAGTGTTGTTTGTTTTCACTCAGTCTTACCAGTACGTGATCCCTGCATCATGGACGCTTGTAAGCATTAATATTAAAACTAAATTAAACCTGAATTTACAAGCTAATACTATTTTAAAGTACATAGAAGAAGCAGATAAATAGCCTTTACATTTGATGTCTGTAGTTACTTCAAGCTTTTGGTAAATGATGGTAGTTAAAAAGTTACTGTCTGTAAACTGGGATAGTAGCATCATGGCCTTGATCTCTCAGCTTTGTATCATGTCATGTCATGCTTGGTTTGAGTGGTCTTTTGGTCTTGTTTTGTATATTTTTAAAAATAATGACACATAGCCTACTTCTTGCTGCAGAGTGAAGTTTTTAATTCATGAAATGTGACTTTGTCCTTATTTACACTTTATACGCTGATTTTCTCTGTACCAGTGTAAATTCCGTTTTTTAAAGATGTTTTTGGTGAAGGTACCAAAGTTATAGTGTTAAAATTGGGACAAGATGTATGAGAATCTGTTCTGTCTGCTTGTCTGTTCAGTTAAAAAATCTTTCTGCACTTTGTAAGATGCTTTCTTGAACCATGAGAGACATTTCAAAGAACTTTCCCCTTCTCACAGGGGTATTTGCGTAATCATCTTTGCTGGAACAAGTTCCTTTGGCATGCTAATGAATTCTCAACTCCAGGAGGTTCTTTCTACAAAGTTGCTCTACATCAGATTTGATGCTGTTAAAAGCACACAAGAAAATTTAACCCACAAAACATGTGCCATAATAGTTTATGCTGCTTCATGGAAATGTGACATGAAGGACATGAAGGGATGATCGACTAAGATAACTGTCTATGTAGGGTGAAGCAGGACGTGCTAAGCTGTAACTTTGCTCTGATGGCTATATGCAGGGCCCTGGGATGATGCTATTAGAGGTCCACATTAATTACTCATTAATTATCCAAGAAGAGAAACAAGGAATTTGTGAGAAAAAAGGGTATTGGGTATCTGTGATTTTAATTTTAAATTTTTTAAATTTTAAATTCCAAGCATTTCTGTGAGCTCTTCTCTTTCGTTGCCCTTCGTGAGCTTTCCCAGTTCTCCTTTTACTGGGTCAGGTAGGGTATCTGGATTCCCTGGTCACAATGCAGATGCAGAGTGGCTTGAAGACATAGGCTGTACTGGAGCACTGGGAGCTGACAGAGCCAAATTAAAATTGCCATAAAACCATGATTCTAAATTTGTTTGGTATCTTCTTGGCAAATTTCTTCTCTGAGATACCAGGAAAAGAGAAAAGTCTTCTGGCCACTCTGCTACCAAGTCCTAGTCCTTGTTGTTCCCCTTCTGGCTGCGTGACTCCTGCATGCCTACGATTTCAGCCACAGGTGGTTTTTTTTTTTACAAAGATATAACAGAAAGGTATCTGAATCCTCTTTGGATCCTGCATAGAAGACTAGAATCAGATCTGTCAAAGCATGTGATAGGCCGAGTTATGTGCGTTAGCCATGCTGCCTCGTGGAAATTTGTATAGTGACAATCGTGGTGAAGTCCGCAGCTTGTCAGTGGTAAAGCCTTTTGCTGATGCGAATAGATTACTTCCAGTAAAATACTATTTTTCAGCAAGCCCTTTCCCGTGGACATGCTAAGGGCATTTATAGAATGCTGCAGTATTCAACAACATGGTTAAGAGCGGTAAATATGGTGAAGGCGTTGCCTTCTGGATTTTGAAAGGCATGTAAACACCACCTGCCATCTTGATTCTTATGGAAGTAATGCATGCAAATACTTTAATGCTTTGAACATCCAGCCCATATATATAAATATATAAGTATATGTTAAAAAAAAATATATATATATATAAAATCATCAAAAGCTTAGTTTCAGAAATAATTAACAATGGAGAAAAAAAGGCAATAGTGCTACTCCATCATGAGAAATAGTACCTGAAACCATTCTACAACATTGGTAAGAGTGTGTCAAGAGTGATACCCCTGTTAACGATTACAAGAAGGATTTGGAAAGAGTGAAGAAACCTAAAGGTCAGCCACAGGAATTATTCTGAAGCTGAAAAACAAACCTTATGATGCGGGTCTTAAAAAACCTCAAATTATAATTCTTTGTGAAGAGAAGATTGATTGTCAGTTCTTGTTGTAGGTGCTTGTATATGGAGAGTATTCCTGCTAATGGGTGGCATTTTAGTTTTGCAGAGAAAAAAGACTGAAGGTAATGATAGATAAATTTGTCTCTTAAACCAGGGTTGGTTTGCTAGCTGCAAAGGTCACTGAAGTTTGGAGCAACTTCCCTAGGGACTGTTATAATATGTGGAGTCTCTAAAATAAGTTTAGGTTTATTTTTTAAGAGCTTAAAGCCAATTTGGGGAGAAGTTATTTGACCTGTATGTGCAGAATCTCATAGTTCTCTTGTGAAACCCTTTGCGTGATAGCTTTTGAGTACAGAGAATTGCCTTTATTACCCTCAGTGTGTTAACAGCATCTATAGGACTGCATTAAAACAATTCTTAACTATTTTTAAGGGCTGTTGTGGGTCATCTGTGCACATTAGGACTTGCTCTTCAGTACACAGTTAGCTGTGTTTATTCTATTGTGCTTTTCTGGAGGGAGATTGCACCTAGAGATGGGGTGTCCGAATGGCAGAACGACGTCTGCAGATCCGCAGGTGGGTGCCTCTGGGGAATTGAGCAGAGTGAGGATGTTTGAGGGCACAGGAGCTATGGGGATGGTGCTGGGCATGTTACAGGGCAGGAGGAGGCAGCCACGTTGTCTCCTTGGCTCAACCTGCAGGAGAAATTAGTGCAAACCAATAATTTTTAGATTTAGACGGTGTTGAAGGTCTGATGTCTGTACTGAAGCCATTTCACGTTTTTACAACAATTCGGTTTTATCGAAAAGGAATTGGTTTCATGGACTCTGAGACCATTCCTCTTATGAAACAGAGCAACGAAGTGGAGATTATCACATGATTTGCCTAAAAAATTTACTCCTCTGAGCTAAAATGCTTGCACCATTTATTGCAGCCATAGGAGTGAAACTTTGGGTTGAACTGTCACCAACACTTCCTGCTTTGGACAGAACTAGTTGTTTTCTCTGAGAGAAAGTTCAGGAATAAGCTAATAAAGATGAAGTTTTGACAGGTAGGAGAACAAATCTGGGGGCAAACCGGAGAGCTGTGTTATATTGGCAGTTTAAACATTCCAATAACGCTGTACTGTGGGGTGAGTGACGGTCTGTTCACTTCGGTGATCTGTCAGGTGTGTGCTGAATGACAGAAGATCTTTGGCAATGCACAGACAGTAAATTTGACCCTTTTGCAAAGCCCTCCTGCCTAAATCTCACCTCAACTCTCAATACTGTGAACACGGGGAAAAAATTACCCGTGCTAAAGAGCAACACCGATCCCAGAGTGATGTCGCAGGTCATGCCATAATGTGGCCAAGAATAAGGTTACCTGAAAAGCAGAAAAACATTTGTATTAATTAGAGACATCGGTTTCTGGACCGGCTTTCCAATGGCAGTAATAAGGCAAAACACCGGAATGGGTATAAAGGAAAGGATCAGAGTATTGCTGAGAGCATGGGGCTGGATGCAGTGACCCTTCCAGTCTTATATTCCTAACTTAAACTGTAAAATGGTTTCCGAAGTGAATCGTGTTTATCTCAATATCTGACTTTTTTTGAAAATGATTTGACTATCTAACCTGTACAAATCGTACAACTGTGGGCCGAAGGTAAAATTTGAAGTCATTCAGGAAGATGCTGCCATCCACACCAAGCCTGAGACATGCTGTTCTGTCTTGTAGTCTCAGAAAAGTTCCTTGGTGAATAAAAGGTTTTTTATTAAATTCACAGTATTGTACCTTCTTTTTTTACGTTTGGTGAGGATTAATATTCTTCAGTCATTTAGTCGTAAAAGAACAGGTCCTTATACTGAACTGTGACAAGAGAGATGTGAATAAGAACTTTGATGGACAGATCTGATATAATGATGCAGAAGATAACATACAATCCACAATCCTGGTGTCTTGATCTTTTATATATGTTCAACTGCAGGAAAAATAGGGGAAAAAGCTTTTTATTAAAAGAAAAAAAACCAACAGCACGCTACATAGTTTGCTCACAGGCAGCATACTTGAATTACTGCTGTGTAGGAGTAGAGGAGGTGTGTGACCATCCAAGCCTCTTCGCGGGGACATGGTAAGTGTGTCTCATGGAGTGACGGAGCCTGACGGTGTAAATCCCTTGGCTAAGGTGTCCCCAAAGCTGTTCATTTATCCTGCGGTTCCTTTCTCTGGGTGAAGACTGAGAGGACTTTGGAGAAGCCGTTAAATATCCAGAACATTGTGGACACGTGATTCTCTCTTCTTCTTCACCTTCATCTGGCCTCAGGTTGTGCCAGGGGAGGTTCAGGTTGGAAATGAGGAGACATTTCTGCTCAGAAAGAGCAGTCAGGCACTGGGACGGGTTGCCCAGGGAGGTGGTGGCGTCACCGTCCCTGGGGGTGTTCAGTGAAAGGTTGGATGTGGTGCTTGGGGACATGGTTTAGTGGGTGACATTGGTGGTAGGGGGGTGGTTGGACCAGGTGATCTTGGAGGTCTCTTCCAACCTTAATAATTCTGTGATTGTATGAAAGGGAAGCAGAAGCAGTCACAGTGGGGGCAAGTCAGGGTTTTGTCAATAGTCAGGGTTAACGTCATGCCAACCTGTGTGAAATCACACCGTGCTTTCCACGTTAACTACGTACAACTCTGATATAACCGGCATATGGAGGCGTACTCCTTTCTTCGCATCAATCTCCAAAATGCATGTTTTCCCCTAATTCTCATACACTGTAAAAAAAAGAAATGTAAAAAAGTCTGTGAAGGTGGAAGTAAAAATAGGTTGATGCCTAGCCAGTTCGACATTGTTCTTCCAAGTAAATATTTTCCGCTCAAATACTGTCTGCATTTGTTCTAGCTTAGCACCGCTTCTACATATTAATTTTATTGTAGCTGGAAGTGTCACCCTGAATCCAAATAACTGCCACGTTTTCAAGACACCGAGCTTGTACTTGCTTGTAACTTTAATTTCTCAGAAATTACTGAAAGAACGATCTTAACTTGGTAGTCTTTGTTTCTTTTGTTTAACAATGTGTTCAATTCTTCTTAAAAAACTTTTTCGACGCGATATTATCATTAAAATAACTGCATTAAACTCAACACCATGAATAATTCATAATGCAATTTTGAAAAAAAATTGCATGCAAAACTACAATAATTAGTTTTATGTGATAGGAAAAGCATTATTTTCTTATTTAGACAGGAAGTGAACATTTATTTAGATACACTATTCATGGTATACTAAATTATGGCATAAACTAGTGTTTGTAATTTAAAAAAATGACAAGTTAATTTGAAAACCAGCCCTAAGATGTGAACTTGTACATTGCCACCTACCTGATAAAATTGATTACTTTGTATGTTTATGCATTTGCTGTAAAGTGGGTGGTTTTAAAATGTGATTGCACATTTAAAATTAGTCTTAAACCCTTGGCGTTGCCTTTTATGAATTTGTTTGCATCTTATTCATAATATTTTGAGTAGTAAAATCTGTAATTTTTTGAGGACACAATGACAATTCTCATCAATTGCTTCCAGGGTAGTGCACAACTTTAAGGAAGTTATGGGATGGTTGGAGGGGCTTTAGGCGTATGCCTTAAAGGATTACTTTCCTGAGCCTGGAATTGCATGCTGCCTAAATGCTGTCATATGAATACTAACCTACATCTCCCCAGAGCAGACTGTCCAGCAGTCTTGAACCAATTTGTCTTCTTTTCTCTTATTGACACTGAAAAATCTGCTCCTTCTCCCAAACATGGAGCAAGGGACTTTGCCGAGTAAGTGCCCTAAGCTTGTGTCCTGCCCCAGGCCCTGCATTTTGCAGAACCCCAAATTTCTAGTTATTTGCTGAATCAGATTGAATAGCTTTTTTTCGAGTTATTTAATCACGGTGAACAACAAATATGAAAACAAAGATATTTAATTTGCAATTTTCAGGGCATGTATAGGAAGAGGGGCACCGGTATTTTCATAGTTTCTGTTGGGCTCAGGCCTTGGGCTGGTGGATGTTGTGTTTTTCAAGAAGCTAGTAAGATGAAATGTAATGGTACTTGGAATTCAGATATTGGGTATTTGCTGTGTGGTCCAGTTACTTATTCGTGGAGTCCAGCTTTACATCCTGTGCCCGGGAAGGTTTTGGTAAGCTACTTTGACCTTCTTGGCACTCTGGGGGACTAAACATTTTTAATAAAACTGCTTGAATGATAAATACAATAAAATAAAATGTATTTTTTTATAATAAACATAGTAAATTTAATAAAGCTGCTGGGTTACTTTTCTGCATTGGTGCTAATTAAGCGTTGCAAAGATTAATTTGGGCTGGATGGAGGTGGCTGTTGGGAGCTGTGAGGCCAGGAAGGAGAGGAGGTGAGGCAGAGACCTGCAGCTTTGGCAGCACTATTGCTTGGGTGCAAGCAGCTGTAAGTGGTAAGGAGTGTATATAGTCTATTAGGTAGAGCCAGGAACCAGGAGAAAATGAAATACTTTATAAAATAATGTATAAAAACAGAGCTGAGGTCCTGCCAGAAAAACAATAATGGCATAATTATGTGTGTATCATGATGCGTAGACAAAAGCAGGATAACCGTAATGGATATGGACGGTCGTAATTCTGGTGTTTCCACACTTTAGAGCACCTGGTTTTGTGACTGTAGCATGACTTGAGTGAAATATTTGAACAGAATAATGCCGGAGAAAGGGCTTGTTCGCATGCAGTCAATGGCTCGGAGCAGCTGCTAAGAGTTTTTATTCAC
Source organism: Anser anser (assembly GCF_964211835.1). Lineage (NCBI taxonomy): Eukaryota > Metazoa > Chordata > Aves > Anseriformes > Anatidae > Anser > Anser anser. The sequence continues at coordinate 2,711,684 of NC_139722.1, forward strand.
ATCTTACATAGATTTAAATGGCAAGCGTGCCTCTTTCTCACAGCACGCTTGGAACATCGTGTTCAATGTTTTTAATGTGAGCAGTGGCAAGAGAATCGGGCCTTGTCTTTCCGCGTGGCTTTTATGTACCTTGAAACCTTTCAACAGCCTTCCATCAAGTGAAGAGGTCAGCACAGCTCTGCATTCATGGGATTTTTTCCCCTACTCCCCCGAATTTGAGTTCCTTTTCTACTGGTAGCTGTGGAAATCTTCTGGCTGCGTTTTAATGCTGCTGGTAACATCTCGAGCAGCACCTGGACGTTTGGCATGGCAAGCAGGGCGGAGGTCTGCTAGACGAAGGTTAGTACTGCGAGCGTTGAGCACAGCAGTGGTCTCTCCAAACTATTCCTACGTATTTGTCGGCCGTGTGTTTGTTCGCATCTGCATGATGATTCCGGAACCGCCTCATTAGCGACTGGTTCTTGGCTCAAAGACCCGGAGAAGATTTTGTTCTGCCACCGAGGAAGATCCACGATTGTTCTTTGTGCCACGCAGTTTTCTCAAACAAGGAGAGGATAGAAAATGTTAGCAAATAATTTTTTTTTTCTCTGTTCCATTAAAGGCATCATCAGAACAGTCTTCGCACCAGTTTTGACACCTTTTGTAACTTCATATTCCGCACAGAACAGTGCATACTCATTTCATCAAAGCTTATATATGCAAACTTTTGTTGTGCTAATGTAAGCTCCCTCAGGGTTCTCTGTGGCACTAGCACAAATTTTAACATTTTGACTTCTGCACTGCTGGATTTTGTGTATGTCACCTAAAAGCAGCAAGGATTTTGTTTCTTTTTTTGTTGTTATTGCTGGTTCTTTGTTCCTTCAAAGGCTTTTCAAGATGCTTTTCTCTATTTTTGTGGATGCACTGATTTCTTTCAGTGATTTAAAGTCAGAAGAAGATTTTCTCTGTTACTTTTTGAACTGACAGGTTCTTTTTGAGCTTTCAAAGGCACTGCAAGATACAGGGTTACGTCGTTATCAACACTGTCAGATTCTTTCTTCAATAACAAAAGAGCCCTCCAAAGACTCTCTATAGCAAGATGAGAATTTATTGTGGATGTGCAGAAACTCTGCCGAAGGTTTCTTCTTGCTGCTCCTGGTGTACCAAGTATCAACATGACAATGGCATTGTTATAAGCAGTACAAAGCAAAAGTCACACCGCCTATGCAAATAAACCGCCATTAACCAGCGCAGGTACGCCAGCCCCGGGAACCGACACGCAGCAAAAGTTAAAAATCTATAGCAGTACCAAAACCAGTTTTCTTTTTGACTGCGGAATTGCTGCCATATGGCTGTGGCAGCTTGCTCCAGCTTCAGCTGGGTTGCACGTGAGCCGTTTGTGACAGCCGGGTGTCAGCGGACGATGCGTTCCCGAAAGCTGGGGTCACGTGGCAGTGATCCTGCGTCGGGCTCAGGGTGCCTAGAGCGGGGGAAAAAAAGAAGCACTGCCTCACCAAAGCAGCTAATAGCAAAAAGAGCGAAAAAATAAGGGATTTGCAATGCAGTTTAGAAGATTCCCCCAGTTAAAAGGGAAAAAAACCCACAATATTTAAAAAAAATAAAAAAAAACACAGAGAAAGCACTAGGTTTCTGCTATGATAAAAGCTGTGAGCACACCATCCTAAATGATATTGCAGCTATCGTTTAATATCTGATATCTGCAATATCGTTTATGAGATGTGAGAGCAAAAACGTATGAACGTGGATATCTGCTGTAATAAAAAGAAATTTTCAGATAAGCAGAAGGTTTAGAAAATGGCATGCTCGGGGTGACATCAGTGGTTTTAGCTTGTAAAGGTCTGTGTCCCTTTGCCAGAACATAATACAGAATCCTGTCTTCAGTATGAGTTATGGAGGAGGAGAACATTCGGAGTGTAAATTCCGCGACCAGGGATCTGATTTGACTCTTCACTTTATCAGTTGTGAATTTCTGACAGCTTTCAACCTTATCGCGGAGGTTAAGTAAACCGACAAGATACAGCGTCATATTACAAGATTTAATATCAGTAGAATGAAGATCGTCTTGTTCCTTCTGCTAAAAACGCTGATATTTGCAGTTTAGTTTCTTAAAGAAATATATATTAGTTTCTCTGGGACATTGAGCACGTCATTCTCTAAATTTGACCCAGTGTAATTATGGAGAAATACTGTATTTCACAGAGAAGTGTGAGGTGCCTTAATTTTCTGTTCCACTGGCATCTTCTGTTTACTTTGTCTAAATAATAACTGAGAGCAAAATAATTGCATTTTAAATATGTGAAAACCCTAATTGTTCTGTATAGGAGGTAAATATTCACTCTGCTATATTTACAGAATTATATATATGTTGTTTATATACCATTTTCTTTTGGAAAGAAAAATATTCATTCCTTTCATAATATTTAACAGTTTTCTCATAGGCTGTGCTGTGCATATAAATGTTTATTTTTCTGGAAAGTATTTGAAAATTAAATCTCACTTCAACAAAGTCAAGGCAAATTTTCATTTTAATTCTAACATGAACAGGATTGGGCCAGTATATTTTAGATTCCTTTTAATAACGTGATTGACATTTTGAATGAGTTGGAGGTTTAAAAAGATGAGTTTGAGGACTGAAATTGAGTTAATTGCAATAGGTAAATAGATGAACAAATGATTTACTAATTTTATGAATTTCACAAAAACGACACCTGTAAAGTCACGATAGGGGCCTCTTAGCACATGTATTTTAAGCGCTGTCCCAGACAAGAGGAGCAATGAATATGCACCGATCTTGTTTTTATAAATATAACTAGATAATTTGGAAATACATTAATGGTAATGATGTAGGAAAAATATTTCTGATATAGATTGCTATCACTTCATTGCTTTCTGCATTTTTTGTTTTCACTTTTCAGTTGTAATGTCATCTTCTGAATAACTTTAATTAGATTTATGCTGGAGTAAAGCATTAAAATGCTATTTGCATTTTTTTTTTTCACGGCAGAAATCAATGAGAAACAATATCTCATTTGCCTCTCCGTATCATTGTCTGCAACAACTATACGATTCCAAACTAAAGGAAAAAAATGTTCTTACATGAGATCCTATAGTCAGGTGGAGCAGAACGGATTACGTCAAAACTGTGACAAAAGAGGCAGAACTTGAAATTCAGGGGGCGTTCCGAGGTAACTTTCAAATAGGTATCAAAATAAAGTACTTTTTATATTTCGTATTGCTCACAGGTTATGTTTTTAACCCACATAGATTATTGTAGTCATTTCTGTACTCGTGTTTATCTGAATTACTTCCTGGGATCACACCGTTCACTCAAGTGATGGTCTGGGAAGAATGAAGAGAAGATATTTTTCCGCTATACCTTAGGCTGTGAACTGGTGTCTGTGTTGATCGAATTCTTGGTAAAATATTCAAAAACAAGCCAAAACAAGCCCCCTAAGCAAATTACCAGAATATTCCAGGTTATTGGTGGCATTTGCTCTGTATTAACAGCAGTCCTGCACAGAAGCATTAAGAGCATTTCAGGCTCAGATCCTCCCTAACGGGATACAAGAAATATCTCCTTCCAGAGCTTTTATCTTACCTATTCAGCTAAAATCTTGCTACCTTCCTGGCCAAAATTTCTAAGTTCTCTTATCTTAAGGAGATGAAAGTTGTTCTGCTGCCGTACGGGTTATTGAGTTGCCGCCAGCCCATAGCTACAGCTCTGTGAAACTGCTGCTTTGGTGACTTTCCCAGCTCTCTTTTCTCCTGAATCCTGTGATTTCTGTCGTCCTCTGCATGATCCCTGTGTAGATCTCAATGATCTCATGTCCGATGGAAGGAACTTCTTGAGGTCATCAGTCCAACATGCTCGAGCAGGTTGCTCAGGGCTGTTAGTATTCAAGGACTAGAACAGGTCCCAACGTCTTTCCGAGCCCTGCCCCAGTGTTTGACCATATCTATGGCAAGTTTATTATTCTTTCTTATTTTGATTGCAATTTCCTGTGTTTCATTTCTTGTCTGTTGCCTCTTGTTCTCGTAGGTCACACCTACGAGAACAGCCTGGATTTGTCTTCTGTAATCCCTCCAGTTAGGCAGACAGCAACAAGACAGACTGTGAGCCTTCTCTTCTAAAAGCCAAACAAAACTAATTCTTTCCACAACCCCGCATATGGCCTTGTTCCAGTCCCCTTGCCGCCTCGGTACCCTACATACAGTTCTGTCCGTCTATCCCTCTGTGTACCTATGTACCCTCTGTGCATCACCTGTATGTCAGTAGCACTGTATATAGATACACGCAGGCATTATAGCAAATAGCTGATTCCCGAAAGCAGTGGGTATTATGCAACTTCATTAAGCAGTTCTATAATAACAACTTCACAAAGTCAAACTAAGTTTACATGGGCAGCAATGCTGGAAATGCACATTTTTTTTTAAGTCCAAGGGTTATGTTTAAACAAAGCGATTTTCATACATTTTGTAAATGATTAGTATATAAGCTCAAATTCAATTTCTAGGTGCTATTTTCTTCCTTTATAGTGCACATCTTCCTTGGTTACAGTATTTGTCCCCATAAGCAATGCATATGAAGAGGGCAGTGGCAGTCATATGTTTCACAAATGCAAAAAAAAAATAATATTTGGTTTTGAAAACTGAGGTTATGGAAATACCGTAAAAGAAACATAGAGCAAATGAAAAGAAAAAAAAAAACGTATAGGAGCTTGTATATTTTTAAACTTTTAGGATCTGGAATGAGCTTTCAGTTCCTAAACACCATATTGTCTTCTTATTACTTTTTATTATTCTTTTACCTGGGTTATTAGAAGAAAAAAATGATGATGGAATTCAGAGGATGAGAAGTGAGGATCAGGAGATTGGAAGTAATATCTGCAAGTCTTTAAACATGAAGGCAGCAGAAAGCCAAATGGTTTCCGAACAGGGACATATCATGGAGTGATTTATCTGATATGGCATTGCCATTTGTTGTATAATTTCAGCCCTGTTGCTATGGGAACCCATTTTACTGTTGCAGTGATTGTTAATCAGGATCTGTAGTTATACCATTTTTACCACAAGGCCTTATATCCTTACAGATTAAATCATGGTTCCCATTGACAGTGGTGTACATCAAACATTATTGCCAGAAATAAAATCTGACCAACCTTCCTGTCATTTTTCTCACCGTTACCAGAATTAGGGAGCAGAAGCTTGAGTTAACTTTTACAGGAACTCGAGGATTCTGCTTCGGTTACATTTGTCATGCTTGTGCAGTTCCAGGAAGAGGGGGGGAAAAAAAAGCTTTTGCCTTACAGTGTAATCATTTTATTTTTCATTTAAGTGGAAGTGAATTGAGTGATCTGGAGTTACAGTTTCTACACGCTCCTTCTTTGAGGGTCTCTTAAGGTAGGATTAAAGCTTGTGGCCATCTTTACTTTAGGACTTGTCTCCCTGCGTTATCGAGAGAGAGGGATTTGTGTTTATGTAGGGAGGATTCAACACTCAACGTGCAGGTACCTGGGCAGTGTCAATATTCTGCATCTCTTCAGTCTTCCGTCTACAGCCATCGCTGCGGAGAGGATGTTGGACGGAATCAGGACGAAGGGGGAGTGCTGTGGAGATTGTATTATCCTTTGCTCCGGTTAAAGAAGGACAGTAGGGTCAAAGAGCGTGGCTTCTGTGGTCCTGATACCGCTCTGGCCTTTGGGAGGTGAATAGAAAAGGGAAGAGGAATTCTTCCTCTATGACTTTACTCTAGGATGAAGAATTCGTCGGGGCGCTAACAGCTTAAAGTAACCAAGATTGGATTTTTTGCACAGTATTTTAATATATGGTACTAGTTTCTTTGCTACCAAAAATCGTTTAAGTTCTGAAAAAAAGCCACTAGTAACTTGTGAACTGATGAAACGCCACTACACAAAAGTCACAGACAACTTGAAAAATCCCGTGAGAATGGTGAACTGCCCCATTCACCTCGATGGGTGTTTTAGGCTGAAATGTAGCGATGGCCAAATACGTGCCAATGCTGTTCATTGTTCACCGGTGATCAGCTTAATGGAATCATTAAACAAAATGCTTGTCTCCGAGCCCAAACTGCTGACCTCTAATGGCAGAGCTCCAGTTCTTCGCTGCCCCGGTCAGCTCCTTTAATTGAGCAATGAAAAGTTGTCAACACAAACCCCGTGATCGATTGCGAGATGAAATTATGTGGATCACATCATATGAGTACAGACCGGGCCGGGGACTATTTCCATGATTCCTCTGTTATTTAAGTGGAGTTTTGGCAGAATTTCTCAGGTGCTAAACCGGACGGGTGCAGCATCGCTAGCGCTGTTCCCAGATTTATGTTCATCTGACGGTATATCACTCAATACGAGGCAATCAGGTAGCATTTTGTATGATATCTCACTAATAACCCGGGTTGTTAGCGTCTTTCCCGACGTGCCAAATCCCCAGCTTCTCTAATTTCAAGCCAGCCCCGTAGAGCCAGGAACAGCCCTGTCACAGCTTTGTTTTCACTTCATTGTAGTCCAAGTACGCAGAAGCAAAATATTAGCGAGGTGCTAGCCGCGTTTTCCCGATCCCTTTCCTGATTTTCTTTCTCCCTTCTTTCTCCTTCTCCACGTTCGCCGCTGCCAATACCCAGCCCCCACTATAATTCTGATTGGCTAAATTAATTCTGCAGCATCCTGCTGTGAATAATTATGTTCATCCAGTGTGGAGCTGGATGCCTTTCTCTCCCCCCCCCCCCTTTCCTAAATTATAATGTGACAATTGAAGCTCACAGCTGGCTCATCAGAGGTGGCCAGTTTGGGAATTGGCACATCTGAATGTGCCTCTCCGTTAACTCCCTGCCTTGATTGCTTAAGACAAGACATATGTAAACCCCATGATTATTACCATTTTGTGCGTTTCACAAAGATACTGCTTTAAACGGCAAAGCTGTTGTGTTTGCTGGGGGAGGGGAAATTACAGGAATTTTTCTCTTCCCCTCCCCACAGTTCCTTCCAACAATAAATAGCTGTCAGACTTATGTCAAGAATGAAATTATAGGAGCATATGAGGCCTTGATTACATTGTTTTGGATAGATTGCTATTAGCATACTGAAATGAAGTCTAATTTTTCAGTGCTTTAGCTCAGTCAAGAATCAAGTGACACGGGGGGAAGGGATACCAGCTACAAGAAGGGAGTGATGCAATTCTGCTCAGCCCTTCTCTAGCCTGTTTCTGTTATCAGCGGTTAAAAACAAACAGTGAAATAAATAAATATATTCTGCTGAGATGCGTTATTAGCTGGGAGGTGAGGCAGGGCTGGTGTACTACCGAACAAAATCTTCGGGTCAGATGTCATTCTTTGTGAACTCATTAAAGGCATCTCCAAAACAAATGGGAATATATTTAATCCATCTTCGTGCAGCATCGAGTTCACTCGATACGCTTGTATTTTATCGTTGAAGATATACTGGTTTTGTATTAGTTGTTTGCATAATTCATAGCGCATTGCCAATTTCGGCTACCGTGCGTCCTCTGATGATGCATGCTTATTATCCCATAACGTGCAGGGCAAGTGCCCTTGTTGTGGTTTTGTTGTTTACAGTTTCTGATGATGTGCACACATTGCTTGCTTAGTTTGGAAATCTTTCATTTTGCACTCCGTGAGCGTCCTAACCTTTCCGTGTTTTACTATCTGTGGCTCCTAAGCTGGTACGTTCCTTAGTCACAGACACATTGCTTTAACTACCTCTGTTTCGCTGGGCTGGAAACAAATAAAAGTTGTTTTGACCGCTTCTTGAAACAATCAACCTGGAGTTTGGAAAGGGTCAAGATTCATTTGGGTTTAGCAGGACAGCAGAGAGCTGCAAGGAGCGAACGGGAGCCTGATGAGGCATCAAACTTCCCTCTGCCCGGGTCTGGTTGGCAGCGATGGCTCTGAGCAGCAAGGTGCTGGGTGAGAGGCATGGGAAAGGCTTTGTATCAGAGCACCACAAACTTGCTGGGTGACCTAGACCCTACAGAAAATTGGTAATGAAAAGGCAGACGTTTTATCTTCCTAATTTGAGATGCCGGGTACTTTATTATAACTTAAATTCATATGACTGCATCAGCCGCAGAGGGACAGGGTAATTACAACTAATTCGATCTGAAACATCCCTAAAATGAAACAAAATGCTATGCTTATTCATTAAAAAGTCAGCTATGGGATCTGATGTTTTGGAGACCTCTTTATACTCAATGAAAAGACTTTATTTTTTGGAAAGCAGTCACACATTTCCCCGTTGGTAAAGCTTGGTGCTCTGGGTCCAGTGGCTCCTGCAGCTCAGGCTCCTGCAAATGCTGGGAGTTTCCAAGAGCTTTGAAGGCTTTTAGACAAATTCAAAGGAGAAAAATCCACGATGAGCTGTTAAACAATAAATATTGCTTCTGGCTAACAGAGGCCTATAGTGCAGGTATCTGTAAATGAGAGAATATATTAGAAAATACCACGGTGTGCTTATGCTGACACGTTCTTCCCTGGGCAACATCTGAAGCACTGTCAAAGAAAGGGAGCAAGATCTGCCTTTGGTCAGATCTGATGTGGGTGTTCTTACAATATTGAACATTGACCATCTTGTATTTTTGTTAGTATTTACCTAGTGTTTACCTGTTGTTATTATTTACCTATATTGTTAGTATTTACCTATATGTTACCTATTCCAGGTGCTTGGAATTAAACTCTAAAGCTTGGCTTGGACTTACTCAGTAGGTCAGACTTTTTTGAACATTTCTGTATAGAGATGAAGAGACGATTTGAATGACAGCTCTTACCAAAATAGATGTTATTCATTTCCATGCTTTAAGTGATTTCAGCTACTTCAGTAGTAGATGCAGAGATGAAGAGAAAAAGGGAGAGGAAGGGAGTGTAAGATGTTTAACCAAAGGGCTCTCTGGGTCAAAGCTACCATCTTCCCTTATGCCCGGCGCTCTATGTGAGCGTGGTCTCATCCCTACATTTTTCTAGGGAGGTGGTGAGAGGCTCCAGCCACGATCAGCCAACTAACTCCCTTCCTAATCTTAGTCCAGATGGGGCATGGGGCTCAGCCATGCTGTCCTGGGCAGATGGAGGAGATGTGAACCTTAACACGAGTTTCCTGAGATCCTGGACCAAACCACAACCACCTCAGCCCTTGCCTCACTACTTGCCTTCCAAAAAGCCCTCAGGTGGTCTGATAGAACCTCGTGGTGTACCACTGGACCAGCATTGGGTAGTATTTATTTCATAATTTCTAAGCTGTCTTGGCTAATGATATTTCTTGAGGCCAAAGCATTGAACTTAACACGTGAAAATTTACTGTGGTGGGCTTGAGGAACATATAAGATGTTCTGTGGCTTATGGCTTGGAAATCACATCTCTACTGTGTTTGACATGGGAGCCATGGGAAAAATGAAAATAATACAACATGGCTTGGTTCTGCGTTTTGCCTGAAGCTTGCAAAGTGATCCCAGTAGTTTGGAAATACACCTTTTGTATCCACTGTAGTGAATTTGTGATTTTTTGGTACAACTTCAAAAAGCATGTTGTGTTGTCCCTGTGTTGGTTTACTAAGAAATCTCTCTCTCACAGTTAAGTGAATAGCACTTTTGAAACTGCTGTATGAGAATGTCTCAAAATGACGTGAGGGTAAAACAACTGAAGTTACTGTTACAACGAGCAATATTTATGTTCTGTTGAAGTCAGAGCTAAAAGCAAGATTGCTAAAAGGAAAAGGACAAATTCACAGAGGAAAATGAATTTGGATTTTAAATGGCAAGACAAACTCAGTTAAGAAATAGAGATCAACATTTATAGTAGGTATTTAAGAATGTTTTAATATTTTAAATATGGTTGTGTCATTTAGAAAATCCTCATCCGATGAATAAGGAATCTTAAAAATTCCACAGAACATTCCTAATATCTATAAAACAATTACAAATATTTTTAAGGACTAAGCAACATTTTTTGCTGAACCATGACTTCAGGGATTAACTCCACTGAACTGTTTGAAACTAAAATTCTTCTCAATAAAGGCAGTGGAGCCACGTTAGCCATGCTGAAGCTGATGGGAATGGTGGTTTTGATGATGGTAGGTATCGAATGATGGTCAGTTTGAATAAAGATTTCACAGTCTAAGAAAGCAAAACAGATTTTGTAGTTAGAAATGATGCTAGTTTTCCTGCTTCTGGTGTCTGAATTTTTAATTTCACTTGCAATATGATGTGAATATTTTGTGTGAGTACTTCTTGTAAAGTCACTGGATTTACAAGTGTAGAAGTTGATCACACTTACAAATCTGTTAGACATTTCAAGCGCTTTACAAAAAAAGTGAGAGAATGCAAACTCATGTTAGTATCTGCGTGACTTAATAAAAGAAGCAAATGATGTGCTAACGCAGCCAGAGAGAAAATTATGTCACTTATTTCCTGAGAAATGTGAGTTTCAGTCATAATTAACTCAGCATTCATACACTTCTGACAATACTATTGATTAGCTAATCAATGATAACTAAATACACACCTCTAAATTACATAGTTTAAAACACATTACATTATATCAATGGAAACAAACCAATTAAAGTACTTTAAATGCATACAACTAATCAGGAATTTAATACATGCTAATTGTGACCAAAATTTCAATTAATGTGTTGATACATTACATCATATTCAAGGGCATAAAAAAACCATGAAGTAATCATGTTCATCACGATCATATCAAATGATCTCTGAAACAAACTATCAAGAAGCAATAGCAATTTTCTGTTATTTCTCAATATTTTCTGGCTAAGCATACAGACGTCACCTCTTTCTGTATGTGTACAGTGCCTGGTTTAGTTTGTCCCAGTTCTGGGGAGGTCTCATGCTGATATTGCCAAACAAATATCTCTTTTAAATGTTGTTTCTATCATCTCCTTTTGCAAGGCATGGTTGAACATTTCAACGTGTGATGAGATTAGTGCTGGAGAGGATGAGATGGTGAATTGTGAAAGGCTGACGCCAGGATAAATATGCTTGTGTGGACAACCTTTTCTCTAAGTAAAGTAAGATTTTCTTCTGAATTATTATTTGGAGAGCACTAGCAAATTGCAATTTTCTCTTTGGAAAATGATTTGCTAATAATAAGAATTTGTGTCAATATCCCTATTGTTGCATTCCCTTTATTTTACCTGTAAACTAAGGGAAATGTCTTTAAATATAAAAAATTAAGTAAGTATGTAGCTTGCAAAATTAAATGAAAATTGGACACATATAACTTTAAAAATATCTTTCTGAAGTGATTAGTGTAAAAATAACCTGTAACGGCTCAGTATCAACTTGATACTTATTGGAATAGGCGGGAAATACACGGGGGAAGAAATGCCAAAGATCCAAAGAGCAGCCGAGAGATAAAAATGCACATCAGGGGTTGGATTCAGTTTGAAGTTAATACACCTAAATTCAGATGTCTCTAAATGCTGCTCGCACGGGGCCGGTGATGGCTTTCCCAGCTCCAGGCTGGATGTGGTGTAGGTAGACTCGAGGACATGGAATCAGGGCTATGCAACTAATTAATTCTTTGGACTCATTAGCAAATCTGATTTGAAAGAGGTTTTAATGACATAATTTAGAATTTGCCTGTTGAAAACAAAGGAAACTAGGAAAAAGAAGTCCTTTGCTTTACAGTCAAGTAATGTAATGTCAAGTAAAACATTTGGGGCACCTCTGGGAAGACACAAAACAAGAAGGAGCTGGAGTTTACCAAGAATGTAGGGACTTGGGATCTCTCACCAGTTGCGAGAAAACCAGCTTTCAGCTCCCTCATTTGGCTAACCAGATTTTAATGTATTATTCCCCCCCTCTAAGAAATCCCTTAATCACCAAACAGTATAGGAATCATATTTTTTTCAGGTAATGACCTTGACACTTTGTCCATTTTATATAAGTAAAGAAATGTTCATTGTAGCAGGGTGGTGAACCCAAGTGTCCCATTTCCAGAGGAGTGCACTAAGTGTCCCAAAATCCATCTTAGGTACGGTTTTGAGTTATTCTTAACCCACTGCAACTACAGGTTGCTGCCAGAAGAGATTATCACTAGATGAGCTAAAATACATTTTTCAGTGAGTGTACTCATGAGAATTTGCTGGTAAATAGTTGGGAACATGAAAGCGAACAGGAAAAAAGCTTGAGATGCTACAGATGTATGGAAAGGTAAAACGACAGCTGAAGTACACATAAACTGTGAGAGGTGTATAGAAAATACGTGAAGTGCTAGAAGTTTTGTCATAAAATGATATTGTTATTCCCTGTGCTTGAAAGTTGCAGGCGAGTAAGCAATGTGATCCTGTTAAGAATATAAAAAACACATAAAATAAGGTCATCGTTCTGCCCTACTTGCCTGGTTGGAGTACTGTGTTCTATTTTGGACATTACTTTTTTAAAAATAGCACAAATGAACTAGGTTGACTCTTTGTGTAATCAATAAATACATTGAATTTGGCAGAATGAAGCCTGATAAGAGATTTCAATAAGATTCAAAATGTTCTGCCTCGGTAAATAAATGAATAAATAAAGGTGAAAGCTGAGGGACTGCAATCAGCAAAGAAGGCAACTTTTCCACTTAATGAATAACAGAGCAGTAGATAAAGCAATGCTCATTTCTCACTTGAAATTCGGAACACTTAACAGCAGTTTAATCTCCTGTATCAGTTCTGTGCTTGTTTCACAAGAGCCCGTCACTGAGCAAGGCACAGCAGAAACTCACAGCTAGGACTGGAAGAACTGATGTTCATGAAGATGTAGGGTAAATGCAGTAGTGCTCTTTTACTTTGAAGACTGGAAAGAAAATTCAGCCCTCTATAGAACTTTGGACAACTAAGCAAGATTAAAAAATAAGGACCTGACACACTTACTGGAATATCACGTCCAGTCTGAATATTCTTTGAATGAATAACTCCATTCTGTCCTTGATTCTTCAGATTGTGCGTGCTCAGATGCTGATTTTTTAACGGTGTTATGAGGAAACTGATAATCGAGTCCATTTTGCTTGCCCCAGAGAAAGGCATTCACAGAAAAAAAATCCTGGAAAAAAAAAAAAAAAGTTGGAATGCATTTTCTAACTTGAACATGTTTTAGGACTCTTGCACCCATTGCAGTTTTTCCAGGGAAAGAGGGCAGTGCTTGAGCCCTTGCGTAGAAGGAAGGACAACATCCAGCCCACCAACACAGTGTCCTTTAACAATAAATACTGGAGTATCAAACTTGAGGTGATGATTATTCTGGTATGTAAAGTTCCAGGAAAGATTAAATTCGTTGAAAAATAGTTAACAGGGAAAAAGAACTAATTCGAACGGTGGGTATTCACATAACATAAAAAGAGATGGAAGACAGTGGCAAGGTTTTCTCTGAAGAACTGAAAATGCCAGTCCTCCCAGCCAAGCGAGGAGGTTAAATGTACCTGTTACAAGGTCGTGCAGAGTACAGGAAGAAAAGACAGTCTGTTTTTTTCCCCGTCTATAGAAACAGATCTCTAAACCCTCCTGTGTGAGAGAGACAAGTCTGGAGTTGTTCACTTATGTTTACTGGTTTCCTATGAGCATCACCATAGGGTCATACCGATGCTTTCAGATAATACCTCCGGTTCACACTCCAGAGGCTGAAGAACCTAGCAGAATACTTAAAAACATCAGCCAGATCCTGAGAACTATGGAAAAAAACACTGAAATATTTGGAAAAATTAAACATTCTTGCCCATCTCCCCCAAATTTAAAGCAAGTCGTTTCACTCTTAGGTGGAAAGAGGTGGTCGAGAAAGTTTACGCAAGAAATCGCCATCTGTTGCGGCAAGCAACAATCCCCAGTAATCCAACAGTTTCTATTTCTATTAAGCATATAAAGAGAATTCTGTGATCCATGGCAAATAGGTACAGATAGATTTTAAATGCCATCCATGAGAACAACAACGTTTCCAATAGTAACAGAACCCAACAAAAAATAAGCTTCCACGTGAAACCGAACAATTTGAGGAACTGACTCAGAAGGAGCCAGATTGCCGCTCTGCACGTTTTAATGGTCTCAAAACCTACTGATGTCTGTTTTGTGCTACAACATAGATGTCTAAATAACTACCAGAAATACTCCAGATTGTTTGAGGAGGCACTCTGAATGATATATTTCACTGTGATACTTTTAATTGCTGGTAGTTTCAGAGAAGACTTCCCGAGTTTTTCATATAGGAAACAGCATCCTTTCATTTATTTTTTTTTTACATTTACCCATTTCAGAGCCAGGTGACATTCTGTGTAAAACTATAAAAAAGGTAGAAGTACATAACTAGGAAATGGATCTCTGAAAACCATCAGACGATCCATAAGATTTTCTCCTGGGAACAAATAAAGGAAAGCATGAGGAACACAGAACTGCGGGCTGGCAGGGAGGCATCATGAGGTAAAAGTTGTTCATCTGGGAAAGGAAAACAAAATTGCAGTATTAAAACCAATGAAAGAGAAATAAACGAAAATGATATGCTTCTGTAATTAGAAAAAGTAGATAATGGTAAAAAGATTTAGGATAAATATAACCAGAGGAGGTTTTCAGCAATGGATTTTTAAAATTAAATTTGAAAGCTTGATAGCATTTTCCAAAAACGCTGAATGTCGAATACCACCTGAGTTGGTTTGAATCAATTCTTAAAGTAAATAGAAATTAATCATCTCAATTAAATACACGGAGTTAAAATAAAATCTTGCTTGGCTTCAGTTTCTTTTCACCTTGTGAAAATGTAAGCTTCCGACAGGTACGGCTTTCTGGCACCGTAAGCAGCATTTCCCTGAAGGTGGCGTTGCTCAGAGCGAGAACACCATCGCTGCAACTCTTCAGAAGTCCTTCGTGTTGGGTGCACATCATGCTTCATGGTTTTTAAGTTTTAAGGACAGAGATTCTCTGTGGGATTTAGACAGATGGACAACTCCGTTTTTATTTGGTTTCACTTTGCAGGTTTCTGACTGCTAATTTTGCGAAGACGCAGAGGTTGCACAGATATATGTAATCTTCCACAAGGTCAGAGAAATGTGTTAAAAGAAGCAGAAACATGAACTGGCCATGAATACAATACCTGCTTGAGCAAATCCCAAAGTTTCAAGGTCTTTTTTGCTTAGTATGAACAATACATTCCAATTTTTAAAGGAGCAATACAGCTTGTTTCTTAGAAAATAATGTTAAAGCATGGGTCAAACTATCACATTAATTACCTGGAGGTCATTTTGAGAAAATTACTATCAAATGTATTGAAAAAAGGTTTTATATTCTCGCAGAAATTATGATCTGCTGTTTCTATGGAAACTGCAACAGTAGTTCATAAAAGCTCTTTAATGGAGGTTTACAAAAGCCTAACATCCCAAAGTCTAGTAACATCTACTGAAAAAACTCAAGCTCATACACACATAGGGCTAATTCCACCACTGATGCAACTTCTGGTTTCAGCCCGAGTTACATCAGGCGTGAATTGAGTCCATAGCATTTAATAGTTTTTTAAGATCTAGGGATAAATATTATAAGATAATATTTGAATTGTAATCCTCAAGTCTTTCTCTGTTGGACGCACATGCGCTGTCACGCTGTCAACCTGATGAAATGGAGCAAGTCTTTGAGGAATAGAACAATTTAAAAAGGAACGTTATTTCACTCTGCAGGACATTCTGGCTTTGGGTTTTATTTTTATATTTCCATATTCCATTAACTGTGCTTTTCTGGTGGCTTCAGTCTGGAGTGAGGCTGAACATTCTGCCATTTTACACACGCTTAACTTTAAGCACGTGAATAGTAATAGTGGCTTCAATGCATAAAGATAAGAAGATGCTTAAGTGCTTTACTGGCTTTGAGCCAGATTGCTCAGCTCCCAGCAAGAGCGTGCCCAATATCAGTGATTAATAATAATGAAAACTAGAATTTGCATTTTCTTAGATAGTTTATTGATAACTACTCCAAAATGAATATTCCTTTTATCCACCATGTACACACACAGTCTGTTTCTGCACTGAGATATCATTGTAAAAAAATTGTTAGAGGTCTCTTTTTTATTGGGACGACTAATAAATGTGAATCTCGTAAAAAGAGGAATGATGTGATATTTTAGTTCAAAGTGCAATCAGAATTATCGCTGTGATTTTGGGAAGATTCAAAACATTGTTGATTTGCTGACAAACCTGTCATATAAATCTTCAAAGCTCAGGAACAGTCCCAGGAAAAAAAATGTGGGTGGAGTAGTGGTGAAGAAGAGGCCATGACAGAATTTAATGGAAGTGATAGAAGCATCCTTATAGCATTTGCCTGCAAGTATTAGTTCTGTATGGTTTTTCTGCTTTCTGCTGGGACTGCTTAACAACTCCTGTTTGTTTAGGGTAATGAACGACCTTGTGGAATTGAACCACAGGCTGTGCACTAACTATCGAATCATTAATATTTTTCTGTTCGTGTTTGCTAATGAACATGTAAGCAATTTGGGATGGACTTAATGAAAAAAAATTGCTCATCTAGATAAAAAAAAAATTGAGGGGTGAGCTAAATGGGTATCGGATGAATAGGATGAGAAGAGAATGTGTAAAATTTGTGTGCAGGATTAGTATCATTTTAAAAATCAGTGTCGTTTTAAAATTTGTGTGCAGGATTAGTGACTGGAAGCCCGTGCTTGGAGATGTTGAATAACGATCTCGGGTGCCTGGAGTTTGGTCGGTTCCAGCTGTGAACTCAGTTGAAGGAACCTGGGAAACATTACTGGTTTCTGTATCAGGCGTGCATTAGGGAACAGGAGTAAAAAACTTATACACATTTAGGAGAATTTCCTGAAATATTATTTGCACCGAAGCTGTCAGTTTACTTACATGATTGACTGCCAAAATGGGCATGCCAGACTCTCTGACTGCTCAGCTGTTGCTGATGGTTAATGCTACTCATGGTTTGGAAGCGCTCTGAGAAACCAAGCGGTGCAGCAAGGCAGTCACGAGTCAGTAGAACCGCTATCGTGCTTTTATTGGTTTTACTGTTAGAATAAAGTAGGGCCACAAAGATGATCAGAGGGCTGGAGCACCTCTCCTGTGAAGAAAGGCTGAGGGAGCTGGGGTTGTTCGGCATGGAGAAGAGAAGGCTCTGGGGAGACCTCACTGCGACCTTTTAGTACTTGAAGGGGTCTTATAAAAAAGATGGAGAGGGACCCTTTACTCGGGTAGATAATGGTAGGACAAGGGGGAATGGTCTTAAACTAGAAAAGGATAGATTTAGATTAGGCATTAGGAAGAAATTCTTCACTGTAAGAGTAGTGAGGCACTGGAACAGGTTGCCTAGAGGGGTTGTGGCTGCCCCATCCCTGGAGGTGTTCAAGGCCAGGCTGGATGGGGCCCTGGGCATCCTGATCTGGTGGGTGGCATCCCTGCTATGGCAGGGGGTTGGAACTGGATGGTCTTTAAGGTCCCTTCCAACCCGAGCCGTTCTGTGATTCTATTATAAGATTCTATGATTAAATTGAAGTCCATGACAAAAACACCATTATCTTCCACGAGAACATCATTTGTCATTGTCTAAAGTGTTTTTTCTCCATCTCACTAATTAAAATAAAACAATAGTTAAAAATGCACAGTAAATATAAATGAGCTCTGTATGTAATAATGATATTAAATATTTTCATTTGTTGTATTACATATTTTCATTTGTTGTGAGAATCCTTATTATAGATTTTGCTACAGTCTTTTTCCTGTTGAGGGTCCAAGACTACGATAGATATAGAGGAGTACCTTTTAATTTTAACAAAATTTTAATTTCTATTGTGTACATTCACTTCAATGAATCTTTGCATGGTTCTGTATCTGCAACTCATCCGTCACAAGGCTCAGATGTAGTCAGGTGAAATGGAAAATTATTTTCAGTCTTGCCTACCTCACAACCTAGCTTCCTTGTCAGTGTTCTGTACTGCTGTACTATTCCCATAATACTTAGAAACAGCTCATTTTAATAAAAAAATACTAAACTGAGTTCAAAATTAGTAATTCTTAAAATTCTTTAGCCTATTATTTTAGGTGTAGTGTTTAAGATTATGTTAGTATTGTAATAATTAACTTGATTAATTGTTTCCGTGGAAGGAATGAAAATGCTAGTAATAATCATAAATATAGAGTTGACAAAAATAGATCTTTTTTTTCCACAAAACTCCTAATTAAATATCGGTAGAGAATGTGTGATGTTACTCTGCTTTTCGATGCCTGATTTCTAAGAAGTGTCTGTTTGTCTCTTTGATACTTTCTATCAGTAAGAAGAAAAACAATGAGCAATTCAGTTTAAGTCTTAGTAACCTGCTTCAAAATTTGGTTGTCCAACACTCATATAATTTCATTCCTTGCAGCATTGCTGAGAATATTTATTTAATTAAATATCATCTGTTTCCTCATTAATACGTGGTTCTTCTTGGCTATTTTGCTGTTTCCTTTGTGCAAAAATCATCCAATAAATTTGCATCAGCCCTGATGTATTTTCTTCATTAGATGCTTGGGATGATGAGTCCCCAGGCAGGCCTTAATTTGATTTACGGTGTACAAAGAATTGAACCTTTTTACAAATTAAAAACAAAATGAAACAAACCATAACCTTCACCGAAGCTCTGAGGAGTGCTACCATTTGTTCTTTCCCTTTTGAACAATCATGCAGAGAAACGGCAGTGGTGCCATAGCAGACTATTAGGACAAGTTGCATAAAGATCATTCTAAATCTGTTTGTACTCCATTAAATAGTCCTTACCAAGGCAAAAAAATTCACCAGCTTAAACCAGAAACTTCATCTTCCTTCTGTTAGGTGTTTTATTTGTTTAAAATCTTCCAAGTTAGATTGTTGAGTGGGGCGTTACTGGGCTTTAAGGCAAGACAATCCTGTGCAAGAGTGAATAAGTGCAAGCAAGGTTCAAAGCTACGTGTGCTTGAGAAAGCTGAATGAAATATTTGGTAGGCGCGTTAGATTGTTGTGTGCTGTGCGAATCCACCACTTCATTGAGATAGAGCCACTGGTAGTGGATTTTCACAGTTACTTCATTGAAGAAAGCAAGAAATTTGGAGGCTTCTGCTTTAAATTCCAGATTGAGAAGTACCGAAGGAAGAGATGTTACTCTGAGCAAGCCAGGATCTGCAATCAAATTCCAAATTGCAAAGCAGGGAAGCTACTGGAACTCTTTAATTAGATATATATTTTTTTCAAACGTGGGTAAAAATTGCATTTTTTATCTAAAATGTATTTGTCGAGTGTCTGAGTTAAAGCTACCTGGAATTTATAATATCTGAATAGATACAGACATTGGTCTGGGACAATTTTCTAGCAGTGGAAGTCTGGCAGTGTTATAGGCAATGTGAAACAAATCTACTGTGAGCGATGGGCGAGCTTAATTATATGTGTATTAACACTGCAGCTAACATGCTGAGTTTCTAATTGAAAAAATCATGGTCATTGTTTTCATATTTTCCTCGTAATGAATGATTCTGATTTCTCAGAGTGATTTCTAATATTTTGCCACTTGATCCTAGTTTAAAGTGTGGTCAGCAAATATAGACATTAATTTTGCAAAATATTGCTCATGTGGTGCACCTTTTCCTGGTAGATTATACAGCTGAATAAGATCTTCTCGTGTGATTAATTTGCAGGAGTGCGCGATCTCAGTTCAGGAGCACATTTCTGCAGAATAAGTGCTGCCTAAGCATAAATACAGCAGGCTCGCAGGTTTTCATCTTTCCCAAATCTCAGCCTAATTTTTCTTAGGAATGTGCTTTGAGATCAGCCCTGTGTAACGCGGGACGGCTTCGTACATAGTGGCACTAATGAGAGCCATGCTGGCCCCCACGAGCCTGTTTGTTCTTCGGTGTCCTTCACCCAGCAGAGAACCTGCTTTGGCATGCGCCACACACAATGGAACGACACCGGAGTAGTACCTATCGTGACCCTATTTCTCCATCTCTAGTTATTACCTTGAGATTTATAATGATAGAAATGGGTCTGTTTAACGCATCGAATACATGTGCTCTACAGCGTAGTTCGTTGGGGTTGGAGAAGTGGCTTGGTTCAGTTCCTATGTCCAAACCTAGATGCCCATCTTACAGATTCCCAGTTCTAGGGCATATGTGTCCTGGAAGCTTTTCCCTCTGTGTTCCTTTCAGGGCTTTTGTCTCACACACTACTGAAATATTACCCCCAACGGGAAGTATCTAACAGGGGATAATTTACCTGCTTATGCCAAACTTAGGGGCTGAATCCCAATCTTAGGAAGCTGACCTCGACGTATTTACAGTTGCACACCGCTTAGATCCGTGATTGTAGCTACTGTGACTTCTTTACTTAAGTCATGCAATTTCCCTGTATTAAATTTTTTCCTTGTCAAGAACTAGCACTAATTCAAATTATATCTCTTTCCGTTGCTGATTAAGTCATTAACATTTAATACTGATTTGAACATCAAACCCACTAATCAAGCACAAATATTAATGGCTCTGCTTTGTAGCTTTTCCTCTGACCTGGGTTGGGGATGATGCAGATCTGCTGTGGCCATGGAGTCCTCCTGGTGGGATCTCTGATGGGACAGCAGCTTGGCTGTAGGGCACCAGCCTTTCCACCTTTATTGTCCTGCTCCTTTCTGGTGGTAATGTGGTTTATGTATGGTAATGTGAGTCCTGTCCCTTCCCAGCACGCTCATTTCCATTGCGATCTGTCCATAGTTTTCCCTCATCGTTCATCCATCCTAACCGTCTGCCGGTGGACTTCTCCTCAGGAAGGTGGAGGGAAGGCATTGTGGTGGCAGTAAAAATTATGCCGCAGGGTTTCATAGACAAAAGACTGTGTGAATAAATGAATACAATGTAATGGCCCACTAATTAATTAGACTAGATGATCTTGCAGTCCTTTTTATCTATCAACTTCATGAATCTTTCCGATCTGAACAGGACTTTCATTCATGGTCTTTTTTTCTTGAGACTGAATATTATTAAATTGGTGCTTTTAGTAGTTTGTCTTTACTTTAATTTTCTTCAGTAAGGTCTCCTCTTTCTGGTAGCATTTTGATGCTGGGAATGCAAAATTTGTTTGTGAACAACGAACCATAATAACCACAGCATCACTCTCAAGATGTCACTCTTCTTGTACAATTTAATGCAGGATGTTTCAGATATATTAAGCATTTAAAGTAGGTATATATTTACATACCTGAATATTTCCAAATGTGTCACGAGAGTACAGTAAGTTCCTTACATTTTTTTTTTTACTGTATTAATTACACTTTTGTAAATGTAGGTACCAACAGCATGAGCCCCGTGGCTTTCCTGACTGATGCCCCCAGCAGGGTGGGATCTTTGCTGGTGCTTTGGTTTGGCATAGAGCCGCTGAGCATCTTGCCCAAATTCTGAATTAACGCTGAAGAGGAACTGTATGCAGCAAGTAATTTAACTTCGTGATTCTGGCCACTTTCTGTGCCTTCCACCTGGCAATGTGTCTTTTCGGAGGTTACGTGCCCATGCCCAGCCTCTTGGATGGGATTGCTGTTTCTGAACAGGATGAATATGAGTTTACCAGTTGATCTCCATTTTCTCCTGTGTGAGGAGAGCTTATTCGGCACTCATATGAATGTGCTAGAGGTGATAAGCGAACAATCAATTGACTTTTTTTTGGGTGGAAACTAAACAGAAGGGAATCCAAAACACTTGGAGGCTTGTGAGAATGCCTTCAATGGCTTTTGAGTTACTCTTTTGGCTGATAGTGAAAGTGATGGCCCTAAAGGAAGCTTCTTACAATCCTCCTATGCCTGTGGTAATGGTGATGCAGGATTAGTCGAGAGGAGGGAGAGAGATTAAAGGAAGGGGTATTTTTGAGAACAGTTCCCAAACCAAGTATTGCCTGTTACGTTCTGTAATTTATCAGCAAGCTGACAGCCTATTTCAGATTTGGAAAGCTCCCAGCATTTTAAAAGGAATCAAGTCACCCTTCTCAGTTGAAGTAGTACTTTGCCCCTTATCTTAGCCGTACTGTTTGTGGAATAGCATAAGGGGAAGGTGGCATAATGTAGCTCTAAATTAAATGGCTTGGCGTTGCTCCAGTGCCTAGTTTTTTTCCTGCTACCATGAACTGTGTCAAGATCTTTTTACCTCTCAGCTGACTGTAATCAAAATGTCATTCTGTTATTATTGATCCTTTCTTATTAGTGTCTGAAAGTGCTGTGTTTGAAAGTGCTGCTTCCTTGCACAAAATTTGCAGTCAATAGACAAAAGTTTCCTGGTCCTCAGCTCTCTGAGTATCTTTTGTTACACTTCCCTTATCTTTTCATATTTTACTTTTACTGAAATGCATGAAAAATGCCTGGTCTGGACGAGGGAGGCGGAGGGAAGAAGAGAAAAAGGAGGAAGGACTTATGTAACCTCTCTTCGTGCTCATTTTTCGTATTTTTTTTCCATTTTTAATCCTCAATAACTGTGACTACTCATTCAAACTGTCAGCCCCCCCTTTTTTCTCCGTGATAGGATATTATGATACATTTTCACCTTCTGTCTTTTTAACGCTCCCTTTTCTCTTTGCTGCCATGCCACTGCAGTGGTGAAATAAATGATCTATTTCTCTTACTGGTGACTTACCTTTCTGCCATCAGATCTACCCTTACAGAGCTCATTTACTTACTTGGACATTCCCCTGGTGAACTTCAGTCCAGAAACTTTCATTATTGTTAATTTTTCCTTAGGGAATTTCTGATTATCTCGGTAAGAGATGAGACTTCTGCTGCGCTCGATGACAGGACACCTGGCGTAACTTGTCCTGGCTTAGACGAAGTTAAAAGCTTTCCTTTTCACACTTTTTTCTGCTTCTGACCATTTTCTTCAGCCTGGATACTTTTCATACTTTATACGTAATGCAATTTTTATTTTTTATTTTTTGTAAATTTGTCAGAACAGGATCTTTGTCCTCTCCAGAAGTTCCCTCTTGGTTCCTTAGAAATTGCCATTGATGGAGAGAGTTTGTATGAGGTTTGTTTGCAGGACAGGTCTTTGATGCTCACCTCTCATCTGTTGCAGTGGTTTCATTCTTCACTTGTTGATTTCCATGCTGACGTGTGCTAGCAGCTTTGTGGCAGAAATTCGAAGCACCAAACTGAGGCAGAGAGCAGGAAGCAATTTTTGATGCTTTCCCACCTCCTACTACACCTGTTTTTCCATTTGCTCAACCAGACAATATTCTGGTTGTCTTCCATGCCTACTTTTAAAATATGTATTTATATTTGGCTATATAGATAAATGCATAATTTATTCTTCTATATACATGTCTATATTTGTATAAAGCAAAATAAACCTTGAAATCCTTAGAGATTATTGTGTAGGCATGAGTACTGCTATGTGATTACTTAATATTTACGGTTTTGGGAAAAAAAAAAACACATTAGAAGAACTTTTGATGTTTAGGCTGTATAGCGAGTTTTCTGCCCGTATTGAAAACCATGGATGACAAAAATGATTTTCACTTCCAAACATGCTCATCACAGTGATCTAAATCCATCTTTGCTTTTGAAATAGAGGATTTACAAGCAAATTTCCAGTTGGATGTTCCACGCTAGCTTTGGGATAAAAGGTGTCTAAGCTAAACTTATGGTCCAGGCTGGTTCTAAAGTCAGTGGAGTTGGCTGCCAAAAGGCATTTCTAGATTCCTTTGTTAAGCAGATTTTAAGTAGAAAAGGGGAATTTGTCTGTTCAGACGTCTTTTGCCCTCCATTGCCCACTGAGCAAATTTTGTATGTTCATTAGAAAGGTTTTAGATAGGCGTGTGAGCTTAGATAAATCTCACAGTTCATATTTACAGATCCTATTTTCCTGGTATTCCATTACGTGATGATGTAGATTTTTTTTTCTTAAATAAAGAAACAAAACGAACCCCTGTACTTATGACACTTAAATGCAGATATCTTAGCAGGAGTGAACTTTCTCCGTGTAATTAAACCAAGTTTTAGCCCTGCTCTGTGGCACAGAAGAAAATATTTCAGTGTTTCACTGTAGTTTCAAAAGGGTGTATATTAAAAAACACCTTGCACTCCACTTTCTGTATGAAATATAAGAAGGAAAATTCTTTAATTGCATTTTGATTTTCAGTTCATTGTCCAATAATTTAATGTAATTGTTTACTAGACATTATTTTAGTCTCTACTACAATAATTAAAAGTTGTAGAGCAGCAAAAAGATGCTTTCCTGTTGCACAATGTAGCTGCTAGATTTTGTGTATTTTCTTTTGCAATTATTAATGAACAAAGATATTTTTCTAGTGAAAGACATTTTCAAGAATTGCATTACCAGCTAAACAATTTCAAAAGCTGCATTTAATAATATTGTAAAATAAAACTATTTCCCATGGTTGACTGAATAATGTAGTTTCTTCAAATAGTACAATCTTTAGCTAATTAACTGGGTGCTTTCATATCAGTAGCTGATTATTGCTTCTGGAAACAATCATTTAGCCACTGAGAGAAGAACAACACATCTTAATAAAGACATTTTTCCTTACAGTTCAGCTCATTAAAAATTTTCTAATGCATGCCATCAGCAGGGCTGCAAAGTACTTTTGACTGATCCTATAAAGTTTCATGGGCTTCCGTCTGTAAAATGGGGATATGAGGTTTACTTTCCTTTGGAGTTCTTTCATAGCCTGATAAACTAGTAAAACTGGCAAATATGTACCCTAGCAAAGATGTTTGGGAAGTGCACTATTATTGGGGAGCTCTGCTTTTTGTTTGCAGGTGTTTAAGGGACGAGACAGTAGGTATGGCAACAGTTGTGACTCCAAACTTTCATGAATCTTTGGAGACATAATTGTATTTTTTTTTTTTGTATTATTTACGTACTTAAAAACTGTAAGTCAACCATGCATAAGAAAAAATGCAAAGTAGCTGTGATTATTCTCATACACAACATTCATTAAAGACAGATTAGGGTAAGCATGGGCTTCCTAAATTGTCTGTGAGTTCAGCAGCAACTTAGATAAATGTATGAATTACCTATAGAATGAAAAAAAAACGCTTTTAAAGTAATAGTCTCAAGAATAATTCAAAATTCCTTACTTAGAAGGGAGTTTCTTTCTTTTAGAAAATATAACAACATTTTAAAAGTATCTCAAGATTCTCTGATTAATGTTTTTGTAGAAATCCTTGGAAGATGTTGGTGCTTGAGGTAGCTACATTGTCAAAAGTTTTTTTTTTTTCTTTGATGAAAAGAATCTGCAAAAATATTTTTGTACCTTGATGAGCACTAAATACTGAGATTAGAAATATCCTATCTCTAAACATTGCGGTGAATCTGTGATTGACCTTGATTGTTTCAGAAAAATGCAATTATAGGCAAGCATTATTGCCTATAAATATAGGCATATATATTATATATATATAAACTTCTATTTTGATTTGAAGAAACACAGTTCAAAAAAATAAATGTTAATCATTATTTTTACCTAAACTAATGAGCCAGCTTGCACAGAGAAGTCAAAAATAAAATTGCCTGTGTAATGAAAGGTAGCCTCCTCACAACCAGGCTGTGTTCTTTCAAACAGAAGACTGCACTCTGGATATTGACGCATCTATTCTAGGATTTGGTTGTCCTTTGAAATGTGGACACTTATCTGGTATTCGTTATGCTGTTACCACACTCAGCAAAACCGCCTAAATCCTTTGTAAATGTTTTGTTGACAGTTATGTAATTTTAATTCTTTTATACCAACATCAGTAAGAGAACGAAGCAGGGAATCACAGGGCCTGGTTATGCTGTGACATGCAACCTTTCATACAGGAGATGGGATTGCAAATTCTGCCTGGAGTTCATTACCAAGGTATTTTGTTTTGACGCTTGGTGTTGCATATACACTTCTACTGCAGGCTGACAGAGATGGCATCTCGGTCACCTGCTACGGTTTCTCTTTCCGTAACAAATCCTGTTGTAGAAACTCATTCGGGCTGGAAGGAACCTCAGGAGGTCTCAAGTCAAACCTCCTGCTCCAAGCAGGTTCAGCACTGAATTCAGCTGTGATGACTCCGTCAAGTTTTATCCTGAAAACCTCCAAGGAAAGCATCCCACAACCTCACTGTACAACCTATTGCAGGGCCCTAGTATCTCCAGAATGAAAACATGCCCCTTTGTGTGCAGCTGGAACCTCCCCCTTTCAGTTTGTGACTCTCATTTCTCCTGATGTGTTCTCAGCAGCAGACCTGGGCAGACATCAGCTTTCCGTAGGTCTGGGTGAGATCAGAATCAGGCAATTCAGGGTAGAAAGCTACGGGTGTTCAGCTGCCCAGGGTAGCTCCTGGTCTTCAGAGAGCAGAGCCTGTGACTTGCACAGATAAAACTTTGGGTAGTCTCTATTATGCTTGGATTGGAAATAAATACAGGTCTTGTGTTCCTCTGTAACATCCGAGTGAACAGCTTTTATATCTAGCCGCACGAGGAAATAAACCACTGAACTTACAAACTTATTCTACCTTTGATCGTATCAATTTTATCTTATTTGCACATTTCTCAGTAAACATAGCAATGGGTCATGAGTTACAGCTGCAGCATTTTCTCACATCACTTTCTGTTCTTTTATCAGCTTTGTGCTCTTCATTTATTGCCTCCCCTGAGTCATCAGTATTGGTCTAATGGACTGGAACAGCCTAAGGTGAATGGTAATTACTTATTGAGTTGCTGATAGCCCAGATGAGAATAGGACTTATTAGATCAGTAATAATGGAAATCTGTGTTTAATGCAGAAATTTTAGAGTCCAAAAGAAAAGTGTCTGAATTTATCATCTTTTTTTTTTCTTTTTTCTTTTTTCTTTTTTCTTGCAGGAAGTGAAGATATTGTTATACAAAGGTTTAAAATTAATGATATGAATCATATTGTCAAAAGAAGACATTCCGAGTGGTAAACAGAGAAAAAGTGCACGGAATGTGGCCTTTCCTAACAAAACAATTAAACGAAAATTGTTTCAAGGCAGCCTTTTTTATATGACAAAATGGGAAAGAAATTGTTCTGTTCCCTAGCAGGAAATGTTTACAACCTGCTTCAGTCTACCAAAGAAGTGGTTCCCCTAAATTGTCTGAAAGCCATCCTCAGAATCGCTTCTGTCCCTGCGTTGCCCGCACTGGGATGACGAGGGCTCAGCTCCCTCTGAAGTTTCAGGCTGGCTTAGTGCTTGGATGGGGATTTAGAAGGGAACACAACCTGGATGAAGTGACTGCTGATACTTTGCTTTTCTCTCTCCTTTTCCTGTTCACATGAATATGCTCTTCTGTTTTTTCTTCCAATCTTTACACTGTAGTGTAGCATTGCAGACATAGATTTGGCTCCCTTTCAGCATCCACTGAAGTAATTTTCTAATTTGCAATCATGGAAAGTCCTTTATTAAAAAATCTATAGCTGTGTTGTTAAATCAAATAGCAATGATAGCAATAATATTTTTTATTAGCCAGCACTCCCAATCAGGAAGGTAGTGCTCCACTGTACAGGATAATGGAGAACATCTAAGGAGACTTGACCCCTTGCTCGGAGAGCTTGTAATCTGCTTTAAGAGCGGATACAACAACTGTGTATAGTAAAAAATAGGAAGGAAGATTCGAAGGATGAGGATGAGAATAATTGCAATAATATCCATCATCTACAGATGTACACAGCCTAATGTTTGCTCTGAAATTTTACCAGGTTTGCTCTGATATTTTTTTACCTAGTGAGCTAGGTGTATCTAGTGAACAGTCATAAATAAGACATCAGAGCAAACAGTATGAGAACCAAGAATAAACCAGATATATCTTACATGATCACTAAAAAAATGAACCATACATCTCTTTATGCTATATTTTTCTCCAGTAAAAGAAAACATGGGCTTTAAAACCAAAGGAAAAGTGTAAGTGATGACGCTTCTTAAGAATCTCATATTTTCAGTAAACAATATTTGAAATGTCATTTTTATTTTTTATTTTTAAATAATGGAGTGATCCCCGTAGATTGTCCGAAAGACCCTTGAACACTTTTTCACTTGTAACAGAAACCTTGCCTTTAAGTAAGCCAAGAGTAGGCTGACTTCTCTTGTGCTACCTGATCCTTTAAGGTTTAATATTTACCCTATTTAAAATTTGCCTTGATGCTGGGGCAACCTGATAAATTCTTGGCTAGGCTTGCCTAAAGTAGTTGGGATTCAGAAGGTCCGTTCCACTGTTGCAACCACGAATATTTTTTTAATGACAAGTAAATCCCAGGGCATCTCAGCTCACTGGGGGATTCTTTGCCTTTTTCTTTTCTCATCTTTCGAACAGACTAATCCTTCAAGGCCAGTCATGCAGTGGTAGATATGAATTAATACCAAGATTGGGTCTGCTGCGCTGCTGGAATCTACAAGGCAATATCTGCTATTGTACAACATCTGTGTAGAAATGTTGAATGAGTGTATCATGGGTCTTGTTCAAATACCGTGTATTAATTTTAAAAACATTTTTACATCCAAGCCACATTAAGTGTTTGCTGGCTGTAATAGGCAAAAAGGATGTTTTATCTCACTAAGCATATAGTGTTATAGTCTCTTATAGTCTGGATGAATTGGCACATTATTTCATTGGCTTGGCTTTTCTTTCTGTCATGTTTTGGGTTAATACTTGTGATAATCCTAGCCAGGGACAGATTAGCTAGTTGGATTTCTTCTCTATCCCTCTTGAGTTGTCAGATCAGGACACATCTGATATTTGAAGGCAGTTCATTGTCTACTTTGGTGGTTATTGGTCATTGCATTTATAAATATTGCCTTTATTTTTATTTTTTGGCTTTGGGGAGGTTATATAGCAAAGCATTGCAGTTTATGTTAGCTACTGCCATAACTTCCTTTCAAGCCAAGAAATTTGAATTGCCTGTGGGTAGATAAGTTTGTGTTGATATAGCCTAAACAAGAAGGTCTGAACAATATGCTGTAAATCAGTGTCTTATTTTCAAAATTACACAGTTAATCATATTTCTGTCAGGAATTTGCAACTGAGATTAATTACTGAAGTTTAATTATACAGTCATACATGAATGTAGATATATGAATATATGCAGGGCAGTTCATTTGAATTTGTGAGGTTGTCCTGTTTGTACTTGCATTGCTAAATACTTTTGTCCTTGTTAGATATTAGTCATTGACCCCCTTCCTATCAGCTTACTCATTGTTTATGGTGATTTGAAATAAAAATTGTAGTGCTTAGCTCTGGCTATTTCCTGTTTCAGGTTTCTTTACTGTGGACTGTGATGAAGCTGATGACATTGTTAGGACCATTAGCTTAGACCCGAGGACATACATGTAGCCAGGGGTATGTCAGGTAGCTCTTAATTCTGTCTTTTTGAGGGTTGTGAGAATAATTTCATTAAAACCTATCAAATATGAGATACTGTGGAGGTTTTCACAGTAACTGAGACAAACTGGAAGGATGAATTTTAAATTCAGCTTCTTGAATGGCCACTTATGTGGTTTTGAAATTGGTTTTCCTCGAACAGTTATAGCAGGAAAATTCAATCAACTGAACGTTTGTACAAAGCAAATACAAAAGTGAAGTGAACATAGTCAAAGCAAATTAATTTCAAAATGTGAATGATTTTCATTAGAAAATGCTTTTATATTATTGCCAGTAAGTATCCAACCAACTCTACATTGGAAGCATTATGACAAAGTTTTTGTTTCACTTTTGGGAAGGCAGTGAAATGTGAAAAGTCAAGTGATATATATAACTATTAAGTGTTATAAAATTATTATTTTTTTTAACATGTCCACTTGGCCATCTTTCTGGATAAACCACTCGGAGTTCCTGATCCCATAGAGGTCACTACTGACCTTGTAATTGTTTTATTAACTTACATATGCCTACCTGGTAAATCATCATCTATCTATATATATATATTTAATATTCTACACATAACTTAGATTTCCAATTTTCAAATACCAAATAAAGTTCAGCAGTAACCTTCTTAATAAAGGCAGCAATTACATTTTCATTATTCCCTCACTGCTTGTTAAACTGGGTCTAGAGTGTTTTATGAATCTAGAGCAATAAACATTATCTTACTTTGAGAGGTATTATAAAGTGTGGAGAAAAACATAATTAATTATTGTTATTGGAAATGTTCAAGGTTTTCATGTGAGAATGTCAGAGTAGCTTAATTATAGTTGTTTTTTTTTTTTCACTGAACAACTTGATATTTTGGAGCTCTGGTAATGTCACACAAAACCTTTCATCTGTGGGTGTTCCCAATGAATCTTCTATAATCAGTAGCAGGCAGAAGTTTCCACCTGATTCTTGGCAGCACCTAAACCCTATTCCATCTACATTTGTATAAAGACAAAGATTACTTCTCTTTCCAGGTGTGTCTTTTATTAAAAATTCACACAAAATTAAGGGCCATAACTTCCAAGTTTTGCACATGGCTCCATTTGTGACAGGTTATAGCTTCTTTGAAAACTACTTGTGCCTCATCAAGTCTGCTCATTGCGGTGGTCTTAAACAGCAGCGCCCAGATTCCTCAGCCCATGCCATCTGAGAAACCTCCACAATGTGCTACAAGACCTTCTAAGCCTTAAAGCAACGTCTATGTAGGTAAGCTAAGCAGACGAAGGGCCGTGGCTTTGAGGCCCCCGGGATGGTTTGGCCACCTTCACCTCTGTTGCCGTTAGTTTATTTAACAAGCAAAGCCTTGGTTGTGATCAGAGGAGTTCAGGAGTTAATCTCATGTCAGTTCTTACTGTCCAGATACCTTCACATCGAGCCGGGGCATCACTTGATCTTTGGGTTGGCACTCAGGAGAAAAGCCCAGACTTGGTGTGGCTACCCAGGCTGATTTGTAGGCGACCAAGAAGAAATGGGGCAGATTCTTGAGGATATGTGATTAAATGCACACAAATTCTTTTTAAAATCCAATTATGTTTCTTTATTGCTAGTTGAAATTGTACAGGACAGTCAGATTTTTGAAATATCTTCCAATATTAAGTGCCGAGCTCTTATGAAAATCTGCCATCAGTTTGACGGAAGCCACTGAATACTTTTGAAAGTCTGTCCTTGCACCCTAGTTGCAGCTGGTTATAATACATGTGACAAGACAAAAACAGTGACAAATTGGAGACATTTGCAATGCTATTTCAGCAATATAAAGATAAAAATACTGTAGAGCTGTTGTAGTTTTCTGCAAACTAGGCATTATAAACACGGGATACTTGATGTTATATTTACTTCTTGTAAATAAAGACACATTAAAGTACTAAAGCCATGATTATGTTCTGTCATCTTATGAAGGGGAAAATGTTTAAAAATTCGACATCCATTTTATCTATCAAAAATCTGCTTTGTCTACCACGAAATCACAAACGTTAGCAGGTATTACTCATAAAATTGTATGAGTAGCGACTGGCAAAATTATAGGGCAGGATTTCCCAGCAGTTCTCTTTCATTTCCTGGTTTAACTGAGGCAGGAATACTGTGGGCAGCCACTGAAGTAGAAGATACACAGACATGGGACATTTCAGAATCAATGAGAGCTGAACAAACTCATCCAGGAACAAAAGGATTGAAATACGGGCAATTTTCCCATGTCCCTCATTCATTACAGCCCATAAAATAGTTACATGAGTTGTAAAGGAATGATGGTGATGTACACACTGAGCTGTTCGTCATACCATAACCATGGGGTGCAAGCCTGGCCTGAGCTGGGGATGAGAGCTCCAGATATTTATAGAGAACGTGTGAAGCCATAACAGCTAAAGTCATTACACCCCAGATTATTCAATTACAATGTAAGCTCAATATTTCAGTTAATTTCAATGCATAACAGATCTGAAGATTCTGTTGTTAAGATTCTTCAGAGCAAAAGAAGACCGGAAAGAATGCTACATTTCTAAAAAGATGCAGTTCATTAATTAGAGTTTTATTAGCTAATAGAGGAAGAAATTGTTAAAAAATTCCTTTTGTATTGAAAGGAATGTGTTGCGTATTTGGATAACAAAATATAAGTTATTTAAATATATGTTATTTAAAGTATATTTATCTTTCCTCATTGGAAGAAGGGTTCAATTCCCATTATGTAAGGAAAGTGCATGTCACTGTTAATTATGGAATTGCATCAGGTGACAGAATAGATATCGAGGTACAATTAATGCTGCTGTAATAGCAGTCTGCCCCATTACTAGGCTTGGTGTGTTTGCTTTTTTCCCCTCACAGGAACGACATTCTTTAGAAATACAAGATTCAATGGAAAATTATGTTGAAGTTAGGTTCCAGCAGCAGCGATGACAAATCACTTCTATTCAAATAGTAATAAAATAAATAAATTCTAGATCCGTTTGTCCAAAATTCAGATTTGCACAGGATTGGTGCTGCTGTTTGAGTTGCTGACCCCACAGCAGTCAAGGGGGAGATAAACATCCCCGAGGTATGGCTTGAATATTTCAGATGACTGCATTAGGGTGCGATGAATCATGTTGGCATTACCAACCTGTTCTGCTATGTGCTTTATTTATTTATAATTCTTGCTATAATAAGTTGAATTGATAATTTTCAAAATAAATTCTACCTTTGAGATGAAATTTGTTGCAATTTGCAAGGCTACTCCCACAAACCAACTTGAGCGTAAAGAAGCTAACTTTAGTGCAAAGAAGCTAACTTTAGCATAAAAGATCTCAAATCTCCCATTTCTTCTTCCAGACAACTGAGAGACAGCGAGTGGGCGGCAAACTCCTTCAGAAGGCAATTCAGAGCTGAAGTCTAACTTCAGGTTGTCTGAATTGCTCTCTGCAATGCCCTGTCTCCCTGTTGATCATACAGAAGAATTTACAGCGTTTAACCCTGGGGAATATACCACTTACGCCTGCCAAAATAGCCGCCAGGTTCAGTTTCCTTCTTTTCAACAGAACTCTAAAACCTGGCATGCCTCGAAGGCGAGGGTGAACGTGCCGTGGTCTGCACAGCCCGTGCCCACCCGAGCAGGGCCAGGTTCATCGTGGTCTTTGGGCTTTTTGAGGAGCAGCCTTTTCCTGCCGGTGTGGTGAGACTCGGGCACTCCTGTCCTCTTTGGCTGCCGTCAGGCGTGCTTGTTGCACTCCTGATAGCCCTGGGAGCATCAATTTTCCTGGGCCTAACGCGTAACAGTGGTGACAGTGAAGAAACTTTTCTGTTTTTAATAGGGTTTAGAAACAAACCCCTAGCTGTGCAGCTGTTAGCATTAATAATAACACCCCCCTCAGCTGATACATTCTCTTGATCTGTTCTTGATATATTCGCTCTCTTGATATACTCAACAATTTTTTAATTTTAGTATTAACTTAGGTTACCAATAATTAGGTATAGTGTTGACAATCCCTGCTCAAATTTTTCTGTATGTGTAATGTCCTTTCTGATCAAGCTCTTTCCTTTTTTCCTGGGTGGCTTTGTCAGGCTACGTCCTTCCTTGTCCACTCTTCATCCTTCCTGCACGGTTCTGCTAGAGCACCTGCGACACGACCCCTGCTGTTCTGTCTCTGGATTTCCTCTAAGCTTTCACTACCAATTATATCTAATTGTTCTGGATTCAGTAGTCGTTTAACGGTGTGTACAATGCTCACAAAGGGAATGCAAAGACCACTAAACATGTTTTCACTCTTTAAAGCTGTTGCCTTCGCTCTACAGATGGTATTTTAGTAAAGTGCTGCGTATAATCTGCTTGTTAGCAAGATTTTTCTGAACACCTAAAGGCTGTAGATATTCCATCTACTTCAAGATCGCAAATTAAACAATGCAGTACCTTTAATGGGGCTTGCTTTGGACCAGGAAAGATGGCTAAAGATCCCAAAGGAGGTGCCTTGCTCTTTCCAGTACCTGAAAGAAAGCCTGATAATCTCAGTCAAGTGATTCAGTGCTATAAGTGTAGATAATCTCGATGTGAGGCTTTACAAATCACTATGAGAAGGCGTAGTTTTTTACAGGTAAATAAAACCAAATAACTCCCAGCTGTGCACTAGGTTCACAAAGTCAATAAAGCCTTACCTACAGTGAATAAAATCTCTGTTGTGTTGAGGAAGAGCTCACCACTCGGAGAATGTCCGTCTGTTCCACCCTCCTATCTTTGTCCTGGGCTGTATCTCCCTTGGAAGGCAATACTGGACAGCCTCATGTGTAAAATAATTCAGCTGATTCTCCCGAGGTTGATTTCAGAAGGGAATAAAGCCAGGTGAGCAGGGCAGAATCGAACTGAGTTTGCTCCCTGTGCTTTCAGCCGATGCAGTTTCTCCACTGTGGCTACAGTCTGTTCAGCTGATCTCTCAGTCACTAAACAAAGGAGTTTCTTTTTACAAGTATATGACACAGGACTTCATATTGGATGCTCTTATCTAATGCTTCTTGAGGAGTTAAGTCCACTTCTTAGCTTTGTGTCTCTAAGCATGGCTTTGTGATGGTCTGGTGGGAGGTGTCCCTGCCCATGGCAGGGGGTTGGAGTGAGATGATCTTTGAGGCCCCTTCCAACCCAAACCATCCTATGAATCTGTGATACTCCTTGGGAAACGGTTGAGAGCCTTTTTTAAATGAAACTTTGGTCATCTAAGAGGTGAGTAAAGATGAAGTGAAACTAACCTTATGATGTCCATGTAGACACCAGACGAGGCTGAACAAAGCAAACAGATCGGTGCTAGCCCTGTTATCCTATGGGAACTGTGTACCTTATGCTTAGGTACAAATGCGTCTTCATTTCAAATCCTCATATCTCATCCTAAACCACTTACATACTTCGGAAAGTACAAAAATGTGAGCAGGAAGTTTGCTGTGGAGCTTCTGTTTGCCATGGGTCCGTTAAGTGTGGATATGGTTTTGATATGTGATATGGTCAGTGGCTAGCTTTGTGATCAGTGGTCACTAGGTCCAGTAAAGAACCATAGTTTGAGCCTCAAATTCTGGGCTAATATATTTTAGTTAAGATAAAATTGAAAAAAATAGTTTTTACTAAGTACAAAATATTTTATGATTTTTTTTTTCTAGTTGCTAAGCAGTAGAGTATCAGCCTTAAAGCGCAGTATCTGTTCCAGACGAAATTGTAGCATTTTTGTAGTTGGGGTACCTACTTCTCGTTTCACTTTTAGAAGTCTCTGTTTTAGAATCCCCTTCCCCATCCCCTCTGCAGCCAACAAAAGACACAACACCACGTCGTTGTTTCACAAGGACAGCACTTTGGATAGAGAAGGCCGAGGTGCGTTTCCGCAGCTTTGAGTCAGACCCATCTGTTTTTTAAGGAGGTAGTTAATCGACGCCAGAGCTGGTTGTGCTGGTTTGTGACTCCATCCTCGTCTTTATTTCTCCCATCAGATGATGAGCTTCTTCGAGGAGCAAAACCACAGCGCCCCGTTTTGAAAGAGAAAAGCCCCTTGGCCTCACCTTCGCCCTCCCGGCTCCTGCCTCTTGCTGCACCAAGAGGGGATAGGAGCAGAAAAAGGCTGATGTTCATCTGGAACAGATTGCGAGGGGAGGCCTGGACCCGTCAGGCTCAGCTGAGCATTAGGTCTGGTCATTTATCACTGTCAGACGGGGGGGAAGAGGCACTGGACCGTTCCTTCTCGGCTGCTGACTGACAGCTGACTGAAGCCTAATGCAACCTCCGGGCAGATAATCTGCCATCAAGGGGGAACGTGTACGAGCGAGATACTATATCACAGGCTGCATGCTGCTTCTTGCTCAAAGCTACTGACATCTTCACAAGGAAGAAAAGAAATGTCAGTCGTGCTTTAAGGGACCGCGGTGTATTGTAATGCCTCGCTAAAGCCGCGCTGCACCTCATTTCCATGGTTTCGTGTAGATCCATATTTAAAAACAGATTAACGGCATCGTGGAGACATGCAGTCGGGCACAGAAATGATAATGTGATGACAATGTTCGGATGAGAAAAAGCGCTGTTTGTTTCACCTATCAGTTTAATTCACGGGACCGTAGATATGCTGCAAAGCAGTGTAATTATTTAAAAATAGCAAAACCCGCCCTGACAAATATAGGCCCCCGAGTAAGGCTGGATATTCAAGGAACGTGAAAAATATCTTGTGGTGGAAAACTGCAATTAAACCAAGAAAAACGTAATAAGTAAGGATTAATACCATTTCCTGCAGCGTTTTGTGCAACAAATACTTCCTGTGGGTGCTAATTTAGAGCAATGCTCCGTGAGGGAGGCTCCCAAACCAACGTGAGGATATTCTGTTTTCAAAAATTCTTGCTC
This sequence comes from Anser anser, assembly GCF_964211835.1. Classification (NCBI taxonomy): domain Eukaryota; kingdom Metazoa; phylum Chordata; class Aves; order Anseriformes; family Anatidae; genus Anser; species Anser anser. The sequence goes on from NC_139722.1 coordinate 2,747,911, forward strand.
TGTCGCCTAATGAACAATTCTGCATCTTTAATTTTGTCAATCTTAAACTCTAGGTTTTATTGTTTTTAATTTGCTATTATTTTTATTAACAGTATCTAATTTTGCTATTCATTACAAATCATATGCATTAACTTAACTGGGGAACATTTTAATTGAGCACTGCTGGAGATTTTCCAATAAATTAACATTACATACTTTTAACAGATGTCTGAATTAGACATTGTTATTAGACATTGTAATTAATAGAAGTTTTACTCAAATTAAAATCTCGGGGCCTTAGAAAAATTAAATTGTAGGTGACTGAATGATGTTAACTCATTAATAGAAAGTGACTACTGAATTCTCTCCGTTGGGTTTTATTAACCCAATAAACATACCTTTTTAAGTAGCTGGAGAGGGAGTTAGACAAGCTCTTGGGAATAAGGGACTGGGAATCAAGACATGGTTTATCGGTGATATTGTGAACTTTGAGAAGTTATTTGACCAGCCATTGTGTTATTCCTCTAATGAACGTCATAACTTCTTGGGAAGCTGTAGTTTTAAAAGTATACATTGGTTAGATTTTTTTTAGATACAAAAATTACATTAGTACGGGTTGCCTGCAGTCTTGGATCTTGAAAATTATTTTTTCTGTTTGCATGGAGAACAAATGCAAAGCTGGTATAAAAGAGCACATTTGTGCAAGGAGGAATCAAGCCCCTGAAGCAGACAAACTATCAGCGAGTAGACAGAGGAAGGCAGGAGAGCAGCTTTTCTTTGGGATTGCCTCACTAAGTGAAGTTAGAATACATATTGTCGTTGGAAAGACTTTGACCAAATGTAGAAGTCTTCATCTGAGCTAACCGTCATTGGCTCCTTCATGTCAGTGAGGTAAAAATAATCACCTGTAGGATAAAATCCATTTCTTCTGAATGTGGATGCCTAAAAGTAGATGAATTGCCCAATGCTGCATATTTCTTCCCATTAGCCCAAGTGCTGTAGGTGAGAGGAACCTCTCCTGGGTCATGCTGTATTTCAGAAAAAAAACACAAAGAAGTTACATCTAGTGTGATCTCATTTGCCCAAATGTCATGTTTTAGTGCAATATTATAAAACTGTAATGTTAGTCAAAGAAGTGTATATTGGAGAAGCAGTGTTTCTCTGTGATTCCCTCCACAGGAAAAAATATGTCTGAGTTATGTCTCTGTGTAAATAATTAACAACTTGAAAAAACACTGCTCTACTATTTATCTACAAATTCATGGCCAGCCGTGAATTTCAAAGGGATTCTCCCACTTTGAACATGTTTTATGACCGTCCAGCAAAAATTATCTTGAGTCTCATTTTGAGAAGCTCTGAACATAAAAAGTCAATAACAGCTTGTCAGTGCTCAGATGCCCAGCATCAGCTGGCATAAGAGCTAAGTAACTACTCTCAGGCTGAACCCTCAGAAAGCGAGCGTCCCAAATCCAAAGTCACATTTAGAAGATTGTTTCTGTAAATACTAACATGCAAGAGGAAACTAGAAAAAAAAAAAACAACGCCAATGTATTTAAGCAATTTGGGGATTTTACCATCAGGTCTGCACTGTTTTGTGCAGCTAGCGTTTCTGATGACAGAATTTGGCATTGCTGTTGCTGATTCACAAGCAAGGAGATGCTGAGGCAAGCAGTGGCAGGAAGCAAACCGGCGGCGATTATGTCCTCAGCAGCAGTCTCTTTAGGAGAAGCTGAGGGCACGTGGATTTCCACAGTCTGGCCATTCTAAGAGTTTATTTCTCCCGTGAATCTCCTGTCCTTCGCTCAGGTTCTGCTTCCTGCCCCTTTAGACAATTTTTTTTTCCTCCAGAAAGATGAGGACGCAAGCTCCTTCTCTGTAATAAGAAAACCGTACTATTCCTGGAGCTACTTTGCATCTCTCTGTGCTTCACTGCAGAATTTCTGCCTAGAGCTTTGTGCTAGTTTTCATTTTTCATGGTGTACACATGATGTCCCAGTTGAGTATCCAGTGCATGTTTTATTCATGTGCTTTTCACCCCGTCTTTGAGATCATTAATAAAGCTGCTAAATAAACCCAGGCTTAACAATCCTCCTCGCCACACCCCACTGGACATCTCCTCCCAGCCCGGTTACACCGTGTTTATCATCACCCTTTGTTCGGATCTCTTGGTTTTCCAGCCTGTCTGACAGTATTCTTACCCAAGCTGGTTCAGATAAGGCTCTCAAGTGGGGTTTGGAAAGGCATTGTCTCACGTTCTGAAATACGGTCCAGTTGTATTTTGTCGGCGTCACTCAATTTCTGCACTAACAACCGGATGCTACTGGCGCTGCCTGAAAGCAGCAGTGGTAGGAAGGGCATGGGTTGTCTGCCCTACGGCGATAAGTCAGTGCCACACTCTGTGCCTGTTTTAAGGCTTTTTCTGTGCATTTCATGCACTGCTGAGTTTTACAGAGTGAAGAAAAGATAGCGTGCTGCTATATTCTCCCTTATGATGGCATGCCGACCTGTCCTTTTGTAGAAGGGGATAATTATCAATCCCAGTTACTTACCAGCCGTGCACTAAGTCACACACAGTGAATGCAGTACTTATTTAATTATTTTTATTTGAGTTACCATACAGAGCCGGCAGCTGAAATCTCTGTAGGTCAGGAAAGGAGGGGAAGGATCTGAAGGAGATAAGGAGGTAGCTGAGGCTTTGTTTATCGGGAGCTCCTCCCTAATACACAGAGAGGTACCAGAGAAATCACGAGGAAACTTGTTAGCATCAAGAGTGCTGGCTGGCATCGCTGCGTGATCACAGGTGGAGTGAGACATGCAGCTGGACCATGAGAGATGGTTGGACCTCGTGGCCCCGCTGAGGACCTCGCAAGTAGACAAGTGACTTCTGCTTGGTGCGGTGGAGAAGGGATTTGACAATGAGAGTGTCATTTGAACTGATGGACTCTTTGCAGCAATGTTCTTTGGGGAGTTGTAGTCTTCCAGAGAAGAATATATTGCATTTGTCAAGTTGCAAAGAAAGCAAATTTTAGGGAACAAAGTAGGGAGATAATCGAACCTAAACAAAAGATTTACATGTGCATGTGATAGCCGAGTACCATCTAGCAACTCTTGTAGATAGGTTCATTTTCCTCTGCTATCATTTCCTCTGCTATTTTGATCAAATGCTTTACTGTTAACATTTGTCTGGTTTATATATATTTGTCTGTTTTATTGATTCTAGTTTATAACCCAGAATCTCCATTGGTGTCAAGGCCCTGCTTTGATGAATATGTATGTATACACAGGCTTAATCCTCCCACTGCCTGGATCATAAATCTCAGTGATAATACTGCAGGTGATATAGGTGGAATTCATCTGAGCTGGTCACTGGTTTCCTTATAATTGGCACTGAGAAATTGACACTTTTAAATATGATTCATTTTATCCTGAAGAAAACATCCAAAATTTGTCAGATGAATCACAGCAGAAGTAGCTGTTTCTATCCGGAGAACAGAAAGATCCAAGGCTGAATGCTCAGATGTAGATAACCATTGTAGATGACTAAACGAAGAGGCATGAATCCCAGTTGGAGCACATTTAATTCAACCTTAATGTATCTACCCAAAACCTCAAAGGTTAAACTTCTGGTCTACACACTCAGAAAATGCGTCAAGCAGCACATGTAGGTACAATTAGGATATGTGGTATCAGGTATTTTGTGTTTGAAAGTCATGTAATAGTACATGGCTTTGTCTCCTTGAAAGCAGGAAGGCGTTTATTGCAGTCTGTAGGGTGCTTTCCTCTGGCCATACACCCTCTATATCCTTACATTTCACTCGCACACCCCACCGCCCCCTGCCCCAGCTGCTACGTATGCACGTACGTATTTACATCTGCTCTCTCTCTGGTCTTATGCAGGTTCCTACAGCTGGCTTTTCCCATTGCCCTACCCATCTTCCTACAGCCTATCTTCCCTGTCACAGATGCGATCCCCGATGACCCCGCAGCCCTTCTACCCTTTCACGCCGCGCCGTCGGCTTCCCTTGTGGTCCATAGCCGCATGACATACTGCTTCCTATTAGCACAGTCACACAGCTACGGGCGCAGCTGTTCAGCCACTAATCTGCAAACCCCAGTAGATTGGAAATTTCAAAATCGCTGTTTCTCTCCCTCTATACCTCCGCTGCCCTCTTCTAAGAAATGAATTCATTTTCATTTTCGAAAAGTTATTTTCCTGTCATTTCCTGTCGGTACTTTTCCCAGTAAGAAATGCAAAACAAAATCAGTGTGTGATAATCTTGCCTTTGTTCGTTAAAAAGAACCTATGTGTTTTGAGGAGTCCATGTGTTTTGGGTTTAGAACTGACACACTGTGCTAGGACACATCACATTTTGTAGCATCAATCAGTTTGCGTGTAATAATCTGTTTGATAGAATGGATGCAGCAGAACACAGCATGTCACATTGTGAGACATCATCTCCAGAATACGTTTCAAAACTATTTTCAGCTACCATTCTTCCTTTCACGACTGATTTTAATAAGTGAACAGTTATTTATTCTCCAACAAAATTTGTAATCTAACACTTTCCATTAAACATCATCATGCTTTTTTCGTAATAGTTGTGAACCACCAGTGTGAACAATAACGCACTACTACAAGTAGTTGTAGGCAGTGAATTACTGTTACGGGGCTGACCTCTCTTTTTAATTGCTAGTGGGTTGACAGCTGATCTCTACTGACTGATGGAGGATGATGGAACTACAGAAATGAGAGGTGAAAGAAACCCAGTAGATCGTGTATGCCATCTCTCTGCCAGTGCTGAGAACCAAAATGACTTGTCAGAATTGGAAACTTAAATGGCTGGATTCAGGCAGCAATGTCCCCGTGCTGAAAATATCCTTTGGGAGGCAAAGTGATTTGAAACACAGCACTTGGGAATTCATCTGATATGACATTAGATTTTCTTATTACACGGGAGCTTGCAGAACTGACAGTTCTGCTCATTGAACTAGACCTGAAAATAAAGAAGAGCTTCTATTTCATCACCAGCTATGAAGAATTTATGGACAAAATTCTGCCATAAATCACACAACTGATATCACTATTAGCTCTGCAGAGGCCTGAGGTAGAGCAGTCCTCTCCCTCTTGTGCCCCACTTCAGTCCACTAAAAGCGTGCCCCCGGTGAAGGTGAAGCTGTGCTTGCACGGAGTTTTCCATTGAGTAGCTTTTTGAAATTCCTAAAATGATGAAAAGAGGCTCCACCTTCAGGGACAAGGATGAATGTGGTTTTTTTTTTCTTTTTTTTTTCTTAGCGTGTGTTGGAAATGGAGGGATTTAGTAGATAATTCCTATTCCTTCAGCAGCACTACCTACAATCTTTCTCTTTCCCAGTCAGACTTCCCTCTGTCCTTTCCCGATCATTGTGAAACCATCTCAAAGGCATTTTCTGATATCCAGGAGATCTCGGGAGATGGGAAGGATATAAATAAGATGAAAGATTTCTCCTCTGTCTGAAGAAGTAAGGATCTGGTTCAATATTAATGACTGGAAAAATATTATCCTTGTATAATTTATAAAATCCTCATATATGACATATTTCAATACATAGCACATGCATAACTCCTCTTGGCATATACATCAGATACCATACAGGAGAACTAAGACCTTTTTAAAGGAAATATCTTCCGGATAATGAAATAAGCAGATGGTGAGAAGTTTTGCATTTATGCTTTTGTCTGTAAGAGCTATCAAGCTTACTCCTAGAATAACTGACAGAGTAATCCAAATAACTATTTTGATCAAGCTATCAGCCATGACTACTGAGAATGATAGGACAAAAAAAGAAAGACTCTGGCTCTGTGACAACCAGGCTTTCAAACCAGAATTTAGTCAGATTGACTTCAAATGAGATGAATCAATTGTTAAAAGATTTATCAGAGATTTAGCAATTTAAAAAGATTTAACAATTACTGTTAAAAGATTTAACAGCAGTAAAGTACAGTTAAAAAAAAACACAGAAAAACAAAAAACTTCTTAGGTTTAAAAAGTCAGGCTTCAGAGTTCATATTTAATTATATAGATGAATAACCTGTTTTTAAAAAGTGCTGTCCAGTTGTGGTTTTCAGTGAAAGTAATAGAAATTCTGAAAGTCCAGAAGTTTGTGAAATCAGGGAATTTATTCAGATACCTCATTTTAGGCACATTTCCAAGCCAGATGAGTAAAGTGCAATGAAACTCTCATCAGATAACATGAAAATGTACTGAAATGGAGTTCTGTTTTAAAGATACTGAGTAAGTATTAAGCTTGAAAATGTGAATAACACATTTGTTACTGTATTTTAATTCAAAAAGCCATGTGGCGTAAGGGACGTGTACATTTTAGTAGAGTTAGTTCACTTCTAATAACTAAGTTCTGCCTATAGAATTCAATATAATTACTGTAAAGGAGGGGACTAAAACAATGAACAGGTATCTAGTTCATTAGAAAATATTGCAAAGAAAATAATTTGGAAAAAAATGGTAAGTGAGGCTAATTTTGCTTCCTCTGAACTGTGTTTTCATGTATAACCTGTTTTAAATTGTTTACTTATGGGCAGTGAATTCCTTATTGCTACTACTTCGTCTTCCTTCACTTAGGATTTCTTGTCTTTGGTAACATTTACCATTTTACTCATTAGATGTTAAATGGCAATAGGGCACTGCCAGACCTCCACCATTTTTTCAGACTTTCACTGGAGATAAAAATTAGATAATTTCTTGTTTACAAGACTGAAAAGAAACCCACTGGCCTTCAATTATGTACTGTATATTGATGGTGCACAGCAGTAAAAAGTGTTATATGAAAAAGCAGTAGGGGATGAACAGGCCTGATAGCCCATGTATCTCGCAGTGGGTTACCAATCATGCCACGAGGAGCTTTTTCTGAATGTCTTACTTCTCACAAAGCAGTTCACTTGTGCTGCGGGCTAGATTTGTTGTTGTGTCAGCTTTCAGACTGCTGATAATTCTGTCTTCTCCTAAAGCAGTAAAGCTTTCTCAGCCATCACAGGAGCAATGAATCTGACATCTTCTCACCGCAGCATTCATTTTACTGTGGTCTTTCTGGAGCGTACAAACTCAGACACTGAAATTAAACTTGGGCATTCAATGAATTTTCAAATAAAAGAACATACCAGCTACGGGTCACAGTGAAATGCCATCAGTCTGTCTCCATATTATGAGCAGAGATTTCAAGTGGTGTCTGTCATCCTACTTTTCATTACTGTGCTGGAGAGAGGTGGAGTTGTGACTATGGATGACATACTCCTCTCACAGCCAAAATTTAGAAGAAGGCATTTAAATAACTTGCTTATTCAGTGCTGAACGTATTTCTTCACCCCTCCTTATTTAGGTGAAAGCATTTTTTTTTTCTTCACACAGCCATGGCTCTAAGTTTTATGCCCCTTTATTGCCTCTAAACTTTTGCTTAAAATGAATATGGCAACTGTACTAAATATTTGATGTGCATGCCATGTTCAGCTAACACTTCGTAAAGTGAGCAGTGCTTTTATGTTTCTTTGGTGCCCACCTTGAAACTCTTATGATATATATTGTGACTTACAGACCACTTTTGCAAATGCTAACCACTTAGCTATTTTTATAACTGCTTTATAAACTTCTTGTACCCCCTGACCTGCTGCTTCTGTCATCTGTCAGAAATTTCCAGCTCCTCACTGACCTCATTGCCACGTAGACAGCCAAGTGGGTGTTTGGTGTAGCCGGTGCAGAAGAGACCTCCATGGCAGTGGTGTGAAGGGAAGTGTAGGAAAAAGTGTCTAAGGCAAAACAGATGGGGGAGAGGAGTCGTTCAAGCAGCCTCCTTCACCTCATCACTGCTTATCCCTTTTCCTCCTCGTCTCCCCACGCACCCATCGTGCTTGTGCTGAACGGGTGGCGTAGCTGTGTTCCAAGTCCTAGCCCAGAAAAGCTGGTAGGGATGGAGGAGGCTGGTGGTAATTGGTTAATCAGCTATTTTCAATTCAATTCCTGGCTGTGCTTACCATGGAAAATTAACAGTCCTTGTGTATAAATATGACCCCTATTCCTGCATTAATTTGATTATGTGAGAATCTCAGTTTTCATTTAAAAACAATAACTTTCTGGCCACTCTGATAAAACAAGTGTGGGTATGTAGTCTAAATATTCCCTAATGGCTTAAAAACCAGAAGATAAATATGAAGAACAAATGAATCTCTTAAGGAAAAATATGTTTTTAAATCTCTGTTATGATTGCTTGAGATCGAATGTTTTGAGAGCAGAAAATTTCTCATTTTCACCCAGTGCTGGATCAGCATTCTGTGAAAGCCAAATCTCTTTAAGGCTGCTTCATTTGGGTCCGCAAGTAGAGAACTCATCTTCTTTAATGACATCTGTTATCTTAACGTAGGGTTCCTCTCAGATATCTTTGGTTACGCAAAATGCCCTCCATAGACATTCTGCACTGCAATTTCATTCTTGGTGTAACTTTAATTTCATCTGTATTGCTGTGAGAGAGGATTTTGCCTATGAGTGCCTGTCTGCTCTGCAGTAGACTGGTGCTTTAGTTTTGCATATTTAAGAAAAAAGCACAAACTTAATTCTCTAGTAATTACAAGTCCTATTCTGTTAAAGGTCTGATACATGCTATAAATGCTGTGGCAATTACTTTATTAGGAATGTAACTTAAAAGCAGAGAGTTTTTACTTAATGGAGCTTTGATTTTCCTCTGGGCTTATATGTACTAGCAGAAGAGTACATCTGTTTAGAGCCCACGTCATGCTGGTCTGCAAGGAAATATTTTTATAAAAGTTTCTCATTTGAACATCTTCTGTTGTTAAATTTATGTATTACTGTTGAGATACCATTGACGTACATGGAACTGTGAAGATAAATGAAGTGTATACTAACAAATTAAAATGTGCTAGAGAACAGGTCTAGGCACTGGAACTTGATTGTCCGTGCTGGTAGATTGCGAAGATAGGGTCTAATGTGATTTCGGCTAGGCTAATTAGCACTCTCTCAAATAGTTTCTAAATATGACTTGTTTATTTTACTAGTGCAGATATAGCCTAATCCATGAATTTAACCTGTGTGGATAGAACTTTACTTGAATTCAGTCAATCTTTAGCAAGGGACAGTTGTAGGACTATTTTAGAAACTGTTTGAAGACTGAATAATGCTAAAGAAATGCTGAAGACCTGAGCAACTTTTGATTATTCTACTGAACTACTTTTGATTATTTTTCCATATATTATGCTGTTTCTCAGACAGAGGGAGAGGAGTCTAAGGATTATTTCTATAAAAATCCAGAGCATCTAAGGAGAAAGGGCCCAGCACTTTGTACATCTAAAGTAGATTTTGCCTAAAGCTAAAGTTGAATGTCAAGACCTCCAGGATATTTGTTGCTTTCAGTGCATGCTATTTCTGTTCAGCAGGGAACAGAGTATGTTTCAGATATCTCTCAGGCTTAGTTTGAAAAATGGTAAAGAGAATTCTTGCAGTTGAGGCTGGAGCAGCATTTGGCAGTTTTGAGAGGAAGTCCCACGTTGTTTGGTTGTGAAGCGATGTTCACAAAAATGCTGACAGCCTAAATATCAATTACATAGAAAGAAAAAGTTATTCCTTACCAATTGGCTTTCTGTTGAAGCTGTAAGGGCCAAGAGGATCAAGAAGATGATTTAAAGACAACCATGTCCTCCCAGCTCTACTTTTCCAAGGGCCTGGATAATGTTGTAGTCCACTGAAGCATTAACCCTGACAAATACTGACAATATTAGGGTGAGATGTTGTTTTCAACACTGGGAAGCTGCAGTTAACTTCTCGTAGCCAGTTCAGTGTTCACTGATAGTCATTCAACGTTTCTGTAAAAGTAGTTTTTGTCTTACATATTATAAGCCCTTGTTTCTGGAATGAAAATGACTTGGAAAAGCCATATATTGTTTCTGTTGGCAAGTTACGGAAAGCTTGTCTAATTTTTTTTCTAGTTCTATCAGGCCAAGGTATTGCTGATTTTCTGGAGCTCCTCAATCCAACTCATAGGGGAGAATTAAAGCTAATTATTTTCAGAAGAAAAACTGTTACATAAAAAACAAATAAACGAACAACAAGCCTGCAACATTGTTTGAATGCTGTGCTTTTTTGAGAGGCTCTTTATACTTATAAGTTCTTTCTTTCTTCGTAAGATAGAATGTATGTTTTGTGAACACCCTTGTAAATTTTATTTTATTTTTATTTTTATTTTACTATTTACTGCATCTAGGCAGAAGGCAGGGAATACTGGAGAAAATGTAAACCAAATATAAATGACAGGAAAATTAATTAGTTTATTCAGCTAAGATCTTTGAAACAAAAGTATGAAAGCATTGGAGGATGACTTGAGAACTCTGAAAATATGATTTTCTTTCAAACCCTACTAGCCTCTAAAAGTTTAATACTAATTTTAATATATTGAAAGCCTCACCATTTGAAATGATAACTACTTCGTACATCATGTATGTCATTCACTTTTTAAATGAAGGCAGCTATCAAGACTAGGGCAGGGTTAGTTTATTTGATCTTGCATGATGTTTCATAATTTTTCTGACTGTTCGCTCATCTCAGATGGCTATAGATCATGTTGGTAATACAAGCTATAGCTAACGAGGTTCAAACCTTGTGCGGCACTGGCCATATTACTCCCACTTTGGAACCTCCCAACAATTTCCTTCCTGAAGCCCCGCTCTTGACTTGTGTGGCACAGGGCATTCAATCTTCATAAATGCAAACAATTGAGTTCACGGGACCTCTTGCTCCCATTGCAGATAACCCTGCCTCCCCCCCTCACTCTCTGTTGATAAATGTTTGATGCCAGCTGGGATTAGAACTGTGTTATGCCTCCCTGCTAATGAAAAATATTGCTTTCAGGGAATTTGTAAGGCAGTCCTGTGTTCTCATTTTGACCTGCTTTATTCCCCACCAGGTTCTGTACTAAAGGAAGAAAAATAATGCATGTACTGAGAAAATCTCTTGGCTTTCTCCCTGGAAAGTATTCTGTGGACAGAAACCTGTATTTTCAGTTCGGGCGATTTTTTTATTCATTTCCACCACTGTTGACAGTGACTCTTAGAAGAGTGTGATCAGGAAATGAATGTGAGGATGCTAGTGAAAAGGATTAGGAATATTCTGTTGTGGATCTGTATATTTTATTCTACTTAGGGCTTGGAGACCTCTTTTCCAAGTTCTGCATACAGCCTTGATCATACAGTAATGATAAGCCTATGTTATCACAAGGAGTAGAATTTTCTATATGCTGAGGAAAATACATTGGGATGAAAGAGAAGTACATTGGGATGTCAGCAATAAGTTATTTAGAAGTTTGGAAACTGAGTTTTTAGCCCCTGGGAGCCGTCTGGTTGCAAAGAGAGCAAAGTGGGCTTCTACTATTTTCTTGTTTAGCAACCACCACTGTGAGCACCAGCAATGCCAGAATATTGCACTTTCCTTCATGCATTGTATGATTGGACATCTCAGTCTTTATGACAGCAGTAATTTAAGTGTCCAATGTATGACTACTGTACAGGAATAACTTTGTGTGGTCTGTCACAATGGACGTAGCATTACAATATGGCACCTAAATATTCAATTTAGGTAGCAGATTTCTGGTTGAATTGGGTGTAAAGGTCCAGGTTTTGGTAGCACAGTTGTTGCAGAGGTGGCCTCTGTTAAAAGAGGCTGGGCCCACCCAATGCTGGACACAGCTGGTTCCAGCTGGTTCCAGTCAGTTCAAGTTAGTTCCAGTCAGTTCCAGTCAGTTCCAGATGGTTCCAGTCAGTTCCAGCCGGCTCCAGTCAGTTACAGTCAGTTCCAGCCGGCTCCAGTCAGTTCCTGTTGGTTCCAGTCAGTTCCAGCTGGTTCCAGTCAGATCCAGCTGGTTCCAGGTGGTTCCAGTCAGTTCCAGCCAGTTCCAGTCAGTTCCAGCTGGTTCCAGGTGGTTCCAGTCAGTTCCAGCCAGTTCCAGTCAGTTCCAGCTGGTTCCAGTTGGTTCCAGTCAGTTTCAGCCGGTTGCAGCCGGCTCCATTGGCCCAAACAAGGTTTTCAGTGAAGCTGGTGGCTCCCCTGTGAACGTGTATATAAGACAGGGCAAAACATGGCATGGTCATGAGGGGAAAAATGTCAGAAACAGCCCCACGAACCCAAGGTGAGGGTTGGGAACGAAGGAGCAAAATCAAGCCTGGGACGAGGCGAGGGTGAGTGGGTGCTGTTGTTCTGATCTGTCTGTGCTTCTTCTCACTATCTAAACCTATTTTGGTTGGCAATAAATTCATTTTCCCCAAGTGGAGCCAGTTTTGCTTGTGACAGTGTCTGACTTCATCTATTATCATCCTATTAAGGGTTTTCTCCTGTTAAGGAGGGAGCATGAGTGAGCGGCTGGGTGGGTGCCCGTCAGCCAGCCAATGTCACCCCACTGCACCAGGGCGGAAAATACAGGTAGTTCATGCATGATCACATCAAAAAGTGTCATGCTGAACACAAGCATGTCCTAGCAGCAGACAACTGTCATTTCCCTGCTTTGTCTGCTTGCACAATGACTGCTACACCTGTGGCAGTCATAGCTACTGGATAATGTTCTACGTGCATGTGTTACCTTAGTATCAGCTGACTTGTCCTAACCACAAAATTGAAGTGCAGCTCTGGTTTATGTCCTGGGATCTGTGGAGAGCTGTACTTTTGAGAAATAAGCTCAGAGACTATGAAGTCCCAGATATTAGTGAATTGTGCAGGTGAGCTTTGACAAAACAGACTTCAGGTTTCAATAGAATTGTAAGTAAAAACAGTTGTGTTTTCATGCAAAGTATATATTCTATTACATTTTGACTTTTTTTTTTTTCTTCTAGATAAACATCATGTCAATGGAAACAGAATGGTAGAACCTTTCCCAGAGGGAACACAGATGGCTATATTTGGTAAGATGTCGACTTTAGCATAAAAGCTTTAAGCTGTATAGTTTTACTGCATGCTAAATTTCTTATTTTCAGCCTGAGTTCAGAATCAGGGCTGCTATTGCCATTTTCTAATCACTACAATTAGCTAGAGCCACTGATCATCTTGGAGATGTCCATGCCCCAGAAGGAGTATACTGGAAGTATTTTGCTGAGTTATACAAACAGAATATTTAATTTCTTATTTTGTATCATACAAACTCCCAAATATTAGGTTTTTATGTATGTTAAGTTCTGTAAGACTTTTCATTAGTTTAAACAACACTGAAGGTGTTGACTCTCCAGACCTTAAGTCATACTGTTGGGTAGAAAGCTTTATCTACTGTGCTTGCAGAGCTGTTACCATTTACATGTTACCAAACCAAGCCTGCTGTTGTGTACTTTGTGAATAATCCCATAGACTTCCTACTGAGTGACAACATAGCTGGAAAAGTGGACAGTTGTAAATGAGAAGATGTTTAATTTCATTGTATTTGTGCTATTTTGCATGAATATGTAATTCTTTGAGCCCTTTTGTAAAACTTGAAAAAAGTATTTCTCTGGAGAAATGAGGAATTACTTCTGGAAGAAACAGACATCCTAAAATAAGTCAGAACCACTAGCTTTTTTTTTTGCCAAGATATGGACTTCATGCAAATCTGGAAATAGTCAGAGCTGTCATTTCAGAATGTGCTAATCTTAGGCCTTAAGGGCGAGCCTATGGAATTTACCTGGGAAGAAAAAAGTGGATTCCTGTGACAATTATTCTTAAAACTTACTGTGGTAGAAAATGAAAAATTTCCTAAACCTGTTTTAAGCTATAAGAATAGGTTGTTTAGAAAAGACATAATTCTCTGTTAGTTTCTACAGGATGGTACAAAAGTGCCTTAGAAAATTTATTATATCCTCTTAAATATTTATCTATCTGTGATGTTGTAGTAAGTCTTGATACTACTTGATACACCTGCTATATCATCTAGTCTGACTGAGTTGTGAATTATGTTAAATACAGGGCAGGTATATAAAGCAGTCAACACTATTTTTGACCTGGGCCTATTCTAATAAAATAAATATAAATATTGTCACACACTATGTACAAGAAAAACTGGAAGATATACATAAAAATGGAGGATGTAGCTATGAAAGGAGTTATTCTGAGAAGCAATGCTATATAAATGTCCAATATGATATAACAAAAAGAATAAAGATAGCCTTTAAATATGTAATCAGGGGTATAGTGAGTTGGAATTTAACAGGCAATTTTACACCCATATGCAGCGTTTCCAAGAGAGATACTAAAATGTATTTCACATTCTATTGAGTAATTAGGTAAAATTTATTAATAACGGCAACTAAAAGGTGAAACGCTGAAGCAAACCATCATAGGAACCAAGAGAATCTGCATATCATCCTGTCTTCAGACAAGGACTGAGAGATTTAGCTGGGTGCCTAGCCACGGGCTTCAGATGGTTTGGCATCACTAGGCTGCCAGCTGCCAGACCAGGTGGATGGAGGTCTCCTATAGTTCTGTCGTGTGATAACTTGGAAGTCCTTGGGCACCCAAAATGGACCTAAACACTTATCAGGCACCCCACTCGCCCCAGCTGCTTGCTGAGGTTATACATCAGTAGAAACCACGTTATTCATCTCTATAAATGGAAGAGTAGTATAAATTATCTTCCCTACATGATACGGAACATAACCTTAGATAACCTGATCATCCGTACTGTGTTAAAGGTTATGAATCTGTATTTTGCAGGAGAAAGTAGCTTATGTCTGTATGATGTTTTCTCAGTCACTGAGTTAGGCAATAGTGATCTATCTGGTCTATTGTACAAAAAGAAAAGACTGTGTAAGTATTTCAAAAAACCTGTGCAGTGTCTGAAAGTTCATATATAATAACAGTTTATGTATCTGTCTGGAATGAATTGATGATCTTAATCTACTTTCAAATAACAGAGGTGTATTCACATCTGAAATATTTAGCAATCCCGTGTGGAATTCAAAGGGCTAAGTTAGCCATAGGCACTAATTTATCACCCCAAAATTATCTTTTCATTTGATTATTGCAAAATATCACAGTAAATATTAACTTCTCTGTAGTGCTAATGTTGCTGTAGTTACCATGGTTAAAGAGGAGAAATGGTTTGTGGGTATTGCCATTCAGTTATCAACATGACTTCTTGAAGTTCTCTTCAACGTTCCTCTAATTCAGTATTGTCTTCCTGCCAGTATTCCCTTGTCTGTGGATTTTGGGAACATCAAAAAATTCTTGGAATGTTGGAATGACAGATTGTTTGATAGTTTTGATCAAACTAATGGAAAAAGGATTTTAAGTTACCTTTTGAGTTCTAAGGTTAAGATGGATGTAGAGATTGTCCTCTGAATAATTTCTTATAGCAGGCAGGGTCAGGGAGTTCTGGTGCAGTCTGATGTTGATATAGTCCTCACTATTTATATTGTTAGAGCTCTTCCTTTACCTCCTTTGTGATGCTTAGATCAATTTCCCAGTGTTTGTGCGGGTTGTTGGCATGAGTGCTGCTATTGATTGTATGACGGTTGATTGTACATAGTTTGTACATTTTCATAGAAATTAATATCCTACCTACAGGATTTCATTGGAAGAGCTCAAAATCTTATTAAACACCCTAGCTGTAATCATTCCTGAAGAAGTCTCTTATATTCCTATCAAGCCTGATAACTTATATCATTTTTAAATTGCCCTACATTTTCCACAAGAGTGTGATTGCAAATGTTGGGATAGGTGCTGAAAACTCATGCTGCTGCCATCTGTGCTGTGAATAAATGGAAAACCTACATGTTCTTAGGTTTACTATTAGACCTGAAATATACTAGTATACAAACATGACTCTGATAATTGTTGTCATTTGTTGGCATTGGCATCACATTCTGATAAATGATGCTATAATTCATTTTTGCTACCTCCGAGGGGGCAGTGCTTGCTGGCCCTACATGAATGGGGATGAAAGGAAGTACTCAAAGAAAAATATTGCGTGAGTAATTCTTCTTCTCAGATTGTTACTCATCCTATCCATCCATTTTATTCCCCTTAACAGCAAGTTTTTTATATTTTAGGACTCTGTAGCTAGGAGGAAAAAACTGAGCGAGTTATTTGTAGGAGTAGTGTCTCTGACTCTACCTTAGCAAGAGAGTGCTTCTTAAATCTCTTCTGTGAGATCTCTTCCTTTAATCCTTTAATTCTGACTGCACAGGGACAAGTCTCAAAAAGCGGTAGTCACTGAGAAGTAATCCCTCTTCCATAAAAATATCTAGAAAAGCTGAAAGATGGTAAATAATCTTATGATTTTATCATAAGAGCAGTAGTTACTAAGAAGTAATCCCTCTTCCTTAAAAATGTCTGGAAAAGCTGCAAGATAGTAAATAACTGTATGATTATCCTCACTACTTGCAGTGAATATTCCTACTACTTGGATAGTTTCAGATTCACCACTAAAAATACAATATAAAATGTAATACTGGGTTGTAAACACTAATCCTTTTACCTGCTAGCAAAATGCAGTTAGATTGCTTTATATAGCTCCATCTTCTGCAAAACCTCCTTAGAGATGCTCTTAGTAATGCTATGCTATTTGCTTTATGATATGACTTCATGTTTTGATCAAGGTACAGGGTGAACATACACGGGTAATTGTTCCTGCAGCTTTCCCATTTATAACAGAACCTCACAGTTTTCAACAGACTATTTAAATGATCTTGAGATTCTCGGGTTGTCTGTTTAGCATCACTCAGCTGCCTAAGATATGCCTATTGTCCATTAGAATAAAGAAATGTGTCCTTGTTTCTACAATGGTGAAAAAGCTAGATTTCAAGGGTGCGGGTGACTCTTTAATGGAAATGTTTTAAGGCTAACCATCCAGTGACCTCTTAATCCAGATTCCAGGTAGTAATGAAGCACTAAAAGCACAAGAGGTGCGTAGACACTGCACAAGGTCTCACTGAAAACACTGTAGAATTCTATATCAAAATCATTTTGTCCCTTAAAGTAAAGAGGGGGGTGTATTCCCAGCTTCAGCTGACATAATGCTGGGTATTAGGTGTTTGAGTTTTAGATGGTAAAATAGAAGGGATTCAATAAATGCCTGTAAAGATTATTTTCCTATCATTTTTATGGCCACAGATATTTTCAGATAAAAATATTTTGCCTATAGTGACTATTTTTGACCAAAAAAAAAACAAACAGAAAGAGAAAACCTGAACATAGATTAGGGGATTGATAATGTTTGGAAAACAAGTAATTTAAAGTCTACAGTCAAGTTTTGGATGGAGGTGTATGCAAATGATAAAAGTGCTTCAATGCTGCGGAACATATGCTTTCAATGAATGAATACTTCCATCAATGCCATTGAACTGATATTTTACACACATTTAAATGCACTGCTGTATTATGCTCAGCAACATTTCTGGTCAGAGTTTCTGACGTTTAAGTGTGTATTTTTCTTAAACAACTGCTGCTATTGCAAGACTCCAGTTTATCACAGACCAGCTACATATTCCCTGTGCTTTATGCCATGTATCACATAAAATGAAGCATTGTGTGTACATCATAGAAGAACTCTTACTTACCTTTACTAAAACCTGGCAATAGTTCAGATTTCTAGTTATTGCACTTTTTAAATACAGGACTATGTTATGTTGTATTTGCTTGACATGTACTGGCTAATAATGGGGTAATTGGTTTCTTGATGTAAACAAAATATAGACAGAAGTAGGATGTTAAGTAACTGATAAGATTTAATTACAGACATTTCAGAATTGGCAGACAGATCCAAGCTTGTTCACCTTCTGCTCTGCACTTAATAGACAGCAGCATGTTCCAGTAATTCTGTGTAGCCATATTATTGTTGTATTTTGCCTGAGTTTTTATGACCTATTGAGATTCAGATGAACCCTACGCATTCCCACTGCTTCCAAAGGTTATTTGAAAACTAAAATAGCATTACACCAAGGTTGTCCTTTCTTAGCCTCCACATGTGGCCTCTTCAGCTGCCTCTGCAGCACCGCACCGTCCAGCCCCGACACGGCTCAGGCTGCTGGGGAGCTGAGCTCCGCACACGGGACCTGCCCTTGGATGGTTCAACCTCTCCCAATAAAGGTTTCACCAGGACAACTGTTCAACTGAGGGGAAAATCATTTCCATTTCTTATTGATGTGTTTCTCTTGTTCAGACAGTCCAGAATGTTTTGGCTACTCCTTTCAGCTGAAAGTCATAGGACTTTTTAATTAAATCCCGAGGACGTACTTGGCAACCATTGCAGAGAATTCTCTGGTGTAAGCCATTACATGGTCCCATAATTGCAAGATTTCTGAAAGACCAGAGCAGAATTGGATCTTTGTATTGGGTCTTCAGACTTAAGGGAGCTACTTTAAACCTGTGATTAACTATTTATTGTCATTCATTTGCACAAACAATTTTCATAGTTTCTATAACCTCAGTGAAGAGAATAATCTAGGTTCAAATTTTCATGCTCTATAGATCTGATGGATATTTGGGAAATCTTGACCAGTAAAGGAATATTTTGTGTGTGTGTTCTGCTTTAAAAAACTGATCATGAGATTCAATGAGGTTATTATCAGCAGATAAATATAATAACAGACAACAGTATTCATTATTTATTTTGCTGATCACTCAGAGGTGGGATGATGTATTTAAGATGTATTTATTTATGATCACTGTATATAAGTTTTCTTTACTCGTTCCTGAAACAGCTACTGATAGCCGCTGTCAGATAAGGAAGTGTGTTAAGGATGTCCTTTGGTCCGACTCAGTTTTCAGTTACTGTGGTTTTATAATGAGTTCTGTTGTTCTCACCATGAAAAGGAAATCATAGGAAACAACGTTTGGACCTCAAGAGAAATACCGTTATTTTAGATGGTAAGAAAAGATCAAACAGCTTTTCTCCGTTGCTCAGGAAAGGAAAAAATCTTTAAACCATGCAGCACGTCAGAAGATATTATATCTCTATCTGAAGAGAATATAAGACTTCATGATGTTGAAACAGGTGTGTGTGCTGTGACCCAAATTGTAGGAGAAATATCTACAGCGATATTACCAGATGTTATTAGGTTCAGATTGTGGAAGAATTGAGAGCCAGAGGGAGCATCTTCCAGAAGGGATTCATGTTGCTTATGCTAATTCTCTTTCAACATCTTGGAAGAGTGAAGGAAGTGTACTAATTGGCTGGATTTGTACAGTGTTGAAGTTTTAAAGCTGTCCCACGTTCACAAGATAGTGTAAAAATGGACGCTGAACTTTCTGGAGTTCTAGAATGAGAAAATAGACCTGTGAAGATATTGCATAACAGAAAGGGATTGTCTAAAGGGAGGCTGCTGTGTCCCTAAGCAAAAATATGTTTCTACTCTTACCTTCAAAGTATGCTTATTAAATAAATATATGCTTATTTCCCTTTATTTTTTTATCTTCCAGATACTGATTTATGGCCAGTGTCTTTGCAGTGCCTCTTCCAGAGAACTGTAACATAGCCCAGTTCCCTGCCTCCACTATCTGGTCCTGGTTGCCACTGGCACTTAAACATCCTGTTCCTCATAATCTTGCCCGAAGTACAGTGCTCTGGTTTGCTGGTCAAACCTTCAGGGGTTGTGTCAGCTGTAAGCAGTTGCCAGGGAATGTTCCCTGTTTAGGATTTAAGGCTCTAACCAGGTAGCCTTGAATTGAAAATTTTCCTCTTAGGTGATAAACACAGAAATGACCATAATTCTGGAACCCTTTGAAAATAAAAACTTAATATTCAATTTCTGTTGTGCTACAGCACATCATTTACCTTGTGCGTTAAGTGCCGGCGATCTGATTTGATAGCTCTGTGCCTTGCAATTGCAGAGCACTATGCGAGACAGACCCAGATAAATACAAAATGGTACAAGTCTGCTTGGTCTTTGCCAAGGATGTTGCCTGACATATATAAACACTAATAAGGGACAATAAAGTATCCTTAATGCAAAGTGAAAACTGTCCTTGATCAGCACAACCCTTCATAACATTCTTTTATTTCAAAGGATCCACGACTCTTTGCTTCTGAAAACAGAAGTAATGTGGCCTTCAAACACAATATCTGTCCTTTTCCATCAGGGACTTGTTTACCTTAATTTAGCTTTCTTGAGGTAATGAAGAATTTAGCTTTGTGTGGATTTCCACTTAGAGTGTGTATTGCACATTAGCGAAGATCTGGAGGTTTTTAAGAGTAAATCAGATGCAGCTTTTCAGTCAACATCATTCACCTTAAAACAGACATTTTAGATTTTTGGGACTTTCTCACTGAGCCAAGTAGAAAAGCCGTAGTTGGTTTTCATGGGTTTTGGGGTAAGGCTCAGTGAGCTGCAGTGGAAGGAATTGCCTCTAATGTGTTTGATTTCCTATGCAAAAAGCCAGCAGAGAGCACCTAGATTACTTTTGCAATGCAAAAGCCTTGCAGAGAAGTAATTTCTTGCCAATGATAAATAGGGATATATCAGTGACTGGGATGAACATATGCTTGGCATCATTCTGAGTTGGTTTAAGTTTGAAATAGAAGTAAATTATCCTGTTAACGACTAGGGGATGCCCTCATCAGATTTATGCTGCTTTGTGGGAGATATATGTGTGTGTGTTTATGTGCTGGGATATACACACATACACATTTACAATCAGAATTTATCCTTAGATTCCCGTTCATAAAGCACAGAGCATGGTGACATGACATAAAACACATCGAATAGTGATGTTTTATTCTATTCAACCATGAAAAATGTGATGCTAATTGTCAGTAGTTACAACAGCAGAGGAAAAAAAAATACAAGGAGGTTTTTGGAGGCATGAAATTGTGTTGTTTTTTATAATTTTAGACATACTGTGACATTCAGTGCATTTTACATATTGTAGTGGATTTATCCTTACAATGGCATCGTCACAGACTGACAATTTTAGAACTGGAGATACAAGACAGAGCAATTAGGGTCCCATATTAAAAAAAACACAACAGACTGCTTATTATTGAGTTACTCGGTCTGGGATAATTTAGTGTGATTTTGTTGATTTTAAGTGTTTCTCTCCTGATAAAGTTATTGGTGATCTCAAAAAATATATCATTATATATCTTGCTTAAAATCTGAGACATAAAAATCTTCACATACTTTTGCAATACTTGCTCAGAAACACTTCTGAAGCTCAGGGGAACCAACTGGAATCTTTATATTGATCTCATCAGTTCTTTGAACTCATCAGGCTTGAATTAATCTCAATAAATTTTAGGCATCTAATCCAAAGTGGTCTTCAGGAATCCCTTCCTAGTCAGAGATATCACATCTGGAGGTCAGTTCGTAACAGTTTCTGTCTGAGAAAGGAATGAATCACCCTCTGTTGGTGCCTCCTTCTGTCAAAAGCTATCTAAACAGCTAGCTTAGACCAGAGGGAATTCATTCATTTGCATAAATGTGTTGCAAATATTTTATCCTAGGGCATCTGAGGCATCCACAGGGGGCTGGCAAGGATGATACAGGTCTCACAGGAGATCTGTGCTCTTCTGAACTAGCAGATGAAAGCCAGATAGAATTATCTAAGACGTCCCAAATGGTATCAGGTACCCAAGTTTAGGGATGCCATCTGCAGATGAAGACCTCTAGAAGTAACGTGCGTGTGTCTGTGTGTGAGACAGGTGTCTGATCTCCTGTTACAGCCCCTGGAAAGCTGGTCAGCAGGGCAGGCAGGATACAGTTGCCCAGATTTGGTTTACAGTGCCACTTTCTGTAAATTGTCCTTGACTTCTTGCTTCCAAGGACACAGGTTGGACGGTGCCACTCGTATGCCAGTCCTGTGCAGAACTGCTTCTGAAGGCATCTCAGGTGCCACCAGATGCCTTTATTTGTCTGTACTGAGCCCTGGATCCCCACCAACCACAACGGGGGGGCTTGGACACTTGTGTAACTCATGAACACCCAGCTCTACAGACCTAAATGCAGTTCAAGTCTGCATGCTGAAGCCTAGAGGCTTTTATTTCAAGTGTGAGGTTAGCAGAGAACCGCTTCTAAATTCTCGAGTATTTCTCACAGAGCCCCTTATCTTCCAGTACATGTCAGGTGCATTATTTGCCCTTGTATTTAGGGTAATTCCACGTTATTAAGATTACCTTCAGTGACAACCTGTGCTGGCTAGTACCAGCTCTCTGCCTCTTCTGGACAGCACACAAAAATCTGTTGTCTTCAGAAGAGAGTGAAGAGTCCAGCATTTTAGAGGGTCAGACAGAATTCTGTTCCAGGTTTTTCTTGCAGAATACCACCTGGCTTTGCTCTCTGCACAGGAGATACTTTAGAGAAAAAAAGGTAAAAAGAAAGCAGAAAAAAGAACACCAAAAATCCCATCAACATCTAAAAGAAAGAAATAATATGATCGGTTTTTCAAATAAGATAAGAAGCACTAATCACCAAAAAAAAAAATCTGATTTGAGCTGAACTGTAAGTAATTTTGAAACAGCCGTAGTTATTTGTTTGTGAGCCAGGGAAAACAGCATGCAATATGTCAAGCTTTGAGATAAAATTTATTGGTGTGTCATTGGCTTAAATCCAACATTATGCTCATAAATAATATAATCCTAGTGTGACACATTTCTGCTTGAACCTTGACTGAAAATTATTGAGAATCATGTTATGAATTATGTAGTAGCAGTCACGCATTCAAGTCAAAAGGATATAACTTGAGCGAAATGTTGAAATGTATTTGTAATTAGGTACACAGTCTAAAGACGCATAGGTGCAGGAAGGACAAGGTGTCTTTCTTCGTATCCAAAGGCATAACGTGGAGCCTTGCTCATGGCTAAAGGTCACCCAGCTTTTACAGACTCATTTTTTTAGGATGGAAATCTAGGATCTGTATCTCTTGCATGCTATTAGCACCATCTTTGGTGTCTTATTTATGCTAGCTCGGTGTGACCCAAGGCTCCAGACAAATCCCTGACAGCACCTCTAATACAGACCAACTGCACAGCAAGATGGGAGCAACTTGGTGTATTTCAGTGAAATGCACGTGACAAACCAAGAGAGGACAAACTTGTGGGTTTAAGCATCAGGATGGTTGTACTCACACTGATCAAGTGTGAAAGTGTTATCCTCTGTGTCGGATAAAGAGAATAACAATTACTTTGCTTTGTGGAGACCTATAAAATCAAGATCGTTTTACTGTGCTACCACATTACAGATCTGGGCATATTTTTAGGTGTAGAAGGACTTAGATTTTAGTAGCTAGCATAGTCCCCCTCAAACCATTGTGTAGCGTGCTGCTTGGCTTAGTTAGCAGTGGCTATTTCTAGTTTACTACAGAAATTCACACTCGGCTTCTTCTCTTTTGTTCACCCTTACTGCGTGTACTCTGTTCCCAGTCTCTCTTCCTGTGAGACCCAGTCAGTTCCTTTGCAGTGAGACCTGTATGTGGCTATGGGAATAGTTCGTCCTGGTACCACACTCATCACGCTGTGAGGCAGAATGAAGTTTCACTCCCTCTTTTCTCTGCTGCCCTCAAAACCCTCCTAGTGGGCCTCATGGCCTGTAATGTCCTGATGTGCTCTTCTGTCATGCGCCAATGCATTCAGCCCCCACCTTTTGTCCTATACTATGGAAACACTGCCCTTCTGGTCTTACAGGGGTTTGAAACAAAACCCTGAATTGAAAAAAAATGTGTGCATACATAGGCATAACCCAAATTGTGCCTTAGTGCCATAGGTAAAATGTGTCTTGCATGGTAATGGAAGAAGAAGGCTGTTGACCGTGTTTTCCATCTCAGAGCTTTAGACATATTCAGCCACCTGGAGCTGACTATAGTGTGAGAATTTGGCATCTGTGCAGAATTCATGAATACGTCTGACTGTACTTGTTCTAGTAGTGTACCGTCAGACAAAGGAGACTGCATATAGCTGGAAACTTTTCATATGGATTTCCTCTTACTAATATCTCCTATCTCCTTTGTTTTTTGCTTTCATCAACAGACTTTAGAGTAGGTCACCAATGCCTCTGCGTGTGAGACAGGGCCAAAATTTTTATTTTTATAAGGTTTGTTTACACTATAATTTTTTAAATCTTGAGCTTAAATATTGCCAGTTACCTCATTTTAAAATAAATCTCAGTCCCCTGTATTTACAGACTACAATTATTTGTGCTTTATTATGCTGTAGACCAAACCCAAGGGTAAAGCAAAGACATTTGTAGCCTTGAGGCAGTACAGTTGCTTTAACGGGCTTATTGATTATATACAAATAACTTTCCCCAAATTCAAGGTACTGACTGTGTGGATCCAAAATGTTTTGGAGCATGTGCTGAAACTTACAGAACTGTTATGTTGCTTGGAACCCGAGGCTATGAGAGTCTTTCAGATCTCAACCAGTTGCATTCTCTCTGGCTGCAACTTGCTGTGAGCCTGGGACACTTTGCTGATGACTCCATCAGTCATAGCTTGTCCCCAAATTCCCTGTATGTACACAGCTTCGTGGAGGAGAGTAATATATAGATTTTTAGTGATGGCTAGTATGTGTGCAGTTCTTTTCCCTGTCAATGCATTGTTGGAAAGTGGAATGGGAAAGGTTTTCCCTCATGATGAGTACTGTATGCATTTCTGCACCCCATATGTCAAAAGAAATCTAGCAGAACTGAAAAAAATAAATAAATTAGAGGGGGCAAAAAGGGTGATCAGAAGTCTGGAGCATCTTCTGCACAAGGAACAACTGGGTACACTAGAACTATTCAGTATGAGAAAGAGATAAAAGTGGGGCATAAGAGAGACCTACAAAGTGATGATATGTATGGGGAATGTAAAAGAGAGTTGATTTTGCAGAATATCTTCCCTTAAAAGAAATAGAGGCTGTCAAAAGATGCATGTAGGAGCCAGTTTTGAAATGAATCAGAGAAGCTGGAATCAAATAAAAGACTGGATCTCCTTGCCAACGGATTTTATGTGTACAAAAGGTCTCTCACCTTGAAGTGAGGCCAGGAGATGTGGTTGGAAGACAGATCCACTGAGAGTTATTCAAACCACAGAAAGCACAGGAAATCCTGCAAATGTCAGAGACAAGGACAGTAGTAATGGTAATGGTAAGTACTGTGTGTATTTGTGTTTTACTTATTCTTCCCTCGGTGCCTGCTGTTGGAGACAGGCTACTGGGTGAGATGCATCCCTATTATATCATGCACTGTATGTCATTGGTCATAAATATCACATGTGTATGATATTACCTATCATATCACATCAGCTTTTCTACCATTAATTAATTTAAGCTGTAGGGAGTCACGTAGTGAGAACCTGTGTGGTGTTTTGAAAGTATGGGAGTCGTTCTTGAAAACGGTGTTGAAAACCATACAAATGCAAGTCACAGCTGCCATTAGCTCCCTGTTGAGAAAGATTTGTAGTGAGAAATAATAAATAGATGCACGAGAATCCTTTTTTGCTGGACAGTAACTGTGGGAAAGTTTTCTCAAATGATGTTCATTCTAGCCTCACCTAATCCTCTTTGAAGTTGTATATCAAGAAAAACAACAAACCCCTGAAATTGTTTTTCCTGTTTTTCCTCAAAGGAGGCAAAATGACTGATTGCATAGACAATGCCGCAAAATAGGCAGGTCTTTCTGGATGCATGTCTAGCTTGGCATGGGTCCGAGAGCTGTCTATGCCTCTGTGCTCGGGAAGCAGGTGGGCAGAAGGCACAGCATGGAGGGGGCTCGTGCAGCTTCCACCCTGGGGCAGCACAGCTCTGTCTCTGCGGCTGCAGTACCTGAGTTATCCAGGCCTGGTTGGATAGTTGCTGTTATCCAAAATGCAGGGGTCTCTGACTATGGTTTGCAGGAACTGATTGACTTCAGTTCAGCATTCACTCTGTTGCATCTCAGGTTTGTCCATCATGTACCACATAAGCTGTCAGTGTTGCATATTGCATTGCTATTATTTTTTAATACTTGTTGATTCAAAACCTGTGGAAAAAAAAAAAAAGAGCAAAGTTCTGCTGCATATCAAAATAAGTCTCTCTCTGCTTGTTCAAAGGATTGCTATCCTACTTCACGACAAAGATGGCCATTGCCACCTTAGTTGGCTGCTGGCAGCTGCCATGGTGATTCCTTAAAAAACAGCAGTGTGTATGTCCATACCACGTTGGAGGCTCTCCCAAAAGCCAGCTTCACCATTAGAGAGGCTATTTATTATAGCAAAAGCATGCTACTACAGCCCTTAATACAGCCTGTGTGCCTCATGATGCCCTCTAGCTTAATATCCTGGCAGGCACATCCAGAGTGCATGGGCGTTTAGAAGATGTCTAAGAAAACCAGTGGGCTGGACAGCGAGCAGGTCATGGACTTCGCTGTGCTTGATGGCAACTCCTTTGCCAAGGCATCAGTGGAGTGGAGACGCTGCCTCACTATTACAGTTATTTTATTTTCAACAACGACATGCCATGTTTTCTGCGAATGAGTGCACGTCATGTACTGCATAAATGGCGAATGACTAACCACATATCCATTTGGCCTCTCTTCCTCTGGATATAAATTACTTTTTCTATAATAATCTTCTCCAGTATTTCCAGGTGTTTGTTTGTTTTTTTTTGGAGTAAATATCTTTTTGGTGCTGGATAGGAAAGAGGTATTCTATTTTGCAAGTGAGAATGTACCAAAATTCTATTGGCTATAAGTCCTGGAAATTCTGTATTTCTGTTAAGGCCAGCTGTGGTTCAAAATAGATTAATTTTAATGATCTTCTAGGTACACTCAGAAGACATTTATTAGTTTGGGCTTTTATTGGAAGAGGGTTAAGGGTATGTTTCCGTGGAGCTGGGGAGAGGAGGACTAAAGGGCTATTTGTTGAATTGGCTTGTTATTGAATGTAATTATTTTTTGCTCCTGAGCAATTATAGATTGTAATTTTAAATAATTGTCAGGGTGCCTACAGCTTTCTATTGTAGTCTAAAATCTAAGGTTACAGATAAAATAAGTAATATGACATTACTTTTTTCTGAATGTGTGTGTTGGCAGTTAATTTAACTTAGCAATAGTTATCCAAAAAGAAAAGAATAAAGCAAGGTTTCTATTCCTTGCAGTAAACAAACTTTGTAAACAAGTTATTATTTTCTGCAGTGTAGCCCTAAAAATGATTCTTATTTTCCCTGTAAGAAAATGTTTGTGGTGCTTTGCTTTTATAATAGTGGAATATACTTTGTTTTGCCTCTGTATATTTCAAGCTCCCTGAGGTTGCTGAGAGATTACAGAGATTTTCACAAGACGAGGGTAAGGCTTCGCTATTATTGCAGAGATGAATTTTTATGAAAGATACAGTTTCAAGAGAATCAAATGGATTACACAGCCCTGATGACATCTCTTATTTTATGTGTACATCAAGTTCTACTTGAGTAGCAGAGCACTAAAGTGTGTCAAATGACCGAGGATGATCTAAAATGAATCTCTGGTGCGAAGTGCTGGAATGCTTAGAGCAAAGGAAGATCACAAAATGATTTGAAAGCCTCGAATCAATGACTGAACTAAAGATGTGATGCTTTGCAATGAAGCAAATAATCAAGTTGATGATAGGACCATGTAGCTCTATCTCAATCTCTTTCACATATTATTGTACCAGGGGTTCCTTTTATCCCTAACAGACTTTCGAAAGGTAATATATTAAGAAACTACTCCCTTCTTCAAAGTAGATAGAAAAGTGGCTAGACTGAATTTATCTGTGCACAAGCTGGCATAATTAATTAACTGTATCCTTGGATATTCTGTTCTGTTAATTCAGATGAAGATTTTGTTCCACTTTTGGACACCTCAGAGATGTGCAAAGAGCTTATGATGCTTTTATTCATACATATGGCATTTTTATTGATCCAGTAATTTATTTTTTTAAGAGAAAAGAGTAAATAGTTAATGCTGTCAGAATTTTGGCCATAAACCCTGTTTTTACCCAGAACCTAGCACAACGGGATTCAAAACTGTGACAAAGGCTGTTATATGATGTGCTATGGTACTGAAAACAGCAATGCCACTAATGATGGAAACAGGCCTTGAAGAAATCTTTTACAGTCTGCATTCAGGCTCGAATTCCTGGAGCCTTCTCATCTCATTTTCACCAGATCTGCACATCTAAATATAATGGAATCGATGACTAATACAATACCAAGAAAACAGAATTAGTTCCATTTCATGAGTGAAGCTCAATAAAAGAACAAGATAATTTTTATGAGGTGGAAATCTTCAAGAGTGAGACATTGAACTTTTTTTTTTTTTTTTTTTTTATGAATCATCTATTTATTGTTAAACACTTTTTGTCTCTTTTTTTGCCCCATGCCTAATATTGACTGGTTCTGTCCTCAGCCTAACAAATGCCAAGATCACCAGTTGGTATATCTGGCTCAACTTGTTCAAGCAGTCAGAATTTTCAGATGCATTTTCTGTACTTTTGGAGGCAGCTCTTTATTTTGTCTTATTTTCTCCCTTACTGTATTGTAGGTATATTCCACTGCCAAAAGATGATTAAGATGAAAGTTGCTACATTTTATCTAGATCAAGTTTATGGAAGAGTATAAATCAACAAAAATATGGCAAGGAAAAAGTTAGAAAATACATCATTTTATCCAAGGGTGTTTCTATCAACTAGCAGTCATAGCATGAAAAAGAATTAGTCTAAACAAAGACCTGTTAGTTGGGATTCTTTGGTATTTTTCCAAAAGGGATTCTTTGCTTTGCTTTGGGACCACTCATACCTCGGTTGTGGAGTACTTAAAGTAATAATTCATAAATTATGGTTCATGTGAGGCTTAATTATTGTGTGTGAAGTGCTTTGATGTTTTTGGATGAAAGGAGCTAAATGCATGTGAATTAGTATTTAAGTATTTGCTTTCTAGAGGAGGCAGGAAACATGGTTCCCCAGATCCAAACGGCTGCTGCCAGGCTTCCTCCTATGGCATATTCCCAAGCTGGTGTCCTTCTGGGAGCTGGGCAGTAGAGCCCGTGAATTGTATGTATATGTTTGGGCCTAATGAATCCTGCGTGCTTTCCAACTCCTTTTAACCTTTCTCTCCTAATTAAGGAAATGCTGAGCATGATTAACGCGATATAGATGCAGAACAGCCACTAGGAACAAAGCTTGTACCCCAAGACTGCAGGAAAAGGCAGCGCCACAGAAGTTGTTGGCTTTCTTCACTCTCCCAACATCTACTTCTCACCCTACTCACTTTTAGAAGCAATTTGCACTGTTAACTCTGATGATTTAGACCCAAGATGAACCTCCTGAAGGGTTCATGTGAAGCTGGCAGGCAGAAGCAGTGTTGCACAGTTGTCCTCCCAGATCTTTAGGTTCAGGTTGGAAATGAGGAGACATTTCTGCTCAGAAAGAGCAGTCAGGCACTGGAAATGGTTGCCCAGGGAGGTGGTGGAGTCACCGTCCCTGGGGGTGTTCAAGGAGAGGTTGGACGTGGTGCTTGGGGACATGGTTTAGTGGGTGACATTGGTGATAGGGGGGTGGTTGGACCAGGTGATCTTGGAGGGCTTTTCCAACGTTAATGATTCTATGATTCTGTGAGATCTACATGGTGGAGGAATGTGGCATGGGTGCAGGGACATTCTGGTGCATCACTCAAAGGTCAGGAAATTTGGCCAGTGTTTTAAATATTCTTTAAATATTTTTTAAATATACTCATTCCAGTGTGTGATGCCAACCTTTCAGATCAGCATAACTGATTTTTTTGAGTTGTCCATACCTTCCAGTTTCTGCAAACTAGAGGAAAGGAGTTTTCATACAATCATAGAGTCACAGAAGGATTCAGGTTGGAAGAGACCTTAAAGATCATCTAATTCCAACCCCCTGCCATGGGCAGGAACACCTTCCACTAGACCAGGCTGCCCCCAGCCCCATTCAGCCTGGCCTTGGGCAATGCCAGGGATGGGGCACCCACAGCTCCTCGGGGCAGCCTGCGCCAGGGCCTCCTGGCCTCGTACTGAACAATTTCTTCCTAATTTCTGATCTAAACCTCCCCCCTCTGAGTTTAAAGCCGCCCCCCTTGTCCTGTCCCTACCCCTGACACAGAGTCCCTCCCCAGCCCTCCTGCAGCCCCTCAGGCCCGGGCAGGCCGCTGGGAGGTCTCCCCGGAGCCTTCTCCTCCCCAGGCCCAACACCCCCAGCTCCCTCAGCCTGGCTCCAGAGCAGAGGGGCTCCAGCCTCTGCCCATGCTCGGGGCCTCCTCTGGACTCGTTCTACTATGTCCAACAGAGGATTTTGATGATGGAATTTTCTTACTATTTGGATTCACCAGCGAGCAGTTTTGTTAACCTTCAGGATAAAATTGGTTTAAATATTCCTGTCTATTGCACGGGGAAAGAATAAATACTGAGGCAGTGAATAAGGCCATCCTTGAAAGTATTTTAATAAGCTGAGATGTGTATATCCCTGCTCTCTACTGGTTATGATCAAAATTGCATTTAAATTAGAAAATCTGAAACCTCTCCTACTGTAGCTGTAAAGTTCATGGCAGCTATGGTTTGTGCCTTATTAACATCCTTGATATTGGATTCAAATTTATTAAAATCCTATTGATTTTACATTAAATATAACTTGTAACATTCTTTTTTGATGGATCGAATAAATAAATTTTAAGAATTCTTTTCTATCTATCGCTTTTCCCAGTTTGAGTGCTGTTGTCTTATAGGGTCTTTGAAAAGTCTTACTTATGAGATGTTATTCATATTTTTCCTG
This sequence comes from Anser anser, assembly GCF_964211835.1. Classification (NCBI taxonomy): domain Eukaryota; kingdom Metazoa; phylum Chordata; class Aves; order Anseriformes; family Anatidae; genus Anser; species Anser anser. Next base: position 2,778,582 of record NC_139722.1, read on the forward strand.
CTGAAAACATGGCAGTTTTTCTGTTGACAGTAAAATACTCCCTTTCTATTATGGTATTCTTCTTTTCCTCTTAAAATAATCTGTTGTGCACGTTTTATACAAACATACATACATACGCACACATGTGCCCACACGCTCTTCGAATGTCAGCAGCTACCATACTGGCATAAATGAATTGCCCGGGCATTTGTTAATTTGAATGAACATGAGGCTTCTGCTTCTCCTATGGAAAATGAAGCAAACCCAACAGTTTCTCTGGGAATTCATGCAGTGTGAACAGAACACATCTTGGCAAAATGGTGAGCCAAGAAATTCCTCTTTAGTTGCTCTGTTAGGCAAACTGCATTTTAAATTTCTTGCCGAGGGCTTTGTTTGACTTGCCCCAGGCAAGCTGTTCAACATATTTATCAACCCTGTTGTAGCATTAGAGCCAACGCTTATCTGGGAAGATCATCCGCTTAATGCCATCTGTCACCAGGAGTTTTATTTCTTTCAGCTGAGCTTGTTCTCCATTTCAGCTTTTTTTTTTTAGTATTCCTCCCAACCATTTCTTAGTTGATTGTTTTCCAGTGATCTCAAATATTCTGTGATTGCTCAAGTATTCTGTGGTTGCTGCATGGTAAGCCCCTAAAGACATCAATAATACAATTTTATTTTAAATTCTGATTGATAACATTAATCCTATATGCATCCAGATGGCTCACCAAAGTGCCCTACATATTGCAGTGTTATGTAAAAGATGATATTACATTTCAGTTTGAATCTGGATTTTTCTCCAGATTTTCAACAAGAATTTGAGAAAATTCAAAACAAAGACTCTCAGGTAATTCATGCGGTATTTTGATCTTGGTGCGTATTAGGACGTAGCTTTGATCATTTTAGATTTTCAAGCCCTTATTTGCTGTTGTGTAAGTACGTAAGCATGAATGTATTTGACAAAGCTGCATTCACTCACTTTACATGTGATTCTGAGAGCCTGTGCTACTTTTGGATTTGTGTCTGCAATCACAGTGAAGCCAAAGGGACCGGCATATTTGCCTGTGGAGAACAAAATTTAACTTTCTGGATGTCTGATGCTTTTGAGTTATATAAATTCAAGAAAAAATGTAACCAGGGATACAACGACTGCATCTAGACTATAGAGTGGACATTCTTCCTGAGGTACCAGGACATTGTGATCTCCTGGTTGTCTGAACTGGGAGATCTGCTGGGTCACATCACAGCTCCCTTGTTGCCTGCATGCCCATTGTCTCTTTGGGGGAGATTGAGGGAGTGGGAACATGATGGTGCCTACCGAGGTCCCCTACTGACCTTTCAGGAAGCCAAAGTACCCACTTCAACCTGTGAAGTACGAGAAATTAATGTTCCCCACAGTTTAGGTGCACACAGCACAAATAAATATCTCTTTGGCTCAGTACTTTGAAATATCAGTACTTGGACTGACTTCAGTCAGAAAGCTGTACCAACTGCACTGCACAATTTTTAAGAGAAAAGGCCAATCACACACAGTTAGTGTTTGGCGGAAATCTATGTAATGAGCATTATTATATAGATATATGACTTGCTGAGGTTCAATTCATTCTTTCCAACTGGGGAAAAAGAATTATTTCAGTTCAATGCAGCTGAGCATTTCCTAGGCTTCTCCAGATTTTGTAGAGGTAACTAAATAAATCGTATTCAAAATTTGGGCCAAATCCTATAGTGGCCAAGAGAAGCAGGGCTACTGGCAGCTGTGCCTTCAGTTCCCGGAGAGATGCTGGCTAGAACAGGATGCATTGAGGTAGGCCGGTGGGATGTGCTGTTGGCTGTCCTTTACTGCTTCAATGTATAGGAGCAGCCTGTGCCCCCAGCTACTTTTGGCTGGGTACTGTAGCATTCGAGCAGCTGGCAGAATCACTGCTTCTAGGGTTTCAGAACATAAGCTGGCACAAGAGCCGGTCTCCTCTGCCTAGTGTGCTCCTGAGCTTTGGATAGATCCTGTCCTGCCACTTGTTCTGAGCTGGGGTTAGGGAAGAGGTTTCCAGGGCATGTTGCTCTTTGTTCTCTCAGCATAGCAGCACATTTTTGTTTTTCTGAGTGTACACTTAAAACTGACATTTCCCTCTACTAAGTGGAATCATACATTCTAAAATCCCGTTAACAGAAGGAGGAGCAGGATCCATATCCTTTGCAGTTCATCTTCTGCAGTGAAGCATTGCTATCAGCCTGGCATTGAAACAGCTTCTTAATCTGCTGCACGGAAAAGCGCCTTGAAGTGTGGGTGTAGGGATTGCAGGCTGTGGGCCAGAAAAGCCTTGGCATGCCACGGAAGTAATGCATTCATTCTTCAGAATAAGACAAAAAGAGTCTTCTGATTCTCTGGCTGTCCTGTTGGACTGCTTGGAGGGCAGGGGAGAGATAATGCTTCTGAGTAGAGCTGGCAGGAGCAAAAGGTTGTTGGGTTGTCAGATAAAAGTCAGGTTGTGTATGAACCTGATGCCCAGAGGAGTGGGGCATACCACAAAGGTAAAGGACAAAGGCATAAAAAAATCGCTCCATGAATAAAAATACCATGTATGTATACATGTTTCAGAGAAAATATGAAAATTAGCCCGTATATAAATACAATACACCTGCTGTGAGTTTCCCTAAATGGAAAGCTGGCAGTCCCTGAAGCATCAGCCTCCTTTAACATCCATGGAGCTCAGAACTTAATAGACTTTAATTAGTACAGCATGGGTGCAGCTTATTAGGTTTTAATTTGGATCAAGAATGCCCTTCTGATGCAAATGTTCCACTTGTGCCGATTTACATCATGGAATCCTGAATAGGACTTTACGTCAGGGAACCTGCATGGAAACTGAATACTATTCAAAGATGTGATAGGAAGAAATGTAGGAGAAGGCGATCGCAGTGAGGGTGAGTAAAGGTTACCTTTGCAGGATCATGCAGTTTCTTGTATGAGTGGAGAACACATCTTGAACGTTGCGTAATTTTAAACAAGTTTTCCAATTTGGTTTTGCGACTGTGTGATGGCTATTGCATGCAGTACAAGAAATAAAGAATTTAATAATGCTACAAGCTACGCACGTTATTATCAGGATAGATATGAAATAACTTTGCAGTTACTTTGCTTAGGATTCATCTGGCTTATGTGTATAGACCTGAAGCACAGACTTCTACAACTGAGCAACTCATGGTAGATTCTTTTTATAGCCATGGAAGAGAAACAGTCAGCTTCCAAACACAGTCACTAAATTATGGGGGATTTGTTTCAACCAGATTCAAAAATTCCATGTTTTCGTAATGTCTACATATAAGATAGGGGCTTGTTTTTCCTGTCTTAAAATATGCAGTTACATTTGAGATGTCCAAGAGCATTTTGCCTCGCCTTTCAAGAAGGTCACGTGTCTCTCTTGAGCCCTGTGTCATGTGTGTTAGCCTTGTGTAGAGAGATGTCTTGGATATCCTAAGGCATCTCAAATGACCCTGGATGTCTCTGTTTAGTCAAATAAATTAATCCCTACATGTATAAGCTCCTGTTACAGTCAGTGGAGACCCTAGTCAATACAGTTAATGTCATCTGTACAGCTATTCATCTCACTAGAAAGTAAACACCTGGGGTTCAATTTTGCTCAGATTATCTTTGTGAATATTTCAAATTTATTACAGATTATCTTTAGCAATGGGATGTTTGTCTCTTCTTATCAGGGCAATATTTTGCTTTCATTATTTTAGAAAAATACTTATGCTAACTCTTTTTTACAAATATGCTAATGGTCTGGGTTGCCTATGGAAACACATGCTTCTTGACTGAGTGTAAGGCTGTGTAGAAAAAGAGTTGTTCAGAAGATATATATGTGTGTACATGTATAAAGAGAATAGTCTGAGAAAAAGGATGTGGATGCTAGAAAGGAATAGGAGTATTAGCATTTAGTCTCAAATTGTGTGATTAATATTATTTATAGGGATGAATGAACCTTTAAAGACTGCCATTTGAATCTGTTTGTTTTTGAAGTTCAAAAGCGTAAAATCTTTAAATGCCTTTTGAAATTCCAATTAAGAGTCAGTCAAAACCCATCACTAAAAGAATAGTTTTTGTTTTACAAATTAGCAATTAAAAAGTGACAAATATCTTCAATGCTTAAATACTCTTCTGCAATACCCATTATGTTCAAGTTATGCTTTTTTTTTTGGGGGGGTGGGGGCATAAGAGTATTTCCCTTAATAAATGGGTACGGGTATTTTCTTTATTTTTCTTTCTCTTAGGAATGCCTCTGGAAGCTCTCTATCTAACTCTAAAGCTTCACTCACTTAACCAGTACTGGGGATTATGCAAATTATTTCATGAATAGTTTAAAATCACATTCATGTTTGCTAGTTTCAAGTTATAGTATGGGCTTATTTCCCTTTTATGTTCCTTTCCCTACTGTTTACTGATTTTTTCCCTCTGAGTTTTATCTAATTATTTGGAACATCTTCAGCTTTCTAACTAGAGTAGTAGTAATTAGGGAAAGTAAACTTCTGTTTACTACAAGAGCATACGAAGTCTTTAACTGTGGTAACTTCCTGATTTTAGTAATTATTGTTCAGGTTAAACATGGCTTAAGGCAGTCAGTGCTCTGAAGAGGAGGTAGTCTGTGAGCTCCAGAATATTATGGGGGTTTTATTCTTAATATTTCTCTCCTTGTGACAGTTCCTCTGTAGAACATGGCACCGTTTTAGCAGAATAACAAACATCAACTGCTGAATGTATTAATACTGTGGAAAGCAATTTAGTATTGTATTGTTGTAAATTATGTCCCTTTACTAGCAGGTTGTTTTCTTATGACAAAGACTTCAATTTTATCTGTTCTCGTGGATGTGAGGATTTATTGTTTGTGCAAGGTGCCAGCGTACTTGAGAAATGATGAGAATAGTTTGCTGAAAGAATAAAATGTCTGTCTCTGAGAGGTGGGAGAACACAATGAATTCAGACATAAACGGCTTGCAGAGAAGAAAAAGTGAAAGAAACCATGATGAAGTTGTAGGTCATTGGTTCAAATCAACAGGTCAGAGAGGGCGATTGATGAGAGAACCCCAAATAAAAGTTATTGATCAAGGAGAGCCACCAACCTGCTGATAGGTAATTTCAGACATTTCCATTACATTTTAAAAAATAAATAGGAAAACAATGAGCATTTCTGCTTTCCATTTGATCTTGGGCCTGTGTTTGAACTCAAGCCTGAATTTCGTTTGTGTCCTTATCTTTGGGATATACCTTTGCACTCAGGTGTGGGACTAGGAATATGTTTGGGAAAAAAAAATGGGTCTGTACTATTCTGTAGCAAGTATGAAGTACCTCACAAACCAGCCTGCCAGCTGCCCTTGTCCTGCAAATGTTAGTTTGGTAAATTGGCTCCAGATTCCATCCTACAAGGGTCTGTAGGATGCCCTGCCCCAGCCCAGGCTGCCCCCAGCCCCATTCAGCCTGGCCTTGGGCAATGCCAGGGATGGGGCGCCCCCAGCTCCTCGGGGCAGCCTGCGCCAGGGCCTCCTGGCCTCGTACTGAACAATTTCTCCCTAACGTCTGATCTAAACCTCCCCACTCTGAGTTTAAAGCCGTCCCCCTTGTCCTGTCCCTACCCCTGACACAGAGTCCCTCCCCAGCCCTCCTGCAGCCCCTCAGGCCCGGGCAGGCCGCTGGGAGGTCTCCCCGGAGCCTTCTCCTCCCCAGGCCCAACACCCCCAGCTCCCTCAGCCTGGCTCCAGAGCAGAGGGGCTCCAGCCTCTGCTCATCCTCGGGGCCTCCTCTGGGCCCGCTCCAGCAGCTCCACATCCTCCTGGTGCCGGGCCCGGAGCTGAGCGCAGGGTTGCAGCGGGGGTGTCAAGAGAGTGGAGGAGAGGGGGAGAATCCCCTACCCTGCCCTGCTGGCCACGCTGCTGCTGCTGCAGCCCAGGGGGCGGGTGGCTTGCTGGGCTCCAAGCGCACGGTGCTGGCTTGCTACAGAACAAGGAGCACTTTCCAGCTCACTGCTGTAACAGAATCACAGAATCAGAATCATTTAGGTTGGAAACACCCTCTAAGATCATCTAGTCCAACCTTTAACCTAGTACTAAAGTCCACCTCTAAACCACGCTACTAAGGTCTACATCTACATGTTTCTTGAAGACCTGCAGGGATGGTGACTCAATGACTTCCCTGGGCAGCCTATTCCAATGCCGCACAACCCTTTCAGTAAAGAAATTTCTCCTAATATCCAACCTAAACCTCCCCTGGTGCAACTTGAGGCCATTTCCCCTCATCTTATCTCTTGATGCCTGGGAGAAGAGCCCCATCCCCACCTCGCTAATGTTTGAAGACATAAATTCTCAATAAAAAGGAAAGCAAGAGAAAAATTACGATGTTGACATTACTAAATGAATGTCTATTGAGTTTCGTTACAGTGAAGGGGTGAGTGGTACTCTCTGTGACTGGACTCTTTGGGAGCGAGACCTGTATGTTCACGGCACTGTCCACTTTATACGTGCTCTGACTTCTGCAGGAAGAAAATAAATCATCAAACCATAAATCGTTAAACCAAAGCTGCTGTTTGGAATGTACTCAAAGTGATGAGTAAAAACTGTCTTCCTCTACACTCTCTATCAATTGGCTAGACTTGGTGACATAAGTACTGGAAAGCCTCCCAGAGTTAATTGCAATAAAATAGTGATGTCAGCTACAGAAATACGTTCTATTTTAAATCACCGTTAGATAGGCGAGTACCTGAAAAATTCCTCTCAAATAAGAATTCTCAGTTGTTCTTTCTGCAAAGCCTGGAGGCTTTGAGAGGTCCTACAACAGTTTGCCACCAGCCTAATTTAGGTGAGAAACCCAAGTCTAACAGCCATAGCTATCGCTGTAGTCTAGGAGAATGGCTCTAATTTGGTCAGCAGTTTAAATCTTCTTTGAGCTGAGTTGTCCTCAGGAGATGCCCACCTCTTTCCATGGTCTCCAGGAACAGGCTAGGCTCCTAAGTTATGTGGCTTGCTTGAGCATCTGAATTAGAAGAAATCTTCTGTATTTTTGTATTTTTGTGCGTTACTTCAGGAGTTGGTCAAAATAATTTACTTTAGTTTGAAGCTAATCTGTGAAGTTTCAAAGAAAGAATATGCCTTTGTGAGCCATCATAGTTGTTCTTCTAGTTGTTCTTTGAAGGAACATTTCTGTAATTTTTTAACCTGTCATATCTGCATTGTTATCAATACAAAACCCATCATGGATCATTGATTTATAAGTGTACCTAACATTTAGCTTATTATTTTTACTAGTTTTGACTTCAAATGCTTTAATTAGGGAATCAGAAAAGGACATATGTTATCACTGAGAGAGAAGATGCATCACTTGTAATCAGGGATGAGCTAGATAATAGTACGTGACATGTTTCAGCTTTATGGCTTTATGGAGTCCTTCAAATCATAACTCTGAAGCCATCAGAGAACTGTGGATGTTAGGCTTGTTTATTTCTTCCCACTGGCTTTCATACAATGTGCTTGATTCCATGCTACCAGGAGACTTTTGCTAATTTACACCTGTTGACAATCTGCTGTCCTTAAATAATTGGCCATGTGGGTGAATGAATGCCGAAATTTTGCCTGAACATCAAATATGTGCATACATAAATTGTTAAACCAAAGCATTTTTCCTTCTGTATAGCGTATAATTTAATCCATTATTACTGCCACCTTTAAAGACTGCATATGCCTGAAAGCAGAAAATTAAATAACTGTTTGCCATTAATACAAATTATTGTTTTGACAACTTGCTAATCAACTAAAGTAAAAATGGTGCTGTACAAATAGTGCAATTGCCTTTTAAGTAACTTTTTTTTATGTGCATGAAAATTCTCCTTGTTTGGGCCTTTGAACCCGTATAGGATTTATCCTCTGTGATATTCAGAAGCATTATAAAATAAAGTTTTATTTGAGTTGTGCACTGATGCAGAATGGATTTTTCAGTATAGTTACTCCATGTATAGTCTTGGGAAACATTTGACCATCACATGCTGACTATAGATGTTACTTCCAGTATGGACTATATCAATTAATGTGCAAATGAGTTATTTAGCATTGAACAGATTTTGACATAATGTTATATACTTCATGTAATATTCAGGTATGGGCTGTTTCTGGGGAGCTGAGAGGAAGTTTTGGAGACAGAAGGGAGTCTACTCCACTCAAGTGGGTTATGCAGGAGGGTATACTCCAAATCCTACCTACAAAGAGGTCTGTTCAGGTAAGCCTTTCTCTTTGCTTTTTAAGGACTGTGAGTAGAATCCTATCAGATTATGAGTGACAATGAAGAGTAAATGAGTGACCGCAGCAACTCATGAGATGGGTTATTTACAGAACACTGGTACTTACCTTGCATCCTAAACTGTAATGAAATCTATGGTATGTCCATCCCATTGTCATCTCCTACTAATTAATGAGTTAATGTATGTACAAATACTCTGAGGAAAAAGAGAAAAATAGAAAGTTCAGATTTTCTTATTTGACTATTGTGTTTTAATACAATTTCCTCAGGAAATAGATTCTGTTGCAAATTATGCAAATGTGTCTTTTAGAAAACATATGAGTTTTAATTTAAATTGTGTCCATATTTGAGTGTGGAAAAAAATCAGAAAGAATACGTTCTTTCCTTTTCTTTCTGTATAACGGGAGGATGTATGAAAAAGTCTACATTTCTCATTTGTGTTTTTATTATTATTTTGTTAAAGTTTTATACAGTTCAATGGACAGCATCCTATAATTTCCAAAGCAAATCATTGCATTTATTTTTCATTGCACTCCAATACTAATCCTTCTACAGTACTGATAACCCAATACAGTTTCTTTCTGTGATCCAGAACAGAACCACTGGCAGCCAATTGACTAATGTTGTTGTTAAAGCATATTCTTGCTTTCCTATACTCACTGGTGGAGAACAACTTGAAGGTTTGATTTTAGTTTATTTTCGTGTTAACACTTTTTATGCCAAATGCTGAAGTTGATATACTGTTCTCAATAACAATCTATCATGTAGGCTTGATAGAGTATAATAAGTTTAGTGACACAAACAAATAATGGATACTTTAGAAGCTATGGAGGAGTGCTGAAAGGCACCCAGAAAAGCAGAAACTTTATGGAAATAGTAAAAAATGTGGAAAGAGATGTCTTAAAGTGTTATTTTAAAGACAATTCTGAGCGCATAAGAAATTGCCATGTAAGAGCTAAAGAAAACATAGATTAGGGAAAATTTCTGCTGGTAACTCATAGCAGTATGCATGTTCCTGAATGCAAATGTTTAGTCTGTAGAAAATTAAAAATAGCTAGAACAAAAAGAAGGACACCCTGCCTTTAGCATTAACAGATGCAGAGTGACCCAGAACTCCTGCAAAACATAGAAATGGTAAGTATCACCTATGGATGGATCAGTGATACCTGTCTTATTAATCTGTATGATCCATTGGTTCCTAATTTTTCCACAGTCTTGTATATGTACTTTCATAATTTGCCTGCACTATCTGTAATTTTTTATAAAAAAATGCATGATAGCATGTATATTTGCAGGCCTGTCTGGTATTTTTTGTCCACTCTGTTTAATGACCTGGACATTAAATAATTAGATTGTTTATATCGATAGTGATGTGCAGTACAATTTTTCTTTCCCAATGCACTCATGGTTCCAGTACACTGAGTGTAGTTATGATGGACTGTTGAGTGTTTCTCCAAAGATAGTGAGGGCTGGCTGTTGGCCAGAGGGAGATTTGAACACAGGACAAGGTGGTGTAGTAAGGGAAGTAGAGATATCTTTTATTCCTGCACGGTGTATGCTGGTTTTTATATTTCAGAATGGCTCCACATTATTGCATGTTTTGCATTTGATTCAGATGCTTTGAAGTTTTTTGAAGCTACTCTATATGTGGTAGTTCATCAATAGTGAACAAAAATAACAATCATAATTTAATAATCAGAATCGTGGAATCAAGAAATGGAAAAAAAAAAATCTGTGAAGTCTTTTCTGACAGTTTTTTAGTTAGATTTGTAGTGTAAAACCACAGCAGAAGTTATTTTTCTAGTGCTTGTTTTTTTACACATTCGCATTATGGATGTTTATATGCCTCAAGATACTGGACACTGGAGGATTTTTTGCTCAGAGATGTCTGGAAGGATAAGCACATATTTCACAGCCTTGTCTCTGTGAACATAAATGGGATATGTATGTGCTACACATTTGTGTTCTCAGCTGAGCATCTGAGCTGAATTGGAGAATTTACTGATTTTTGCATGCTGATTTTTTCTTCCTACTTAGCTTCCTTTAGCCATGTTTTATTCTGATTTTCTTCCTTTTTTTTTTTTTTTTCCTGGCAGATTTTTTTCATCTTTGAACATACTTTTTGGAATTCTCTTTAGAGAGAGTTCTCACAAGCCCCCCTAAGACATTGCCATCTGGCTGCTTCTAGTTGCCATAGTTTTCATTGGGAAGAACAGTACTTATGAAATAGTAGACTTCAGTTTTTCATGGTGTGATTGCCACTTTCTTCTTCATCTGTTCTGACAAGGTCATTTCCATGGTAAACACTTAACAGTCATGTCCTCTAAATCCAGCTCTAGAAAGAACATTAATGCCAACTAAAAAATATCCACTTGGCAAGTATTTGAGCTTTGCTTTCAACCCATGCAGGCTTGAGAATCTGTGCCGGAAAGGTATTTTATTCCAACACCTTCCTGGCATTCTGCTCTGAAGAAAAAAAGCAACAATTCTTTGGATTAAACAAGTAGCACTTCTTCCAAAAGCATCATCAGCTAGACCCCAGGCAAAATGGTGCAGGTTTACTCTCTTCCCCAAGCTAAGGTCACTCAAAACATGTCAGCCAATGGTGCTTTTTTGACTCTGTTGCCTAAATGTAGGATTTAGTGTTTGAGATGTCTGGGCATATCCCACCTGCCACAATATAGTCGCATCAGATAGCTTTCTGTGGTTGTCCCAGTTGCCCTTGGACATCTCAAAAGTGATTGGATGCCATCAACTAATTCATATCTGTGGTACCCGTGTGTATATTCACTATTCATACTTCTACCTGGAGCTAAGGACACGGGCCATGCACTGTCAATGTATGTGCACATATGTTGCCTACATGATGTGGAGGCCAGGGAGTGTGTGCATGCTGAGGCACAGGATTTTCCCATCTCTTGTTCTTGGGTGCATGCACAGTTCCAGTCCTTGACCATGTAGCTGGTCTGTGCATGTTATATATATCTACTTGGAAAGCTGATCTCTCTTACACTGCAAGAATAAAAGTTCCTGCCTGCTGATTTACCAGCAGCCAAGAGGGACAAGAAAATTTTCCATGTACACTGGAAAGGTTTTTGTTTTCTTGTGTACTTAGGGTGTTCCATAATGATCTTAAATAAGATCTTATTTGGAGCCCTCTGTGGAGAGCACTACGTTAAATATAATTGATCTTAAGGTCCACAGTAACATGGCACTAACATTTGTATTTACATACTTGTATGTTTAGGAATTACTGAGATGGAGGCTTTGAGCATATTGATTGCAATTTGATATGCTGCTTCACTCTTCATACTAGATCTTTTAGCATTAGTAAGTGTCTTCCATGGGAAACAAGAAAAAGCTTAGGATTTCTTCATGGTTGTTGTCTTCATGGTTTCGGTATATATTCTAGAAAGAAAGTGCTGTGTTGCTTCAAGTGAATACAGGTCTGTTTTCCATACTGGTGGTTTTCCAATCTTCTGTCATGATTTTCATCTGATGGACTTTGCTGGGAAGCAAAAATGATCTGCAGACCTGGTATTAAGCTATAGGGGGGGCACCATTTCCTTTACAGGAGACAGCTGATGGCTGTGCTGCTTCAACACTGTTGGTGTCTTATGAAAACTCAAGGCTGTAAGATCAAACCTCCAGCTTCATAAATCTTGAAGAACACTAATATTCATCTCTCTGCTGGGGAGGTAGAAATGTGATGATTCAGCTCGTGTTAAATTAGTGTTATTCTGTTCAGATGTAGGACAGGTCATTTGAAGATTCTCCTATCAGATGGTGTGGTATTTCCTTGTTAAATTGATGTTCAAGAGATAATTGAGTTATTTTGCAGCTTGTGAATACAGTGCCGGAAAAGTATTTTTACATTGTATGGTGACAACTATACAGATGAAAATCTGAAAAGGCATTCTGGACTGGGTAAAGGGTTTGAGCTATTTTTGGTGCATTAACCTAGTACATAAATACACCAGTTTTGGCCAGCATTAGACAGCCCAGGATGTTCATTCACAATAAAATATCTTTTCATATTTTGCTTACAGATGTTCAGAACAATTCTGTGTTTGTCTGCGTATTCATAAGCTTTTTGAAATCTGCATAGCTCAAGTGGAACTGGAACCAGAAGGGAAAAACTCTTCTGTTGTTATTCATAAACTGGTTGTGTACAATTACCATATAAAATCTGAAGTTAAAGATGGTTTTCTCAAAACCAGGCAGTATATAGGCTTATCGTCCAAGCTGTTAACATGTAAGCAGGTCATTTTATTTATTTATTTATTGCCTTTGTTTATCTTCTGTGATTATGATGTAAGATAAATAGACTGAACATGCCTGTTTATTATCTTGTATTTGTTATAAGGCTTAGTGAACATAACTATATTTATTTAGTCAAACCCATTTATAATCTTGTCAATTCTCAATATTTTTCTGAAGCATATTCTCTTGTACACAATTCTTAATAATTAACAATGTAATATAAAATCGTGCCACATGGAATTAGTTCCTCTGTTGAGTTACAGAAAATAACTTGATTGTGAAGTTGTTTTACATTTTGTATGCAGCAAAGCCTTTTTTTTTCTTTTTTTTTTTTTTTCTCGGGAATACTGTTGCCTCTTGTGTACCAACTTGTCTTTTGACTGATTTTTATATGTAGGAGTTCCAGTTCTCTTTAAGATGTCTAGACTTCCAAAGGTCACCTGGAAGACTTCTAAATAGCTGATGGAAGAGAGTGGAGAAAGGCAAAGCTAATTTCTTGCTCTGTTACCTCCTATCCCTTTGGTCAGTTGGTGATTTACAAAGTTAATTCCATCTCTACTTCATCTTAGTTATACATGAAAGAGAGGGCAAGGCCACCATCAAAGTCCACCACAGGTTGATGGTTAGTTTGTCTTTGCTTTAAGAAAATGCATGCAGAGGGCTTGACTCTGTGACGTAGGGCTTATTTGACATACTTGTGTGTTAACAGCGGGATCATTAAAGAGAGAAACCAACAGCAGAAAATCTATCTAGCATTTTCACAAGTTATTATAGCAATCTAGAGGAAATGTAATACGGGGAAATAATTCTTTCTGTCTCGGATTTCCCATTCTCTACATAATACAGATGAATGCGCTACAACAAACAATCAGTATATTGAGACAGTGCCTTATATTACTTGAAAAGCCCTTCATTTAGACTTCACAACACCATTGCAAAATGGGCCTGACTCTCTAAAGTGTTTAAATGTATAATTAAACTACAAATATTCCCTTCACTTTCTGTAGCTTATAAAGGGATCTGAAGGTTTTCATGAACAGAAACTAAGTCCACAAGATTAAAGTTTCCAAGCAGTAATGAGACTGGCTCAGAACATTTTCTTTTATTATTAAATCTCTGTCAAGAGAATAGATTCCTGTTGTGCCTTTGTCTGTTCCTTTTTTTTTTTTCTTATAAGAACAGGATATAGGAATTTTAATGACTTATAAATTCTGTGAAGAATATTGGTGTTCACCATGGCCTTGATCTGTACAACGTGCCTCAATATGATTGGCCTATTGCTCCACCTCTCCCCTTTTTTTGCCTAGTTCACCTGTAAGGAAGGAAAGGTCAGGCAAAGTACAAAATACTGAATTGATCAAAGTTAATGACATATAATGTGGATATTAACGTTTCATGTAATTTTTTTTGTAGCAATCAAAGAACAGGATATAGCAGAAAATACATAATTTTTAATAACTAGGTCACAGTTAGAGTAAGTTGTGTCTCTATAATTGTGAGATTATAGTCCTGGAATCCTCCTACATGTGCAGAAAAAACCTTGATATAACCCCGTAATCTATAATTTGTCCTCAATGCAATTGCTAAGTCATGAAATAAAATGAATGTACCAATTCACTTCAAAAAAATCATTTGGAAAGGTGATAGCAGATGCTGCTGCAATGTTAAAACCTTGGCAACAAGAAATATAACAAATGCATTGAATTTCAGTTACCTGCTGTATTGCATCTCTACCTAGAAAATTGATGATGTTGACAGGACTGACATGTTCTTTTTCAATAAAAGAGTTTCTTGTTGACTCATTATGCCTTAGTATACCAGGATACAGAAATATGTTCTGTGAATTCATCGTTTAAAAATAAAATGGAAAATAAATATTTTTACCAATCATTATCTGAAAAACAAAAAGCTCCCTGTCCACAAGGGATGGTGGCCACTGTTTAGGGAGTTCTGCTGCATCTTTACTCAAGGTTAAGTTAACATTTCCATTTCAGAATTTGACTTCTCATGGTTAATATATTGGCCAATTCAGGCTTGAAGAAATTAAACTGATATTTATTATTTAGATACCTGCTTGTGCCTTGTGGCAAATTTAAAATCCTAATAGCCTCACTGCTGTTATTCTCTGTTATTTTATCTATTTACTTCAGCATTGCCTATAATCACAGGCTTAGGTAGTAGAAGCAGTATAAATACTAAATATATTATTTATTATTAACAACTTTATTTGAATTGTATTCCACTGAGATGTGTTGTTTCCTTCTTTCTTGTCTCCTGGTTTTATTAAACATATATATAAGATGAAAATGCGACAGCCCCAAAGGTTGAAAGACACATTACAAAACAAGTCAAAGACAAAACCTGCAGCCTGCACTAAGCTCCCCAAAGACCTTCATTTCCAGAAAAGACTCCGTGCAGGTTTAGATCGTGATGTTCACCGTGTCACTGTGCCTGAAAGCAGGATGCACCAGGAAGCTGCTCCTCATTTTAGGCACGGGAAAATGATGACGGTTATGGTAACAATTTTTGTGAAAAAATGATGTTACAAAAGTGCTCACCTTTGCTATTATGGTTAATGTTTTTTTCTTTGTGTTCTCTTTTTGCTGTGGAGACATTTGAAAAGAAAAAACAACGACTAACTATTACACTGTACTCCCAGAAGTACCGATTACTACAGGTGGTAACTCTATTGAGGTTACGTGTGGGTGTTCCTACACATGATAACCATTCTTGGTATGTAATATTTAAGTATCATGCATAAAATGAGACTACAAGTGAAAAGGAAGATTAAAAACAGGCAAGAGAATGTCATGGGAACAGAGACTGGAGATTAAAGAAACCAGGGAGAAGCTACAGCTGTTGGGAGAGTAAAGCATATGGTAGAAGGGGGTTGCATTCTCCCTGTATTTCTTGTCTATTGTGGTACATTTATTTTATTTTACTGCTCTTACTGCTCTTTCCCCAAGCTGAAGCCTTCATTCTTTTAGTGGCACGTGGCTGAAATGCTGTGGAGGTAACATGGGTGTTCCTGAGACTATATTTTTCCTGAAATTGAGAGAGTACTGAAATTACTGTGCATAAACACAACCCCCCTTGTCTTACTCCCTTAATAGAACGTGTTCCTATGCTGACATGTAAAGGTTTGTAAATTGAATATTGTCTCACTCTGATGATTCAGATTTGGAATAATTTTACAAGGGACCTGCACAGTTTTTATGTCTCAGATGAATGAAGAAAATCTAATTGCAAGAGTTTAGCTTTGTTCTTTTTGCTCAGCTGTGCCCAAGAAGAGTATTATATCTCAGTTTATAATAAACAAATTTATGATCGCTGAGTTCTGCTCTGTCCAGCATTTGTGGACTCAAGCTCTCTCTTACAATGGTTTCTCAGGATGAGACAAGAATTTGGTCCAGTAAATGGAGAGGCAGAGCCCTTGGGGCTCATAGCTAGCTGTATTGCACCGTAGCCTCATTTTCTGCATTTGAAGTGAAGTAACATCATGTAAAGGATGCTCTCTCTCTGAGGAGGTTGGACTTGATGATTTTGAATGTCTTTTCCAACCTAGATGGTTCTATGATCCTAAAGATTTTGGAAAAGCCAGAATGCAAGGGAGTTCACAGAATTGCTCACAAAAATTAAGAAAAAAATGTACAATTTTTTAATATTGTTCCTAAGTTTTCAGGATGGATTAAAGAAATGGAACTATATTGTACAATGGCAACTTGGCTTGAACAGAGAAAAAAATTATCAAAAGATTTAATTTTGAAAAGGACAAGGCCATACTTTTCACAGTTCTACAGTGGCATCCATTAAATGGAATGATTAAAAAATGTCTAATTTTTTGGGTCAGCCTCTGGCTGCATTTTAGGAGAAAAAAGCTCATAAAATAGGAAAAGATTACAACTGCGCACAGCAAGAAACATTTTCTGAGAGAGATCAAGCAGTCTGTTTACGGAATCCTAGCTTATCTTGGTAAAAGCAAGAAACGAAGGCTCCTTCAGGGAAGCCATCTTTCAATTTAATTGTGACGATTTGCTGTGGGTTAGGACTTGACTATGTGCACTGCAGGTGTATTCTTTTTAGGAGAGACAAAAATGTCTGAAATAGTTTGATGCACTAAAAATGCAGAGATGGTAAAGCTGGGGTAAGCTGTAAATTATGATGGAGTCACACTTCTGGTGTTAAAGGAGGTGCAGGATGCCGCCTACAAATTTCTACACGGAGCATTGGAACTTACTGCTAGGTAGCATCTTTACATTTGTATGCTGTCTGGTTGGATGCCCGAAGTACTACGGTAATTACAGTAGTAAGCGACAAAGCCCAAGCTTCTGAAAAGATTATTATCCAATTTTTATTTGAAGACCCAAAGTGATGAAAAATCTGCCGTTTCCATTAGTAGGAAACTTCCCCACGGTAATAGGGTGCAACAGCCCTCATCACAGATCAGCAGAAGGACTCAGCTGGATCTATTTAACACTGCAGCAGAGATTTTTTTACCACCAGAGCTCAAGGGATAGTCCACAAACCACACAAGATGCTTCTGACAAATGTAGCTGAGCAAAATTGATACACAGGCTCTTTCTGCTTTCTATTCATTGACTTCAAGATCAATGTACAAAAATTGCATCTTGCTGCGTGGGACCTGCTCCTACAGCTTGGGCAGGGAGAGGCTGGAGCACCCGTTCTTGACTCAGGGATCCAGGATTTGTTTAATGAAATACGTTAGCCATTGCCTGACTAACTAGGTCACTCCAACTCTTATTTGGGACCCCAATCCGGAACGAAATCTCCTTTAATTTAAACTATCCTGTGGAAATTTCTGAGATATAAAAACTTGAAAAAAGGGAGAAAAGAACTGGAAAGTATTTGACAAGTTGAAATGAGACTCCTGTGTTGTTTCACACCAAGGATCCATTTAATCGAGCAATCTGCTTCAGCAGAAGTAAGCATGAGTTTGTCTTCATGTACCTCCCAGCTTCCAGGTATTAGTGATTTCGTATCAATAATTGCTGATGACCTTTTCTGTAGTAATTTACCTATCTATTTAATATGATTTTATTTTTGGCATTCACAAATAGAGGGGAAAATCGTGGTTTTATTGACTCTAGTGCTCAAACTGTTCGGGAAGTTACAAAGTGAAATTGCTGTAGGTAGCCAAGATTTTGCTAAAGGTTATTTCTTAGCAGCTAGTCATCAATGTGTCTGGGAATTAAGTATTTCTTCTGAGGAGTATATGCAAGTAAGAAGAGATTTGTTAGCTTTACAAACCTTCTGCCTTGTTAATGAGTATTCCAGAGTGACATGCTGCATTTCTGTACTATCAGTAGAGCACAAAACAAGTTAGTTAGGAAATGGGGAAAAGCAAGGTAATGGGGAAAAAATAAAGAACAGATCCTTTGTAGGGGATCTGAAAATACTAGATTTTTTTGATTTTTTTCTCTGAGCAGTTCCTGCTTTGAAAGACTTCTGTACGACATCTGTACGACATTTCCACATCAAGGAAATCTCTTCAGCCTGTTGATATGGACAAAGTGGCCCATCTAAGGTATCTGGCCTTAAACCTGTACTTCAAAAGGAGAAGCAGCTGCCTGCCTCAGATAGACAGTCCACTTGGAGCTGCAGATGCTCTTAAAAACATCAGCAGGGTGAAGTCTCCTCAAAGGATGTCTCCTCTTTAGCTTCTAAAGACAGATTCTTTATTATCAACACCAGTGACATCCCTGCAAGAGTTGTCATGGCTACGCACAGGCTATATTTATGTCAGCAAACTGAACAGGGCACAGGTTTGGGCATCGGTACGGGATCAGCCATACCACCAGATTGCTTTGGCTGTCTCTGACGTGGTCGTAGCCTCTCCCGGACAATTCCCAGGCACAGCTGATGGTTAATATGGTAGAGATGTTCAAACCCAAAAGCAATGCAGATGCACAAACCCTGTTTTGGAGCATAAAATGTTAAAATGCTTAGTTATGAGGTGTGTTCTGTTGTGCAGTTGACCTTATGGCCAGAGAGTAATCCTAGGCTTTTTCTATTTACCAGCAATTATTTTACACTGAGAAAATTAGTGGACAATTTGGACTGCCCCACCATATTTTTCTTCTTCTGATCTTTTTTGAGGTGTGTTGTTTATACTGACAACCCTTTACATCCAGTCCCTTTCACTCCAGGGATCCTAGGAGTTTTCTGGCTGTGAAGAAGCAAGAAGGAATTATCAGCTTTACCCCTTCGACTCTGCATGTGGTTGCATGCCTGGAGACACTTTTGTACCTATTACTGAGTGCAAAAATATACTGTGACAGTGCTTGCATACACATGTGCCCACAGTGCTAATGCACAGATCAAATCTGTCTAGGAAAAAAAAAAAAAGACGTGACTAACCTTATTTTTTGTCTACGAGTTCCCCACTTGGCTTTACACAAAGTTTATTCAGGGAAGCAATTCAATTAGAAACTATTTTTATTTTCTTTGCAAGGAGTGAAAAATGTTAATTGTAGCTGAAATGCCTTTGAGTGATTCTGTTCGAATGTCACATTTCCATAAAGTCTGTACAGTTTACTTTCTGCTATTATAGTACAGCAGTAGAGCAAAAATATTAAAAAAAATGTCATTAATGTTTCGAATACTAAACTTGGCACAGACTATAACCTTGTTGGGTAAAGCACAGAGAAGAAATAAAGTCCTTTATCCCTAAAGCTTTCATATAAACTAAGAGAAAAGACAACAGATTGCTACAGACAGTTGGAGAAATTAAAGGAAACAATAAGAGAACTGTAATCACTCTGATAAGCTGTCATTGCCGTCTATGATAAGCCAGTGCCCAGAGAAGCTGTGGATGCCCCATCCCTGGAAGTGCTGAAGACCAAGTTGGATGGGGCTTGGAGCAACCTGGTCTGGTGGGAGGTGTCCCTGCCCATGGCAAGGGTTTGGAATGAGATGGTCTATAAGGTCCCTACCAACCCAAACCATCCTGTACAGGCTGCACGCCCGTCTCTAATGCTACTTGAGCCTCTTGTGCACTTGATCACACCAGTTGTGGCACCTCTGGGAGAGGCAGGGAGAAGAGGGCTTCTGTCACCGATAGCCTGAGTTCAGCTGGCTGGGTGCAGAACGTGATGTCCCAGTGGAGGGGTGGCTTTGCCTGTCATTAGGTAGTAAGATTTCAGCATGAAGAAGTCAAAGGACCAAGTAGAGGCTTAATGGGTGAAACTCAACATATTTTTGTTAGAGGTATGGTAATTATTCCTGTGTTCAGTTCAGAAACTTCACATGGGCAACTGGATGGAGATGGTAGAAGTTTTTCAGCACAGGTGAGAGGCTGCTGGGAGCAGGGAATAGGTGTGCATGTTAGGCAACTTACGGTGCTCTCTGGGGAGAGAAGCAGAAAGGCTGCATTGCCTCTGGGCACTGCTGAGCTCTTCGTGACCCCATTATAACAACTCTGCCTCCCCTGTTGTGCCTGCCTTCAGGTTCAGTCTTTCTAGAGGCAGAGCAAATGGAGATCCTTTCAGCTGCTTACAGATACTCATGCGTGACTGCTGCAGGGAGCTGTGGCAATTGCTTTACCTTGCTTCTCTGCAAGGAGAGTAGCTGTTCTGTTCAGCTTAGGAGCCAGCGAAGCAGTAGAAATGTGCATTGAGGCTAAAGCTTGCATCATAGCTGGCGTTCTTGGCTAAGATGTACCTCCTTACTTATAAAGGTTGGAAGGGATTGCAAAAAAGCTAAAATGTTGCCATCAGTGTGAAGCTTTAAATTACGATTTGTTTACCTTTCGAAAATATGTTAATCTTAGCCATCAGTTATTAGGTTTGCAACTGTGAAAGAAAACTTTTCTCCTCCGATAGAGGTTGTGGTTTAAATTCTCAGGTGTGTGTTATTCAGGAGGTCATAATTTGTTCTGGCTATAACATTTCTTTATTCATCCTGGGAAGGTGACAGGTACTACGTACTAAACCAAAAGTTTGCAATATCATCAACAATCATGATTACACGTTGTTTACATCTTTCCTTTTTTTTTTTTTTTTTTCTTTCTTTATAGTGGTTTAGATTTCCTGGAAAGGATGCAGGGTTTAATCATGTCATTATGTGTGCTGAATGCTGTGAAAATTCTTTGTTCCAACTTAAGTGGAACACCATTATAATACTCTTATCGTCTATTAAAAAAGTAATAAATTGGGCCAGATTGATCCTAGACATAATTCTGCTGTTGTCAATGGTGTTACATCAGGAAAAAATCTGTCTCAGTCTGTTAACGTAACGATAAAATAAAGGAGAAAAGTGGATACCAAGTAGCAGAAAATCTTGGAAAAATAATTTACACTCTTGATTAAGTCCTATTTGTGCAATGTTTTGAAGACACACAGCGTTGCAAGTCAGTTAAATACTATTATTACTATTATTAATTATTATTATTATGAACTATGTATGGTGAGGAAAATGGACAGGGTTCTATTGCATTCTTCTTTTCAATTTTTGGCAGTGCACTTTTCTTCAACAGAACTGACCCTGAACCAGTGGTAGGTGCAGATGGGACCATTATTTTTCACTGCTTCATTTATTTTGATTTAACAAATGGCTTCATTTTATTTCTTTCCTCATCCCTCTTTGTTCAGGGACAGTTTAGCCCTTCTGCAGGTCTTCAAAGGTGTTCAAAGACAGAAGTAATGTGTAATGAGTTCTCCACTCAGAGTGCAGTCTCCCAGCCTGCCTTTGTGATCCATTCAGAAGTCTTTAAGTGAAGCTAAAATTAGATGAAAAAAATACAGATTGGGATCTGGTGTACTTAATCTGTGGGCTGAATTTAGGCACCTAGCTTGAAAGCACACAGACAGTAAGATCTAATTTTCATGAATTAAGTAGGTCAGATTTTGGATGGGGAGAGGACCTCTACTTTCTTCTGCTTCTGAACGTGCAGCAACATGAAATCCAAAATAGAAATGTGATGGGTACAGAAGCAAATCATATAATCACAGAATGATTTAGGTTGGAAGGGACCTTAAAGATCATCTAATTCCAACCCCCTTCCATGGGAAGGAAAATCTCCTACCAGACCAGGTTGCTCAAAGCCCCATCCAGCCCAGCCTTGGACTCTTCCAGGGATGGGGCATCCACAGCTTCTCTGGGCAACCTTTGCCAGTGCCTCACCACCCTCATAGCAAAGAATTTTTTCTTTATATCCAATCTAAATCTCCTGTCCTTTAGTTTAAAGCCATTACGTGTTGACCTATCACTACACCCCCTGACAAAGAATACCTCCCCAGCTTTTTTGTAGGTCCCCTTTAGGTATTGGAAGCTCGCTATAAGGTCTCCCTGGAGCCTCCTCCTCCCCAGGCCCAACACCCCCAGCTCCCTCAGCCTGGCTCCAGAGCAGAGGGGCTCCAGCCTCTGCTCATCCTCGGGGCCTCCTCTGGGCCAGCTCCAGCAGCTCCACGTCCTCCTGGTGCTGGGCCCGGAGCTGAGCGCAGGGCTGCAGGGGGGGTCTCACGAGAGCGGAGCAGAGGGGGAGAATCCCGTCCCTCATCAACCAGCATCCCCAGGTCCTTCTCCTCAGGGCTGCTCTCAATCCATTCTCTGCCCAGCCTGTGTCTGTGCTTGGGATTGCCCCAGCCCAGATGCAGGACCTTGTACTTGGCCTTGTTGAACCTCATGAGGTTACACAGGCCCACCTTGCAGGCCTGTCCAGGTCCCTCTGTATCTCATCCTTTCCCTCCAGGACGTCAACTGCACCACGCAGCTTGGTGTCATGAGCAAACTTGCTGAGAGTGCTCTTGATCCTGCTGTCTATGTCATTGACAAGGATGTTAAACTGTGCTGGTCCCAGTACTGACTCTTGAGGAAAACCACTCATCACTGATCTCCACTTGGACATTGAGCCGTTGACTGCAACTCTTTGAGTGCAACCATCCAGACAATTCTTTACCCACTGAGTGGGCCATCTATCAAATCCATGTCTCTCCAATTTAGAGACAAGGATGTCATGTGGGACAGCGTCAAATGCTTTCCACTTGTCCAGGTAGATGATGTCAGTTGCTCTTCCCCTATCCACCAATACTGTAACCCTGTTGTAAAAGGCCACCAGATTTGTCAGGCATGATGACATGAGACGAGGTTCTCACCTAGGAAAAGGCAGAACTGAGGTTCCAGGTTTGGCTCTCCACAGTATATCTGGCATGAAGCTGTTGTAAAATAAAAGGGTTAGGTGTTAGATTGTCTTAATCATCAGAACAAAAAACAAGCTTCCCATCTAGCTCTATGAATCTTGCATTTGTGGCTACACACTGGCCTTGCTTCAAAAAGACAAGTAATGAAAATGTTTCTTGAGCATATCCTCTAGGCTGGTATGTAGGATGTGCTTTAGAGATGTAGATCCTTTATTTTGTGGGATGTTTGGGATCCAGGTTTCAAACTGCCTAAGCAGGCAGTTGATCTGAGGGCTATCACACCAAAGGTGTGCAATGTGTTTGCACCAGCTCCTATTGCTTCAGATTGAATTATCTAGGAGGAGCAAAATACGCTTCGTGGTCTTTCCCAGAGATTCACGCACACCAAACCCTACCATAGTTTGTAATGATTAGCAGTATCTTTTTGACAGCAGTGTGGCTTTGAGGAACTTCACAGAAAAAAGGAGAATTATTTCTAAAGCCTGATGGAAGGATGATTATTACAGGAAGTGATGGAAAATAATTAATTAAAAAGGGGAAAAAATTGCAGCAAAACTTCATTTGTTGCTACTGCTCTTGTAATAGGCCATTTTGATCTTATATTAAACGTGCAGAAATAGTGTCACAACAGATATGGAAGGCAAATTTTGCAGACCTATTTACTACAGAGCCAAGTGTCTTACTGCATATTCATCTATTTACTGCCTTGGATTCTTCTCTAATTCCTTTATTTTCAATATGATAATAGACTTTTCTCCATGCAGACTCATTGTTACCATGAAATAGAATTTGTCTACACACGATATGTTCGTATAACGTGTGAGGGCAGAATTCATCAAAACAATTGAACTGTGAGCAGTGATACCACTCAGTTGCTTTTTGCCTCTTTTATTCTCATCTTTCTGCATTAGAATTGGTAAATAGGAGATGCTCTGCCAGAGTGTCAAAGAGTATCTTACAAAAGCAGTTGCCATAGTGTTATACCTGGATATGAATTCTTTTTATATCACTGGCGCTGTAAGTGGTTATTTATTTGTACTTAGGCATATTTAATAGCTCTTAATTAGAAGGATGACAGAGTTTGAAGGAACATCTTGCCTAGCAGAGCTATTGCTCCCATTGTATCAGGTAAAGATCACATACAACTTTTTCAGATAACTTTTTAAAGAAAGTTATGAGAAGGTAACTCCTTTTCTCACTGCTTCCAAGAATCCCCGAACTGCCACTGCAGTTGTCACTTACACCCACAACACAACCTTCCTCTCCTCTTTTGGAACCTCTCCCACAAATGAAACTTCTTCCTGAATGCTGCAGGGGAAGATCTTTCCATTTAATTACCCTCATACCCCAAACCAGGAATGGAAGTTTCACTCGTGCAGCACCACAGTCTTGGTCGGTGTGAGCTTTCTTCTCTTTTGTTGCTCTTGCCTTTCATATTCCTCAGCAGTGGTTTGAATGCTGGTCTTTTCCTGGCAGCTCTCTGGAGCAGAACATATTGCAGAAGGCAGGAGCAGCGCCTCAGCTGGGCTGTTACCTTGAGACTCAGCTGATTTCGTTCTATCCCTGGCTCCAAGGTTGACTTGGGTGACCTTCAACTCTTCCTGCCTATTGTCCCTGTTTTTAAAAAAATGAATGTTTTATCTTATCATATAAAGTGGTTTGAAATCTACAGCTATGTGGATTTTTCTGGTACTGAGTGTTGGAGGAAAGAGTAGGTAACGAGAAGAAATACGTATTTTTTTCTTTAACTGCCTTTAGTAATAGAGTATTTAAACTGATGCATGTACACATTTATATATCTACATAGTTTTATTCAGCTGAAAAGGAACTATGTATCAGAACATTCATTTTCAATCTCTGTTTTTAAATTCTGATTTCTTTCTAGTCTTGTAGGATGCAGAAGTAAATACTTGAGTGTATTGTGTAAAATCTTCCTTGGGCACTTTTTAATTGTGCAAATTTAACAATAGGTGATGATACCTATGTACCCCCTTCCCCCTCTCTCCCAAGTCTTCTCTGGTTATTTCATGAAAAGAGGAAATTTAACCTGAAATACATTTTCAGACAAAGAATTTTACACATCTGCAGAATGCAACTTGATGGCTTAGTTCTGTACTTGAATGTATTCTGCAGGTGCACTAGCTTCATAGGAATTACTGTTTTCATTTGTAACTGAGCTACTGAGGAAAAGATCTGGATCTGCTCCCCCAAAGTTGCAGTATTTTCTCATATGAAATATAGGAAAAATGTAATTACAAAGGAAAAGTAACACTTTTTTTCCCGGCTGGAAGGTCTGTATCATATTCAGTCTCCTTCATTAAAGACCTTTTATGAAGATTCCATATTAAAAAGATCCTTCTGCTGCAGAAATGTTCTAAAACACCTAATTCTCCTACGAAGGTTTTTATTCCCCTAGAAGTATTAAAAACACTATTTCTCTGTCTCTTTAATTGAATGCAGCAGTATTGCAGTGCTCCAAGACAAGGTAAATCTTATTTCATTGTAAAACTACTACTTTGACATAACCAAAATAATAAAAAAAAAAGAACCTCAGGGAAAAAAAAATGAAGCCAGAAATTACTGCTTATGCAAGGGTAGTGTTAGTGGTTGTGCCATTCCCTTTTAAATAATTCCTCTCTAATTGGTAACCCAATGTAATGGGTAAGTGAACATATTTCACAGCAGCAGCTGTTGGATGTTCAATGACTGGAAAATACAGTGATGGTTAAGTGTATGGAGTACTCATCCCATCAGTAAGAGTAAGTTAATCATATACAATTCACTGAACAGTAGAGTTGCATTTGCAGAGCAGTGGGCTGCCTTTTAATTGTTGTAGGTCTTTTTCAATATCTTGCAGTATCTTTTGTCTCAGCTGTAGCAGTTTTGGTTGCATCCCTAAAACTGTCAGTCTTCCTTATTTTTGCAAGGGCCTAACAATTCCTCCTTCACAATGCAGCTTAAATTGGACCAGATGCTGCATCAATAGAACAGTCTGCCCATCTCAGAGGCATTAAGCCCAAAATTATTTAGAAAATTGAAGCCTTTAACATACTTTGGATTAATGTGATTAAGTAGAGCTTGCTTTAATTCATAGCCATCTATTCCTTTATTAATAGCCATTTCATCAACAGGAGCAGCACATATGGGTACAAGATGACTGAAAGTTAAATTGATTGCTGTAAGCCTGTAAGAAAAGCATTTAATGTTTCAATAATAACTGATGTAAGACTTCACTGTGGGGCATTTTAGATAGATTTAGACCAGCTTATAGACGCAGTATTTATTAACATCCTTTAATTTTTAATATAAGCTTGCTAAATGAAAGTCTTTTTTTTTTTTTTTTTTTTTTTATCCCTTCCTTAAGTCAGCATTTGATATACAAGATCATTGTATTTATAAAGGAGAGTCTCTCATGTGAGTGATAACAGCTGGTCCAGGGCATAGTGCAGTTGGAGTCTAGACTTCCGTCAGGCTTAGGAAAAGATAAAATTTAACAGAGGTTAATTTTATATGAGCATACATATCCATACATCCTCCAACAACATACATCTCTGATCTTATAATCGTAATAGGTACTTAAAGCGTGTGTGCTAGCTCATGTACCTATAATGCACAGAGTCCATCATTTGCACAGTTATACTCCGTTTTTGGGGAGGGTTCATGTGGTCCTTATTTATTTCCCAGCTCAGTAATGATATATGTACTAATGTACACATGCACACACGTATAGAGGAGAGAGACATTAATAGGAGGTATTTTTAAGACTAATGAAAGAATGAAAATCAGTAAGTTGCTCTTCTAAATGAATTAGCTTTTTATTTTTTTATTTAAGATTTGATTTTGGCAAGCTTATGATGTAGCCCTAAAGGAATGGGTACTTTTCGACAAAGTAACAAGACTGTCTCACAGGAGGGTAAACTGCCAATTAAATTGTCACAGTGTTTGTTAACAAATGTCATGGAAGAAATCAGAACAGGTAGATTGGAGTTGGAGAGGTTTTGTAGTCCAAAATACTACAGATAAGGCTTTACTGAGTAGCATTTAAGAGATATAATATATATCTAGGAGTCTAGGTGACTAGCTTTTACTGCATGCCTGATTATTAGACCTTGGAAGTTAGATGGGGTGAATCCAAAATGACATAACACATCGCATCCTCAGTTTGGGCAGAAGGCAGTCAGGGGAAACAACATGGCCCCAGCCAAGATGTTGACACTTCTAGACGTGGAGGTTAAAAGAACTTTCGATATTTCATAGAACTTCAGATATTTCATATTTAAGTGTGTTTTGCAAATGAAATTACAGGTATATATGGATGCTGAAAAACCTAAGTGGCTAGAAAGAAGGTTTTATTATTGTTTATATATATATTTTTTTTTTAATTTGTACATTGATAAATTAAATATGCCCGGGACCATATTGTGGCACTGAGGCTGGCTCACACTGAACAGCAGGTATCTGCTTATTGAACTCTATTACCCTCCAGACCCAAATGGCTGCATCTGCAGGACACGATCCCGTAGCTATACTTCTCCTTGTGAATTGCTCTTTTCATTCCCTCATCTGCTTTTTGGACCATGGTAGCCAGACGCAGAGCACCAGGCCATCATGCTAAGGGAAGCACTCTGTGCTATGGGGGAGCCCGTGCTCCAGTGGAAGGCAAAAATGAAAGAAAGACAAAGAATACCTCTGGCTAGTTTTATAGAGGGGCTGGGGGGATCCTACTTGCTGAGCAGTTGAAGCTCCAAAGTGTGAGAGCTGACTAGTCATTGCTTTTATGAGAGCTGGAAACCGTTACGAGTGTTGGATGTTACAAAAGCAATCTTCTCTGTAAAGCTTGTACAGGACAGGAATGATGGGCAGAGCCATAGGTTCATGGATTCACCACCATGTCCAACTCTGATGGCCTTCTGCACCTGCAGACCCCAGGATTCACCCCAGAATCTTGGATTATTGTATTTTAGGAAGATAGATAATGTCAGGGATTTATCCTTCGCAGTTAGGAAACGTCATTTTATGCCAGGTTGAATTTATGTGACTTGTGCTTTCAGCCACAGGATCGTCCTGTCTCCCTTAGCAAGCCTGGAAAGCTCCTTTCAGAATGAGGAAAAATCTCTCCAAGGAGTGTTATCTGTAAGAAAGAAATACGTGCCCCTCATTGTGCCAGATTTGAAGTTATTAAATCCAAATAGATCTCACAGTTGTAGGTACAGTGCAATAAACTTAAATGTGAGCACAGTGATTCATATTATTTGAATATATGGCTTCCTTGAGTTTTGTTTTTTAATAGATATTAATGATTACTATTTTTTTCCCCTCATTGTCTTCTAAGTCCTTTTGGGCATCCAAATTGGGCGTTTCTTGTTGGATGAATTAATATCAAGGAATACCAGTTTCATTTGAATTAAAATAATTTCTTTGCCTTTCTTAAATGCTCCCATTTAAATGGGAATTTTAGAAAGGATACAAGTGACCTGTAATTTAAAACTCTTGATTTGTGAGTAGTTGGATAGAAATAATGGATAGTCTAATACAATGAATGTTCATTAGGTTTAAGCAGGAGGTAAATGCTTTCACTGGTCTAGTGTGAAGTACGACATTTACATTTTAGCAAAAATGGCAAAAATGATTTTGTTACGTGCAAGTAGCAGTATAAACAGTAAACTGTGTACTGAAGTCAATTTTAATTAATTTAATCAGTGGCTGAAATAAAGGTTGCTCTTATTGGTCTATTATGGCATAATTAATCATCAGTAATAATTCATTTTACATGGCTTCTTAAGGTTAAGCATTGGCACAGCCATTCATTAAAATTGGGGTGAGAATTAATAGTGTCTAAAGGGTTTGCCACAAAAAAAAAAGGTGAAATATCTGTAAAGATTTATTAAAGGCTAATGATTGATCTACTTGCCTTTATTTTTTAAACCTGCTCTCAAATATGGGTCATGCAGCTGTAGAAATATATTAGCTGGTGTTTGATCTGTTTGCAGCGGTTAATGGTCTTTGTGCAACCTCTGACACTAGGTAGCATATTTTTCACGGTGTCCTTAAGAAGATGCTCGTCATCACTAAGTGGGGTTTTATGCTTCAGGGTGAGATTCTAGGGGTGAAAAATTCCCACTTACCGTAATCAGAAGTGAGATACTCTAAAATGTTCGTGTAGCTTTAGATGATGCTGGCCAAAGAACAAGCTGCCTCTTCACATTGCAGGGATGTGCATGAGGAGGGCTGGGAAAAACAAACTTGTAGTCTAGGAATTGTTAATTCTTTCCAGCAGCTTTCGTGGGTGACAGGGCTTTTATTCTCTATTTAGACAGCACCTTGTACAGTGAGATGGCAGCCACAATTTGCAGTGTAATGTCCGGGCATTATAATAATGAAGTAAGGCAGTAACGGGAGCAGATGTTGTTTTCTAGAAGGACAACCCGTTGCTCCAGTGCACACTCAGCAGGGTCCCCAGGAGGAGCTGTGATTGCAAGGAACCCCTTGCCAATGTCATTGGTTTCTGTTTTATCGTCATTACTAAAGAAAACATTTTCCTGCATGTGCCTCAACACCTTCTACAGTTACTGGAGAACAACTTGTGGTTCCCTCCAGGTGGATGAAGAGCTGCCCGGAGCCAGCTGGTAGAACGGCTGCTTCATCTTCTGGTTACCAGCCTGTCGGCTCTGCCATCATTTGTCAAAAAGCTTTGTGATGTTGGACATCAGACCAGGTACAAGAACTCCATGGTTTCTGTTCCTCACATGGGGATTCTTCATGAGGGAGTGCAAAACTTCGATGGCAAGCACATTTCTGTGTTTAACCTAAAGCTGTAGTAGCTAACCTGTTTTCGGCAAGCCCTTGGCTCATCCTTTTCCTTCTCTTTGTCTCATGGTTCTTCTTTACGGGTTCTCAGCCAGTTCGGTCTTCTGCTTTCAAACTCATTTGATTGTCCTTCTCTTAAGTCCTTGAAATATCTTTTTTATCAGACAGCCGACCAACTTTCTCATTTGCATTCACCTTTCTCACTGTTCAGAGACAGTTACACCACCCACCACCAGATTATTGACCTGTCTCTGACCTCACCGCAATTTTTAGTACTTATACTGGGCAAATTTTAGCTCCCTCCCTCAACAGTCCTTCAGGAGCATCACTTTAAAATAGGCAATACCATAGTTTATGTCTGAAATAAATAGTAGGATTTCAAAAGCTCTTAAAGGGAAGGTATAGTTTCACCAAGGCACTGGAAAGGAAATAATTCTCATGCTTTCGGTTAGAGATTTTTTTTTTCTTGATCGTTAAGGTACTTCTCTGCAGTTCCTCTGTCATGTCTGTGTTCAGCTTTCGTTTTGAAGGATGCCCTGTTTTGCCGCTTTCCCAGTCACTGGTCTTTCATCAGTTCCGTATGGCATATCCAACAGAATAACATGGATTTTTGTTATTATTGAGCTGTCGGGAATGACCATCAGCTAAACCTAATGTCGGCTTGCTCAGTTTTTCCCAGCATTCTCATAGCTGTATTCTAGATAAGTAAATTGTCAATGTTTTATCTTTTTAGCCTCTTATTCACTTGCAGTTTGTTTCTGCTAAAGACTTTTGCAGAAAACAGGTTGCTTGGCCATTTTTAGAACTTTCTGGAATTCTATTGTTAGCTTTCACGGACTTAAAAGTATTTGTCTAAAGCCTTTGGCTAGCATAAATTAATTCTGAATTTTCATCCTAGTACCTTTTTCCCTGGAAACCGTCTGAATGTCTGTCTGTCATCACCAAGGTCTCTGCTCTGTTGCTGTTTTCAGTTTGATGTCTGTGAGAGGTCTCTGGTGAAACCAGGTTGCCTGAATTGTTTTTGCGTGTTTGTTTGGGGGAAATAATGATCCTAATCATATTTATGTATATCATATAACTGTCAGATCAGTTTAATAATAGTTATGTATGAAAGAGAAGCTTTCAGAGTACTAATACTGCAATCTATCTTTTTCTTTATTATTATTTTTTTCATTCCAGCCTGCAGTTCTCAGGTGTTAAGCATTTAGATATGTGCAGCTTTCTTCCAAGGGCTATGTTGTTGTTCAGATTCACAAAGAGTGAGAATTGGCATATTTCAGAAATCTAACCTTGTATTCAGAGAACTCCTCGGAGTACTAACCTCTTACTGAAATCACTCTGGAGAGAAAAGGGATAAAACAACCATTTTTGTTATTCTAGTGGAAAAGAATAAATCTTGTTTCTTCCTTTTTATCTTCCAGATTATTTAACATTTTCCAACTCCTTACGTGGAACTTGCTATAAATAAATGTCCCTAGGCATTCTATTTACCTCCATTTATTCCTTTTTAAAGTTCTCAGTTCATGGTATATTCTTCACATCTCTGTAATTCTTTTCCTTCCATTATGTCCATTTATTTAAGGAAATGCTGTGTATTGCATAACTCTAGTACAGAGCCTTTGCAGATAAAAGCTGTATTTTTTTTTCCCAAAAATTCAGTATTTTCTGCTAAATTGACACGAGAAAAAATATTCCCATTACAGACTGAAGTTGGATCGCAGTACTGAGTCCGGGCATTTTCCTTAGACTTAACTTTTCCACTTTTTCATCTCTGCTTTTTCAGTAGTGCAGCAGAGACCTGATCTGAGTTTTGTGAATATTTTTGTGAACAAATCTCTCATTAAGACTCTTCTGGGGACTTGGGTCTTTACAGCTGCTTACTCCTGATCCTGCTCGCAGTTGTCCTGGAACATCACCCCCTTCCCAACCAGGGTATTTTTGGTTTCCATTGGCCTTTTCAGGAACAAGTCACAGTTGAAACAAACAACTAAAGCTTTATATGAGACAGCAGCACTCAGGCTTTTGTAGACTTACTCTTTGGCTTTTTTAAACACAAGCTTTTTTCCTTGCTTTAGGAACTACAAGAAATATAAATATTCAGGAAAAATAAAATGTGATCTGGAAATAATGGCTTCAGATTCCTAATCATAGAATCAGAGCAGTCTGTGCCACTAGGATGGGCTCTGAAAAGTTCCTCATTTTGTTTCTTGCCCTCTGTGGTCAGCTCTCTATCCCTGGCTGGTTCAGTGGTCAGAAGGTTCCTGCTCTTTGAAGACTTGGTCTTTGTGTCTCTGCCTATTGGATCTTTCAGGGGATTGTATTAACATTTGGTTTATTCACTATTTTTTAAGGAAAATTTCAATGTTCCAACAATCTCGCCTCATTTTGCAGTCATCTTCTAGTCCTGCAGTACTTCACTTTGCATGCTCTTCGTGTTATGACTCTGGATTGTCTTTGATCAGAGAAAGCCAAGACACAAGTCCCGAGGAGACTGTCCAACTTCCATGCCACCAAGGCAGTAACTGAGGAAGTATTTTTATAATAATCAGTCAGGATTCAGTCATTATACCTAATTCCATTTCTGAAATCATCACAGTCTCCCACCTCACACACAGAAACAGACTGTATCTGGAGCCAACTTCACGCCTTACAAACAAAATCCCGAGGGACACATCAGGTTATTTGCTTAAGGTGACACAGGGTATCTACGGCTGGACCAAAGCTGAGCCAGACGGCTGCAATTTGTGCCTGTGGATTTTACAATAAAATAAATAGGGAGGAGTTACTTAGTTGCTTGAACAGAGCCATTTAGATGCTGTAAGATATCTGAGCCATCCAGGCAGGGCTGACAAGTTGTCACTGGACCTGTAGGAGACCTTCTGCTTTCTGGAGCAGCAGCTGAAGTCCAGATGATTTGTCCTAAGTCATCTCAAATAAGCTAGATGCCTTTGTGGCACAACTGAACTAGTGGTAGTAATCTTAATTTCATCTAGTTGAAGATAGCATCCTTTTTATTGAGCTTGTTAGAAAGGATAAGTGTTCTGGAAATGGAAGCCAGTATAGTCAAATTATTACCATATGAAATTCTTACCTGAAGTCAAAATTGCATCACCGTATATATTCCACACATCATAACTGATTTTTTTAATTATTATCTAAGGATGGTAATATTGCTTCCCTTTGCCCAACACTAAATATTGATACTAGGTACGGCTGTGCACTTGGGTTTTTAAATGAATAAAAATGCTGTTGGCAGGGCTTATAGTTTTCAAATAAATTATGTTGCATGTTTGGAAAATTAATTATGGAGAAGACAATGTATTAGCGGGTTTCGCTCTGCAAAATGGGGATAATGGAATCAAAATTTAGAAAGTACTTTGAAGTCTTTAGGACAAAGGCATGGTGCAACTGTGACGTAGTATTAATCTTTTATCCTCAAAGTTTTTCATGCCCATGGATAACAGGATATATTTTCTGGGCTGGTGTTTATTCACTGTGTTTATCTATTATGATAAAAAATGTCAACATCATTTCATTAATTTAATTTTTCAAAGGAGCTTTGCAATCAGACTAGCTTCTGAGCTATTAAATTCATAACTGTGTGACAGCAGAAACCAATGATACCAGACATAAAGTTGCATGGAATGTAATGCGGTGGGATAATGAATCTCGTGCTTTAGTTACTGGCCAAAGTTGGAGTTGCGGTTCAGCTCAGGTCCTGTTCACATAGCAAAGGGCAATGTGTTTAGGTTGGATGCTCCAAAGTCTTACCCTGCTGTGCTCTGTTCCCAGTTCTCTTCTATTTCCATGCATTTTTTTCTGTTGTTCAGGAGTGTCCTCTATACATAACACTCTGTATATCGATCAACATATATCATTGTAATAATATGTATATCAATGAATGAATGAATGTGATTATTGTTTATAAAAAGCATATATATCAATTAAAAACAGTCTTTTATGGTATTCCAGTATGTCGCAAATTTGGTACAGGAGCCTCATTATGTTTCTCAAAAGGCATATTCTTACCTGATCTAATAGGCACAAATGCGCCAGATAAAGAACGAATTCAAAAACAGTGAACAAGCAGGGTTGTAGAATACAAGGACTTAAGTTCTGAATGACAACATTTTTTCTTCTGAGAAGACTAAATTCACTTAATCCAAAGTACCCAGTAGAAACCTAAACTGAGCAGTTTGAGATTGAATTCTCCCCAAACACATAATCTAAAATTACAGCCCATTAAATCTTTCCTGCAATATGAATAATTTTAATCAGAGGGGTACTTTTGCATTTGTGATGTGTTTCCAGAGTCAGGACTAGAATTTTTTACCAAAAAAAAAAAAAATTACTAAAAAAAACTTTCCAGGAATTTCAATTTCTCTTAGTGATGTTGCTCTATTGACGTCTGGCTCATCACATGAGGACATGCTTTTTCCTAATGAGACTCTCTGTTGAAAGGTGGAATTCTTTCTTCCCTTTTTTTTTGATATATATTTTTTAATGTATGACTGTTTATTATCTAATACAGGGCAGAGAAGAACACGCATAATGTAACAACTTTGAGAAATATCAAAGTAGAGGGTGATAAAATCAAAGAAAATTCTTGTATTATCATAGCATGAGTGAGGGAAACAAATCTATTGTGGATTTTAGCTCCTCTTATAAATATCATCTAAACAAAAGATGGAGTGTTAACATACACTTATATCAAAACTGTATATTGTGTTGTTATGAAGGCTTAGGAACAAGTAGTAGGTTTTCTTGTGCTTTCTTTGAGGAGGTGGAAATAAATCTATCTGTAATGAAAAATGATGGACTCTGTCTTGTAGCCTTCCATGGCTTGGATCCTAGTCTAGGAAAGAAAATTCAATGATTTGTACTGTTTTATGCTATTGAGTGTTTCAGTCCCAGACAGGAAAACGACACATTTCACACATATATTTTGAAGATATTCAGTGACAGTTTTCAAAACCACCTGTCTTCTGTGCAATATCTTCATTGTGTGTTCATATGACCATATTTTTGACCTTCTTTCATTTTTTTATAACTGTGCAAACTGCTTTTCATGAGATATATTGCAGTTTTTTGTTATTTGAAAGTGTATGAAATACATTTTTGTTTCCAAGAGCAAAGTTTCTGTTAGAGCAATGGTTATTTTAGCATGCCATTTCACAGAAAGCTCACATATAAACCAGTTATGCCTGAACTCTTGACTCTACAGCAGTGTAAGATGCTGTAGAGAATATGAGGTTGCTGCTAGTTATGAGGCTAGTTCTGCAATTCCCATTACTTCTTCCATATTTAATCTTTCATTTTATTACTTAACTTTGTAATTAATGGGTCCTAACTTAAAGCCAGCATTTCTCACTCTAAGATGTGCACAACCACTTGTTTTGTTCTATATTTATCTAGTGTAGTGTTTAGTGTCACACAGCCTAGATGTTAGAAGCCTGGCATTGCACTTCCATGGTGCCAAGTATAACTGGTTTGTCGGTAAACATAATTTATTTATATGTAAAGGCTCTGTCCATCTAATGTGTAAGTTTAGAGTTAAATTTGGGCTTTTAAATAAGAACTTTGTAAAAACAGCAGTAAGGTGTCTTTCTGTTCCCAACACTGTAGCTGAAAGATGTTAACTCACCTATATAAAGATAATATAGAAATCGTAGTTAGGTTATAGTCTATTTCATCGACCATGATGAAAAGAAGATAATACGGAAGCCCCGACTCTTTGTGCAGTTTGGAATAGAAAGGCTTTATTAAAGTTAAGTGAACAAAGGAAAAGAGGGGCAATTCACTCATATATTCACAGCATTTAAGGCTGGTAAGGGCTCACTGCATTATTTAATTTGATATCTTTTATATCATAGGTCATTACATTTTATCCATTTACTATTTTATTAAGCCGTATAACTTTTTCCTTTAAGTTTAACAGGTATTTGTCTGAGCATCTCTCCCAGAAGGAAATCTGACTTCATTTGAAAGTATCAGGAGATGAGGAATACACCACATTCTCTTGGTTTATAAGACATAGGTATATAGAAACACCGAATGGTCAAATGGTGTAATTCAGTGGTGTAATGTTTTGTAGCAGATAATCATCTTCAGTATTAAAAATATGTGCAATCTAGTCCATTTGAATTTCCCTGGTTTCAGCTCCTACCACTGGCTCTTGATGCCTTTTTCTTTCTTGTTCAAAGACCCTCAGTCATTCTCTTCCTGAGAAGATGCTTATATCCTTTAATTAAAAACCTCTGGATTTTCTTTTTGAAAGCTAAACATTTCATGCCTTTTGAGGCTGTCACTGAAACTATTTTTCAGGGTCTACTTAATGTCAGGATTGATCTCACCAGTGCTGTTCCAACCAACATCATTTTTACGTAGGCATCCCAATGCAGGCACTATTTTTTTTTAACATTGCAAAGGAATTCTATATTTACTTACTTGTCTACTGCCACCCTTGCACTTTCCTCTAAGATTGTTCCCTGTTTGCAGGTGTGGTGTGTGTCACTTGTTCCCTTAAGTACAATTTTAAATGTGACAGTTTTTAACACATTTTTGATTGAATGGGCCCAGCACAGCAAGTGATCACTTTCTAAGACCATCCTCTCAGCCTCCTCATCTGAGTTACAGACAGATTTTGTAAGTTGAGATTTTTTATTTCTTTAAAATTACTGATGAAAGCAACAGGCTTTGTACCAGTCCCTGCAGAGCACAGATAAAAATGCTCCAATTCAATGTGTGTTCCCTTTAGACAATTTTTTTAGAACTGTCATTTAGACAATTCTTAATCCATTTAACACGTGCACTATTGATATTGTATGGTGCTAATTTTTTAATCAGACTGTCATGAAGTAATAAGTCAAATGCATTAATAAAGTCTAAGTCTATTACATCCATGCTATTACATTCCACATTTATTACAACTAGACTTGTAATTTCATCAGAGAATGAAATCAAGTTTGGCTGACAAGACCTATATTCCATGCAACCATGTTGACTGGCATTAATTATATGCCTATCTTCAACATTTTTTCTTCAGTTGAATGTCATATGAGATGTTCTGTTCTATTGTCCAGGAAAAATGTCAGACTAATCTTTAAAGCAATGCTGCTCATCCAGTTCATTGATCTCTGCTGTGCAATACAACTCAACCAGAGATAACCTGTATCACACACCGCAACCAGATTGCCTTGGAAATCAGATGTTCCTCCCAACGCACATGGTAAAGAAGCTTTCCACTGACATCTATGAGAAATCACTGGAATATTTTTTGACGCTGAGGTTACTTTTGAATGAAATTAAATCAGAATATACTCTCCTGGAATCCGCTTTCTGCACTCCAGCTGTGAATGGCATACAGTCCACCAGAGTGAGTCTGGTCTGGTAATCCCTCCTGAAGTGCTGGTAGTGTAGACGTCTGCAGGTAGAGTGGACATTCAGCCTAACGAGGACATAACGTATACATAGTGAACAAGATAGTAAAGTTTTGCTGTCTCCTTTTGTCCTACAGGCTATAAAATTTTAATTTATTATATTTTTGATGGGTTCTTCAATGTATAATTGAAGGAAGGAGGGTCAGTCAAGAAGGTGCTGCCGGGCCCGGAGCCCCCGTGCTGTGAGGAGAGGCTGCGAGAGCTGGGGCTGCTCGGCCTGGAGCAGAGGAGGCTCCGGGGGAGCTCCCCCATGGCCGTCAGGACCCGCAGGGAGGTGCGGAGAGGCCGGAGCCGGGCTCTGCTCGGCGGTGCCCAGGGCCGGGCCCAGAGGCCCCGGGCCCAGCCCGGAGCCCCGGCGGCTCCCCCTGCCCCTCAGGCAGCACCGCTGGGCCGGGCGGGTGCCGGAGCCCTGGCACAGGCTGCCCCGAGAGGGGCCGGGGGCTGCTCCTCGGAGAGCTCCCCGAGCCCGGGGCCGTGGGGCTGGGCACCCTGCTGGGGCAGGGGGGGGACAGGGGCGCCCAGGGGTGCCCCCAGCCCCAGCCATCCTGGGGGGCTGGGGTTCTGTGAACAAAGTGCCAGTAATAGTGGATTTGCTGCTAAAAGGGTTTGGCAAACAAAGTAAGAACTTACAGCTACACCACGTGCATTTTAGATACTTGCAAATAAGAAACAATTTACTAGTTGTTTCATAGATTTTTAGAAAAATATGCTCTTTTTTTTTTTTTTTTTTTCAATCTGATAATCTATATTTTAAACATATTCAACTAGTTCTACTTAAAACCACTACTGAATCTCTGGGAAGAAATTACCAGTAACAGCCTTTTAACCAGTAACAGCCCCAGTGCCCTTTTTCACTGTGGGCTCACTTCTTCACTTTCACCAATTTTCACTGTGGCCTTTGTTCTCTTTATTTTGAAACCACAGAGTAAAAACTTCAGTAACTGTGATAGTCACCAGAAACATGTTTCACAGCAGACTCATTGTTCCATTAGCAAATTTTTTTCTTTTTAAATTTTCATTTACTGTGTCATTCATCTGTCCTATCCCAAAGCAACTAAATAAACTTTTAGAAAATTCTCTCTTCGGATGTATGTACCGCCTTGTAGCTGCAGTACTTGCTACCTTCTGCAGGCACTAGAAGAGGCCTTGGATCTTTCGATCTTTTTCAGGCAGAAGTTTCTAGCAGTTAAACCAATGTTTATTTAGATTAACAACTGCAGAATTGGCCCATGGTGATAAACCAGTTTCTTGCTGTATAGGACTGACATATATTTTAGCACAGCTGTATAAAACAGTGTGGATCACACTGAGGAAGTTAAGCATTATGTTTTGTAAAGCAGTGAATCAGAAATTCACAGTGGATAAGGAGCCAAACATAATCTCTTATTTCAATGCTGACAAAGTCATTAGTGTTTTGGGAAACATAAAGAAGGTGAAAAAACAGTAGCCACATGTTGGTGCCATTTTATACCTGATATATTTTATTATCTTCCAAACAATAGGACAATCACCCCAAAAAAACTGAATAGTGGCCAGAAAATGATGAGTTGCAGAAGGAGTGTGCAGGGACTGGCTGCTCACCATCTCTTCACGCCAAACAACCACAGGCTTTTCAGATTACTAAATATGAGCCTGCTCCAGAGAAATTCCCTTGTCTGTGTTAGGTGGGAAGTCAAATAATATTGCCATAAAGGACCCTTCTCTTAAAAAAAATCTGTTGGTGTATGGTTATTTCCATTCGTTTCACCTTCATTACTTTAAAGGTAAAAAAATAAAAGTTAAAAAAAGAAAAGATAAAAAGATCCCCAGACTGTGGGTTCTCGGTGTGTTCGTGTGTAACCTGTTTGTTTATTTAACACACTGCTATTTTACAGAGAAGCTGGAGATGTTATTAGCGATATCTACAAAATAAAAATTCCCAGGGTGGTTTGGAGAAGCAGGTGCTCAAAAGAGCTATTACTTTTTCATGTAATACTTTGCATATTCACTAGGGCCTAGGCTTTAGCTAGCGCAAATAGTTTCAGCTCCGAAATCGATAAGCTCTGAAATGTGCGTCAGCTGAAAATCTGCTGCCCGTTCCTTTCAGTTATATTTAGACATTCACATTTGTGTCAGAAAATATGAAGCTGATGAAAAGTGTGTTGTACAAAAAGGGAAAACTGTAGACAAGTGCTGAAGCTGAGAGTCCAGTTCTTAGCTTCGGTGTTTGGGCTGCAATCGCCTCAACGCCAAAGTGCTTGAGCCATAAAGGTGCTGCCTGCAGAATACAGGGACTGAGGGGCATGGGCTGCCCGCAGCCGTGTGTCCAAGCAGTGGCTCATCCCAGCTGCCCGCTGGGGATTTGCCATGGACGGTGCTGAGCCTGGACACAAGTCTGGGAACTGCACAGGCCAGTGCTTGGCCGGTACTACGCTGACCATGTAGCAGTGCGGGTGAGGAAATCCCAGCGCCCGTGCCTTGGTGGGATTTATTGGCATGGAGCCGCGGTGGAGTCGGCAGCAACGAGCTGGGTTCCTGGGTTACCTGTTGTTTGGGGGAAGGGACGGATGCTTCAAGATGAGATTCCAAATGGGTGGTGCATCAGCTATTACTTCTAAGAAAGCATTTAGAAACCTCTGCGGGAGCCTGGTAGCTTTGCCCTTTGCCAAGCTCTGGTGCCTTGTGCTTTCCAAGACTTAAAACCCTGTAGAGCATCTCCTGGATTTAGGCCCCTTATTTCATTGGGTTAAGAGACACAAGCCCTTTTTATTAAATAAGTGGGACGTGAGGGAATAGTTTAGGCATTGGTTGAACTTTCTAACCTAATTCAGCCAGGGCTGGACTAGCTGGAGAGGCCCATGTGCCACGTGGCAGTGCCATAGCAGCTGGGTGGCTGGGTATTCACAGGTGAAGTGCTTTGCAGCCAGCCCTTTGAAGTTGTTCCACTTTGCAGGTAATAATTAAATGCTTACTGGATGCAGCAACTTGAAAAGAATGAGTTCGCTTCTATAATCCGTTGGCTTGAGCACTCACCTGGGAGATGATTAAGAAGGTGAAAATCTAAACACTATTAGGAAGAAAAAAATTGAAAAGAAGCACCGATGTGTCACTCAGATGTCTTTTTTCCACTGCTCTTTACAGGAACGTTTTTGCCAGAGTTTGAATCCCCACTGAAAGAGCTCGCTGTAGCTAATCCTCTGAGAGTGGCTATGTTTTCTAAGTGGGAAATGGATATAGGATAAACAGACAATCTGCTGTTGGCACACAGCCCTCTCTGCTATGGTGTAATAAAGTCTTATCATCTCCAGCGAGGTTCTTCTATGGCTAAGCTCCTTCTAAAGCTGAAGGAGAACTGAGCACCATAACTGGAAATCCGATAATGGCACCTATAAATAAAGGATTTCTATTTGCCCATTTAACAGCAAATTAAATTATAGTGAGTGATTCGATAAATTATTGAAAAAACATGGTTCAAAGTTTGAGTTTTTTTGAGAGGGGGCTTCTAGAAATATTCATACTTGTTAAAACTTTTGGAACTTAAAATGAAGCATGCTTTTACTGTGGAATATTAAAAATCAGCTAATTAAAACCAATAGGTGATCTGAGGACACCATGACTCTGGCTTAATATAAATGAACGTTTCATGATAAATTCTGAGAGCTGGATATTACTGAGAGAATAGCATCCATCACTGATCAGTTTAAATTGTTTCAGCTGTTCAGTGTTAGCTGGTTCAATTTCTTGTTGAAAAATGTACAGCTTTTTTGAGACTAAATGGGTTTATTGTTTTTCTTTGATTACTGCCTCTCCATTTTAAGAAATCTTACAAAGAAGATTTGATTAGAAATATTTCCTTTCTTTTCTTATTTTTTTTGTGTTTTACAATACAGAGGAGTGGTTAGATCTTTTGATGCCTGCTCTGTTCTTTTGGTGCTGCAGTGTAGCAAACGTATGAAATCCAAGCTAAAATGTGATCATTCTGTTTTTGTAGTCAAACTTAAGCCTAATGCAAAAAGTGAACTAAGAAGGCAAACAGGGAGAGCCCAATTTTGGTTTATTTTCGTCACTTTTCCTGCAGCTGAGTTGTGTTCAGCACCAGTGGGCTGCCAGTTTCCATGTGCTGCTCAGGGTAACGTTGGGCTATCGATTCCTTGTTGTAAAGCACATTGTACCTGAAGAGAGATTGTGCCTTTTCTTTTCCTCTGTCCCCTGATACTATTTTCTATCCATGCTTCTTCCAGGAAAGCTTGTGGTTAATCTGTCCCACATGAAGCCTTTTACCTCTCCATTTGCTCACGTGTACCCAGTTGATTGGTATGGTTTCAACTAAAATTGTTGGGAAGTAGGAGTGCTCACCACAAATGACAAAGATTGTTCTTTGTGGAAATAGCTGCGCCATATTCTGAAAGAAAATCCACTGGGTTGTGGAAAAGCTTTGAGGAAAATTAAAGGTGAATCTGATAAGACTAGCAGATATTAGCTCCTTGCTTTTCCTCCGAGAACGAATATTGATTTTAAATATGCTCTAGGTTCTAACAGTCTGTTAGCCACACATCTGAGGATTTTTTTTTTCTTGAGGTCAGGCTATAGTTCTTGGAGTAGCACTGTTATTTCCTTATTCAGAGGAAAAGAAGAAAGCTGATTCTTTGAACTTCTGGATTAGTCAGAGCAGACAGTGTTGACAAGATGTAATTGCTGCTTCAACTGAGAGGAAAGGTAATGCTTCTGTTGTTTTGAAGTTCTTGAAGAAACTCTCTTGTGATCTAAAGCTACTCATCTTAGACAAGCAATTTGCTCCTGAGTGGTAAGAACCTTTCATAAGTTTCACATTGGCTTAAAAGAAATTGAAGTCAGAAGCCACTCCTTAATCTCTTTTTAGTTACACAAAGTAGGTTTAACAAAGCTGGGCAATCCACTGTCCATTTGCTCTCCTGCTTTATCTCAAGCAACAACAAAATTCCCAGCCTGGTCTTCATCTAAGGCAAAATACATTATTTCCCCTGATAGTCTATAACCAAAACCATAGAATCGTCTAGTTCAAACCATGGAATCTGGAATAAGCTCCTTCCCTGACCTAAGCTGGCCGTCAGTTCACACCATAATATAGAAAGACCATTTCACTTTATTATCAAGCGAATTACCTCTGACTTTTACTTTTGTTCTACTAAATGTATGATCCCTTTCTGTTAACCTGCCATCAAAATTTGCCTTCAGATAATGAGTTGCTTCTACTGTCTTCAATAGGCATAGTGCATATGAAAAAGGAATTGGGCCATTGTTTGCCTGGATTGTGTCGTGGTGGACAGTGACATGGCTGTAGCTACGGGTTACATATAACTCGCACGTTTTTGCCTTTTAATCTCAGTGAGCCTATCTTTGTTGTGTTGTGAAGCACACTAGATAGAAAGCAATTTGATTTTATCAACATTTTCTTTACAGGTATCCCAGATGTGTCCCCTTTTACTCCTCTGTGTTCTAGGCTAAATTTAATCCTACTCTTCAAAATCTCTTTTGATTGCTAGCCCACCCCTCTGTGCCTCATTTAAGTTTTCTTCATTTCATGTGGCCCAATTAACTGATAAAATGCTGTCATACTTTTCCCTGATACATCTCTTGAATATGTCCTAGCATTCTTTTTGTTTCTTTCCATTATTTTTTTTTCCAAATTTCTCTTGGTACCAAATTGGTATTTTCACTGAACACTCTTCAGTTACTCATAGACTCTGATTTTTCTTACTTGGTGACAGCTAATTCAGAACCCATCAGTGGGCTAGATTCAGCTGGTTGTTGCACTGCATGAAATTCCAGTCAATTCTGTTGAAGGTGGTTGAGTAAATCCAAAATTTATGCCAGTGTAAATGAAATCAAAACCTGGCATAGTCTGAGCAAGTAGTCTATTATATCCCCACCAAAAAGCAAATCTCACTGTCCAGTTTACTTTTGTTGAATATTTCCTTGTTATGATTTAAATGGAGAATAGGATATATATTTTTTCCCACCCATGGAGTTATTATGACAACCGAAAATAGCTACATTTATAAATTCTTCATGTGTGCTTTTGTAGCACTCGGTACCATGGACTCACCCTGCGACGTCTGAGCGCTCATCAATCTAACTTAATTATAACTGAAGAAAATTATGTGGCCAGATCCTTTATATTTTATGAAGCTGGATCTTTCAATAATAGTATGTGTTTAGATAGATAAAGAATGAAAAAATCGGAGCCATAAGGTAACTGAAAAATAGGAATAATGTATTTGAATGTGATGTAATACTTGATGATTTTGCTTGAACGCCTCTGCTGTCATAAATTCCATCAGGCTTTCTCTGACTCTTTTTAATGCCCGTTGGCACCAGTAGGTTGGATGATGTGAAATTTTGATTTTTTTTGTGTGTGTGATCTTGTGTAAAAACACTCTTGAATTTTGCTTTTATAAACAATTATTTTATCCATATCTCACCACATGCCAGGTGAAGCCTAGTTTCCTATGAAACAGACAATGTAGATGTTTAAGTTATAGATGTATATGTATAATTATGTATAATGGTTGAAGATGTAGATATATAATTCTTATTTTAATGTTCCATTTAGAATAGTTAATAATGTTTAACTAGTTGTCAGGTACAAATATTTAAGAACTATTCAATTTTTTCCTGAAAGTTGACAAACTACTCTAATAAGACGACTGTCTTACGTTGCCTTTCTAGCTAGTTTCTTTCATGATGGCCTTGTCCAAACTTGCAGATGTCTTAGAGCTGACACGTATATAAAACATTCTATATAAAACATTCTGTAAAGAGGCTTAAATGCAAATGATGGTAAATCAAAATGTGTTTAAAAAATAAAAAGGGAAACAAAGAATTGTGCTTTGGATCTCAATATAGAAAACTGGGCATGCACTAGCTAATTCTTGCTAATAACATCTGATTTTATTTTGTCTTTTAAGGTAAAACTGGTCACACAGAGGCTGTACGAGTAGTATATCAGCCAGAAAATATCAGCTTTGAGAAACTGCTCAAGGTCTTCTGGGAGAATCATGACCCGACACAAGGTAGAGTGATGAGTGAGCCAGTATTTAATTATCTTACTAATTACAGCTGGGATAATTAGTGTTTGAGCTGCATGGAAGAGATGAACCTTGAAATCACACTGGAGCTCAAGAATATGATTGCAGACATTTATTGACAGAGAAAGAGAGGAAGAGAGAGAATGAGAGTACAGAAACTCACAATACCCCTCCTCCTTTACAGCTGTCTGTGCTGGGAAAATTCCCACAGAGAGGCACAGTAGACAATAGAATTTTTTTCAGCTTTGATTATGACAATTTCTTCTGTAATACTATCTTTTGTCTCTTAAATTAAAGCATATTTCTTTGCAGCTTCAGAGCTGACCATTTTATCTGTGCTGAGGACCTTTATCCTTCATAAATTTTTTTGTTTGTTTGTTATATTTTCCAGTGGCAGTGACTATCTTTTATGTTTAGGAAAAAAAAAAAAAAAAAAAGATGTAAGAGGTGGCATGTTGAGGCACCAGCAGAGCATTCTAGCTATTTGCCTTATTCAAACCTTTTGATTTAATTTATCTTTCTTGGAAGAGGTTTTGTGATGCCATTATACACATCTGTGCAAACATAAATGGGAAACTGTGTTGAGAAAACATTTTACATGTTTATATAGTTTCAATAAACATCATGCTTTCCAGCATTTTCCAGAAATATTACACACAGTAACTCATTTCAATATTTTAACAGCTATCATAATTATGCCACTTGTTACCACATCTGGGAACAAAAAATGCAGATGATACCTACAAAATACAATACCATCCGGGGAAGCAGTACCTCTGAGAAGGATCCAGGGGCTATTGTAGATAAATGTCTTCCACTGAGCCCAGAGTGCAACGGAAAGACAAAAAATGGCTATTGCATCTCCTGCCTATATGAACAGTGAAGCCTTAGTCAG
Source organism: Anser anser (assembly GCF_964211835.1). Classification (NCBI taxonomy): domain Eukaryota; kingdom Metazoa; phylum Chordata; class Aves; order Anseriformes; family Anatidae; genus Anser; species Anser anser. The sequence continues at coordinate 2,823,443 of NC_139722.1, forward strand.
GGGGAAAGTGTTTCCTGGGGGCAGCCAGTAAAATCTCAGACCATTTTGTGTAGTTTCTGTGTTGACATACTAAGAATTATATAGAGATATTGCTGGGGATTCAAAGAAAAGACATAAAAAGGATGTAGAGCCTAAAATACTGGCCTGGTCCTGTGAATAAACACATTCAACTCATTGAGATATCACACTTGATGCCTCATAGTGGGGTTGACAATCCAACCACTGGCGAGCCAGGATGAGATTCAGTAGCTGGAAATTGAAGTTTCAGAGTTTCGGCATGATAAAATAGTTTTGCAGCTAGCGGTGTAATTAAGCATTGGAGTCTTTTTCTATCACCATCATTCTGAGGCTTTAAGATGAGGTCATTTATCATCTCACAAAAGGTGTTTGATTCAGTTCACGAGAAGAAATTCAATGTCTGTGTATGAAGCATGATGGCCTGTACTGGGATCTGTTGATTTATGCACCTCCCTGATCAACCCCTTCCTTTACACTTGTGTCAGAACAATTTGCCTGCACCATCCTTGAAGCTCTCGCAGCTCTGCTTTAAGACTGTCCATCATGCTTCAGGGCCTTTGTGGTTTGCTTCTAGGGATCAGGAGGGAAGTTTTACTCCACCTTATCATTGGTTGGTTTTTGGTCTTTTTTTTTTTTCTTTTGTTCTTTTCTTCTTTAGATTGTCAGGGATTAGCCATAACCAGATGCTGGCATCTTAGTAATGGGCTGCTTGTTTTGAAGTAGCACAGAGAATCCTATTTCTAGGTAATTGGTCCATGTGTCTTGTTCACATGCTGGGATTCATCCTCATTGCCAGAGCTGGGAGCTAACAACCAGGACTATAACAACCAGCAGCATGAGGAATGGATTTCTGCTGCAATGATTTGGGAAACTACCATTCTCTGTCATTTTTGTAGTCTTGGCTTTGACAGCGCATGGTTAGTCTCTGCCTGTGGCACACATGCGGTAGGTTGGTCTCTAGAGGACTTCAGTGCTTTGCATTGATTGAAGTACTTGTGCTGGACTTAATGGTATGTGGGCGAGGTGTAGTAGTTGTTACACATAGGTCAGACCAGATGAACTGGTAATTCCTTCTGGCTTTAAATAAAGTAATATGATGAGATTATATCTTTGTATTCACTTTGAATCCTCCCATAACTGAGGTTCTAAATAGTTCCAGTCTCTGCTTTCAGAAGAAGGTTGGATGCTGGCAGATGTATGATTCTCTTCTTGATTTCTGGCAACTAGGGAAACATCACCTAATTAGCCTGGGCACAAAGCCACACTAATGTGGCTGTATTCCTTCTGGGATGTAAGCTAATATCTCCACATGACACTGCGCTGTGTAGATACCCAAGTCATTCACAGCTACCTCAGGCATCTACGTGGCACTGCACTGCGTGGTCTAAACATGGCTAAGCCTTTATCTAAGCTTGGTTCTGTAGAATTTCAACATGGTTCTTCAGTAATAACTTGGAAAAAGTGAGAACATCACTTTCTGCATGGAGATGTTGGCCGTCACTAAAGCTTTTGTGTCCTCCAGACTTGGCTGATGTGGACAGATTGCTTTACCTATGCATGTTTATGGTTACTTAATGCTAAATTCTGTTCAAGGCCTTTGTAAAGTTCTTTACATCTCTACAGCCTTTCTTCATTTGAGAAAGATAAACCACAAGGTCCCAATTTCAAGTTTCTTTGTTCTATAAGATAGGGATGGTATGCTTATATATGTTTTTCAAGTTTGCACAGTTAGCAGTAGGAGATAGGTAAGGTGGAACTGTTTCTTCACCTTGATTTATACCTACTCCCTGCTTGTATCTTGCTATGGGAAATGTGGTTTTATGTAAAGATACTGAAAGTGAAAATTATCTCCCTGACCTAAGATATTTTTTTCTTTCCTTAAATTCAGCTGTGTGCAAAGTCTTACTTAGCCAGCCTAACATGAATGCAGCTCAGTCTGTCAAAGAGAAGGTGTTTACTAAGCAGTTAAATTAGGGAGATTTCTTATTCATGAAATTCAGCACACTCTTTAGATGAATCCAATGTCTCATACAGCCAGCAAATATTGGACTTTTTGAGAATAGTGCTCACTCAAAAGTATAAAAGCTTTGTCTGTGGCACTGCCTTATCTTTCCCCCAGAAGTCAGGTTAATGCCATCTAAGCCCTCCTACCCCCTGCAGAGACAATGGACTTGTCTAATTGTTATAATGTCATTAAACATAAAATATGGAAATATTCATATGTGTTGTTTCAGATTCTGTTGCAATTAAAGACCTTTCAAATATCAATCTAGGTGGTACCAAGTTGCTAAAGAGTGCAGACTGGCAGTCCATTCATTATTGTAGGAGCATATTAATATTCAAAAGTTCCTGCTTTCCAAGCAGTTGGACCTCCTGCCTTCAAAATGAGGCTGACATCTCACTGGGATTCAAAGTTTCTCTGGGAGGCAGCCTGGCTCTTGTTTCATGAAGCTCTCGAGTCTGAGTATTATACAGAAGTCTACTGAAAAGCAGGAACCTTTGATCAAGTCAAACAGTCTATGAGTTGAAAGAGATTCTCCCAGATGAGCATCTCCTAAGTGTGGGGCCCTGATAAAGTCCTCCTTGACTATTAATTTAGGCTGTATTTTATAATTCATTACATTTGGGATACTGAAAAAGCAACAAACAAACCCCTGACTTCTGCCAAGTGACATATGGTTGTCATCTCTGTTCAGCCTCTAATGCACAGACCAGAATTCCTTCTCTCCTAGGAATAATCTTATCTATAAGAGGATTGCTCTGTGTAGCTCTAGAAGTGCTTGAGGTGGTTGCTTCTTTGTGACCGATACTAAAAAAAGGAATGAAAGTGGTGTGCTGAAAATACTGCGAAAGAATCTTATGGCTATTCGCTTTGTGCATCATGTATCTTTGTAAAGTTTACAGAGGCATAGGGCAGAATCGGTATTGCCCTGTTTTTGCACTAAAAGGGCCATTCTCAGAGTCTTCCAGATTTGTAAGATATAAGATTGTCTCCTTCAAACTGCATCCTTATGGTTCTGCTGCGTGTCTAGAGGGATGTGGACTTTCAGGCCATCAGTTTGTCTGCATTGTGCCTCAGCCTATGGTTTCGTGATTGCTTTAAGCCAATCCTTGTCTTAGCTGATGGGAGAAAGAGCAATTTTCTTCCGTCTCCTTGACCTGTCTGTAGGATGCCACCTCTTTCTTTGTGTGGACACTGGCAGTCACAAAGTTCTCGGATCAAGCTGAAAGCTGACCCTGCACGAACTGCAGTGTAGCTTTCAGCCAGGACTCGCATTGCCAGGAGCAGGGCTGCTGGTGGGACGGCCCTTCTGGCACTAGCACTGTCCGGCGGCATGTGAGCCAATTGGGGAACCCAACCTTGCTCATGTTCGGGGAAGAAGATGTCATATTTTTTCTGATCAGAAAGTTTGGCCACTCTGTGGGGAGTCTATTTCTCCAAGCCTTTGGAAAAATCTATCTGATACCAGAGGAGTCTGTCATGGTGCAAATGTGATTCCCGTTAAGTGTCCTATTGTTCATAATTACCCTGATCCTGTGTGAGGTTGAATTCCTACATGTGTCAGAGATTTCAGCCCTATCCAAAGCAGCTTTAAAGATTCGTTGCTGCTTGCAATAGCTGAACGTGTCTTTTTAGCAGAACACAAAGCAAATACTATTTCCTTCTCTTTAAAACATGTTTGGGGCAAAAGCAAAATCCACTCACATCCTTAGCTCTCTCCTGTCTTGAATATAAGCCAAAACTGATGCTCGTTTTGGTAGTTCTGCTCCCTGTCTTTATCAAGCATACTCAGTCCTTCCCACCCACAAAAAATAACAGCTACACCTACAGTTCTTTGGGGTGAGCCTCTTTATACACAGGTTGTATCCTTTCTCATTGCTGCTTCTGGGCTTTTGGTTATAATTCTGATACAGCAGAAGGAGCAGAAGGGAAAGGCAGGACTCCATACCTTTGGCAGTGGGGTGAAGAGCAAAGATATTCATGGCCACTACGGCCGAGGAGATTATGAAAAATTGCTTTTAGCCATATTGATTCTTTGAGTATGGGCACGCAGAAAACCAAAGTTACTAGTAAGTAATCTCATTTGTCCTTTCCATCATGAAGTCCTTATCTTGCCTGTGTTTGTACAGGAAATGTAAGCAGAACTGGTATTTTTCCAGCAGTTGAGGACCATCTGTACTACAACAAACTCATCACCCGCCAGATTCATTCAGAACACCTCTTAGTCCATATGTCTTGTGTATCCACGATAAAGAAGAGATGTATGAGCTGTTTCTCCTCCCTGTGACCTTCCAAATAGTTTGGCATTTAGCCTTAGTGCTGATACATGAATTCTCCAGATTAATATCTGGTTTTCATTGTGCTGACCCATTTTAGTTGCAGAGGGTATATTTATTTCTCACCAGTTCTGAAGGACTGTACTTTTTTTAGACATTGCATAAGGAATCTATCATCTGCAAATAATTAAAATTAGACACTAGAAATGACATTGTATTGCTAATGAGCAGATGTGTCTACTTATACCAGTGGAAGAACAGCTGTACACATAAAAAATGCTATAGCGACCCTAAACCAGCATTATGCATTCTGCTACAGGCCTGTAACTTCATTTAGAGATTAAAGGGAAAAAATAATCTCTCCATGTAAAGTATAACCTTTTTTTTTTTTTTTACATTTCTGTATCTTCCTTTTATAATTTGAATGAAATTTGCAAGTCTCAGATTAAAGCACAAAACACCTTTGTCTTGTATTTCAAATGTTATTGAGACCTAATAGTTTCTGCATTATTGCAAGGTGTAACAAAAAAACAGTAGAAATACAAATATATTGCCACCAGACGTATTAAATATATTCAAAATAGGATTACAGACCCCTGAGGGAGCCACTCCTGGTCCCATACTCTTCAATATTTTCATTAATGACGTGGAGGCTATAGTGGAGAGGATACTAATTAAATCTGCGGTAAAGATAATGCTAGAAGGCTCTTGGAGGAAACAAATAAAACACGGCTCTGTGTTGATAAATTAAAAAAGCCATGGAAATTGATATACTGAGATAAAAACAGATAAATGTATATTGGTTCGTGCAGAAGTGAATACTCAATAGTAATACGCACTCTATGAATTGTTTGATAGAAGAGTCCTCTATTACCTTCACATCCTTCTAACTCCTGCTGTTAGCAATGAAGTTTCAATGGTGCTACACAGTAGACTGGTTCCTAACAATCTCTCCAGCAACCAATTTAGTGGACCCTTGCCCATAATCAGTTCCTAAATACCTGTGGTCTATACTTTTTGCAAAGTAGTGAAGATACTCTTTGCCGTTGGTGCTTCACCACCACTGCATTTTTTGGATGCAATATCCTTTATTCCGTGATCTGAAATACCTAATGTTACATTGCTCCCATTCTTTGCCCTTTCTCTAGAACTGAATATGCATTAAAAATAAATACTTTTTACTTGGCGGTTTTGCATCCCCAGGAATTTCAGCTGTCATGACCTTATTTGCATATTAGACTCTTTTTATACATACAAATTAGAATGGACTTTTTCTGACCTAAATTTCCAGTTAAGGAGCTGTTGTTTTTCCATGTCGTGGTGAAAAGCTGAGATTTGACTTTGCGTCTTTTGCAATGAAGGGGAGTCTTAGCCAGTGCAGCGGTTGCTGAGATGGCTGAATAGTTTGCATTACGAAGTGAGTGTTGCTGAATCAATTCTGGCTCAAGGGCAAAATTCTTACCGGGCTCTGATTCCTTCTTCATTTTAAACCACTTCTAGCTTATTTATTTCATATATGGCAAAGATGTGTTATTTAGTTCTCCAGAAATACTGGAAACTAACTTTACCTTTCAGTTTTGCTAAGGTCGGGACAATGGTGACTTGATGATGAGAAAAGCCATGGCATCTGTCTTTTATTCCACTGAAGATGACACTGTGTCTGTTACGCTGCAGTAAACATGCACCTACCACTCACCTGAAGGGATTCCTTTTGTTCATAATTTCCGTACTGCTAAGAACAATTGGAAAATGCTTTTATTCTGCTACAATCTTCCTTGGGGTCACTTCTGTATTATTTGTCAATTATAGTATAGCTATGGTTGTAGTAGATGAAAGGAAGAAGAGGAAGGGAAGAGGAAGGGGATCTTCATTTTAGTGCAGCTTTGTTCATTTGTTCGTGAAGTTCTGAATGAAAATCCAGACTTCTCAATGCTTGGCTGTCATCAGGAGCTTTCAAATATCCATGAAATCAAAGGGTATGTGGTGTGAATAACAGCAGCTAGATTTGCATGAGCATTTACACAATTAGAAAAGAGCAACATAAGAAGGTCTTTTTCTGCAGAATTTTGTGATGGACTGTTCCAATCTTTATACTAGGAAAGCAATACAGAAAGTTTAAACAAAATAGTACCAAACATTATTTTCTTCTTCAAATAACCCACTAGTGAATTTACTGTACATGGGTCTAGAAATCTGAGGCACTGAAGCATGACATCATTAATCATAGTTTATGGTGATTATTAGTAGGCTTTTAATCTTTGTTTTCATGTATAATTAGGTACAGGAGGTCAAAGCTGACTCTCTTCTAAACAACAATATTTTCAGTGAATGACTGTTTTTCTCTGTCTGCAATTTTCTCTTGCATATTTATAAGAGCATACTTGTCTGTGTTTTGAGAGAGCAGTGTCCCATGAGTTTATCTGCTGATAAAAGCAAATGACAACACTGTTACTTTTATTATCTCTAATTATTTTTATTACTATCGCAATAACACCTGGTGGATCGTAGTAGGTTTAGATTCATACTGCTAACACATGCCAAAATTTAGGCATGAAATTAGTGAGTAACAGATAAATGAAGAGAAAGGAGAAGGCACATAAAGAAAACAATAAGAAATCTGTGTGATTCCATAGCTGAGCTCTGTATAGTGTATGATCAGAATTTCTGCGTTTTTTAATTATGTTTTCTCACATGATCAGTAGTCGTCTAGCTTTTTGTAAGCACTGCAACAGAGCTAATCTCTGAAGAAGAGACACAATGAGGGCTCAACACCAATGCCTAACGAGGAACATATATTGCCACATTGGATTCTGTGTGGACTTTGCGTATCTTCCTACTGTGCTTTAGGAAGTGTGGGGCTCCCATATGCTGTGTGTCTCGTCCTCCAGTCTCTTACAGGTATCTGTGCTCTATGCATTTATTCAGTGTTGTATACTATCAGTATCTTAGATCAGATTTCTCCGACCACCATAGACGTGTCAGGTGAGATAAAGCTTGAGGTAAAGCCACCTAAATGTAGATGTTTCCATAGGCACGGAGTGTCTCATCTTCCATGAGAGTCAGTGGAAGTCTGGTCAACACAGCTGACTCACCCCAAATTAGGCATCTGTGTTTGGGCAGCTTTTGGTTGCCTAAACCTGCAACCTTAATTCCAGCTGTATCAGTTGCATTCAGTACTGTTAAAAGATACTACTTTCACTTCTGTCCCAAGTTCATCCAAGTCTAAAAACTTGTCAAAAACTAATCGTTTAACTTTTGATTAAAGTTAAGCAAAAAAATAATAAAAAAAATCCCCTACAGTAAAATTGATGCCATTAAGGATGAATCATGTACATATTCACCATTCCATTTGCCTGTTCTATCCACTAGTGGTAAAGATGTATTTTCAATTAATAATTAGAAATGGATTAAAATTCCCATCTTCCAGTAGCATTTAATACTTTGTGACATTCATAAAAAAATAACTTACGGTTTTACGTGGGCTCAAGTAGATCATGCATTTCATTCAAAGTTCAAAGAGCATTCCAAAATGCATTTAAGCAATGTTCTGTCTGAATTAATAAGTAAGCATATAGGGAACTCTTCTTTCAAAGTCTTCTTTCTAATTGTGTAAAATACTTGAACTGTCTTGAGAAGCAATTTGATGCATTTTATATCTATAGAATAATAATGCTAATAACAAGTGAAGACAATTGGTTAAAGATAGAGCCTCAGTGGATATACTACCATTATTTTGCTTTTGTTGTAGTAGTGTGTTGGCCATCTGTTGTGGGAGCAGACAAGATTTCTTGTTGCAGCAAATTTGTAGCAACAATTCATCCCATTCCCACAAAATGTCATTAATAAAAAGTGATGGAGTGTGTTCTCCTGTGTGTCCATCAGTACTCTGGGGTGTGTTATGGCATTAATGAATCTGATGTCTGAAAAAAATCTCTTTACTTCAAGAGCTTCTGGTATTTCATCGAGTGAGTGTTGTATTGACTGTCATCAACAACTCTTATTAACACTAGTGTTGGCAATGTGAAGTAATTATTTTGTGATGTCTTTGCCCTTGGTGATACTCAAAACTGAAGAGGACAAGGCCAGCCTCCTCTAGCTGACACTTCTTTGGGCAGAGGGGTTGGACTAGAGACCTCCACAGGTTCCTTCCAACATCTGCAAATCTGTGATTCTGTTTTACCTTCCAAGCTACACCAGAGAACTGTGTAATCTTGTGGTTTGATGAAGATTAAAGACAAAAAAGTACTTTTCATCGGACATTTTTGTAGCTGAAGTAAATTTTTAAAAACGTTGTTTTAGCCATGATGTTCTAAGAACATATGCAAGTCAGAAATTTTAGGGAAAGCTGGTACTTTGTCTTGATTCCAAGGCAAAAGGGGAAGAACAAAACTGTAGTACTTCTTGGCACTGAAAACCTTCAGTATTGAAAGCTTTGTAAACCTTGTTTTCTATTGATAGGATGAGTTTCCTTTAATATGTACAAACTCATTATTGTATTGTGACCTTCTGAAGAAATGCTTTTATATTTCATTTATCCTTCCTGCACCCCAGCACCTTGAAAATCATCAAGAACTCTCAATCCACAGCACTGTAACTAACTCTTTTTCTATTAACATTTTTCTCCGTTAATCATATGCTATAAAGAGTTTTACTTTCCCTTGGCAACTTTTAAACTGTATGGATGTAATCATTACAGTGAGTGATGACATCAAGCCAGGGTGACATGGTGCAATTGATTTTTACTAAATAATTATATGATGAGCTGGAGGAAGGAGTTTTATTAGTCTTAACTCAGCAAGCATTGATTGGGGAAAAGAAAATGACCAATCAGTACATCAGGTTTCTGTGGGTATAAGAAAATAAGTGACAGCTGCAGAAAAGTCTATAAATCACAGAAAAAAATTATGATAAAAATAAGAGCTATGAACTGCCCTTTAAAATTTCACTGGGTGGCACAGAAGAGAGTAACAGACTTTAGTCATTTATCTCCATTATACTTGGGATCCTCTGAGAATAGCAAGGTTGACGAATGATGCCATTACATTTTTTTATTATTTTTAAATGGAGAGAAGATAAGAAGTGTTGTATAAGTATTGCTTTCAAGTCTTTAGAGGGTTGAGTCTTCAGAAGAAATTCCTGATTTAGCCAAAGAAATAAATAAAGTATATTTTGCGTCAGCCTTCTGTAGGAAATATATTCAAAAATCACTCTTTGGGAAGAATCTTCTCGTATGCAATGAATTCTCCATTTCTAAAGAAAATAATAATAATAATAATAAAGTATTGTTCTGGGAAATACGTGCTTTTATTAATGCTTTGGATTTACCTATTACTTATTGACCTTAAGATACCCTGAAGTTAGATAGGAAGGACAATGACCTACCTAAACAGCAGCACAATAAAAACTCAAAGTTAGCATAACAGCAGGATAGTTGCTTTAAAGGAGCAATTCTTTGGCCCCAACCAAGAAGACACAGTAGCTTTCACAAAGAATAGAAACTATGAAGGAAAAAGCACCGAGTAGCTGCATCAAGACAGGGAATTTTTCAGTTGTTCTGATCATTCGAGTCGAAGAAGAACTAGCATTTGCTACTTTGATACCAACAAGATCCAGAACAAAGTCATTCCTACGGAGGTGCTTCAGCTGATATCAGTGTTGGTAAGAGGGCTTTCTAGAGCCATTTATTTCATATTATCTGTTATTTATATTATCTCTATTTTATTATCTATATTTTGGCAGATAATAATTTCTCCAGTGGCAGTCTGTTTGCGTGTTTGCATTACGCGGCACTCTCAACCTGGGAGTTGTTCCTTTTGCAGAAACTGTGATAGCATCACAACTCCCTGTCCTTTCCACCTACCATCCATTTTGTGGCCACAAATTTCTGTTTCTCCTAGTTATCACATGAGACAGAGCAAGCGCTTGGCTCTTGAGGGCATTTTTTGATTAATTGGTGTTCTAATCTCTGCTGGCAGAGTGAGGAAATTTTATGGTCTCCAGAGTGGTCCAGGCTGCGCAGCACTGAGTTGCTTCGGTCAACCATAGTGAAATTCCCAAATATGATCCATCTCCAAGACCTAAACACACTTAGAGCTCCAAATGCCCTCATCTACGCTGGTTCTCTAGAGACAAGAGCTTACAAGGACTGGCCAGTGCTCACACAGGCACTGTGCTTTGGGCTGACGCTCTTTGGCACCACACAGCCTTATCCAAAACCACATATTTGTCTATCTATCTATTTTATCCTCTGATTTTCTATCAGTTCTGAAATCAGGCTATCTAAACGTCCTTATGACGGGAGATTTTTAAAGCTATCTTCAGCATGACAGCTGATTTTCTCTGCCTCAGGTATCAACACCAAGTGCCAGCCTTTTGACTCCAGGGTGTGTTTGTTCCTGTTACTGACAGGTGCGTTCCTGATCATCAGGTCAGAGAGACAGATACTTGCATTTTCTGCCAGTTATTGTCTTGCAACCTTTGGCATTTGTAAAGTACAGCCAGATGAAACAGGGTGATCTTGCCAACCCCGGGCTGGCCATGGGGGTTCTGGTTTCAGTCTCTTGTAGAATCCAACACAGGGCTCAAGGACGTTCTTCTGTTCTCGGTCTTCTTACAGCAGATAAAAACCAGGTAAATCACCTAGGCTTTGGCTTCCTCTGCCTCATGGCAAGGACGTTGGGTAGCCCTTGAAACACTGCCTGGTTATCTCTAGTTAAAGAGATTCTGATCAGCACTGGGAACAAGTCCTCCAGGTGGGCTTTTGTGACCAAGTGGCCCAGGTAGGATGGGACATGTAAGATGACTTTATGCGTTCAGGCCCCTGGAAGCTTTTCCTTAAATAACCTGTTGAAGAGAAATGGGCTTGAGATCAACATATCTAATGGTTACAGCTGTGGATGAAGGGTTTTTTAGTGTTTCATTCTCTCATTGCAGTTTCTGAAAGAGTGGGTGAAGATCTTTCTTCCTGTCAGAGGCCTTATCTCCCAGTGTAATACATTTTGTTAATATCTTTAAGAAGCAATTTGGTTATCAACTCAGCCTAGAATGAAAGTTGAGGAAGGTCAGGCCCTACTGACACATCTACCCATATATTAAATGCTTGAAGGAAAAGAGTATCGACTATAAATTCTATCCCTAAACCGGCAGATTTTGCAAACAGAGTGACTTTTAGATATCTTGCAGAACAGTTGGAGGCAGTCAGCATTGCCCTGCGTGGAAGATCCTGCTGCTCTGAAGGTGTTCAGCTGATGTTCTGTAGGAATATTCCTTCTTCCAGTAATGAAGATTTAGACAAACCTGATGCACTGTTTTGATTTGGAATTAAAACAAAATTATATGTGTCTCTTGAAAGTGGAATCTGATACAGGTGAAAAGAAATACATTTCTTCAAGAAGGCAAGTATTGCATTCTGATAAAACTCTTTGTAGAGAATTTTTGCAGGAAGTTAGATACTGAAATGCATCCAAGGTCATTCAAAGTCCTTCGAAATCTTGATGCTTTTATAATGTCTGTTTACAGTTTGCAGTAGATGTCAATTTTGAAGGTGTCAGTTTTGTTCATTTACCTGGGAACTTGAACATAGGGTGAATAACTTGAAGCCGATGGAGATTATTTGTGTTTTCAGTTGTATTATTAAAAACTTTGAACAAATGTTGTGACTTCAGTGGAACCATTTTGGTACACGATAGATAAGAAGTCAACTCATCTCAGCATAGAACGTTTTCAGAATCTAATGTGTACCCGGTTTAGCTAGAATCAATGGCAGCGAAGTTGACAATCCCTGACAAGAATGTTTTTTGATATAGCAGTACACAATATCTTCCAATACCTTTAGCATCCGTACTAAATTAATTAGTCATATTTTCTCGTTCTTATCTGAAGCCTAATGTGTATAACTATGGTATTATTTTAACACAGAGGGACAGAATAATAATAATTAAAAAAAAATCAAAGTAAGAATGACATTCCAGAAAAGGAAAGAAAGCTAATTACAGATGACATTGTGGAATTTTTAGATAGCCAAGCAGAGATCATTTTTGATTTAGTTAACTTTCTTTGAGACAAAGATGAGATTGTTAAGCTCACTCATCCTACCACTGTTGTTTTGTAAATTGAATTTCCTGCCTTGTTTGCTACTCATTGAGTTAGTGAATCTCAACAAGTATGAGTTGCCAGAGGGTTTTACAAAATCAGTGATGGACCCTTGAGAAGTAAGTTTGCACATATGAAGTACATTATAAATAACAGCAGTAACAGTGGTAACTTGATTATGTCTATACACATGGAATTTATTTTATTTTAGTATTTTGTAGTCTGTGTGTCTTAGACAATGCATTAGCTACTTACTGTGGGAGATTTAGGTACAAATTGATTTAAGGAACAAGTGAAAATAAATGACATTTTAGCCTAGCTGATTGATCACAGTTAGGCTACACTTTTGGGTAATTCTTACACTACCTGTTCAGTCTTTTTCGTAGCTATTGGATGGTGTAACATTGCAGCCAACACTTCAGTGGTAGGAGGGACCATTATTATTGCACCATCTGACCTCATCCTTAACTCTATGATTTAATCACTGAGCTCATAAAGCTATAGTATACTTTGGGGAAAATGTATAGCCTTAATGTAATGCCCTCACAAGAAAGGGGTGTAGATCTTGGTACATTGTTACGGTGATGAATGCTCTTCGCTGTTTCAGTGTCGCCTATTTCCCATCTGGATTTTGTGTACTTTGGCTTTTAATTGCCCTACCTAGTTATGCAATTTTGGCAAGACTCAAGAGCTTTCTTTTCAATAAATTAATTAAGCTGACCGCTTCCTATTGCTATGTAATGGTGGCACATGCATATATTAAATGTTTGCCTTCAGCATGCACAGGAACTCATGCTAAAATATACTCTGGAAATGCTTACATTTCTGGCATTTGATATAGGAATCATCCATTTATAGAGATTTTTGTAATCTGCTCCCCAGTCAGTTGTTAAGTAGTTTGTTAAGCAATAAATAGATTTGTAGAATGCTAATGCTTAAGCACAAACATCAATCAGCATTAACATATCCTGGCAAAACTAATGCTTTACTGTCCTGTATTCATTTTATGCCTAACTGTTCAGTAGCACTGACTTGTTAAGAAGTCTCTACTACCCTAAAATAACTTGCAAAGTAATGAGCAAAATATTGTCTGCCTTGCAGCCCATACTATTAAGTATTGATGAAGAAAGTAGTTGTTGTTCTTACATATAGTAATGTAACATTTTGGTGTTTAAAATGTAACCCAAATAACGTGAAAATTCCATAATATTTTTCAGAATCACATTCAGTCATAAATATTTCAGCCAGGTTTCATTTGATATTGTACTGTCCTTTAAACCAGTTTTCTGTTCCCTTTGAAAGTACAAAAGGGATAAAAATTATCATATTTTAATAAGCAGTATTATGTTGATAGCATCTTTTCCTTCCCCCGGTATCACAGGCTCTTTCTCCACCCTCTGCCCTTTGCTAGGGGGTACTGGGACCTACAGCTTTCTTCTATTTTGTCTCTGTAGTCCTGATAGTTGATGCTAGTCTTCAGTGGGATTTCTGTAGCACAGTGATGGTTGGAAGACTCATCCTGATGATTTCCATTTTGCCTTGGGTTGTAGACATTTGGGAGGAATCAATTGCTTTGAGTCTACTTCAGAAATATTACGTCACCCAAGGTATTTTACTCACCCACGTTCACAGAAAATGTCAGACAAACTCAAAAATAAATACATTTTAGTACAGCAAAGCAAAAAGTTATTTTTCCAAATGAAAAATTGGAAATAAAGTTATGAAAGGCTGAAACTGAAAAACTGCAATTCCAGATTAGTCTTAGTGTTAAAGCTCCTCTCTAAGGCTTTATGGAATGAACCGCAGCAGAACTGGCTCCCAGTATTGCTGCCAGAGGGAATGGGAATGGGTAGCGATGCCAGGCAGCGTTGCCTTTGGGCAGTGTGGCTCCCTACAACTGCACCAAGCCAAAGCATATCTGGGCTATCCACCGAAGGGAATAGCAGCCTTCCCTCTACTTCGGCCCATTATTTTGTACTTTTGAAGGTAGAATCTAGCTTTGAATTTGGAAATACGTACATAAGCAACTTCATACTAGTCTTTTGGAAGGAGTACATACATCGGCAATAAAGGGGCTAATCTTTGTACCAATATAATTCATTTATGGTATGGTTTCTAGGAGTTACTGAGTATGTACAACTAGGGTTTTGTTTTCATAATGTTAGATGTAAAAAGTATTAATATATTCCTGACATCGATATTATCACATGTAAGTTACAAATAGAATTTAGTGGAGTATGTACATGTCTTTGTTTTCTACTTCTGCCAGACTCTGAGAAAGTGTGTAAGGGTTGCTATTACTAAGCATTACTCACTGTAAAAAGGTACAAAAACAGCCATACTTTCTCCAAACCTTCTTAGCACGTTTCTCTGTCTGAGTCTTTTTTGGAGCTCAGACTCCATAAGAGTCATTTCTTCTCGCCGTAAGTAGTGGTGCTGATGGTAGGAATTAATAACTTCGTTCCAGCCTTAATTCAGCAGTACATGCATACCAGTCTTTTAGCAGGAGCATTGTTTGTGAATAGAGGAGAATGGCTAGTTATCTCCATGGGTATTTTGAACCTTTCTGTCGTTAAGGTGTAACCCTCCAGCACAAGAAAATTTTTAAGTAGTTGGTAAAATCAAAGTTTTTTTAATAGCATTTGCATGGTTCAAAATAAGTATTTTAAGAGTACCTTGATTACAGTAACTGCAGCTTGATTATTTAAGGTTTTACATCTGTGACTACTGTGTGATTTACCAAAATGTAAAATGTTCACATCTTATTTGCATGTCATTTAAAAAGAGATATTAGAGTTGAGTATCTTAAGGACTATTCAACCAAAGAAAGGCTTGGACTTCATAAACATACACAATGAATATGCGCATAAGAGATTGTATTAACCCAGGTGTAAGGAAAGTCCTAAATTTAAGCCCACCAAATTTATGCATTGCAACCCAGTCTGCCTGGAGCATGATCCTCATGGTGTGGTCTATTTTCTCTCTCTCCAGGAATGCGACAAGGTAATGACTTTGGCACACAGTATCGCTCGGCCATCTACACATTTTCTCAGGAACAGATGGAAGCTGCCTTGAAATCTAAGGAAGAATATCAAAAGGTAATGCTGGGCAGGGTGTGGAATTGCTTCACGTATGAGCGGAGGTCAAAGAAGTTGCCAATAAGCACAACATCACTTTCTTTGCTATGTGTTTTCTCTGTGTTGCTGTTGGAGCTCCTCATCCAAATATTGAAATTGGATCATACTTGCTTTAAATTCTAGTTTTTCTGGAAAGGTTAGTGTGAACATGTGTGAATAGTTTTGATAAATTTATGCAAAAAGAAAATACCTTGTTATTTGTGCAGTGATAGGTTTAACCTCTTTTAGAGATTTTTTCATGTGGGTGCACCAGAGTAAAAGTCAGTGATCTTAAAGCTACGAAGTGAATCTAGGCCCCATATTCTGAAGGGTGTAGCCAAAGTCTGAGACCCGAGTTCTTGAACTTTGGGGGAAAGTCCTGATCAATCTGTGAACTTGGGAACTCAGCATCACTCACCTGCTGATTATAAGTTGCTTATACTCCATAAATTCCTTTGTTTAAATGTAGCAGTCAGTGACTTAACAAGACCATTTGTTTTGATGCTAGGATTTGTGTGAGAGAAGATTGACTTTTTCCTTTCAATATGCAGTCCTATTTTTCTCTGGATATGGATTCTGTCTCTGCTATGTAAGCTATTATAGACCTGGCTTTAACTAGAGGCAGAGAGGTAGATGTGTGGTAGAGGTAGTGTTGTTGCATTGTAATTACTGTCTGATCTGCCTTGTGGTCTTGCAATGCAACATACAGATTCTACAGTAGAAACAGAAATTCTTGTAGCTTACTTGAAATAATCTACTCACCTTGGGCATTAATGCAATAGGTAAAGTAACTGTTAGGTGGTACTAAGACTATATGAGCTTTCATGCATTCACTTGTCCTATGACTCCATTAAAGTGTTATTATGTTGGAGAACCAGGGATTTGGTGAATATCTGATGTTAAAAATAAAAAGCTGTGTTTTGATAAGGGTGTATCAATCAGAACTGTGTACCAGGTATGCAAAGGAAGTGCACGTAGTAAACTCTTGTGCAGCAGCTTGGTTTTTGTAAGTGCATGTGTGGCATCAGTGGGCTGATCTAGGTGTGCACTGGTGGGACTGGTTTGTACATCCAGTGGTTTGTACATGCATATCACAATATATGTAAGTTAAGTATTCAGTGGCATGTATGTTTTCTTCTGAGTAACTGAACACAGACATAAGTCAGTCTTGCGGGTGCACATCTTTGTTAACAGCGGTTTCTGAAGACTTGGTATTCGTATTTGTCATGCAGAACTTCTTTCTACTCATTATTTACCTTAGATTCATTGCTTTTCCAAATTATTTTTAGTTGCCTTTCATTAACATCTGCAGACCAGTATCACACTATAAATCTTACAGCTTTCAGTTTGCTTTCCCAACTCTATTATTCTCAGCTGTTATTTGTCATTAAATTAATACTGACTTGAAAGCAAAATTGCAATGCAGGAGATTGCAATATGATATTACAGAAATTTCCATCATCAAATAGATTTTCTTAATGGCACAATTTAGAATTTACCTACTTTGAAGTCTATCACCATTTGAAAAGTGTGTATAATCAGTGCATTTATATAATTAGGCACAACTCTGTAAGTGATCACATGCATAGTTTGTTTTTTGCACTAAAGTAGGAGGAAGGAAGGGACTGTGTTGCCAGCTAAGGAACCACAGCAAATATGTACTGGAATTCCTAGAGGAAATACAGTTTCCAGTATTATCAACAGCAGTATCTACAGTATTATCTACCGTGGTATTGCAGTAGCAGTAAAATGTTTGTGTTGGAAAGACACTGAGCAAACTGTATGTTCAGGAATCCCTTTTCATATTAAATATTTTGCATTACATTATTTTAAGGAAATGCAATTCTCTTATTATTGTGGTAATATAAAATAAATACCAAGTTCTTGCAGGAATACATACATTTATTTGCACCTGATAATGACAAATAAAAACACGTGGGGATGGCATAAAACTTGGTTTTTCCTTCATAGTCGGTGGTGAATACCTCAAATGGGGGAAGGACTAGCAGATATTAAAAGTACAATAATGTAAATACATATGAATGACTTTATGGTTTTCTGGTACAGCAAATGAATAAAAGCAAAGGTAGTTTATTTGTTGCTGACTGAATAATCGAGCATGTGCTCTTAGAGCTGAGAACCTGGAAGAGAATGAAGAGTGGCCTCCAAATAGAACACTACGGTTTTGCTAGATTTTATTTTTTTTTTTCATAAAGCCAGGTATGATTGTTAATGTGAAGGAAACAGTTCTGTTCACTGAGGGTAGAAACCATCCAGCTCCAAGGTTTATGTCATGAATGTCTGCCTCTTTTGCAGACTAGCCTGAAGTGCCAGCTCCTCTCTGGAAGCTGGACAGCTGTGTTCAGCCCTGCCTACATTTAGCAAGTGGTATGGGCGGAGAGGAGCAGATGTGCAGAACAAAACAGTTTGTGCTGAGGTCCCAAACTACCCTCTGTGCATTTCAAGAAGGTTTGCGTTTCTCTACATGTAGTTTGGCCCCCAGAACTGCGTGCCATTAGCAGGTCGAAGCCAGTGGTGCGTTTCTGGTTTAGCTCCATCTAAAGGAATTGGGTTCATCCATCCCAAGACCACTCCGTGATGTGAACCAAAGCGTGGTAGGTGGTGATGATCGGGAGATTTATTACAAAAGCACACTTCTGCTCCAAACTGAAACTCTAATGTAGCTTACACACTTGGGGTAGTGCTATGCCTGAGTGGTGAAATACTGCAGTAAGTGCACCACGTCCCCAGCTCCTACCAGCCTACCAGTGAGAATCGTAATGAGCATCGAGCCCGAGTATCCTGCAGGGTTACATCTATTTTAAGTTGTGAAACTTGTTGCTGATTCAGGCAGCTGTTTTAACAGCTGAGAAATGGCAATGCAGCAATGAATATGCATTGAACCATGGGTTTTTAGCTGTCAGTGAAGCTGAATGCATACAGTCAGAGTCAGCTAGTGCTAATATATATTATAATACAGTACTGCGGCTGATAAATTGTAGCACAATGTATGCATAATCAGAAAAACATAAAATGAGAGCCAGAGCTTGGTGAAAGTGCTGTGAATGAACTGTTCCATCAGTTTTGCCTGAAGCTGATGTTTTTTAATACAGTTGAACCTGAGGTTACTCAATTTTCAAGACAGTTGCTTGCTTGGATTTGGTTTTCATATGAATTATCTGGGCAATAATCCAAATAGCAAAATTAGGGAAGGAAGAAATTTTGTATTTTTTTTTTCCTGAATCACAGGCCCGCATTTGTTTTGTAAAGCTGCTAAACCATGCAAGGCAGGGGTTTCAGGTTCCAAGAATATACCGAGTCCCCCCTGCCACAGTTGGCTTAAGGTAGCACCCCAAAAACACCTCCATCTCTGTGTCCTCATGTAGGACAGAACTGAGTGAACACTGCACAGAGAGAAAAAGGCAAGTCTAATAGTATATTACAGAAGATCCTCCCACAGAGCAACTAAAGGGCCTCCCTGTGAATGATTATGAATTAAATCCTGAGCTCTTGACAGAGGTGCTGGGTGATGGGAGCAGTGATAAGGTCCTGATTTGTTGCAGCCAAGAGAAGTTGGTGGGGAGAACTGCTCTCATTTGCTCTTGTAGCTGTAACCTCGACAGACTTATAAGGGCTCAAAGAGACAGTAGAATAGAAATGTTGAGGTTTTATGAAAACATTAAATTTGTGGGCTTTACTGAAGCCCGGAGAACTGCTTTTATTTTTTTTTTTATTATTATTTTTTTACTGACCTTATAGGAAATATGGATAAGTAAAGAGGTAATTTCGTTTGTTTGTTTCTTTGCTTAGAGGTGGATGGAACTTTGCTAGAAGTAATATAATGCATTGTTTTTAGTATTTGGACTGTAAAGGTATGATTTTGGAAAGTTTCTCTGCTGGAGTAGGTTATGATACTGATAGAAGTCCTCTCTGAAATCTAAACCAGTTGGTCAACAGATTGAGAGAACAAATGAAGTAAAACAATAACTGTACCAAAGCCAGAGTTAGAAAAACATAAGAAAGAAGCAATGCTAATTATTTGCTTTGGAGCCTGCAAATGTGCTTAAGAAGTGTGAAAAGCACTGTAACTAGAGGTGAAGATATTTAATTAAATTAATATATACAAATATATACATATATTTATGTATACATTATATTAATATATACAAATATATACAAAACAATGTAAGCATAAAAGATCCAGACAACTGAAAGTAACCCATTGGCTAGGGTTGGAGTATAAAACCCAATCAGCTAGGCTGGGGAATATTCTCCATGTGGAAATGTTGGGACTCATAAAGCCACAGATGGGGAGAACCTGAAGGTCTGTGTATGATGGTGCTCACACCGCAATTTTTGTGTTCAACCTTAGCAGCTAAGTTTTGCTGAAGGTCTGAAGAAGATGCTCAGTTAAATGACTGAAACTCTCTTGTTCAGAATCATTTTGTTTTTTCATTTCATCAAAGGGCATTTTCAGTTAATCTAACAAATGTCTTGTCAGGCTGAACATGAATTTGACCAAACACCTAAAATTTATTTTTAAATCAAGCAATGAAAGGTTTTATATGATGGAATAAATTCCCAATTGGTGTCAATCCGCAAGATCTAATTTAGATGTACCATGGATTAGTTTTATGTAGCTGAGGAAGGAACCCTTCAACTGATAACTTCAGATCCTGTTTGGTTTCACCACTGGAGCATCTGAATGTTGTTTGGTTTTGTGTGTGTGTGTGTGGAGGGTGTTGGTGCTTCTGCTGGTTTTGTTGTTTTGTTTGTTTTGTTGGTGGTGGTTGGTTGTTAGTTTTGTTCTGCAGTGTTTTTACAGTGACGTGCTTTACTTTTTAAATTGTATTTATTTATTTATGCATTTATTTGTGGGGGGGAGTCTGAATTTGTTTTGTTTTGCAATTTTTTAATTTTCAAAGCCCAGAATACTTAACATAGTAAATCATAGATGACCATGGGAAGAATGTGGATGAATATTATTTTACACAGACGTTGACTACAGGGCTGAAGTTCACTTGCAATGGTCCACCATTCAGCATTGTCTACAGTCATAAGGTATTCCTCTTGCTCCTGAACTTGCTCACAGGAGGTCTGGGATGGCACTGAACTTACACTGAGGTTGGCTTTGGTAGTTTGCATGAAGCTTCTCTGCAGTGGGATAGTCAGGTCCCGTGCCTTAGCCAAGAGGGGAAAGCTAACTGCTGGCCGGAGGCTGAAGCTCCCCCAGTGCCTTGTGAAGTAGCGGTGCTTGCATGAGCAGTATTGCCCTCCTCTGGATGGACTCAACTTCCAGCTTCCCCGAGTTCACATTTACCCAAAATGAAGCGTGTGCTCAGCCATAGAACACGTTCCCAGGGCCTGATTCAGTTGCTCACATCCAACAGCGTTGGAGATGTCCTAGTGTAGTCCAGCCAGCCTCCAGCTGCCACCCTATAACACACAAATACCCCTTAGGGGCTTTATCATATCTGCCAGTTCTGTGTAGGTATCTGAGACACCCCGCAGCACCTCAAATAGTGCTAAATGCTTACATTTAGGTAGCTGATTTTAAGCGTAACCCAATCTCTCGTGACTATAATGGAAGCTCATATATCTAACTCAGATGTGGACCTGGCCAGGTATAAAACAGGGTGTGATGGATGGATGCATGCTGCAGAATAAGAGAAACATTAGGTTAGCATGGCCAACAGAGGAGGCAGCAGTCTCTGCAGCTCAGCAGCCTAACAGATCTCCTGGACCTTTCATTATCTTGCGGTGGGATGATGTGGGAACAAACCACCAAAGTCCTCAGCTGCAAAAAAAAAAGTGGCTGGTGTTAGCTATGCTAGAAAAGAGGACAGATTAAAAATCTGGAGTTTCTTAGCCAACACAGTGAGCTTTGGAGCAGCAATCTGCAAAGAAACAAAAAGTGTAGCTGTTGAGGCAAGGAAAGGCTATTTACAGGTCTGCAGGATCGAGCAGTTCTGAGTCTTAAGTTTTGGTTGCATGAGGGAATGCCTCATGGAGTGAATTTACAACATTCAGCTGTGGTTTTATATAGCGAGCTAGGTGAATTTAGAACACGCTTTCACTGGGAGACAGTTTTTCACACGCTTTTTTTTTGGCTGGGAGAAGTTAAATAGGTCTTTTAAAAAGTAGATTGTTGTTAATAAAGCCGCACAATAGACTCAATAAAAAAAATAACACCTGCTTATTCCTCTTCAAATTATGTCTATTTCAGAGCTTTACGTATCGAATTATCTTTGCTCCACTCTGAAGTGAATAGTAGCTACTTGATTCCTGATTGATGGTGGTAGTTCTTATGAAAATAAGCAAACCTGATCTGATAAGCTAAGCCATTATTTATTTTGTAATCACTCATCTGTGCTACAGAGATACCCTTTTTATGTTCATCCCTCTCAGAGAAAGCCGCATTCAGCTATGGATGAGGAGGTTTTGTGTGAACAGTCGCTAACTCTTTTCACATTGCCTTAAACTGCAGAAAATTTGACTTCTGTATCACGCCAAGAAAATGTTGTCACTGTGCAGCAGGAAAATAGTCCAAGACCAATACACGCTTTTGATTGCATTTCTTGATCACCACCATGATGACTTTATTTTGAAACAATGAAGTGTATAGGACATATGTGTCCCTATTAAACCACAAAGGAGCAGCCCTGAAAGCACAGGATGGAGTTTTGGACACCTCCCCAAACTCACTGAGGCAGAGAAGTGCCACCAACCTCTGCCGAGTGCAGCATGTTCTCAATTGCATACTATTTCTGTTCTCTGGGACGTGGCGACAGCACATGTTCCTTGCTTTTACTGATGCTGCACAAGGCACAAGATTGTTTTAGCTTTCCCTTCTGCATATATGCTGCTCATTTGATCAAAGGCCGGGCATTTCACTTAGCCCTTTGACTGTTGTGAATGCAGTTAATCATGGATTCGAAGTTAGACCTATGAACAACATTATTAAACCATACTTTCTATTTTATAGTCATTTTTTTTCAGCTTGGAGGTCATGGGGTTTGTTGTCCTCTGAACATGAAGCCAGTGCTTCAAGCTAACACTTATATTGGGCATTTAAACTAATATTAGAAATTGCCCTACAATAAACCAATGTAAATATCAAATAGATCTGAATCCAAGAGTACTTTCTAAATGAAATATTTCCTGCTTTGCATTGCTTGCTCTGTTCAGTTTGTCACTAATGTAAAAACATCCTAAAAATGTCTAGGCATTGAGTTTTCATATGCTTAGGCAGATGAATTCTCAATTTTCAGAGCAGGCCTGCATGCTGAGCCAGAAGATGAAGGTTTAACGGGCTCAGCTGATTTGCCCACAGGAGCCTGGTGCCATAGGAAATGTCCTACCCTATCTGACCTGGCCTCCAGCTGCCACTCCAGATTCCGCACAGATCTCCCATACAGTGCTCATACTGGTCATACTGGTGGTAAGGCAACGTAGTAAGGCCTGTAGTGATACCAGCACACTGAAGCTAAATACCTTTACATCAGCCTATCAATGTGTTCCCGCATAGCTCGGTGGCATCAAGAATCATTCTGAAGGGCTTCTAGTTCAGGCTTTTGAATTTCTTGATCTTGATTATGCATCTGTTAGAGCACTCTAAAAGTTTCACAAGCGTATTAAATGTCAGGAGCATAATTTTAATAATGGTATTAATAATGATGGGTTAAGTGTACACGGTGCTTTACAAGGAACAAGATGCAGTTCGTTCTCTTAAGGAAGCTCTTATGGAGCTTAATTTAACTAAGAGCTTAGTTCTGTGGAGGAGGTGATAAAATAGTATAGAGGAAGGTCGAGGCAAAGGAAAGAAAGGGTTAAAAACTGGTTTTATGATTAGCTCTTGCTGTTCCGTGTTAGACCTTCTTATCTTTGGATTGAATGTAGCCCTTGAAACTTGACTTAAGCACATTTTCCAGGAAACAAAACCTGATAAATAGCCTTGAGAATGCAGTGTCTTAAATCTGCTCTGACTTGTGAATCCTTCCGTGTCCAGGTGAGCGATGAGACTTGTAGTGGGACGTCTTGCATTGATCTGGAGAAGGTCCAGTGACTTGGCCTGGTGCAGAGTTTCCATACAAATTTAAAAAATGAAACAAAAAGCCTTTCTTTTTAAATGGCACATGCATTTTTAATGAATGTAGTGAAGACTGGCTGCATTACTTCTGCTATCCAAGCAGCTTGCTTATCCTTAGTGCGAAGCTATGTGATTCAAAGAGTACTTTGCTGTTCAAACCTCAAGTTTTCTCAGGGACAAAAAAGTGCCCAAGCCAAGATTAATTCAGTTAAGAATTCAAGGAAGCACTCATGGAAGATTTTTCTACTCTTTACCCAACTCTAAAATAAAAAACCAAAAAATTTTCTGAAACGTTTCTTTTTTCAAATGAGATATAAGAACAGAATGGCACTTCAAAAAGTTCCCAGCTCCACAAAACTCTCACATGGAAAGGGCAGATACAGAACATTTATAAAATATTCTGCTTAGATACCTGGATATGGACATAGGAGTGTCTGTTTAAGCACTCAGGTTCCAGCAGTTTTATAACTGGATGTGCTACAGCATGTATCAACAATTGTCATACCCTGATGAGGTTGCTTTCTAACTGATGTTAACGTCTGCTTAAGCATCTCTCAAGATTTCCTCGCAGGACCAAATGCAAATCAGCTGCACAGCTGCAAATCCAGAGCAACACCATCAGAATCAATGGAATTACTTTGGATTTCCAGTAATGCAATTGAGATAAAAATCTGGCCCGGGAGTTTCTTTCATTTCAGCATTTTTGTTCCCCAATGAATTGTTGGAGGATTCTGTGTATTATTTGCTGTTTGAAGTATGCCACTCAGTCAAATATAGCTCTCAGCTTTTGGGAAAACAAGTCAATACTTCCTGGAAAGAAAAATCAGAGTATGCTTTAACAAGCAACATTGTCATGTCAGTTTTGATCTTGTGATCTTTTTGCATCAAGATCTTTTTTTCCTTTAATAACTTCCGCAGATCGCTTGTATACTAATCTCTTTTTCTTTTAGATCCAGGATGTCTACTGATTTCAGAGCTAGAGTGCAGAAAAAGGACAGGATGGTGCTGCCCATCAACCACATTATTAATCTTGTGCTGGAGCTTTATGGGATTGCAGACATTACAACCAACCCAGCTAGAAAAATCCAGGAGATCTCTTTTTGTGTTCCTGTATATCCATCATTTCCAAGAAAGCAGGGAGTTATGACAGATACCACCATATTTTCTCAGTGGTGTATCAATGGGCTTATGCCTGTGTTATAAATCATTATTTGTACACAGATATATAGGAATATACAGAGATATTTTGTTAAGAACTGCTGTAAAACACAAAGAAGAAAACACGCCGGGCAGATGCTGCTATCCCCAAACATTTGGGTATGTCTCAGGATGTAGAAGGGTTTGCATGAATTCAGTCCCATTTTACACAGATTGGAGTTCAGGAATCTCTGCTTCTATCATTTTGAGTGATGTCAGGCAGCGCTGGTGTAGCTAGTGCTTTTGTCATCTTATACCGCAGGGCTCACAAACCTAACTGGGGAGGTTCCAGCTCGAAGGATGTCTGCATTCACACTGCGCAGCGCTGACAAGCGAGGTCTATCAAAGCCCACATTATAGGTCTCCATCGAGCTGATTGAGAAAAATCAGTTCTCCCATCTTTTTCTCTTTATTTTCCCATTCTGTGTTTGTTTTAGCCTTTTACGTGCTGTTTGTTTCTTTCCTGCATTGTTTGCTTGCTCCTTTTTCTTTCCCAGATCTTCTGGCATTCAACCCTGTCCCACACCCCTCCATTCCTAGTCCCACATTTTCCCCAGGCTTCAGATCTTGCACTGTCTTCCTCAGGGCTATGTTTTTGAAAAACAATCTCTTGTCTTTAACCTTACAGGCAAGAAATCATGGATATTTGGTAGCTGACCTTTATTATATTCCTGTTAGCCACAGGGACTAAGTCTAAGCACCCAACATATCACGGTGGACAAAATGTTTTGTTCCCTCTTCGTGCTGCCTAAAGTGTCCTAAGATACCTCCTCTGGTGTGTGCTCTGCAGAAAGTGACCTCAGAGACTCAGAAATCATCCTCAGTGACACAGTGCTCCCAGTCCCCGGGACTTTTTGTTCTGTAGTTTTGGTCCCGACCTTTCCCCAAGCAACCAGCTTCCCATGGCTTATTGAGGTTAATATATTTCCATTCCAGAAGCTCTTTCTCCTTTGCTTTAGTTATTTTTAGGTGACTCAGTTAAATCACAACTTTTTCCTTTTTTAAAGGAACTGTATTTAAGGTGTTCATAGAAGAAAACTTCCTTTATACAGAAAAGCACTTTGTAAGCTAGAGGGAAAGACATAATGAAGACCCACAGCCAGAAGCTTAAACTAGGAGAAAGCAGATATTTGTAACAGCAGACGACTGACAGTGAAAACTATGGATCTGCCATCTCTTCAGGACAATAGTTAGTATTCTTCTACCACGTATTTTTCATCATGAGATGTGGGTAGTCAGAAGTGTAGCTTTACACACCAATGTGCTTCTATCAGTGACTTTCACCAAAAAGATTTTTTCTAATTTAGTTTTGAACTTTCTTAAAGTTTGCATCTTTTAAAGTCAGCTTTCAATTTTCTGTGTAAAAAAGGACGCCAGAACTGGATACAATACCCCAGAATGAACATAACCAATGACACAAATGCCAAATTAAATCCCTGGGCACAGTTGTTTATGCATACTTGTTTCTGTAGATGTGGCCCTCATTCTTTGTTCCTAGATGAAGAATTTGGGATTTAACTGTGTTAAAATGATCTCATCTGTGCTGCTTGAGTTCCCCGGGATTGTCAGCGCTTGCTGTAGCTGACTTCCATATGATCTTCCAATTTTACAACACTAATTTTGTGCTTATTTCTAAGGCTCAGGTAAAGCTCAATCACACTGCGCTTCATAACGATTGCTGCTGAAGTCATCTTACTTCACTCATCGTTTCCTGTATGGATACCATGTAGCACTTTTGCTTGTTTGTTTGTTTGCTTTTGTTAATTAAAACGCTTATATGGTACTAAATCAACCACAAAACATTAACTGTATTATACCTACAAATTTTCCTTTAGCAGCTGAACTCATAATACCATCAAAGAAAGACGTTGGGTTTGTTTGACCTATTTTCTACAAAAACATGTTGATTGGCACTAATTATATTCCTTACCATTTGAATGCTGCTCCTTTTTTTGTTGTTTGTTTTTGTTTTTAACCAAGTACAAATTGGCACTGTGTTGTGTGCGTTGTCTTGTCCCTTTTGAAGTGCTGCAGGAAACTGGTTCTCATTCTCTCTTTTATAATATTCAGTACTAAACAGCCACTGATTGTGTGCAAAGCACTTTTTTTTTCTTTTTTTTTCTTTTTTTTTCTAAAAGTTGACAAATTAAACAACTTTGGGTTTATCAGCTAGTTCTGCATGCTGAGGATGCCTAGCGGCAAACTTCAAGGCTCAGTTTTTGCAAGTTTTGCCTGCAGAAAGCATCCCAGATGTTTTTTTTTTTAATAGAAAAAAAAACAGTATTTTCCCAAATTTTATTTCTCAGGAATGTCAGAACAGTTGTCCTAGAAAATCTGGGAAATTAATTGCCTCCAGCAAATAAAAATCAATGAAACAGGCAAAGTGCCGTGAAGCTGAAAACGTCAGAGGAAAAAATCTGAACAAGGAAGTGTTAGAAAATTATGGTGAGGGCTTGTGGCATCCCTCCTCCTTCTCCACACACAAAACGTGCACTTTTAATATCATCTCCCTCGTTTTGCTTTCTGTAATATTTTTTATTTTTATCTCAATCAGCTAATTATATCTCGGATGATTATTTTTTCATCCAGCACTTCTTGCCGTTATACGTACGTGGTTGCTATTTTATGTGCCAACAATCATCGGAAATAAATTTCCCCATTATCCCGTGACAGATTATTAGAGGAAAAGCCTTCGGTGCGAGCTGGGGATTTAACGGGGCCGGAGGAAAACCCGATTTGTTTCATTGCCCTCTAGTGGCCCCGCAGCACGGCTGCAGCGGGATGAAACGAGGGGCTTGTTTGGCTCTTTGTGTGCAACACCAAACATCACGTTTCGTCTCACTCCGGTCTGCTGAAGTTATTTGTCCGCGTTCGTGTAAGCTGAATTATCCCGCTGCTGTTTGTAAGTGATGACAAGAAGGGATCGATTCTGTGCTTTTAATATTTCGCTGTGGAAGAGGAAGATGCACGTTGAACTGTATCGGTATTATTTATCAAGGGAATTTGGGAGGAGCGCTGATATATGTTGACCCACAGTTATATACAGTCTATACAGCCTACAAGAGTAGGCATCTTTTTTTAGGCATCTGCTGCCGGTGCGGCGTGTAGTCGTGAATTCATCACACAGCCCAGCTGAAGGAGGGCCTGGCAGACATTTCATCCCGTGTACTTGAGAATGACCCTTCATCTCCGAGTGGAAACCCTCCTCGGGACCCGCAGGGGCTGATCTTTGTGCCCGCGCGGGTTCACGAGCGTTCGTGGCTTTTGTGTCGTGAACTTCATGGGCGTCTTCAGCCGCACTGACAGCCATGGAAATCGAGGGTGCTCAGCCCCGTCCTGAGCGAGCTCTTCACGGTTGTCACGCTCAGTGCTTGACACTGGGCAGAGACCGCAGAAATCAATGGGAGCTAATACTCATTTGGCAAATAGAAAAAAAAAAAAAAGGTGGCCTTTTTCTTCCCCCCCAACCCTTAATTTCATTGCCAGATAATGTTTGAACAAATATATTGGTACGGTGCATTAGGCATGGGGAATTAGATATTTACAAGACGCACCGAGGGCAGGAGGAAAGGGGAATAATGCTTGTGTTGGGAAAAGATTAATATATTAAGAATGACCTTTCGTGAATGTGGCGGGTTAACCGTGGCTGGCTGGAGGCAACGATGTTCATTTTGAACAGTAAGATCAGAGGAAATCAAGCGCTGCTCCAGAGTCTGTTAGTATTTTTTTACCTTGAGTTGAAATGCGACGTGCTTCTGAATTATGGCTTGTTAGCCTTAAAAAATGGAGTGACTTTTTGCCGTAAAATGCCCGTGCAGTATATATTGATTTTATACAGTGTCATATTTCTGCGCTGCCGTTGGAAGGAGAGAGGAAGCGAAAAAGCTTCGCAGGGCATTTTTGAAATGACAGCACAGTTCTGGCTCGGCTAGTTGCTTTAGGTCAGGCATTAATTTAGCATCGCGAGAAAATCACAGCTTTCATTAGAGAGCGGAGCACGGGCGACTCGAGCACCTGCGCGAAGGAGATGAAAGCACATTTCTTTGTACCGCCGTGCTTGCGGATGCGCCTTGAGAGAGCAAAAAATAAAAAAAAAAATAAAAAATTGCAGCTTTGCACTTCAAAAATGACTCACTCCCTCTGGTGGGAACATTTAATTCTGAGCGTGTGATGCTGCTGTCCCTCCTCCTCCTCCTCCTCTTGCATCCACCCCCCTCGCCACGTCGCATTCATCTTGCTTCGCGTGACATCTGCTCCGTGTGCTGCAGAGCAGCGCTCCGGTTTCTATGGTAGCTGCTGTAGCCAGAGGACCCGTGGACCGGGTGGGGAGAGGAGGAAGAAAAAGCCCCAAATGTCCGGGTTTGGGTGCCCGGTGGCCATTTCCCCCGGTCAGCCACCTGGGGTGCGTTTGGAGGGGGTGCCCCAAGGGCAGGGGGCTCCCCTGGATGGCTGCTGCTGGGGTATCAGGGGCCAAGGGCATTTGCTTTCTCCTCCAGCGCCGTGGCTGAAGGACAATAGTCAAGTGGAGGGTGTGAAGAACGGCAGATTGCGGGTTTGGTTGAACTTCGCTCCCTGCTTCCTTTTGTCTTGCCGAGGTCTCCAATTTGGCAGCAAACGGTCCTCGGCTTCTGCCTTTCAGATGGTGAAAATGCAGATGCCAGACCTAAGATATTGTAATTAAGTGTCTATTTATAACATAGTTTGTCATTAGAATTACCATGTCATTTTATGAACAAGAGGGGATAATGCCAGTTCACAATCTACACCTGTAGCTCTTTTTTATTTTATTTATTTTATTTTATTTTATTATTTTATTTTATTTTATTTTATTTTATTTTATTTTATTTTATTTTATTTTATTTTATTTTATTTTATTTTATTTTATTTTATTTTATTTTATTTTATTTTATTTTATTTCATTTCATTTCATTTCATTTCATTTCATTTCATTTTATTTTATTTTATTTTATTTTATTTTATTTTATTTTATTTTATTTTATTTTATATTTTCAGCACAGTTCTTCTTTGATTTGTTCTAGCTCTGAATTCATTAATAGGCCTGAATTAACATCCTGCTATATCGTCTGCAGCTTCTTCGCCCCTCACTCCCCGCCAGGTATAAGCACCGGGGCCGTGGGCGGGCTCACTTCAGCTACAGTGAGTCGAATAAAGTAAACCCCACTCCTTCTTTTTTTAATTATTTGTGTAATGGAATCAGAATATGGGCTTTGTTCCTCAGACGGAAAACCCGTGCGGATTTTCAGTCGGGTTGCGGCATCATGGCTCACGTGCCACCACTTAACACAGGGCATCACTGCTCTTAAACCTCCAAAGTTTGGGATCAGCGTTACTGTGTTACAAAAGATTATGAAGATATATTTATCTTTCACAAAGATCCCTTTGCTTGGATCCATTGCAAAGATATATTTATTTTAGAACAGTTCGTGCATAGGAGACTAAGCCTGCATGAGCCGGGATTGTCTAGTCAAATTAACATGAACTTGGAAAACGTGAGAGGAAAGGTTGTCAGAGATTAATATCACTCCTGGTTCCCGTATCTGGCATAATAAAGGGCATCCATCAAGCTCCAGTGCGGTGTGTGAGCTGGGCTCCCAGCGTGGGCTGGGGTTGGGCTTTGACATGCCTTCAGCGAGGCAGCCACCAGCTTGGTGGAGCGACGCTGGTGTTGGATGTACTTTAGAGAACTGTGAATAGTCTTTTTATAGCAGAGTACAAGTCCCTTTCATGTCCCTGCTTCTTTCATTCCTTTTCTTTGAAAAATCTTTTCTTATTTTTTTTTTCTTCCGTTTTCTTTAATGTTTGGAATTTCAGGAAGATAAGGGCAAGCGTTTTGTCTTGTGTGAACAACATTTTGCATCTTCAGGCACGCCTGCTGCACTTTATATGGCTGTATTATCCAGCTGGGTTGGTACCTTGCATCTTTTCCATTTCCTTGGTTATTCCCATTCAATCCTATATAATCTTTCCCTGAGTCTCTATCAGCGTGCCTAATCTCAGCTCCCCCTCAGTCTGTTTTAAGTAGCTGTCAATGGCACGATACGTTCCCTACAACTCAGTTGTTGCCCGTTGTGTGGGGGTCTAGGGTGCTGTTCTGAAATAAAATAACATATTTTATGGCCAAAAAAAAAAAAGGGAGATGGAAATTTGCATCAAAAGAAGAGGAAAACCTTTCGCCACGCTCCGTAGGATCTCTGGTTGTCTGCCCCATTTTAAAATGCTGCTTGGACACCTGACCCACCCGTACACTTCTGTTTCCATCTATTGTGAGTGGAGCCTCTTCCAGTGGAAATCCCATCCTAGTCTTCCATCTTTAAGGACATTTCAATTCTATTTATTATCAATTAGTCCTCGTCATAAACAACTTTTTTTTTTTTCCTTCGTGTCTAAGAGCAGACATCAGTGGTAAGCTTCGTATCTTCTTGTCCTAACCAAGTGTGTGAAATCCCTTGAGTTGTCCAGAGGTCACATCGGGCAGCTAAATCCCACACTGGCCTTCTAAAGGCAGCTGTGGAAAAGAAGGTTGGATCTCTCTAGGAGGTGGTAGAGCTCATGTTCTCAACTTCCAGTTGCTATTTTGGCTACCACTTCAATATATATAGTTCTTACTATTGCTACTAAAAAAAAGGCATACTGAAAGGCTCTTTTTTATCAATGCTGCAGTCCTTGACAACTTGGCTGTAGGTGAAATGTAGTTAGATTTATATTTTTGTACATTTCTTTTGTACCAGTTGGTTGTTTTCTTGTCTCGGGATCGGTCAGTTTATGCCTTGTGTGTCTATGTATTGATCAATGTTTAAAGATAATATTGTAAATGGGATTAGCATGTAACAATGATATATTAATTGGTGTAATTCATCATTCTGCGGAAGCCTTCATTAATTTAATTTGTTTAATTAAAATAACCATTAAAATGCTGGTGCTGGATTTACTGGCACAAAACCACCGCTGGCTCCCTTTTTGTTAATGGGACGTAATATTACACAAGGTCTCAACAACTTCAACATTTTGCTAATTGAGTCAGCAGTTCAATTTGAAATTAGTGTTGCTGGGAAGGAAAAACAAATCAAATATAGAACCTAGTTAGCATTTAAAACTTAAAGCAGGGGGTTCCCTTATTTTCTTTTTACTGAATGTGAGCAGGAGGTCAGGTTGTTCTGTGAACATTAAAAAATGTCATCACCCGACCTGCTGTATGTATGACAATGCGTCATGTTTATTCTGACAGAAAGAAGCAAACAAAACCCAATGAAAAGGTAATGAGGTAGAGCACCGAGGGGCTGGGAAATGTTACCCTCCGAAGGCTCTGAAGTGTTTATTAATGCTGATGGTTCAATATGAAAATACAAACTGCAATAAAATGTCATTGTATTTTTTTTCCATTTCAACTTGTACTTTTGGAATTTGCCCACGATTGAAAGGACAAAAATGAAATAATTCCATATGCCAGCATAAAAGCGCTGAATACACTGATGCTGGTAAGTAGGTCTTATTTCCATTGTGGTTTTGAAACGCTGTGCACAAGGTGGAGAAAGTCTGGTTTTATCCCTTTGGTGCAGCTGCCTTTATTGTCAACACTATAGCACTAACCTTGCAGGCTTTGCTTCTGCGTGACTGCTCTGGTTTTGCTTTTTCCTGCAATCTTCCCTCTTCAGTCTGAGCTTGTTCTGCCTCAGAGTGAAACACCCAAAGCCTTTTTTCTGTACATAAATACAGCAAGTGCCTTTGCTTGGGGTCCTGAGCCTCCCTGAATGACCTCGGCCAGTTCGTAAAACTTGAACAAAAGTTCTGATGGCTTGGTAATCCTGTGGTGGATGCTGGTTATCTAAATTTGGTTATCTAAACCTAGCACCTGGTGCAGGATGAGATGCTTCAGGGTATCTGGGACTTTTGTATGGGGCTGCTAGATAAACCAAGGGACCTGCAGGAGTCCGACACCCTTCGAATCATCACCCGGAGAGCAAAAGAGAGTGTCTGTGTTAGGCAACTGAATCCGAGCTTTGGTTACTGGTAGACATCTCTCTTGTGGGTTTGTCCAGAACAGGACCACAGAGTGAGCTACAATTAACCTGTTTGCTTGGGCTCTTTTATTCTGTATTTCAGGTGCATGCCAACGCTGTGCTGGTAGTGACACGCTGACCATGGCCATGGCCCGGGTCCAAGCACTGCCCTATGACTGTGCACACTCTTCAGGTGTTAGCGTGGTCCTGGCACGCTTTCAGCCCTGCCCCACTCTGACTCTCCAAAGCAATGCCCATGACAGATCTGAAGGTGAAGGGCTGTTCTCAAGAGGCAGTTTCAGCGTGGCCAGAGCGTTGGGAGTAGGGGAGTCTGGTTGCTTGGATGTGAGCCCAGCTGCACTGCTTGGCCTGAGGACTGCATAATGAATAATGAATGATTCAGCACACTTTATTTTCCAGTATGAATGAAGCCATTCCACATCAAGAATTGCTTCTGTGAATGAGAAAGGCTTCTACTGTTGCCTTTGATCACAGTGAATTCAAGGAATACTCTTCTTTGTAGTCGTTTTAAATACTGCACTTAGGTGGATGCTGTTCTGCTTGTTGAGAAAACGGATGGAAATATTTAAAAAGAACCTGTGCCATAGCCTTCTCTGGTGATTGGAGATTTTCAGATGCTCCAGGCACTGAGAAGAACCTGGGAGCACTACTGGGTGACACTGAGAGGCACCAGGAGGGTGCAGGGTGGTGGGCCTGGGACTTACAGGCCATGCTATTTTCTATAACACTAATGCACAAAGCACTAGTTCAGACCCCTCTGCAGGATGCTGTATGACTCTGATTACTCATCTTTATGGCATATTAATTGGTACAGGTGTAGAAAAGTCTTACCGGGGTGATTGGGGAACATGGAAGTATTGTATGAGAGAAAGCTGAAAGAGCGTGATTTGTTATCTAGCAAACAAGCAGAGTCAAAAAAGATTTGTTTTTCTAGAAATAAATCTGTGGAGTAAATTTCAGGAGAGCAAGAAAGTTATTTAAGGTAAAGAACAATGTTAGCACAAATCCAAGTGGGTATAAATTGGCCATCTTTACATTTAGGCTGGAAATTAGATGTTTTCTAATCATTAGAGTAAGTGGGTACTGAAACAGCTGCCGAAACAGAATAGAGGAGTAAGAAATTCAAGTGTTTATGCAACAGTGCTTGCAAAGTTCATGAAAGGATGTATGTGAGTTTCCAATGGCAGGAAGCCGAACTTGGTAACACAGGAGGAGGTCTTTCAGACCTGTGGCCATGTAAGTGCAAAGTGCTACAATTTTATGAGCTAATGTAACCTCATTTTTTCCTTGTTTTGAAAGAGCTGGGACTGCATTAAGCCATTATTCTCCATCCCGTGCCTTGTCTTTATGAATTTATAGATTAATTGGGAGAACCATTACTTTGTTCATCAATATTCAATTTTCTGGACCATATAGTACACTTGTTTTGTGTGTCCTACTATTTACAGCAGTTTGTGTAATGTTGCGAGCTGCAAAGCCTGGTGTAATGAAAAGACTTGATGTACAGCAAAAAATAAGCAAGTCCTATGGCCAGAGAGTACTCTAATGATGGCTGGAAAGCTAGGTTTCCCAGGATCGTGTGTCAGTCAAATTTCAAATGAGTGGTTGTCACACTCCTCATAAAATACTTAACATTGTCTAAAGTTACCCGTGCAAAACTCTTAGTCTGGGCGCCAAACTCCCATCATCTTAATGACAACCATACACAGAGAAAGCTTAACGCATCTCTTTCTAATCACAATGTAAGATGGCTTTTGCTCTTTGCTAAACATAACTGACAAATCTATCACTGTTGCATATACACGCATATAATTATTTCTTACATGTTTACCGTTCCCATGTGTCAGTTCATAAAGGTGGGTCTGATAAAAGATGAGGTAGAGACCCCTAAAGCTGAGAGGGACTTCTCATGCACGTAAGTTCATTTAGATCTTGGGTAATTGATATGTGAACTTGGCCAATAAAAAAGAAGTTAATGAGTGTGAAAATGCTCTTCCAAATTAAGCTTGCTCACATAAACCTAAAGTCCTGGCTTTAACGTTTAGGTGTTTTGGTTGTCAGGCAGAAGTGATGTTTTGTCCTGATGAGCCAACTTGTTCACCAGCACACAATACAGAATTTAGAATTTATTTACACCAGTTGCTTTTACATTGAATACAGATCTCACATAAGTAAAATACTGAAGTAGACCTGTTCACAGATTTTTAACGTGTGGAACAAAAAGGGCTACATGCATGGAATCAACTGTGCAAGTACTCTGTGACTGGACATAATCAGTATTTTAGGTCTTTAGAACAGATCCTCATTGCCACTTTCAGGCCTCCTTTTGCTAGATCTCAACACTTGAAATAAGAACTAGATATTGCTGATCCATGGTGTTTTCTGCAGGACCAGAGGTTTCCTGTGAGTAACCATGTTTAATTCAGATGATCAGTGTGTACGAAAACACTACTGAATACTGCAGAGTGTCCCTGATGTGGAGAACTGATTTGCAGTGTGGCTTGATTTTTTTAAAAACTGCTAGGTTAATTATTGCTTTGATTATGGAACCAGAATTGCCATCTGTCACAAGCTCTGTGGGATGACCAAGCTTATTTTGGCTTAGTGTTTTCCTACATATAATGTTTATTATTCCCAAAATAATATAATGTGGGACAGATACTATCATCCTGGGGCAATTTGTCATGTGATGGCTTTACTCATATCATCATATTGTACTGTGATACAATTACATTTCCATGTGACACTGTTAGGCTGTGAGCTACACGATATTGCATGGTACACAACTTAGAGTTGTGACACAGCTATGGAAAAGTGCATCTGACTGACATATCTCATCCGTTCGATTAAGGTCACGTCCACCTAACGAGTGTCTAGCGCTTAGCCAGTAGCTTTCCTGAAAGTCGAGAGCACTTGGGCAAATAAGATGTTACCTTCGGATTAGAGTATCTTCATTTTGTCAAGGATCCTTCTCAGATCTGTCACAAACTGCCCCCCTTCTCCCCTGCACTGGGAAGCTGTAGGATCAAGTCTTCTGGCGCTGACTGCTGTTGCTGTATTACAAGGAAAAAGGCATAAACACATCCAGTTTTGTTTGAAGCTCTGCAGATAAAAGTGAATATTTAACTATCACCTTGAACTGAAAATACTTCCAGGTGAGAAAACACAAATCTGTGGAAATACCACTAAATAAACAGGCAGATGTATTATCCCCTAGCTCAAGCTTCTTAGTGGAGCTTCAGCTCTGATTCTGGGAAAACACACTGCTGTAACCAGCCTCATCGTGAGGGCTGCAGCTTGCAGGCAAAGTTTCAAGCTCTGTGCCATATAAAGTTGGGGAAAAACTCACATTCTGGGCCAAAGCTAGATTAAAGGATCATTTTACACACTGGCAAGTTAATATAGTGACACCACCAAAGCCTCTTGCAAGTATTTCCCCTGAAAAAAATGGGTAGAGGAAAACTGTGGAATGTGTCACTTTTCCTATTAGTTGCTAAAAAGATACCTCCATGTCTTCACATGCTATTCCGCCCTGTCACTTACTCTCTGCTTCTTCAGGCTTTTCCTTGCATTCTTTGATCTAGGAACAATAAAGGATATTTGAACCCAAGATGTGTGCGAGGAATAAGTTCAGAATTAGTGGATTATTTCCAATGTTTCGTATTAAGCTAATCACCCAGAAAGGAGAGGGCCAGGGTGTTACCTCCTTTTTCACTTTCTTGAAATGATTCTGATGGAAATTCGTATGACCATTTCTAATCACATGAAAAAGAAGAAAAGAAAAGAAGAAAAATTAATTGCCAGCAGCCTGGCTTTCATGATGAGCTGTACTGACAAAATGCAATGTCTGTCTATAGGCAGTGAATACAGTGCGTGTGATTTCAGACTCCAGGAGATGAGAATGTAAAATCTGTAGCAGATCTCTTGTCACCACCTCTCCTGGCCGACCAGAAAAAAACTCCCTTGCTTTTTTGTTTTTTCCACAATTTTGCTGTGGAACCTGAGTTACTGAGTTTTTCAATTAAGTTCCCATCAAAGCCACAAACAGGAAAATCAATACAGTTCATCTAACATTTCTAAAGTTGCTCGAGTACTGCTTGAAAGGAACACGTTAGCAATGTTTTTCCCCGTCTTGTTTTGTTAATAATTCTTTAAAAAACTGATATTTTTAGTGTCTTACCTC
This sequence comes from Anser anser, assembly GCF_964211835.1. Lineage (NCBI taxonomy): Eukaryota > Metazoa > Chordata > Aves > Anseriformes > Anatidae > Anser > Anser anser. The sequence continues at coordinate 2,860,454 of NC_139722.1, forward strand.
CAAAGCACGAAACAAACTCAGAAGCTTGTTTTCCTCTCCTTCAGACACTGAACATGACTTCGTAGAAGCCTCTTGTTTATTACTGTGGGTGGGCGGTTTTGTGCCAGCCATATTGTCAGTACAATACCAGTAAAAATGAGTTCTCCCTTGGGCAGCAGTGCTAGGACATGTCACACGTCCTCGAGCACGTGGCTCCGCTCTGAAGGACACCCTGCAGCCATGCCTGAGGCAGCGCTTGCAAGAGCCGGCGGAGGGCAGAGCTCTTTTTGAGGCTGAGCCTCAAAGGATGCGCCAGAGATGCTTGAGGAGATTGGTAATTTCGGAAGAGATGGCAGGATTGGGCCCCTGAAGCATTTCAGACGATTTTGCTGACAGTCTTTGCGAGTGGGTGCAAAAGCAGCGGCAAATTGTGAACCTAGCTGCCGTGTCAGCATCATTTTAATTAAATACATATTGCTTTAGTTAGCTCTATGGATAGCATCAGTTGTATTATTTCTTTAAATGAAGGGCTGGCATGCAAATGGAGTGCATTTAAGTGTAGAGAGCAAAGGACGGTATTAGAGCAGGAGAAAACATCTAAATGAAATGCAGAGAAAAGAATTGAGTCTCAGAGATATTACTGCTTATGGCAAACTTGGTTGAAGTGTGCATTCACCCATTATCTTAACTCCTCATGTGCACACAAATCGCATTCCCTGCTAATTCGGAGCTTGCATACTGTTAGCACAGTCACCGGGGTGTTTGGGCAGCATTATTAAAACAGCATTAGTATGCAGCAAGGTGCTCCTCGCCCTGCTAAATCACTTTGTAAAGTGGGCCTACAAGCTCTGCCTCTCTTTGTTATGACAGCATTACTCCTCGCGCTTCTGATGCAAGACTAATAAGACTTAAAAGTAGAGAGTTAAATTAGGTAGTCAGGAAATGAACGCTGGGTTAGAGACTGAACTGGGCTGATAGAGAAGAGCGGGCTGGTGGGAAAGGCAGGGGAAGAGTGAACACAGAGAGGGGGAGACCCAGGGGAGCAGGGCTGTGTGCACAGGACACGAGAGTCCTGAGCAGGAAGGGAATTGAAGCTTCTTCAGTACCATTAACATAATAATAATTTATGTATATATATGTATTTGCAAGACAAGATGATCCAGTGAAATGATGCATGTGAAAAGGGAGAGGGTGAGGAATAAGGAGGACAAAATACACAAAGGAATTAGAGAGAGAAATGGCTGGGAAATGAGAATATTCCTGCTCGAAGGAAAGAACATTCAAGTCATTTTTCTTTCCTAAAGACTTTTAGTTCAAGAATGCTTTTAACCAAACAGAACGCCGTATTCCTGGTCCTATATGGTATTTTTTAACACTTGCCAAATGGTGTCTGCTAGCTTGTAACAGATGTAAAAGATTATTTCCCAAATCTGCAAGAATTGTCACTTTACACTTGCAAAGTGAAGACGTCTTGACTGGAAATACAGGAAGAATGAATTATGCATGGAAAGTGCTTCATGCCTATTTTTAATGGTGCATAGGCATAGTCTGAAATTTTATTTGTTTCCTTGGCGTACGCTTCAGAGGAGTGTGAGTAAGGAAAGAATGAGAAGGTGAGCAAGGGAATCTGTTGGAAAACATGAGCCGAGATTTCCTGATTACAGAGATGCCAGTCCGGCACTGCAGAGCAATGCTGCTCTGGGAGGATCTAAAATTAGTCTGTACAAAGCGTCAGTAACTTCATGGTACCTTTGTCGCCATCACTAATCAAATGGCATTGCAGCTGCAGGGCAATGGCAGCATTAACAGTAGGCTCCCTAAATCCAGGCTGGTTATAAGGTTTATTTATTCATCAGCCCAGCAGAAGCAATCCTGACTGGAGCAGGATTCCCCTTGCAGCGTGGAAGAGGAACGCACGCTTCTTCCCATTGTTTTCAAAGTCACAATTTGGGACATCAAGTGAAAGAAGTTACAACCTCCCCACTGTGCTGGCTTGTCGCGGGTGATAGATGGCCTGCTCTCCCTGTCAAAGGTCTTGCACATCCATTGTTTACATCTGGTTGTAAAGGACAGGGAGACTGAACAGCTTGCACATCAGAAAGTTTGTGTTGGGGGGTAGATTAATGAGATGAAGGCACGCTTGCTACAGCTATTTGGATCCTTAGAGGAGTCTGAATGAAATATTTCCAAACGGAGGACGTGTTCAGGTGGTAGCTTGAGTACATCATAATGTGGATAAGCAGGAATGATAACAGAGGTAAAGTTGTAACTCATTTTTCATTCTAGATTGAATTTTGACTCCCTCAGTTAAGCAAAACAGATTTCTTTCCAACATCCGACATGAGAAATGGGCCCACGTGAACCTAATGAGGTCCAACAAGTCCAAGTGCAAGGTGCTGCAGCTGGGTCAGAGCAATCCCAGACATGAGCACAGGCTGGGAGAAGAACTCATAGAGGCCCCAAGGACAAGCAGAGGCTGGAGCCCCTCTGCTCTGGAGCCAGGCTGAGGGAGCTGGGGGTGTTGGGCCTGGGGAGGAGAAGGCTCCGGGGAGACCTCCCAGCGGCCTGCCCGGGCCTGAGGGGCTGCAGGAGGGCTGGGGAGGGACTCTGTGTCAGGGGTAGGGACAGGACAAGGGGGCGGCTTTAAACTCAGAGTGGGGAGCTTTAGATCCGACATGAGGAAGAAATCCTTCCCTCAGAGGCCCAGGCCCAGGCTGCCCCGAGGAGCTGTGGGTGCCCCATCCCTGGCAGTGCCCAAGGCCAGGCTGGATGGGGCTGGGGGCAGCCTGGGCTGGGGGCAGGGGTCGTGCCCATGGCAGGGGGTTCAAACTCGATGATCTTTAAGTTCTCTGCCAGCCCAAACTGCCAAACTGTCCTGTGATCTCTATTATACTTTGTAGACTACACAGGGTACGTTAGAAAGCAATTTTTTTTAGAAAACATCAAGGTAATCAAGCTTTATATACTTGCGTTTGTTTCATGTTAAATTAAAAAAGAGAAAAAGCTTTGATTTTTTTTTTGGGTGTGAAAGAACAGAGATATCCTGTGAGAGGGAGGATGTGTGCATACTGCTCATTTTGTGATGGCTGTGAGATTGGTCCCCTGGGACGGGGTTGGTTTTACTGTGCTAATGATCCAGGTGAGGTGGGATCTCCTGCTGCATTGCCCCGACACTGCGTTATCTTAGAGGTGATCCCTACCTTGAGAAGCTGTCATGGCAAACGGTGATTATTTCAGTTCTGACCTAATGAACGTAGACGCTGTAGTGGAGAGTTGTAGGAAAGAAGAAAGTTGTCTCAGGCAGTGTAAAGAGCAGGAAGCAAAGGAAATCCCTGGGGTAGGGATTTCTTCCCAGCATCTAGCGGTGAATGTGACCTAGGTGGGCGCAGTCTGTGTTTCTCTCAGCTAATTCTTCCCGTCTATGGTTTAAGAGGCTGCTAATTCTTCCCTTCTGTGGTTTAGGAGACCACAATGGCCTCTCAGTACGCTCTCATTTTCCTTTATCTATCTATCTTTTTTATTGGCTTGGCCATTGAGAAAATCCTGCTTGACAGTGATCTTTGTATGTGGTGGTGTTGTGTTGGTACTTTGCTGTTTAATAACTGATAACTTTATTACAACTGCATAATGGAGATGGTCATAGTTGAGAAAATTCGTAATAGAGTAGTTTAAGAGGTAAATAGGCCCTCAAGAATACAATCCCCATGCTCTGTGGGAATACAGCTACAGAGCCAGCAGTGCACACATGATGCATGTTTGTGTTCTACTTCTGTAAGAAACAAGTCATTACAGAGTAATGCTCCCTCCTGGCACTGCCTCTGCCTTTCAGAGGGGAAGGGAAATGTGCTCTGCCTCCCGTAGATTGGTTTGGCAGGTGCCTACTGCTGGCAGGACTTTGGCAGCTGTCAGACCCAGATGCCCAGCTCTGACTAATTTATCAGTGGCATCTGGGAGTCAGGTCTTATGTGACCTGGCTTTGCCAGCTTGCTTCTTGAAGAATGTGGTGTAAAGTTATGGTTAGTACGCTGCTTTCTGCTCTGTTGTTGTTTTTTTAACCTGATTTATTCATGGCAGTCTTGGAACTGTGGGTAGAGTATCCATCACTACAGTGGAAGAGTAACAGCAAAAACTCTACATCGTGAGCAACACCCAACTATACTGAATATATACATCAATCAATATGCAATGTCTCCAGCAAGTTTCCAGATGACTATACAATTTCTTTAAGAATTGTGTCTTATCATCTTTTGCTGCATATCACACTTGAGACTGTAAAATCACCAAAAGTTGTAAGGAAGTCACATTCCAGGCTGAAATTACATTAAAGTTTTGGCATGCTCAACAGTTTTTGAGTGAACAGTGAAATCAAGATTCCTTTAAAGGCTGGGAATGTGGTTCCTGACATGTGTGGTGATATCGTGACTTTGTGTCCCTTAATTCCAAAGGAAGCATTAATCCATTTGGGGGTTGTAGACTGGGGGACCTGGTTTTCATGTGCCTCTTGGCCTCTTGGGGAAAAACCTTTCATATATCATGGTACTGTAATGTTTGTTTTATGTGTTTTGTATTCTCACGCAGTTACATCTTGTGCACTACATGTGTAAATCACGGTGACCCCATGCGGACCGATCATTAGCTGGTAGAAATAATCACAGCTCTGGTGGTTTCCAAGCGTTCACTTTGTTTTCTGCTAGCTGAGAATATGACCCGCATCCTTTCAAACCTGCTGTGGTAACGAAGTCGGTGCCCAAGCCCGTTTTCAGCAAACCCAGGAGGTTTTTTGCAAATGGCTTAATGGTGCCTGAGGAGGCCCCAGATCTTATAGTTTTCTTTATGTGCTGCTTGCAGTTTTAGGGTTTGGGAATATGTTAACTTAGCTCTGATGAGAAGGGGGAATGGCTCCGCAGCGCTGCTCTTCATCTGTGGCAGTACATTTGTTGGGTAGGCTGTGTTCTTTTAATGCTTTCCTCAAATGCCATTTTGTAACAGTAAAATGCTCACTAAAAATACTAAAATATTTTTAGTTTTCGAGTACAAATCAGATTGAGCTGCACATTTCCCTCGTGAGTAAAAGTGATGAGTTTGTGTTCATTAACTCGGGGCCATCTGGTGCAGACATGCTGCAGTCTGTGAATCAAACATGCATCAAACTCCAGGGATCAGAACAACCGCCAGACCCAATGTTTGGGGGGCCTGGGGGTGGAGGGAGGAGGAAGAGGGCAGTCAACTATAGATTTTGCTCCTTTTAAAAATCATCTCTGCTCTACAACAGGTTTCAGGGTTTAATGTAACGGTATTGTAAAACTGCTCCAGGCTCATCAGTGACCATTCAAGTAGCCTTCAGGGTGCTCGCCTGCCGTTGAAGTAATTGTACCTGTTGTCCCTACTATTTTGTGTACAAAATGACTAACTAAATCGTACTGTGTTTCTCTGAGATTTTAAATAATGCATCTTGACAGTGCAGCTACACAGATGCATGAAAGAAATAAACCCAAACAGCCTTTCTCAGCTTTTCTGGGTTTACACTGATGCAAGTCAGTGGCGTTTTCACTTACATGGCATAACTGGATCAGATTTTGTTGCGTTTCACAGAAAACTTTCGAGAAAGGAGTTGTAATTAGAGGCCCTGATTCCATCTGAAATCCTCTCTGATTACCAGCCTGGCAGGCTTCATACGCTTCTCACCCAAATGTCTCCAGATTTTATTCCTACCTCTCTGTATATGTTTTTTCTAGGCTCTCTACCTTCAGCCCTTCCAGGCACACATCTCTCATGGGTTGCAGAGGCAGCTGAGTGGTCCCACAGGGTGGGAAGAGCCTGTTTTAGGTCTGCACATGTTCTGAGGTGATCCAGAGTCACCAGGCTCCAACTGCGAACCTGTGTCGCCTTGTGAGTTCATCATCACACGACTCCTCCTCCTCCCATCTGCATTGCATTGTTTTCATCATTTTTCACCTCTTAACCCTCGTGTAAGCTTGAGAGTAACATAGAGTGGGGGCTGTGGGAAGCATGGCAACACCTGTTATTTTTCTGAAAATATATGTATGACTTGGTTTCCCTTATTTGCCTTTTTACTGGGACCTGCAAAGAGTGAAGGGGTGAATTTCCCCCGTAGAAATGATGCATAAGGAGTCAGCACACACAAGGTAGGTTTGACCAGGCTGAACACAACCAGTGTATGAATGGCATTACGGTGGGAGGGTGACGACAGACCAGTGATCACACGTGGATGTTGCAACTACAGTCCATGGGAAGCAGAGCATATAAACCCAGCGAAGCTGGGACGTGAAACAGCAACAGAAGAGCTATTATTAAATATTTTTTGGTCCTGAGCCCAAGTGGCCACATGGATCATGTTCATGTAATTGCTCAAATGAAAACAAACCAGAGGGGCCATGGCCATATTATTTTCTGGGGTCAGTCCTTGGCTCTCTGTGTCCCTGGTACAGGCAGTGCTGGGACAGACACCGGGGGTGCCATGGGCCACCCAAATGCACCAGTACCTGAGACTGTCCTGATCCTGCTCACTTTACTCAGGTAAACCTAACCTTTGGGACTTGAGGAGTATTCTGCACAGGCAAAATGGATGTGCATTTAAACATTGCTTTTTCTTTCCAGCCTCAATCCCTATAATAATATATTACGCTATTGTTATACAAGGTATCTTGTTTTGAATAGGCCATCTGTATCACTGTAAACATCTGCTTATTCCTAGCTTATATAAGTTTTCCTTTCCCTGACATCAGGAGGGGTAAAATTTCCAACAGGGAGCTGAAATTATTGCGAGCTTACAGGAAGAGCTATATATCTAGAAAACAGAGAGTGCTGTGGCTGCTGTCCATACCATCAGATTGTTCCACTGGTCTCCCATGGGGTTTTGCCCAGGAGAGCAAAAGGTACCCGAGTACCTCCTTAGTTGCTCGATGCCTGTGTTTGGACATCTGAATCAAACCCTTGCGGTCAGAGGCTCCAGAGCAATTCAGCTGACCAAAAGTGGATAGATGTTTACTTTAGGAGTTGATTTGCTCTCTGGGCTCCTCTGGGCTCAATTTAGTTGCCCACACATATATCTCTGGTGCTGTTAACGGTGATCTGGGATACCCGAGATGTTCACATAGAGCTGGCAGACGTGACTCAGTACCCACAGGAGATGTGAGGTGTGGGAATGGCAGTCAGTGGCTGGACAAGATTTTCTGTGGCACCTCAAGTAACGCATAGGGATGTCTGTGTTTAGACAACCATGTTCCGCAGTAGATCTTTATTGTCTTCAAAGGGAGCATAAAAACCTACTTCTAAACGCTCAAGTCACAGTTTCGGGAGGAGAATCCCATTTTGTCTATTTCGTTAAATTTACCACGGTATAGGTTGTATTCTCAGAATCTGTGGTGCTCTTTGGTGGTCCACTGGCTCGTAGTCTAAAAGCCCACACTTGCAGAAGACAGGGTACTGTGTCTCCTCACTGAAATGGGCACAGGCATCGGGGCTGGAGGCCTCTTTTTGTTGTGGGCCGTGTTAGTACTTGTGGGCCGCTACCTCTGTCTATGTATAAATGGGAAACAATGCAGCTGAAAAACAGGATGAAATCCATAGAGAGAAGATTCAGGTCCATAGTCTGTCATGGACTTAATAACCCCCACAAAACCCTATTATTAATATATGAAGGGAATGAGAGCAGGAGTAAGTAATCGCTTCTGAGCAAAGATCAAGTTTCCATGACGATATCCCTATCATCAGATAATCCATACAGCAGAAGCTTGTCTGTCCTGCTGGGATGTATTTTGGCATATTTGGAAAGAAAAGTTCTGAAACTCAAACAGAATGACACCTTTGAAAAAGTTGCTTTTGAAAGATTTCCACTCTTTTCATCGCTCTCTCACACGACATGTTGTGTTAATGGGACCCAGTCAAAGGAGATAACAGTCCTGCACAGCCCCCTTGTTTCTTCTCTGTTCTCTTTGAGTCTTCTCATCAAAATGACCATCCCTGCTCTGTCTCTTAATTTCCTGCCTGGATTCAGTCACTCTGCTCTCCCATTAAGGGCAGTTTTGTGAATGACATCTTTGAAAGCTCATCTTTGCTTTCATTTGCCTGTGAGGGAAATGACTGCTTACTCACCCCCTTTGGGAAATCAAGTTTACCTTCCAAGGAAGTCTCTTTTTTTCAGTGCTTTGTACTGGAGTCTTTGCAAAATTCTCAGTAAGCTTGTTGGTTCTGCCTTTGTGGCACCTCTAGGAAGAGAAATGCATGTTCATGCTCATTTAGGCAAGAAAGCTGGTGACTTTCAGGCTCTAATAGCTCATTTTTTTCGAGTAACTTTTTCCATAGGACAAGGTGATTCTCTGTCATCCTCTATTAAAGGATGTTTCAAAGCTGCACCTATTTCTTTCTCTACAGGGCTGATTTCCCCCCTTCAGGCTCATGATGTTTCAGAGTTTTGAGTCTTTGGATTTTGGTTGCTAATAGAATTCGGGTTTCTGATTCTCTTTGTATTGCCTGCCCGTTACTTAAGCTCCTTTTTTACTCACTTCATGGCTTCTTTGCACAGCGAGTGCAGGAAGTTCACAGCAAGCCTTAGCTGAGATGAAAATGAGGTGCATAGTTTTAGTTCAAAGATTCATTACAGCGCTTGACTTTGCATTGCCTTGACGGGTCTAAAGCTTCCCCAGCCTTCAAAGTGGGTTCCAGCACACGGAAACCTGACCCAGCACAGCTCCCAGTGTCCAAGCAGTGCCGTTCATTCACCAGAGCCAGCAGTTCTTGTGATTTGCTCTCCACGCTTGCCATTATTGCCATCTACAAGGCAGTTATTTGGAGTATCACGGAAACTATGTGGTTGGGTGCAATTCTAAGTCAGGTAGCAGCACCTCAGCAAAGCAATTTTCAGGTTTATTTTTTGTTAGGCTAACTGAGAGAGGGTCACTTGTGCTTTCTGAGGGAGACTTTATTAAGTATTAATCTCTAGGAACGGAGATCTCTGGGGGCTGTGGCGAATCAAACAAGGTTATTTTCATAGATCTGCACTTGTCTTTCCTCTGCTCCTATTTCCTTTCAGAAATTGCTTCTTGTGTGAGAGGATAAAAAGAAGGAATTTTATTCAGCACTAAAGTGTCCTTATTATTACTCTTATTCCGTCTTGTCCTTTTTTGTTTTCTGGGCTCTCTTGTTTAGCTATATGTGTACCTTTCAGAATAGGAGACAACATTTTCTAAAGCCCCTCAGTGATTTAATAGGCTCATTCCCAATGAAGTCAGCAAAGTTCAGGCTCCTCAGCCACTTCGGGGATTTCAAATATGCTGCTCTGAAAGCTATCAGGGGCAATGACTGTCACATACTATGCCAACGTGCTGCATCTAGAGCTATGCCAGCGTACTGTGTCATGAAGCTATGGCACAATATTAACTGACAAGGAAGAGCCAGCTTGTCTCCTTTATAAATATGAGTGCAGTACAGCTGTGCACTCGCACTGGGGTATGTGGGAACAGTATTAATTTAAATGCTTTAAATCCATCTGGATCTTCTTGGCTCTGTTCAGCGATTCTAGAAGAGCTCTTTTTTGAGGCAGTGTATCTGAAGAATTCCATTTAATTCGGATAAATAATCCATCGCTATGTGTTGATCAGAAAAGAAGGGTGAAGAAGTCCTAATTAATCAGATCTCTTCCTAATTACCTATGGCAGAGATTTCCAAGTATGCCAAGTGCATAAAGTGGCCGAATGGCTGGTTTTGCCTAATTTTGAGAGACCCTTTCTGAAACTGTTGTATTGAATTTGTTTTGATTTGTGCTGAGGAGACGGCAGCAGCAAGTCAGGTAGATTAACCGTGGCTTTTGTACATCCCACCTCGGAGTGTCATCCCTTTTCTTCCCATCCACTTGGATTGGGACTTTGACTACAGCATTTTTAGCCCTAAATTTCGAATAGTTCTGATGAAGCTTTTATGAAAAAAGTCCAGTTGTTGACTGTGTGTTATTAAAGAGAGAGGGATCTGTAATTTTAGCCATAAGGTTTCTTGGGTTTGGTTCATGCAGCCTTTTAAAAACAGCCTGTTCGGTGTGTATACGGAGTGAAGCTTTACAGCATTTCCAAGCATTTAAATGTGACGTTCACTCTTTTTATGGGCTCTTGGTACTTTTGGACCACCTCACTGGCCTAAATCTGCTCTCTTGGTGGGGAATAGTACAAACCAAACGTGCTAGGTGGGAGTCAGTTGTCAGCTGCATGTACGCTGGATGAAGAAATCTGCGTGCCGTAATGGTGTGTGATTTAGAAAAAGCTCCAACCCTTTGGCCTTCTGAGCTTGTGCAGGTCAGAAATCACCCCAGGAAGCACTGAGTTGTGCCCAGATGTCTCACAGGAGCACTTGCTATCCTGTTTGCTGGATATGAGACACTGTTTAGCACGGCCACTAGCCCATTTGTGTCAAACAGGTCCTAGGTAGATGTAGGAGAGGAGGACGGGGTCTGTTGGAGCCCAGCGGCGTGCCCAGCAGAGCCTGTAGCTTCCAGTGAGACATCGCTTTCCTCCCAGTATTAGGGCTGAAAGGTACAAGCTTTTCTTCTTCACAAGCAGCAAGAGAAAAGGCAAGATGGGTAAAGTAAAGAGAGGGAGATAGCACCGCTATAAGAATGGCTGCAATCAGGTTACAATGAGATTGTATCAAATCTGCTGTAAAAGTTCTAATAATTAATTGTTTCTTAAACTGTGCAACCTATTTGTTTGATCTTTCTTCTGCATTTCTAAAGCAGTATATCATTTATTTTTCTTCACGCTTTTTTCCTTGTGAACCATATTTCTATACTTCATACTTGATTTAGTAACCATAGCAATGAAATAAATGCATTGTCTTCATTTACAATGGTGTCTAAATAGGTACTCATCTCTGTGTAAGTCCTTTAACAAGGGATAGTTCCCTACCACCATAATGAGAAGGCTATGGGCTATGTTACTGAAATAATTTTCACTTTGATTTTGTGACATCAAGCCCAAAAGCCTCTGAAAATGCATTTATGTCTCCTTTATTTCTCAAGAGTATATGTGGAAATATATAACCAGAACTTTCCAGGGGTAATTTTTCTGCAGAGAGAGAACATGCTTAGCACTATATTTTTCCAGACACAAAGAGATACATTAATACCTTTTATTTTCTTCCACTACCTTCACTTTATCAGTAACCCACAAGTTCCTATAGATTAACAAAAAAGCATACTGACTTGTTCCCTAAGAAGGAGTAAGAAAGACTACATAGTCTTGTCTGTTAAAAGACGTAAACTGTTTTCAGTTCCTGAGCTTAAAAACAGAAGCTGCAAAAAGAAGGAAGGAAGGAAGGAAGGAAGGAAGGAAGGAAGGAAGGAAGGAAGGGAAAGAAAGAAAGAAGGAAAGAAAGAAGGAAAGAAAGAAAGAAAGAAAGAAAGAAAGAAAGAAAGAAAGAAAGAAAAACTTTTTGTGTTCTTAACCAATTGTTTTTGCAGCTGCATGACAGATACATGATTCCCTTTAACTTATTAACCTCTTTTATATTAATTCTGTTTATCATAGACATATGAGAACACAATTTAGTCATTTTTATGGAAAACAGACATCGATTTTTATATATTTATGCTCCAGTCACGCTATAGCCTCACAACACCTGTAAGAGTTTGACATGTTTGAGCAGCAGTTTGCAACTGTTTTATTTTGTTCACATCTTATGGCACAATCAGAGAATGCCGTGGTAGATTTGCACCGAAATTATAGCAGTTCCTCTGTGCAACACACTCTTTCCTTACCTCTGCCATGAGCAAGAAATACTCATGTCAACACTGAATCCGGCTCAGATAAATGCAAACTGTGTGTTGCTACCAGTAACACCGTGAGCATCTCTTGGATGGAGTGGTGTTACAGCTACTGAGATTTGAATTTAAATTTTTCAGCTCCAGGCGTATTCTTTAAAAGAAAAGGCTTATTATCTGTTTTACATATGGAGCCTCAATTTCCAGGAAAAAAACACTGGAAAGGATTTGAACTGCTAGCAAATTAGAGACCTAAATTAGACTTCACTGAAGATTTTATACAGAATTTTTTCTTGACTAAAAGTATGGTTTTAACTACAGGAAATTTTCTTCTGAGGATGAATTTCCTATTTTTGGATATTGAAGCTTCTGAAAAAATCCATTTATTCTGTTGATTGTGTATATATATGTTGACATATGTATGTGTGTACATGCCATATAAACAGACATTATCTAGATTTTTGCTTTTTCACGAAAGCTAAATAAAATCAGTGGGGTAAGAACAGATGAAAGTGCAGCGCTTCCATTCTATTTTTTTTGGTTTTGTGTGAAAGGAAAGAAACCTCCTGCTAGCTCTGCTTTTAACTGTAGGTCTTAGCTTCTGGCCATTGCCTGTGCATTATAAATGCCCAATTGCAAAAGCCAGCTGCTGACTCTGGACTTTTAAACTCTGTGCCTCCCTAACAGCCTAAATCAGGAAAAAGTCTCTCGCGAGTGCATAGCATGGCTAGCAGCAGGATAGGTAATTTGTACATTCCCTGGGGTTTGCAGGGAGTCTGAAAATTGAAATTGAAGCTTAGCCCTATGTCCTAGTAACATCACTTCCGTATCACCTGCACATATGTTACTTAAACAGCTCTCACCTGTGTCCCCACTGGGGTTTGAGCTTTGACTGCTTGAACTAAAGCTGTGCCCTGGCTGGGGCTGCAGCAGTTGTACTCTGCATTTTGGGCACAGAACAGGGACTTCCAGCACACGGGGCACAGGGGGGGCTGCACTATGTCTTTTCAGACGAGACAGGTGTGTGCTGCCCTTGACTCAGCAGGAAAATCTTTTTATCTTATGAAAACCTTCTGAAATCCTCTTTCCTTTTACTCCTTGCAGTGCTGGTTTAGGTGACAGCACAGGTAGTTCTTGCAAAGGGTAATGAACTTTGGGAGCTCATTTTATAGGGAGGCTGGTAAAGGCAGAGACTTTTCCTTAAGGCTGCAGTAAAATACCAGTGAAGCCTACTGGTGGACAGATCACTTAACCCTAAATAATCACAATAGCAAAACAGAAAAAAAAAAACCACACAATATTCTGGTGATGATCAGTCCTTTCTTTTATGTATATATCAAAGTGATAATGAATAGAGAGGTTATGGTAAAACAGGGTGTTCATCCTGTCTCACCAGAAAATTCATGGGCTTCTTTCACATAGAAAATTGTTGTCTTAATCTTTTTGATGTAATTGTGCTGCCTTCTTCCTTCATCCCCTTCCTCAGTTCTTTGTCCCCTTAGGAAATGACTTGGCCAACTACATCCTGAGTTCTGACAAACAACTTTTAGATTTTTTTAATTTAGATTTTTAAATTTTGAAACTCTGCATGTCCCAGAAAGATGAGCAAATACTCTTGTTCTTATAAAACATTTTCCTTCTCATCTAATAACACCCTCAAATAAGCCCTAAAACAGGCAAATGTTGATGACAAAGCTCCGTGTTTTCTCAGCACATTATTCAGACTGCCCATATTTGTGAGGTTATTATGAATTATTATATCAACGGGCCAATAAAAAAATACAATGAATATGGAATTGGAAGGGGTGTCCTGTGTCTTCAAAGTTCAGTCTTATGTTACAGAAGACAATATCATACCATGTGGTCCTTTTCCTATAGATGATCCGACTTTGCTTAGAAATGCCTCCTTTTCCCAATTTCTCTTCCACATGTGAGTCTCTTTAATGGGTAGCTCTATAATCTTATTTTTTCTAAGAGCAGAGGAAATCAGATTGTTGCTTTTAGAGTAGCTGGTTATGGAAATATGGGATGTAGGGAAATTTACTCTTCCATCATTCAGAGCTTCTGAACAGTACAGGACTGCCAGAGTGAAAATACCAGTAGTCAAAAAATGATGTTGCTATGGGGTCTTTCAGAAAGAAGCCCAAACTTGTCATTTTGGGGGCTCCTTATGGAGTGCCTAGCCCTTTTGCAGCATTGATTTCCCATGCAGGACTCCACACGTTGTCACAGGTCTTCTGCAGTGGTTCTCAGCAAACTTTAGGGGGAAACTTCACGTGGACTTTGGAGTGGGGATTCGGCAGACTCGTCTCCTCAGAGGAAACACCTACTCTCCCAAAAGTAGCAAGGCAGATCAAAATAATTCTGGTTGGCACTTGAGAATGCTGAACCCGGAACCACTGACTGATGCTATTTACCAAAACAAGCAGATCTGATCAGAAATCTCCACTTGCTACAGGAAGGTATGAGTATGAAGGTGTTTCTAGAGAGGACTTGATCTATCATCATGGAATGAAATAGACACCATTTATACATTTCTTTCACATTTTCATTTTTCCAGGGTCCTTCAGGAGCCTTGACCTGGGCGATATTTGTCATCTCAAGCTTCCTTCGGTATTTGCACCTACTCTGGTTTCCTTTGGGTGCAATGTCCTGTTTTTTTTTTACCCAAGTGCAGCGTCAGAAAAATTGATTATGTATCAGACATTAAATGTTTACTTTCCTAACTGGCATGCTAGGTGGGAATATCTAGGGACAGATGCAGCTTCTGCATTAGACACTTGCATTTAAGTGTTGCGGACGGTGGCTAACTGTGCACTAGTCAGTAGACCCAGTGGAGTCTAGAGATCTACGCAGGTGATCAGATGTCTACTTAGGGAGAGCAGAAATTTTCCTGAGTGACATTGATTCAGTCCCCATTAACTGTACAGGGCTCTTAGACACCTAATGCACATGTAGACCCATATATGTAGGCACTTAAATGGAGGTGTCGTACTCTCAAACTGAATTCTTCCCTTAGGACCAAATGATCTGCCTTATATTAAATGACGTAGTGTCATTGGAGATGTCCCAACGTATTCCTGCTGGCTTGTAGCAGACTGTCCAGGTAGGTGCAGGTCCCCTGTAGGGTGTTCATCATACCTACCAGCCCTGTGTGGACAGTTAGGATGCTCTAGGGCATCACAAACGACGTTGGATTTCAACATATGGTAACTGAATTCAGTCCATGTAGCTACATAAACCTACGTGTCCGACGCTGGTTGTCACTCCTAGTTTTCTAGAAAGAGATTCTCTGAGGTGTTATACAAGGGTGCAAGGGAATTTAGTCCATGAATGTGAAAGCCTCTGTCAGTGCAGCACATGACAACGTTCCTGACACTCTCTGGTTTCCTCGGGACATTTAAGGAATTCATTTCAGAGGCAGTTTCTTTTCATGTACATAATTTGATCCTAATCATCTTTATACACATAACATTAAGTTTTTCATTTGCCTCATTAACTGTTGCTTTAAAATTTAAATGGTCAAATATTGATGAAGTACCAAGCTCAGGGACAGACCATATCCTTATTCACTACATTCAACTGTTTTTTTTTTTTCCATCTTATGCATTTTTCATCAATTTCTCTCTGTGCACTGATCAATCACTTTTCCTTTTGCCAGAGAAAAATGGAAAATAGCTGAAAATAAATGTCCCGAATTACCCCAAAGTGCTGCTCCAGAAGGTGGGGTTCTATTTTAGATCCCATGTCATCTCTACGTCCTCTGTGGATATCTCAGATGCTGTAGGGGCAGCTGGGATGGCATTAGATGATTGTCTTTAGGCAACTGAATTGGTTCCTGGGCAAGCTCTCTGCCTGCCAGTGGAAGCGCTTTCCCTGTGAGGCATCCAGGAACAAAATATTATCTAGGATCAATGTCAGCGGTTGCAGTCGGCGGTCCATGGAAAAGCTACCCGTAACTCTTATAAAGCTGAGCCTCATGCTAGTGGATGTTGCCGTTTCGAATATTGAATTCTAACAGAAGAAGTTAAAAAGAACCCATGTGTTTTCCTGACAGCACCACCTAATTGCTGTGTTTTCCACGAAGATATGATGTGCCCACAGGTAGGAAAGACCAATGGCAAGGTGGTCAGCAAGGAAGCTGGGGTTAGAAAGTAGACCTTACAGTTAAAACACTGGCAAACAGCAGCTCCCTTGTATTTAACTAAGCAAGTATAGACATCAGCTGATATATTTTATTTAAAACTTGTGCATCACAGCTGCTCCAGACTGCAAGCCTAAAACATGTCGCGGTCATTCTGGGAATCCTTTTCTCACTGGCTTGAAAATGTCCCTGTCCTAGAGATTTAAAAATGCTGCTGACCTGTGACATGTTTTTCTTCAAATACATTTCAATGGCAGAATTTGTTCGTTGCTTTCTAATGAGGAAAATGATTTGAAAGGTATGTGATTTGATTAGCTAAAATTATCTCAGAGGACATGTGATACTGCTAGATGGGCTTATAAAAACTCAGTTATGGGCACGATCTCTATGTGGGGAATATATTTGTTGTTATTAAAGAAGCGAGAAAACCAATCAGTTGTGCACTCCTTGTGCAGTTTTACTGGGGCTGAATAAATCAAAGGTTTAGGTTTTAATACCCAGTGGAAAGCGAAAATGAAGTAATGGGATAAAGCGCATCAAGTCTTTCATTCTCCGTCAGTAGTGCTCTCCACGGTCAGAATAATAATGTGGCAAACTCTTGCTTTCTAAAGTCTGCTTTGTAGGTTATACCTACTGAACAGTTTGTCTCATGCTTGTCCCCATTCGCATCAGTTGGTTCAACGTAAAATACCCGAAATATTACAAAACCCGGACGGTGTTTGTATTTCTGGAGGCAGAGGATGGGACAATCAGGCCAGTGGTGCAGAGGTTCTGGCAGAACTGCTGTCTTATTTCAGAAGTTGACTATTTTCAGGCTCGAGATTTTTGGTGTAGCTCGGCCACTAAAATTCACTTATGGCTGCTCAGTCAAACTTTCTACAGATCTTATGAAAGCTCATATAATTATCTTCCTAACTAACATACTGCATTTTATGCATTCTTAAGAAATCCGTAGTTTTATATATGCCATAATATGCATATCAATAAGAAGCTCTTTAGGAAAACCTATGGGTTGGCATAGCTCTTAGACCACCACACCATGATTTTCATGTAATAAGAGTTTGCGTTTCCTGGATTTGCAGGGTTGGAAGCCTTTCAACTGGAAACCAGAGGCATGTTCTCCAGTCCTGAGATTAGTATTGTAGATCCTTCTTACACCATCCTCAACTTTTCAACATACTTTTAAAATGGGGTCACCAGAAGTGGATTTAATATTCCAGTGTTAGTCTCGTTGCTGCTGTAAATGAAAATCAAGTCACTCTCTGCTCCTGCTCCTACTCTGCTGTACGCACGTCTTTGGATTGCATTAGTGCTTTTCATCGCGGCATCCTAATGGGAGCTAGTGCTAAGCTGTTTGGCTACTGTGACCCCTAAATTACTTTCAGATGCTGTTTTCCATTATGTAATCCTTTGTTCTCACTGTTCCTGCTTTCCTTCTTCCTAGCTGAACACAGAGTCATATGTCTATATTAAAATATGGTTTTGCTGATTGAGCCTAATGTACTAAGGCATCCAGGCTGATTTTATGGCCGCCTCACTCTCCTTAGTACTTATTATGATGTCAAAATTTGTGGCATTCACAAATGTTATCAGCAATGATTTTAAGTTTATTTCCAGATCCCATAAAAATATATATTTAATAGTATTAAACCTAAGACAAGGCCTTTAAAAGGTAATGCAACATTTAAAGAGATGGCTCAAACAGTTCAGTTTATACAGTGTGAAACCCTCTATGTTTAGGAGTAATTCTCAGGTTCAGGCAGCGATGCAGGTGAATGGTGAGTAGCCGCTCTTGTGGTATTAAGGGTCAAGATGGCGCAATAAAACCCTGCTTTGCCTTCAGCCACACACACAGAAAGAAGCATTTTAAGGGTAAAAACGAGGCAAACATCGGCAGCTAACGTAGCCAGCTGGTCTCCTGCAGTTAATGGGGAGAGGAGGGCTCCTCTGCAGTCAAGCTCCAAGCAGGACCGGGGTGCACAGAAGTGCCTCCGCTCTCTGCGGACCAGAGAAGGATGTCAGCCTCAGTGCCTGGAGCTGGGGGATGTGAATTACCCCTTTCCCCCAGCTGTTAAATAATAATCTCGGCTTTTTATGGCTCCCTAATTTGAGGTGCCGAGCACCTATGAAATTCCCTCAATAAATAACGTTCAGAACTTGCATTAACATCCTAATGTTCAGAAGCCATTTTAGGCATTAGAGTAGTGACAGTGCTAACATTTCACGAGCAGTGCTAATGCTTCCCCTGCCTGTGTTTGTTTTACAGGGTTCTTTAATTTCCTGATTGCACACTGGTTTCCAAATAATACAATACAATGTGTAATCATTTTCTACAATTCTTAGAAAATGTATAGCATGGTATAAGCAAAACAGTGCAGTATTCCTATATAATCTTCTACACGTGCAGTGTTATAGAATAACAATCCACATCAGAGGAAATAAACAGCTCTCATGCATTTTTTTCATATAAATTAACTGTGTATCTAATTGCCTCATCTGCCAGTCTGTAATTTGCATGTATTCACAGGTATATTGCTTTTGTGTTTAACTGCTCCATTTCCATGAATTGTATGCATAAAGGTGTTGTCGAGCTCCGTGTAGTACAATGTTGCTCGCTAAAATATTGAACTACATTCCTTGGAGAGAAGAAAGATCATTTAAAGTTGATTAAGATCGTTTTGAGCAGAGTAAGCATGCAGTGAAGGAATGCTACCCACATTTTGTGTATAAACAAAACAGTACCGGAGGGAGGTCTATGAAATGAGAGAGTGTAGATAACAGCAGAGTCACCCCAAATTCTCCTCCTCCAATGAATAACCTTGTTGACTTCAGGGGAGTCAGAGCAGAATCAAATCTGTGCGAGATCTAAGGAAGGCCTTGCCATGTGCACTGTCTAGGGGGCAGAGGGAAGTGTGCAGGTGCAACTCTTCTAGTGGCACTACCTGATTTTGCTGATTGCTTAATTGTAATGTGCTCAATACGCTTCTTTCAGAGTGGAATTTCTTAAATGAACACCACTTAGAGCTCATTAGCACCCACAGGTATAGAGCAGCCAGTATTGTCCTGGTTAAAAAAGTACCTGGAGGAAGCCTCAAGGCTGAAAATGATCACGTATGAAAACTTGAGCCTGGATGTGGAATTTTGGAGCATTGGATCAGCTAATTCTTGTAGTACGTCGCAATGACCCACAAAGCCATGTGGGACTCTTCTTCTGTAAGGCTTTTTCTGTGTTCAAGGACGGGAAGAATCCATGAGTGTGTTCCATACCAGTTTATTCCCCTCTTTGTGCTATTTACATGTGGGAAGGTTGAGGTTAGGTCAAGGCTGGGGGTTGACGGTGGAGTAGCCCTCCAAGGATCCCTCCTTTTTTTTTAGGAGTTTGTAGGCATCTACCTCTCAGACTGGCTGCCACACTGCTGTGGACATGCATTTGGGGGAGCCTGGAGTGGCTTATCGGGATGCAGCCTGTGGCTATGTCTGTGCTGATAAGCACTGCCAGGGCACGGGCCAGGGCACCGGCCTGCTGCCATTCTTACTCGTGTGGTCCTGGCACAGTTTTGGCTCTGGTGAACTTCCCAGATACTTCCCAAGCACAGTTTGGGAGCTAGCACTTGCCAGAGACAGCTCCCAAAAGACACTTTGGATGCTGCTACCCTGTTCTGGAGCGTAGGAAAGCACGGGCACAGCCAGCCCCTGCCAGCTGGCCTCCAACATGGGGTTAGTTGAGTTGCGGAGGCGTAAACTTTCCATCCTCAGTTTGAACAAAGTTCTCTTTTGGAGCTCCCATCCCTCCTCTGGGGAGGATCCAGCACAGATACTTTTAGCCACCGCGAAGCGCGAAGGCTCATCTAAGCTCCCAAACCTGTGGGAACACAGGGAGCTGGGCTCCTCCGAAGGGTGGCTCATCCCATTAGGTACCGATTTGGGAATGCCAGATGGCATGTGATGGATGCTCCCCTTGCTGCTGAGTGCATCTCGGTGTCTACAGGAGGGCAGACACCTTCTGCAGGATGCTAGCCAGCGACGGGTGCTCCACCAAAATGCAACAAGAGCGTGAGCGCCCGACCCGCGGTCGCTCGCTAGGATGATGTGGATGAAGTTCATCCCTCTGCAAAAGGTTTTATATAGTCACAGCCTTCGCATGGGATGCAAATCATGCAAAAGCTCTCACGTTGTCTGGGTACGGCTCAAAAAAATAGCTCAAACCAAGCCTCAGTGGCCGAGTGGTGCGTACGCATTGAATTGCAATGGGCTCTCATCTCCGATAACTCGCATCCAAAAAGTGCTGATTGGAAGAAGAAAACTTTCAGCTAATTAGCGTCTTTTTTTTTTTTCGTTTTTTTTTTTCCCCCTCCGAGCTCTGACTACTGTTCTTAATTTCCTGACCAGCTTGTGCCCTTCCCCCGCGCCTCTCCGAGCATCTGTGGTCGTTTCAAATTGAGCTGTACTACCTGCTGCTCCGACTTTCTAACATACCATACCAGTTGGTTTGCCAAACAGTGAACTGCCAGCCATCTGCCATCCGAATCAGAATTTACATTGTTTCATCTTAAAATAACGCCTTCGGAATATCAAGTAACTCTCTGCATCAGGTTTTTGAGAACTGAAAATCGGCCAGGATTAAAAACAAATACCAAATGTGCCTCCGAAAGGAGGAGCGGTGAGGGGAGAGGGGGGAAGTTGGAGAGGTAAAGTTTTTCATTTACTGTTTACCTGATCTGGACTGAGATGACAACGCTGATAATTTTAACTGTGTGAATGCAATCTTCTTAACACGGCATCATTTTCACGGTAGCTGGTAAAGTGGAGTGGGGGAATTGGGACTGGTTTCTTTGCATTGTATGGGACTATGTGACTTCTGCTCCAGTCCAGTCCAGCCTGGAGCCCAGTTTGTCTCTCTTCAAATACTTAAAGCTGAGTATTCACCAGTTCATGGAGTATTTCAGCCTTTGGGTGCAGTGTTTTCATAACGAGCTGCAAATAAATGAGTCAGTTGTAGTCAGAGTGCTAAGGTAGTGGAGAAATTTGCCTGACTCCTTATTCCCATTCATTGAGAGGAAAAATAATAGACTTACTAAAATTGAGAAACACATTCTGCAGCTTGACTTTAAGCACTTTTAATCAGGAGGCTTCAGGATACGTATGTCAGGCAGTGATGTGCTGTAGAACTTAAGCAAACCCCCCACTGTACGCTGGTAATGGAGGTCTCCAGAGGTGGTGTTTGCTTGTAAAATTTGCTGAAAGAGGAATCTCACTGACTGATCACAGCCCCTCCATTCCTGTGATATAAACCATAACACTGTCCAGTATTTCTGCTTACAGAAGCCCACTGGCATCTCCAACCTACTGCCTGCTATGAAAGGCAGTAAAACAGAAAGGGATTCAGATGTCACCAACAGACCTTAACTCATTTCTCTCTCCTCCCGCAAACCTTCAACATGGTTCCAAAGTCTCTTGAGCCCTGAAAATGCTGTAGTATCTTGGTTTCTTTCAGGCAATATGTTGCAAATATCCCAGTTGCTGAAGAATCGTGGATAGTGTGGATACATTCACAGCGACACTTACGTGAGTTGCCTTTAGTAGCGGAAGGTGGAGGAACATAGACTAGTTATAAATGTGTTGAAATGCCAAACCACACGATGAATTTCCAAACTATTTAGCTCGTAGGTACGGGGAGAACGGGTGCATATTCCAGCATGCGGTATAATGGCAGTCTCAGTTTTCTCATCTTCCAGGACTGATTTCTCTGTGCGGGAGTACTTGGAGCAGTATCCACCTATTAATAGCGAATTAATTCCTTCAGATGGAATCATCACGAAACTGACACGTATGCATGTAGACCCAAGGCACCACATAAGAGTCAGAGTGCTTATCTGTGGTGCCTAATACATGCTAAATACCCACAAACACTTCTTTCCAGCAGCATCTCCTTCAGGATCTGTAAGCTCAGACGGAACATATGTTTTGGGCCAGAGAACAGAAGCATGTCAGTTTGATTACTTTAACACTCAGAGGGAGATTACTCTTATCTTGCTTTAGTGGTTTAAAATGAATGGCCTTAACCTATACAAGTCGTGTAGGTTCCCTCCATTATCAGTGTGAAGAGACCGGTGCCTCTGAGGACAACTGACCCCATCTCACTATAGATCTGGAGTCAGTATACCTCAGTGACATATTTTCCCACTTTTCTCTCTGCTGAACCATAAGAATTAGCTAAAACTACATGTTTACATTTTAGGTGAATCCTACTAGAATATATCTCACCTACTATTTTGGGTTCCTGTTTGTTGTTTATTTTTTCCCAACTGCTTTCCCATATGAAATGCTTAAGCCTCTTACGTGGAGCAGAAACTGCAAACTAGGTCTTTCTTCTGCCAGAACCTGACAGCTGCTCTAGGATAATATTTTTTTTTGGCTGATTTTTGAAAGGCTGAGCCTTTCTCAGCTAAACATTTGGCCTCAGGAGAGCACTTAATATTCTGAATCTGGTTTGGACATTGGTAATGCGAACCCCTCATTCAGATGAATTAGCTTCAAATCAAGTGGATTGACCCATCTTTGTCCTTAGAGTTTAAAATGGATAACCCTGTGGAAGCACCTAGGGTTAAGTTGGTACTATTTTGTTGAAGCAGAACCATGACATGGGCACTTGCAGTAGAAGGTCCTTCTCCACATTGCTATAATGTTGTAAAGGTTTCTGGTACAGTTGGCCTGTTCTGGTCCAACAGAAACTCTCCTGGGTAGTGACCAGGCATGGTTAGAGAGCTTGGACAGATGAGGAACTATTCCCAGTTGGCACTGGGGATGCAACCAGTATGTTTGGGAAGTATGAAAGTGTAGCCGTGCCATGTCAATCGGGCTTCAGGGCCAGAAAATGGGACCTGGCACATTTTATTTGCTAGTGTAGATGGTAGCTTGGGTCTCTGCATTATCTGCAGAGTGCTTAATTGAAGTACTCTGAATTAATGCCAGGCACCTGCATTTTAGGTGTTATAAAATCTAAGTAGGGGCCTGAAGCAGCCTGAATCTCACTGCACGTGCCTTGGTTTGCTCAGACCTGGGCAAGGACCCAGATGCTGTTTTGGGAGCTTTCTTTCTGCATTATTTATATGCTCGTATTTTAGTAGCCACTACAAGCCCCAAGCCCACTTATGCAAAGTGTTGCGCTGACATGTAACAGCAAGATTGTCCTGCCTCCAAACCCACTTATGATTCATGTATAAGATGAGAGGGAAGTATTTTCAAGAAACAGATGGTGGGAACACAGGATAACAAAGAGATCCATTAGTAGAGGTATTCAGTGAATTTTCTTCATTGCCTCTTCTCCCAGAGGTCTCACAAAAGATGGTTTATGATAAAACTCAAGAAAATAACTTCAGTCAGGGCTTGAGGGTGGTAAGGTTCAAGCTGGTAGATATGTCTGTACTGCAGCCCCAGAAAAACTGACGGAGCGTATTGATACCCAAATTACTTTCAAAATGATTCTGAGCAGGGAAAATTACCCACGTTGAGCTTCATGCCTCTACATTCAGCCTGCTGCTAATAGGCAAACCAGCTAGTTTAAAGCTATCTAAGGTGCGTTAACACAAAAGCTTCGTTTTTCTGGTTGCTAATGTTTCGTGTCTCCTCTCATTCACACAGAGAAGCTCAAGCCCTTGCTAATCCTTTCACCTGCAAGCTGTGATTGAATATTAGCAGAAAACTGTTTCCACTTGTCCAAGGTCGCTGAGACATTTCTTCAGAGTAGCAAGCCTATTCACCTAGTTAGTGCTCTTCAGCTCCCACAGGAACATTTGGAAACAGTTACCTTTAGAAAATCAAGGATTAAGTCCTAGATCAAGTTCTGTGATTTGCATTTACCAGTAAATTGTGTTTATTGGCAAATCTTGTGCTTCCTTCGTACCTCGGTTGAAGCTTAGCCACCTCAAAATGCTGTTCCCAGGGTACCATGGAAGTTGTCAGGCATCATGCAGCCTTACAGAAAGAGAAAAAGCAGTTAGAAGTAGCACCTAGCAAAAATGACTCTTTTTGGGGGGAGGATGGGCTAGGATGGGGAGGGGGCGGGCGTTCACTTGATCTGGACTTTTTAGGGTGGGCTCAGGCTGTGAAAAACCAACTGTCTTCAGGTTTGTGGAAAATTTTATACATCTGCATTTGGCTTTCAATGTCTTTGATTTCTGTCCTTTAAGGTACCATTTATAGGGTAAAAATCGTGAAAGTGAGTGTATTTTAGTAGTATTTTTTTGCCGACAGGGATTGAAATATCCACAGAAGATCAGATATGCTTTTTGTTTTTCAATTCTTTAAATATCTCCAAGCATTTAAAGCCCCAATAAATGTATAAACAAAAATATTTGAGATATAAATATTAGTGTCCATAATACCCATACTGTTTATTTATAGGAAACCAAGGAAACACAGGAATGGTAGGTGGATGAAATGAAAAACACACTTTACTAAAGAAAAAGGCAGAGTGAGCAAACGTACTCTGCTTGGTGTTGTGCCCAAGTTAATTCATGGAAGACTTTCAGACTGTGTTGTCATCTGAATTATATCATTTTTGAAGGAAGTGCTGCAAAGGATATAATTATTAGGAAGATCATTTCTATCCTGATATAAATGGACTCTTCCATTTTGCGAACAAAAATAAAAAAGTCCATCAGAATTAATTCAAGGTCTTTATATTGCCCATTTATAAGACTAAAATAGAAAATACTTGGGCAGAGGAACAGTGAAGCTATGGAGGTCTGAATTAGACGTGGAAGCAATGACATTACTGAGCAGCAGTCAGTAGAAATGTTCATAAAAATGATTGAGAAAGGATCACCGAAGGACAAAAGCTGAACGGAGACCTGCAACAGGCACAGATGAGATGACCTGCGCCATGACTTCCACAGCCACCTGAAAACCTACGTGCATCCGTCTCTGCATGAGTCAATCACTTGGGCGAAGGTTTCTATCTGAGCTGAGCCCAGGCCGTTGCCGCAGAGCTGTAATGGTCCATGGGTTGGAGGGCTCAACACCTCCCTCCCGGAGCAGCCCATTGCAAGCATTTAAGGGGAAGGCAGGTCGGATCGGGAGCCCCGGGAGGTCCTGTGGTCCTTACACCTTCCTGTAAAACTCAAAAAAGCAAACTCTTTTTTGAGTCATCACTATTGCCCAGAGAAAGCACCCTTTCCTGGGAGCCAGCTCTAGAACTTTCCCCACGTATATTTTCCTGCCTGATGCAAACTTGCTTACCTTTCTCACCCTAGACAGCATCTCTGCTATGTGTAGAAAAGAATGTTCTGAGGACTAAGAAAAGCCATCTTAGTTTATCTCCCTCTGAGAAATACATGTTCAGAAAGACTGCATCCTGCATAGCCTGCTGTCTGTGGGCAGGATGGAATTCAGAAAATGCTCGACTCGTACTGAAAGCAAGGGCTGTGGGTTGAATTCCACCTCGGTTTGTAGCCGCAGTGGTTCCAAAAGGTTCTGTGCTATTTATACCTGACAGAGTTTGACCTTCTCTGTATGAATGGGGTTGTTGTCATGTAAAGTTTGCTGAGACAAAGCTTGCGCAGGTATTCTTTCATGAAGAAGGAAGGTTACAGAGACAATCTCCTGGAAAAATGGCCAAGAGCTAGCAAAATATGCTTTAGAATAGCAAACTGCTACTTTATGTCTGACATGAAGGTAATGGGCATAGTGTGAGTGGTGTTTTGAGTAGAAACAGGTAAAAGATCTGATCTTTGCAAGTGATTTTAAAACAGCGATATCCGCTGTTCAGTACTGATTCCATTTGGGTATGAAAATGATGGCAATGGTTTGTTAGAGAGAACCAGAAAATAACCACCGGTTGTAAACCAAAGGTTTTGAAACTCAACATTTCAACTTACAAAAAAGGAGAGATGATGTAAGAGGTAATTTTACCCTTTGTCTTAAATGCTTAAACATGGGAAAGATCTCATATAAGGGACATTTCGGCCTTTTGACAAAGAGATGGGAAGAGACAATAGCTGGAAGTCCCCATTGGGCAAAATCTAACATCGTATTTCCTGACAGTGAAGAACAGTTGAACATTAGGATTGCAGAAACATGGAATAATTTAGACTTGAAGGAACCTCTGGAGGTCTCAGAACGGGTCTGGCTTAGATCAGGTTGCTCACAGCTGTGTCCAGTTGAATTTGGAGTGTCTCCAAGGGTGGGTGGTCCACAGCCTCTCTGGCACCCTGTTTCGGCTCCTGGCCACCCTCATGGTAAAAATGCTTTCCCTAGGTCTACATGGAATTTCCCATCTTCCAGCTTGTGCCCATTGCCTCCCATCCTTCCACTTTGCACCTAGAAAGGAGTCTTGTTTCATCTTCTGTATACCCTCCTTAGGTAAGATCTCACATTAGAAGAAACCCAGTTCTCAGCTGCTCCTTGTGTATCCCAAGCCCCTTATCATCCTGATGGCCCTCAAGGCAGTATATGAGGGCAGATGACGGATTTGTTTGACATTTTTAACAGGAGAACAGATATTCTTCTGGAAAACCTGCTTTGTAAAATGCAAATTACCACTTCTGTAATATTTCAGCAATAGAAGTATGGCACATCCCTTCTGTACGTAGCAACTGACCATGATTCAGTCATCTTCACTTAAGTTTTCATGGTAAATACTAGTTCTTTTGGCTCTCCCATTTTACAAAGGAAGGCCAATAATTAGGGCTCACAAAAAACTGTTCAAGGAGCTTGTGCTTTTTTGGTCACCTGGGGATAAAAGAGGAAGGCTGTAGTAAGTATGTGTGATTTTGTATTGTATAATTTAAAATTGTGTAAGAAATTGTAAGAAAACACAGGAAACATTGCTCTGTGCAGTATGTTTCTTACAAAATGAGTGTCTGCCATTATGAAAACTGCAGATCTCAGTAACTATTAACTTTCTCCCCATTTATTGTCCATGTCTTGTGTGGGACAGCCACAGCTTTTGGCCCAGTGAGTTGTATATCAGGATGAGATGTACGCCGTGGCTAAGACTTAGGCTTAACTGATCACAACATCCCTCTTGTAAAGGCTTGTTTTTGAGTGATTTTTCCTGTTTTTGTTGTTGTTGTTTTAATTTGAATCAATTTCCTGGTGTGGTTCAGGAAACACTGATTCAACCCTTGCTTCCTTGGAGATGGTTCACACCATGCTTTCCTTGAAAAACCAGGGCACCTGCTATCGAGAGATTCTGCCACGCTTTCAAGGCCATTAAATTTCTGAAGTGAAGTAAATTCATCAGCCTAACAATAGAAAGAGACAATTCTCAGCCAGAAACCTGGGGATGATCAGAAATAATCAGAGATGCTCAGGAACGTTCAGTGTATATATTTATATTTTCTGCATATTTGGTATATTCTGTAATATAAATCTTTTTAATCCACGAGTCCTTAGTTGAGCTATTGGGGGAGGAGGGGGAAGGAGGAGGAAGTTCTGAAAATGTTAGCATTTTAAATTTATGTTTTTACAGAAATGAAATTGAATTGCTAATTTTTCCATTAAAACATTCACAAAGCCATTTTCTGCATTTCATCATGCCTTTACCTTCTTTTTTTTTCCTCATTTTGCCCTGAAATGCAATAAAAAAGATGTAATTCTTAGCTACTTTTTCAGTGTTTCACTGTCATCTTTTATTTCCTTGACATTATTTTGGATGGTGAAGGAGGAAAAATGGGGAAAAAGAGCTAGACAAAGGTGAACATTATTCTGATGTATAGAGGAGACTAGAAGAACCATAAAATGGAGTTTAAAACTAATGATTTCTTAGAAAAGCCAAATTATTTCAAGAAAATGCAGCTTTCCCACTGAAGTTTTTATTTTCAGACAAAATTCATTTTTTCCCAAGAAAATACAATGAATTCTAGCACTTACGTACAGTGATGCTATCGCTCTAAAAACCCTGTGTTGATGGTTGCTATAGAAAACCTTTTGATAAATAGGTGTATATATAGTAAGCTTTTAGATAAGTGCTTTCTTCATAATTTTTTTTCCTTTCCCATTCCTGCATGATCTTGACGAAACAGATTTACAGATGGCCGCATCCCAATATCACTTTAATTAGGGTAGATCAGAAGTACTTGATGAGCATCTCTGAAAAGTATGCTGACCTGAAAGTGGGCCAAAAGAAAAATCTAGACCCTGTGGTGCATTTAGTTTATGTTATTTCACATGTTGTTTTTTTTTTTTTGCAATTATTTTATGTTTGTTTTAAACATCTCCAACCTTAAGACGACACAAAGCCTCATTTTAAATGTTTTTCCATTACAGTCCGTCTAGTGCCCAAAGCATAATTTGGCTCGCTGAGCACAAGATACTTTCACACCCCTCTAGCAAAATCTTCTATCAAAGAGTCCTGAGCCCTGAGAGGACTTTGAGAGAATTTATTACATTATTAATAAACCAGCTGATTAAAGGACAGTTTCCTCTGGCTTTTCCTAAACTGGTTTTGTTCATGACTTTGGTGTTTTAATTCAGGCACATTCTGTAATTAAGACATTTTGATTCCATTTCTATTAACAGTGGTGAGGACCCAAGCCACCTGCAGATAAACAGTTGAGGAAGGCCTGAGGACACGAGCCTTAGGGAGTGCCCAGTACCCTGTAGTCAACGATATGATATTTTCTGTGTGAAAGGAATCAAGTGCTTTTAGCTGCCCAATGTCTCTTTCAGAGTTAAAGAAAATAAGGATGGAGAAAGACAAAAGTAAGGCATCTCAGCGTGGAGTGCTGTCTGTGTCTCACCCCTAGCTGAACACCTTACTAATACAAAAAAAGATGTGAAGACACAAGAGCTACACTTGCACAAGAATGCTACCAGCCATTTGCAGATGCATTGCTCTGCATTATACTCAGATTTGACCAGATTCTGCCCTATTAGACAAAGACAAAGGG
The DNA here is from genome assembly GCF_964211835.1 of Anser anser. Lineage (NCBI taxonomy): Eukaryota > Metazoa > Chordata > Aves > Anseriformes > Anatidae > Anser > Anser anser. The sequence continues at coordinate 2,889,237 of NC_139722.1, forward strand.
TTTAATTGAAGAAAAAGGCTTTAATTATGCATAGCATATGCAGCTCATGCTGGCAATCCCCTTCCAATAAAACGGACATGAAGACCCAGATGAGCTGAGCTGACCACTGGGAAGGATCACCGACGTCCAGCTGCGATGAGCTGAGCCCGGTTGTGAATCGGTCCCGGTGAGCACGTCCTGGCAGAGCTGACTTCCACAAACCCACGGCGTTTTAGGAAGCTTTAGCTGTTGCCTAATGAATGACATCTATATTAGTTCACTAAATTCAGCCAGGGCATGGGCTCAGATGTTGGCCCAGAGTTTTTAGTAGAGTCTCTGACACAGTTTTGGCCAGATTAACTGGTGCGCTCACTGCCGTCCCCAGATGTGGTCTGAGCCAGCACATGGTAGGTACCACACTGAAGTTTGGATATGGCCTCCTGTTTTGGGTTTTTTTGTTTTATGTACATAAACAGGGCTCTGGCAGTTCATCTCTAACCCAGAGACCAGTCCTTTACTCTTTACAGAAGTGCTCCAAAGTATGTGGCTTAGGGCCAGATAAATAAAATGCAGGAGGAAGATATTCACATATATTCTGTATTAACCCAACACTTCTGTAGAAGTGTTTGATAGATGTAGGGCAAGAAATGCCTCCTGCCTACATTTCTATGCTCCTAAGAACCTGTTACAGAGTCTTCACTTGTCTTCTTGTAGTGACTAGGACGTAGCACTCACTGTATGGGTGTACCACAGCTCTTTGCTGACTCAAATCACAGAAAACTGTTTTCTCTGCAGCAGAGCTGCCTGAAGACCCGCTGACAACTCTGACTGCAGGAAATGTTCGTGGCTTCATACCTGCAGCAAGGGATGGAAGGCAAACACTGATGTTGTCAAATAGCTGCCTACAAGTGCAGAAATAGGCCAGCCAACCTGGAAACCTTTGAATTATTTCCAAACGAGAACTGGCAGGTCAAAGATAGTATGGGAATGTAAGTTTGGTCCAATGTTTCAGGAATGAGTTGATGCAGAAAGCCAGGAAGCAAGCTATATAACTTAAAATGGGTAATAGTATTGAGGACTCGGGGCAAAAATCTTCTGTTTTAATTGGTGTCTGGTCATGTCCTACTCATTTAGAAGAATCTAGAATACTTTAAGTTAAGAACTATCAAATTTGTCCTCCCTTGTATTTGTCACCTGCACTCTGGTATGTCAGAACAGGCCGACCTTTGCCTACAGGAGATGCTGTCAGTCATGTATTATATATTTTTGTGGCCCCTTTTTTCATTTTGTGGCACTGCATTGGCATCAGCGAATTATGCCAACATTAAATGGAGGATGTGGCTTATGCGGCAGTCCCAAGTCAGTCTCCTCAGTTACTTTGTGATTGTCTTGCTGTAGTGTGAGGCAGACACTGTTAAGGTCTGAAGCTGAATTCGGGTGGCATTTTGGTCCTGACACAGGGTGAGCTTAATCTTCAAGCGCCATGCCTTTCCGTTAGGGTGTGGGGCAGTGGGTTGGCGGTCTTTCATTCTGGCCCACCACTGGCTCAAGAAAAGAGCTATTTTTCTCTCCCTAGTGATCAGTGATCTAAGCACTAAAAGAAGACTCTGTATTGTAGGTCACCTACCCACACTTCTACTTTACAAGTTTTAAAGTGCTTCTTCAGATGTAGCTCTGTAATTTTCCAGCCTATCATAAAAGATAGACTCAAGCTATCTGTCAGGGTCATAATATGAAGACCATTGTGTTCTGTGTCTGATCTGACGGATAAAGCTGGAACTTGCTTTCACACTGATACCTGAAACAAATAAGTCGACCCGTTGAGATCTCAGCTCAAACCCACCTTTCCCTCCCAACTTCCATGATGCTAAATACATTTCCAGAGTTCTTGTATTTCTGTATGGTATTTTGGAGCTCTTCTAGAGGGATGTGTAAAACAGAAAAATATTTTAATTTTGTATATAAGACCCAGTTATTCAGTATTATTATCTCTTAAGTATTGCTGCTAGCTGATGTAATGAGCATATGCTGTCTCAAAACAAGCTCAGAGGAGAATAATATTCCAGTGCAGAGACACTTTTGGAGAGAAAGCAAATACCTTCTTTCCTAGCCCCCTCCCAAGCCCCCCGAATGCACGTAGTCAGCTCTTTCTGTTTCACCAAGGGGTTTTTATTCCTTTGCAATATGGCAAGCTGTTTCTCCCTCCTTAAATTTAGTTTAATCAGCAGTTATGGCACAGTGTGTGGCTTTTCATAATTCTACTGATGTTTCTGCAAATGATTACTTAGTGCAGTGCGTTATTATTACTGTGGACGATCACTTACAAACATCTGTCGGGATTGACATAGGCAAAGCTGAGCCTGCCTTCAGGCCGAAGGATGGGTTAGAGGTCCTTTCCAGTCCCTTTTTTTATAATATTCTGCTTATCCAGTTGTCTCGGTTTCTCTCTTTCTCTTTTTTTTTTTTCTTTTTTCTTTTTATTTTTATATGCCTTCAGCACTGGATGTCATTATCTGCCCCAAATCATCTTTTTCTTTTTTTTGTGTGTGGTGCCCTAATAATGAGCTTTTGTCATGTACAATGACTACATCTTATTTTTTTCCCCTTTTTATCATAATATCATCTGCTTGGGATGTTCTGAGAAAAATGCAACAAGCTATGATAAATCACCTTGTCAAGTTACAAGGTAATTCAAGCTGTTGCTGAAGTTACAGATAAAATCCAGCAAGGGGCTTTGTGGAGAAGGAGGGTGGGGGAAGGAATCCAGTTCCTCAGAGCCTGCATTTCTGTGCTTTTGGTAGTGAAGCTATGGGTGGGATGAAATGTGGGGGTTGTGTCAACCTTGCTGTTGTTCCTAATGAGTCAAGGAGCTATTTTGAAGACTTTCTCCATCTCTCAGGAGCTGTTTCCATGTTGCAACGTCGGATGTGCATTTTGAATCGCTCTGCCTTTTCAACCTGCACCTGCAGTGCAGTAAAATATATTAAGTTCAGTACGGTGCGTATTATCGGGTCTAAGGGCTGGGCAGACCTGGCTGTGAACTTTACAGAGCCCTTTGCAGTCTGATGTTTTACAGCAGTCGCAGAAAGTAGAGACGAAGGCGTGCGGTTTTGCAGATGTCTCTGTATTTGTCGACAGGGACCTCAGAGGGGAACGAATAAAAGCTTTCTCCTTTTCTCTTGCAGAAGATAAGCAGGGACACAAGTATTCCCAAGATGTTAGGACCAGTCAGTCTGTAAGTAACGCAGATCTTTGGGTTTCTCTTTGTAGTTCCTTCAGCCAAAAATGAGTTCTGGTGGAGCTGGAGCACACTCCTTTCATAGCTCTGCCTCTGCTCGCAAATAAAGGGCAACCGCATCCTTTGAAAGCGAAGGACTTTGCTTTCAGATGAAAGGAAAAAGACGTAGAAAGTCCAAATAGAAGGGTAGGACACAGTATGTGTTTTTCTTTCTGTGAGAGCAGCCATCTTAAACTGCAATCATTCTCTGAAACGCAGCTCCTGATGACAGATGGGTAGGAAAGCTGCCTGGATGCTGAGATATGTACGTGGAAATGAAAATCCGTGCATACAGGTAAAAGAAATAGCAAAGTTTTTAAATAGCTTTACTCCCATTTTTTTTTTTCCCCCTAGTGTGGAAACTTTTCAATAGTTTAACACATTAGTAGAATAAACAGCACTCAGGAAAGACATCGTACAGAGGAATTAATATGATGTTATTTCTAATATCCAGAAATTGTTGGGGTGTGAAGAGTGTCAGATAAGCCCCGTGTATTAAATAGAGCTGTGCAACGTTTGCAGGTGCAGAAGCTCCTTTGTCCGCACTGGTCACTTGTTGGCACCTCCTTGGCACATGTGGGGCTCGTGCTGGCCCTGGCAATCCCTGGCCACGGTGTACACGCTAACACAGGCCAAGAACCGTTCCCAGCATGTAATGTGCACGTGGAAACCTGTCTTCAGGGCCTAGGAGAAATTAATAGGATGGATGTGAGCTGTGTCATAACATCTGGCCTCCGGGCCACAGAGCAGTCTCAGGTGCATTTTGTGAAATGTAGAGATTGGTGAGCACAGGGACTGTGAGTTCCCTGACAGAAGGGGGTTTCTTGTAATAATCCTGTGCAGCAAGAAAATATATTATTAGATTACCTTTCCACATAGTATTAGCGAGAATAGTGTTTTGGTTGAAGTTCGGCTGGGTAATAGATGTACTTTGAGCTGTGAAATAGCAGAAGAAATGCTTGCTATGAAACCCAATTACAAATCCCAGCTTTGCACAGATGCTCGTATGGGGCCTCTGTTGTGTATTGCCAGATGCGAAAATATCCCTTTGTTCAACAGTTCAACACAGTTTGTTCAACAGACGGTGACAATTTCGTATCCGATTCATTCAGCTGAGCTCATGTATAAATTATTGAAATGGCCTGGGTTTTCCCTGCCTGGGAGAGAACCTCTCCTACCCGTGCTGCGCACCCAGGGTGGAGGGCAGTGGTGCTCCTCGTCTGTCTGTCTGTCCCTTGGAAGAAAGCTACGGGCAACGCAGTCCCATCGCTTTTGAAATCTCCAACTAAAGCTTGCTGTTGGGAATTTGCCATCTTGAGGACATTCTGCAAGACTCAGCTGCTTATGTGGGGCTTGGGGGAGGCAAATGTCATTGATCAGCATTATTTGGAGGAAGGGAAAGGGTTTTTTTTCTGCTATTTTTCCTGGTAAGAGGTAAGAAATCACAAATGTGTACTGTGGTTTCATCCGGCTGAGTTTTTAAATCATTGCAGAAAATATTCGTGGTCTGTTTTCCACCCTCAGGTATGCCCTCGTAGCTGTCCTTTATGTTCTTGCTCTGCCCTGTTGTGCCCTGCTCCATTTGTACGATCCTTGGGGCAGAGACCCATCAATCCTCATTATCCTGACAAGAGCCATGCACACCCTTGCTGCTATATATATAAAACCATCCTGCATGTAAAAACAGGGTTGTCATGGTGATTTGAAACTCCCTGAAAGCTTGCTGTAATGCAGTTAATCTTATGCATATATCTTCACTTACTTAAAATCAGCCATACAACAAGTCACCTTACACGCAATGGCATCCAGCCCACCCCTGAAGGAGCACAAAATTTGGCCAGGCTGTGCTGCTGCTTCTTTGGGGAGCAATATTTGGAGCACCTAGCTGCTTTTGACCTCACCTGGCGGCCGGATGCTGCCAACTATTCCTACAATCATGCAAGCAGTCTTCCTCATTTATAATTTACAAAATGTAAACCGTAGCTTTTCGTCGGGGTTCAGGGCTCACGTGGATTTGGGTCGAATTCTTAATGACACCTCAAAGTTCAGCATGAGGATGGGAAGCTGCTGTTTTCTCCATGTGGTATATTCCCTAAATATTCAACGAAGAGACAGATGAGAAAAAATAAATAAATAAGAGGGATTAATATTGCCATCCCTGCAGAGATCTTCTGTAGGAAGCAGTTCAGCTCCTATGGAAGTCAGTGGGAATGGGATCAAGCCTTGAGAAGTCCCTGGGAAACAAAAAGGAGGTAGAAGTTAAGTATTAATATTTAATTTTCAAAGATTGTAAGTTATGTGACCTTCCTGAAGACAGCCCCTTTTGTACCCATCAAGTGCACGGTCCTTTCCACGTCTGTATGGACACACAGTCTGAGGATGAAGACAAGATGTTCCTAACAGTGCACAGTGAGAAGCAACTTGTACCATCACAGAAGGAAATTATGACTTCATCCTAAAAACAACTGTACTGCCGTCCAGCTCTTTGTTTTTTTGGCAGCTGCTGTGTCTGATACGTGCTGAAATCCCCAGCCGCCGTGGGTGATTTAGCGTTGCCAATCTTTATCTGCTTTGGTTAATTTTCTATTGACAGAGGGATCTCAGCTGAATGCCACTGCATTTAAACTGCTGCATGTGCAGCAGCGATTCGCTTCTCAAACGGTAGTTGAGAGAGCACGAATAATAGTTAATGTGGGGCATTTGCTTCAGCCGAAAGCTGTACTGTGCTCAAGTTTGGAGGAGCTCAGCAGCAGAGTGAGGAATCACCTGAAATGTCCTGTCCCTCCTATTTACTGGCTTCCCACGGGGCTGCCGAGCCCATATTGCTCTCTCCTTACCCAGTCTGTAGGATCGGCCTTCTTCCTCCCTCATTAAAGACCAAGAAATGCTCCATCCATCTCTACTACGTAGTCACTGTGCTAATCCTTTAGTGGTTATTTTAACGTGCTGCTGGCAGTCCTGAATCTCTTGCACACATTTTGCTACCAGAAGCTGTCTCAGCAACACGGAGGACCAGTTTCAACACATGGTGTTGGGCACAGGGGTTGAGCATTTTTAGGGTTGCACATTTTTAGGAACAAGGAGAACAAGGGGAAGAAGGTGGGGATGCTTTGGCAAATTTTATTTCTGGCTCTGGCTGCAGTTCTGGTGGCTGTGCACAGTGTGGTGCTGATGTTGGGGGGTTTGCTTCTTTCTCTGGTGGCCTGGAGCAGCACTGACAAATGAGGAATTAAAGGAGCAGATTTTATCCCTCTTTTAATAAGAAAGGAGAATTAGCAGCACTTCTCTTAATTATCTGCTCTGTAAGAAGAGTTATACAGAAAGAGAAAAAATTATACAAATAAATAAATAAATGAATAAATAAATAAGGCTTGCAGGATCAGGTCAATTTACGTAAGAAAATCCGTAGATTCAGAAATAGCCCCGTAACTCTCAGGGTAACACTGGCCTTTCGGGCTAGGACTCAGGTGGGTGGGTGCGTTGTGCATCTGTTTGCTTTTCCTGCACCTGCCAGAGGAGCAGCTTTTAGCCATCACCAGGGGCAAGACACTGGGCTCTGGGTTGGCGTGCTCTGGTTTTCTTCTGTGAGGCTGCTGGGGACAAAGAAGGGATTAAATAAATGAAAAAAAAAAATCCAAGTGGGAACAGGCTGCTTCTTGTTCACTTCTTTTCCTTTTTCTAATTTGAAAAATGGATTTCTTCTTGATGGATGCTGTAGTATCTGGTCCCCTTTGCTCTTGAAGGGATTATCTACGGGGAAAACTAAGGCAAAAAAGATTCACTTTGCAGCGCAGTGAGGCACAGAGCATACAGATACCTGCACCCCCGTGCCACCCTGTGCCTCCTGTACCTCCTTTATAGCGTCTGCCTTACCCAGCTGGGCTCCCTGGCTCTATCTATACCGGTAGCCCTGAGAAGAGCAATGTTCTGAGGTCTTCCACACCATTCTGTTGTTCTTGGTCTTCCTCGTCACGGTTTTGGCCCAAGGCATCGAGTACTCTCCCCAGAAGGTCTGCACGTATAGCTGGACCAGCTGCCTCCAGGATCACTGTGTTTACTGGTAGAAATCTGGGCCGTTCATTTAAAGCGGTGTGTTATACGGACTAGACTATATTTTTCTCTATTCCTTTCCCATTCTTTTGATTATGCTGTACATTTCTTGCCTTTTGTTCGCCAGCATGTCTTCTTCTCCCTTCGTCTTCCTCGCCTTTGTTCTTTGCTTGTTGCTTGTTAACACTTGTTACTATATATATAATATTTCTGAACTGAAAAGCTTTCATGCAGTACCTTTATTTCTTGACTAGCTAAGTGCTTTCACTGTTACTTAGTACTGAGTCTGACAGACACATGCCTCTGGCATATTAATCTCATAGAGTGAGGTTCATTATGAGTATGTGCTATTAGCAAACAGGAAAGTGCTTACTTATAATTGCTGTTCTCTAAAGGTTGCCTTGTCTGTGGATTCAGATTCATCATCATCTTTGCTCTAGAAAGTGAAAATCTGTTTCTACTAATAGGGCTGGCCGTTATTAGGCTGAGCAGCAGTCAGCGGTGGCTTTGGGGGAAGATCTGTGCGGCTTTTTTTCAAGAACTTGTAGGGATTGTCCACGGGAAGGTGGTAGCCAGGGGCACCTCTACATTCGTACTGCAGACCCAGAGACTGGATCCTCAGTCCTGTCCGTGCTGCACCACAGCTAAAGCACTCGTGCAGATGTGATCTATCGCCACAAACTCCTGCAAGGGACTCCAGCAGCCCAACCTTCCTCCCCTATTTCCATACGTTTCTGCACTAAGCATAACCCTCAGCCCCAGGCATTGCCCTAGAGAAGCAAGGCCATCTGCTGTGATTCCTCCACAGCCACTGTGATCTTGTGGCCTCAGCATGCTTTGCTAAGTTACATGCATGGAGTGAGAAAGCCAAAAACGCAGCAGGAAACTCAAAAGAGGTCAAAAGGGGACTTGCCATAGTGGTGTAGCACTCTTATCCTGCTGAGATCCAGCGCCAAGGGCGCTTCCAGCCTAGCTCCTGCTGCATGTGGTCCTGCCAGGCACACGTCACTGAGAGCATCGCATTTGGGTGTCACAGGTAGGATATGTAGGCTGTCATACATGGGAGGACATGTAGGGTGGCCTCGAGTGGGCTGTTTATTCTTGATGTTCTGCTCTGCTAGTGATAATTAGGGAGTGGCAAAGATCTTTCACTGGGTTGGCAGGATCGGTTTTGTAGGGGAACCAGAGAGAAGGGGAGAAGATGGTGAAGACCAAGTCAATAGTGGGAGAGGCTGGCTGTCAGTGGATGTCTCTGTCAGGGAGAGATACCCAGTCTGGCCTGGAGAGAGCCAGCCTGTTGTTTGGTGTTGGATCTAACCGGCCTTGTGGGTGAATCTAACTGGGTTTGAGGTCTCCCCGTAGCTGACAGATCAGCCCCATCAGATCAGGGGCCTGTTGGCAGCAAGTGATGACCCACCCAAGTCTGAGGTGCCCTCTGTGGCACATTTTGTCTTTTCTGGAGGCAGCTTTCAGAGCTATGAATGTCCTCAGTGTGCAAGGTGTGAGATCCATAATGTATGGACTTGTTCGTGAACAGCCAGAGATGACCGAGGACTTCCCAGGACTTCCCAAACCCAACCCAATTTGCTACTCTGGTTTAGCCTGGACGTTTCAGGTGGCGACCAGGCAAGAGTATGGTCTGGGTGAATTCTCTGGGGAATGCTTTTAGGCCTGGGAAGTCTCGTCCCCAGGGTACCAGATGAGGGAGCTCCTCCTGCCCTCTTACAAACACCCTAAAATTGTCTTCATTTGAATGGCTGGGGAACACGGTCTTGCAGATGTTATTGGGGGTGTTATTGCAGGACAATTCAGACGCAGTGTGAGTATGCTTGGAAGCATGTCTTCAGCCATGTTAGTTTTCCTAGCAGAAAAAGGTCAACCCACATGAAATAAGAAGTCATTTTGCCTCACGCTGGGAGCCAAACAGCACAGAAGTAAAAAGAGGTTGCAGAATGGTCACTAAAATATTGCTGAGAAGAGGGTTTAAAGAGTCCGGTAACTTAAAAGCACCCTGTTTGCTGCCTTGTCCAACCCCTGTAACAGTGGAAGACCAGGTGAAGGCATAGCTACATTTACATTTATGTGATGCCGAGATAACTGGTGACTACTTCTAGTGTTGTGAGGGAAATCTGAAAGTGACTTTTCTTTAAAAACTCCCATTTTCAGTACAACTCACCCATAACAATCAGCCTGTTCCCCCACATGCAGGGAGGCTCCTGAACAAAAAAGATTTGATGCCTTCACAGCTTTCTAATCTACAACATCAGGGCCGTGACTGTGCAGAAGCACTACCCGAAATTTCTGCCTGGTGTCCGAGCAAAGGATCAGCAAGTGTGAGCAGAGAGAATCACCGCACCTGAGGCTTTCGGATCAGACAGGAACAGATTGCAGCACAGGGCACGCTGCTTCCACCTCGAGATGAACAAAAGTGAAGTGCAAGCTGTGTTTTAACATCTTGAGTTGCACATTTTAACTCCGGGAAGTCAAAGGCAGAATTTAAACACGAATCCCTCAATCTGGGCTCTCATTATTATAAATTGCTGTGGTCTCTGGCAGCGTGATCCCGGGCTGTTCTAGGATGTATAGATGTGTGAAAGGTTGCAGAAAAAGAATATTTAAGAAACAGTATGCAATGATCTGATAAAAGATGACAACATAATTAATATCCTCAAGGAGGCAGAGTTAAAGCTCTATGAGCCCTGCATTTCTCATTTCCTGACTTTTGAGTGCTTAACTGTGCATATTTAATGTTATATTAAAATAAAGGAGAGGTGCATATTGTGAGCAAATAGTCCCTTTCCTGCTACTTGAGGATATTGAATTATTTCACGGAAGATGCATTGTTTTGATGATATCTGCACAACACGAATTGAAGTGACATCAGCTGTGATCCACATTTATAATTCTAATTTATAATATCATATTAGTAAATTGGGCCATGTATTATTCTACCCAGTATCAGAGTACGTGCTGCTTTTTTGGCAGACATGAGCTAAATAGGAAATTGAGAGAGTTGTTCTGATTGGAAACAAAAAGAGGCCAAGGCTGTTTTGCTGCTCTGCAACATGCTGTTACACAGAGCAACTGGTTAGGACTGGGGAGGAAAACATGGTCTGGGGAAGCGACCTAGAATGTATTTATAACTTTGCTGCTGGGGAGGTTGGCGCTCGGTTAATGTAAGCCATCTGAAATGAGGTAAAGCTGCTTAGGAACAGATTTCCAAACAAAAGGCTAGGCAGCGACTTTTCAAGCAGTGGTGGGAAGGGGCCCGGTGGGTATTATTCCCAGAGATCTCGCTGAGACACACTGCAAATGTTTCTTCTTTTAGCTTTTTAAAGGAAAAAAAAAAATAAAAATGAGCGACTTCGCAGCAGGCACCTAGGTGGAGTGTCACCCGCCTGCTCTTTCGTTTTCGGTGCTGGCTGTGCCACCGTCTCCCAGCTCCGGCACCTCAGGTGTAAAAGTCACAAGTCTGCACAGCCGTGCAGATGGGAGACCCGCAGTAAAGAACAACATCCTGAATCCATGCGCAGCACTTGGCAGGGGTGGAGAACCGAGGTGTTGCTGCTAACAACGACATGGCTGTCGCTCCCGGTGTCCGTCGCCCTGTGCTTGCTGGCAGGCTTGGAAAGCTGCTTTTGGGCTGTGAGCTCTCTTCTGGGCTGCAGGAGGGCTCTCTGCTTAACCTCGGAGGGAAAGAGGGGACCACGAATTATGGTGTTCCCTTCTGAATTGGTAAACGGTGCTCCCATCCTCATGCTCTCACAGGACCAGGGCTTTTTCCTCGCCCCCAGGTCTTTGCATACCAAGCACCCCTGAAGAAGCTATCAGAGTACCAACCTTTTCTCACCAAACAGGGCTGACCAAGAGACTGAAGTGCCTTGGCTGTAGGCAAAATATGTGTGAGAGATGATTCCTGGGGAACTTCACCAGATGTAAGGCATATATTGCATTGAAATTTGCACAAAAGCATGAACCCACAAAAACATATTTGCATCTATCTCCCAAAACTGCTCCCTATAATTCTTACCAGATCAATAAAATGTCTGGATAGGTGAGGAGAGAAGGATACTGGAATGAGCACAAATGGTTTTTAATACATATTTAAGGCATTTTCATGGTCCCTGGCTTTTTCTACCTATGCAAACCTGGAAGGATGCTGTTTATAGAGGTAGATCTAAACCAAGCAGGAATCAGATCAGAATTAGGTTCTGTGGGCGGGGAGCTGCAAAAGACTTTCAACCATCAAGTGTCCAATTTCCATTCACCCAATCTGTTGATCTGGAAGGCTGAAAATTATACAAACTGCGTAAAAACACGTGACCAGATGTGTTGGGGCTGAACAAAATATCCACCTAAACATGATGTGATGTGGAAAAAGCGTGGGTCGATCTCTTTTGCTGTGGTCAGATACAGCCAGGCAATAGATGGGCACAGGGATAAGGTGACTGGAGCAGGAGATGGGATCTCCAGGTTAGGAAGGGAGGCTGCGTGCCCCAGCTGCCAATCCTGCCTTTCCTGTGGATATTAGGAGGAAAAGGGTGAGCTCCAGGTGGTGAAAGGTCGTGACATTTGGCTTATCTTCATTCTTTCTTCACTGAACCACGTATCCTACTCCTTCAGGAGGTGAGTCATGAAATGCACTCTTGCCACACCTCAGAGAAGAAAAGCAGCCCTGAGAAATGTATCGCCTGCTTTCCAGCAGAGAAAAGTTCCTCTATTAGAGATTTGGAGCAGAGTCAAGGAGTGAGGAACCCACTGACCCCGGCACTTCTCAGGCACGGTGGGACAGGCTTTGAGGACCCACCTGGTTGACCAGAACATCTTGGAGAACTCTCGTTCAGGCTAAGTGAAGATAGTGAGATATGCGCTCGAGTGCCCACTGGCAAGTCCCAGCCATTGAGGGGCTTGGTCTGGTGTCTTTCTGCTTGTGCTGGGACATCTGGGGTTCAGGGCTTCTGCTAAACATCAGTAACCTCCGTGATCTGAGGGCCTGGTGCCATTCCTCAGCAGGGTGTCCAAGACCTCGCAGTGATGGTTTGGGAGCAGGAGAGATTTAGGTGCCATAGGGAAGCTTGGACACACTGGAGGAGGATTGTTTGCCCTCAGTCTTGATTTGATGAGCAGAGGAAAAAGGCAGGCTTTAGGTTTACTTTGCTGACACAAACCTTTAAAGGCAGGTTGAGAGGCTAAACTATCATCAAGTGAAAAAAAAAAAACAAACAACAAACAAACTAGAGTGAGAATGAAATGAAAACACCCCACTATTAGTAAATTCCTTCCATTAAAATACAATAAGAACAAACAATAAGGCCAAAAAGGTGTCATGTGATGTAAACTTTGGAGGAGAATTTTTTGGGGATGTGCAACGTCGAGGCTCTGAGTCGGGACTCTTTGGTACTGTCTCTGACTGCCAGCAGTCTGCTATGTAGGACACCAGGCTTGTTTACCCTTCTCGCCTAGTTTGCATCAAAATAACTTGGCTGACATCAAAGGCCTTACATCTGAGTTGTGGTGCAGAAAGGAGGAGGAGGAGGAACAGAAGCTTCAGGTGCAGTCGCACGTTGCAGTCAAGCAAATTGCACAGCCACCTGCTATAGAAAGAGGTGATCCCAACTTCTCCCCTCTTCTGCTGTGCATTTCCACTGCTTCTTTTTCACCAGCAGTCATGTGAGACCGTGTCAAGCCACTTCAAAGAACTAAACTGGCAGAAAATGTTGTACCTTTTGTGGGTTAGGTTCCAGTGATGCAGTTCCCCAGACATGGTGACCACAAGGTAAGAGGAGCGCAAGCAACAGCCAGGAGTGCTTGGCCAGGAGGGATGGGGAGAGGTCCAATAGGACTGCCCATTGCAGCAGCAGCTGCTTCTTTGTTCAGCTAATGTTAGCACCTCAGCTTGTTTTAGACATTTTTATTTTTTAAGTAACGTGGCGTTTCATATAACGCCTCAGTAATTTCCAAGGGTATTGAGGCTCAGTTGCTTCCTGCAAGTCAGAAGTTAAAAAGTGTTTTTGCTGAGATACTGTGGTGGAGAGAAGCAATCTTTGTGTACATGCAAAGTCATTGTGTCATCAAATGTGTCATTGATCCATGCTACTGATAGGGTGCACTGAGACTGTTCAAATGACCCGATGATATTTGCTATTGACTAAGAGCCCACGAACAAATAGTCAAATACCAGCTGAAAGTAATCCATTTCTTTCTGTGTGCTGAGCCTGGGAAAAGGTGATACCATTAGCTTCAGTACAACTGCGTGAATGAGATGAAATCAGAAGTATGAGTAGATTTTGGAAATTTGACCCAGCTAATAGGGCCAGCTACTGAAGTCCTCACTCAGATCTTGACAAGCTTTTACTGTAGCAAAATGGTTGCTGTGCCAAGCAGTATGGGCCTTATCCAGAATTTCCTAATTGAGACCAATGGAAGTTTGCCTGAAAACCATTAAGTTTGTTATTTGGCATGCTGATTTCAGTGACAGCTTTGAATGGGTGAGATCTAAGTCCGAATTCAAGACTTGGCCCTTCATGCTTTGTTTTGTAAGAATATACACTCTCCAGCACTGTAAACATCACTCCTTCCTTGTAAATGCAAAATGCCTTTTTTTTTTTTTTTGCTATGACAATTCAGAAACACCTCATGCATTCACAGAGCTGAAGTATTAATACATGGTACTTCACAATGTGTCTGTTCAAGGAATTATTAATACGTTGAAGAGCTGCTGCATGTATCTGACGTAAGAACTTGCTGTCCCTTTAACGAGTGGCTAAATAAGAAAGACTGAGACTGCCATGTAAAATTTGCTGGTGTCGCAAGGAAAGCAGCAGAGCATTCTTGAAATAATTACAGGTGAGTGGACCAATGTACTCTTACAAATGTAGTTCCATTAAGACATTTTCCATCACATTCGCTCTTATAAATCTGGATGTTTTATTGATGCAGAGCTAAATCAAGTATCTGCCATCACTACATTCTCTTCTTCCACCCCCAGCTGGCATTTCATGCAGCACATATTGCAGTTTTCTTTTTGAACAGAAGCCTTTTCATCTACTGGAAAGCAGAAAAATGCCATAGGTGACATAGTTTAGCAGCATTTAACACATTGAATAGCTCTCTGAACTGCTGCAGATGGGAAAAGAAGAGTCCTGTGTGCATGTCAAAGCTACGGAAAAACATGTTTTCCTTTCAGAAACGAGCACGGCATTGTTCGTGCACATGGTTTAAAGGGAAGAGAAACCTGGGTCTGAAAAGGGTTCCCTAGGTCATCTAATCTGGTTCCCTGATATTCTGGACAACCATTTCGTTGAACCCCTTCCATAAATGAGTCAAGTTCCATTTGCCATCTAGTGAGGTTTTTCTCTTAGCTATTTCAATTGGGAGGCTATTTCCTAACTTCATCTATCTGAGAATTAAAGATTTTATATATTTTTTAATTTGCTTCCTACATTTCTTTCTGGCCAGTTTAGCCACATCTGATTCAGATTCGCTCAGAAACTCTGTCCACATCTGCTGGTTTCTCATTGGCCTTGGACACTGTACAAAAATGCTGTGGAGGACTAGGATAACATGGGATGGCAATTCTTCGTTGCCAGATGGTACAATTTTTTTAGAAGAAAGCTGTCAGTCACTGCCTATTGGAATAAATTGCTATGCCAACCACTACAAAATCACAGCGCTACAAAGCTGATCATGGAAGACTGGGAGACTGAAACCCAGGAGGGTTAGAGATGTGCTTATACTGGGTGCTTGAGTGAGCTTCTCATCTGTCTTGGCGCTTTGACTAACACATCCTCATGTCCAAATCCATGGTAGGGTGCTGTACACCACATTGACAACCAGGGCAAAAGTAAGGCTGCAGTTTCCTGGTACAGCACAAACACTTGAAAGGAGCAACGAAGAGGGAACAAGATGGGACAAGAAAGCCTGGTGAGAAGTATAACACTGCTGCCAAAGGCAGGGGGAGAGGGGCCGTGTCAGGAGGCTGTGCATGCAAGGTCCTCAGCAAGGTCCATCTGGCTTGCCAGCAAGACTGGTTTTGATAGCCAGTTTCATCCCGGGATAGCTGGTTTTGATAGCCAGTTTTATCATCGGCACTCTTAGTTGGGCCCGTGTGGGCTGTGGTTTGCTAGCACACCTTAACAGAGAAGATCAGCTCGTAAGACATACAGAGGCAGAAATACATCAAGGAGGTAGAAAACATTGTTCTGCAGGCTTTAGCTGCAAGTATTATTAGTAGGCGATGCATGTAAATAGCAGAGCCAAAGTGTCATCAAATGAAAAATGACTTAAGATTGCTTACTCAAGCTCATGTCATCAGCACAGATAAATTAATGTAATAATGTTTTAGGCCACTTAATAAGGTACAAGTGAAAACAAACAAATAAACAAAAACTAAAACAAAGAACAACAACAAAACCATGGCGCTAATATGGAACACCATGAGAGATGCTCCAAAATAGCCTCTGAAGTTGAGCTGAATAAACCACATGGGAAATACTCTAGACGGGCACACTAGCAGGCTGCTGTGGTATGCCTTGTCACGGGAGGCAATAATTAACCTATGTCTGTCTCTCCTGCAAATATCTTGAATGATTTCATCCCTAAATTGCACTTGACACTGACAAGTGCATCGTGTCAACGGAGCAAAGGTGTCATGGAAGAATCTGGCCTCATCCCTGTAAGTCTTTTACTTTCTGAAGCAAGGTAGCCACCTGCAAACTGCCTTTTGGGAATGGTTGCTGGCCCACACTGTCTTAGAAAGCACGGACAAGAGTGTTCGTTGTTGTGTCATAAAAGTATGCCATGGGCTGTTACACGGGTTTAGCTGTGATCATGATCAAGGTCCTCTGCCCATGCCCTGGCACAGGTTAATTTACTCATGTGGCTGTAGCCACGTTATGTTTTATTAGCTCTGTGGATATAACTGAAGAAAACCGTCCTTCAGGAGCTGATGGGTTCTTTGGCTAGAAAGTATGCTTAAAGATAAGTATAGGTTGAGAACAATATCCTTGAGCGTAACATGTTTGTGTAAACTAGTGAGAAAATTTGAAAGAGATGGTGCTTAATTCCCTTAGAGCAGATGTGGCTGATAGCAGAGGAAGTTGTGATAACTTCAGTCATCATATCAAATGCTAACAAACAAAGGGTTCTCTCCTTCTAAGCTTTCTTTTCCTTTTTTTTTTTTTAACTCCCGAGCAGAAAAACTTGCTTTTTATGTCTGGATTTTAAGTCTTCCATTTTAATCCATTTCCAAGTGCCTCATTTTTCAAGATCAATCGATTGTTTTTCTGTGTTATTCCAATTCTCTTTGTATTGATCTCAGAGCTGTAAGCACTTACAGTTAGGCTGGAGCTTGCAGGGAACAGGTGAGGTACTGGGGGACTGGAAAAAGGCAGGTTCTGTGCCTGTTTTAATACAAAAAGGGAAAGGAGGACCAGGCTATGCAGAAATCAGCCACTCCAGGTTAATTCCTAGAAATACACTGGAACAAATAATCACGGCTTTTGCAAGCACCCAGAAGGTAACAAGGAGCTGAGTAACAGTGAACATGGACTTGTCAAGAACAAATGACATCAAAGTAATCTAATTTCCTTCTGTGACAGGATAAAAAGCCTTGTGGACAGAAAAGTAGTAGGTGTCATATGTCTTTGTGCAAGAAAGCTTTTGACACTGTCCCTCATGACGTTTTGTAAGCAAGTCAAGGCAACAAGGTCTACATGAAACTACTAAGAAATCTGTATGAAATTTGCTGGAAAGCTGTAGTCAGAGAACTTAACAATAGTTTTGACATTTATTCCATGTCAAAATAGAAAGATGCATTGAATGGAATTACACAGTGCACTGGTTTAAGCAAGTGGAGTTAACTGCATGTGTCTGGAGTGGAAAACAGCAAGGCTAGGAGGCTATTTTATAGGAATAGATTTAGGATGAGTATGGTGAATGGGACCCACCGATGCCCTGTACAGGGAAAAATGTGGAAATACATCCTGGGATATATATTTATGAGATTAGCCTGCAAGCTGTATTTAGTAATCCCGCTTTATAAGCTCTAACAGAACTGTAGCTGGTTTGCCATGCATGGTTCTGGGTGATGCCCGTCAACAAAAACATAGATCAGCTGGTGGCGATGTAGAGGACAGCAATAAGAATGATTGGAGATTAGAAAAAGTTGGGCAAATATGTGTCAGAAAAGCTGGACATGTGTCTGCTCCTGTTGTGGGACGTTAGGATGACCTGAAAAGTCTATGCAAACAGTGTGATACTATGGTGGCTTCTGGCTTTGTTGGCATGAGCATATTTCATCAACTCATTTCTTCTGTTCTGTGTCAAAGGAGTGAATGAACATATGAAAGAGGATTTGTCCTCAGGATGTTCCTTGAAGAACTCTACTTTTAATCCTCCTCCAGTATAATCTCACTCTGATTTAGGGTGATTTTCTGCCATCTTTCCTTTAGCCAGAGTCCTTGTGCTAATTAGAATCTTTACTTTTATCACAAGTAGTTTCCCATCTGACACTAAATCAAATGCTTAAGTTTTTCTAGTATTAAAAGTCACAACAGAGCTGTTCGGTTAAGAATATTTAGAAAATTAAGAAGGGCTGCTAACTCTGTCCAATCTAGGGAAACTCTCACGGACACTAATGTTGCTTAAAGTGATGTATTGTGGCAGTCTGTCAGATGTAAGCGTTATGTCTGCTTATTTATGCTGAATATTCAGGGACTCAACTCCTCGTTCGGTAGCGTGAATTGAACTTAAATGTCACAGTAGCCATGGCAATTGTGTTAGTCACCTGTAATATGGCAGGGCGTTTCGTATTTGCTGTGACTTCCTCTGCAGCTGGGCTATACCGAGTGCAGAACACAGTTTATACATGTAATATAAGGAATTTCTTCAGAAAAATAAGATGAAATGAATGTTAATTCCAACATTTCTTCGTTCCAAATGTTAAGGAGGCAAAGCCTACATGAGCCATTTATTCCGTGCTTTGTGAAATTTCTTTACCAGAATTGGAATCTTTTACAGGAACCTGATGGTCTTGTTGCTAGAAGTCTGTCCAAGATCCAAGAGAAACTTTTTTTTGGGTTCTTGTCTTTTCCTGTTTTACTGCACTGGAAATACAGAGGCAGTTAAATCTCTTTCTCTCCATCTCGTGTGCACACACGCGTGCACGCAGGCAAACACACCACTTTACACGATGTGTCTGCTTGGCAACTTGTGAGAGTTTTGCTGGCACTTGGGAGAGACCTGAAGGAGTCAAGTGCAGCATTAATGTAAGTTCCCAGTGGCTTAGAGGGAAGCTCATTACTGACCTGGCTTGTGCGTCTTGTTCATTTACAGTAACACTTTAAATATTTAATCGATCTCTCTTTCTTTCCTGTCATGGACCATTTTCCCTCAATTGATTCCTTTTTGGGGGGCAGGGATGGTTGGAATGCATTTATGTTAGTGGAATTCTATCAATTACGCTCGTTAAGAGGCCAGATACAATAGGCCAGTGTGGAATTAGGCTAAGCTTCATGTTGTATTTTTTGTCCCAGATTCTCAAAGCACCACAGAAGTACTAACTAGATAAAGGTGAGGAGCAAAACTCTGCTGAACGTTAAAATACCTCCTTAGTGCCATCTGTTCTGGGTGTTCTGTCAAGGTGAGGGACGGGATGCATCCTAACTGGAGGGAAGGGAAGGTTGCCATGAGAAACACCACTTTTTCAAGCCAAAAGGTGGGTGGTCGTCTTGGTTTCCATCTCCTGAGTCTCCTCACCAGGTCAGGCGATGCTGAGGCACCGTGGTTGTACAGAGATCTTGCACAAGTTTGGCTTGTTCTTGATGAACACGATATTGCCATATAAACCCTAAAAAGAGAGAACTGCGGGTTGTTTGCTTTTCACCTAGTAAGGCTTAGAAAAGATAGTAAGAAAACTTTGGTAGCTGAAGGCAAACACTTCCAGTGGGCAGGCAGAAGGGGGTTTCAGCAAATGTGCTTTAAGATGAACTAACAACACGAAGAGCTACTTCTGGGCCTGTCAAGTTCTTTGCCATTCCCGGTGAATGTGGAAATCACCTTCAAAGTGCGTAATGCTCAAACGGGATGAAATCCACTGCACGCTTCCTGAGTTGCTATTGATTTTAATTTTATTGACCAGCCAAGAAATGCTTGGGTACCTCAGATATACACTTCAAGTATTCCTGTGTCATCTGGTTTTGTGCTGTCAGTCTTAAATCTAAATGTCCTCAGTTACCCGAGATAACAAATACATATCAAACCAACCCAAACTTGTCCTGTTCCCTGGTAACTTAGCATGAAGTGTTATCCAATAAGTGTTTTTCTTCAAATCGCAGTGACATAGTACGTAGGAAGGAGAAAGGCAGGTTCACGCTCTATGGGAACAAGGTATTTTCACGTACAGGTGTATTTGCTTGTCAGCACAACACTTTGTAATGCTATCCATTATCATACAGCTAAAATGTTCAGCCTTTGAACTCCGAAGCTAGTATCGCCTAACTACAAGGACCAGTATCTGTGTGACTCCATTTATGTTATTACTATTTAAGTAACCATTTAAGTAGCAGGCTCTGAATGCAGTTAAACTGCAAAGACAAATGCTGCTCTTGTCATTATTGATGGTATTTGTCCTTGATACAAGTGCTGTATCTCGGGGAGAGGAGTATTCACGCAGTCGTCCGCTGCTGACTTCCTTGGCACCCTTCATTTCAGTTTTGTTTGGTAAGTGGTGGAGTCTTTGAATGAAGATGCAACATTTCAATTACTCCTCTTTTCTTTCCTGGAAACTGTCAAGGGATAAGAGCTGTGACTGTAATTGAAAATATCACTGCAAAGCCTCAAAATTATTACCACTGAAATTAAAATCTTATTCTTTTACTACTATTAGGCTTCACCTTGAAAAATCATGCCTGAGTTTCAAAGAAGGGAGCATCATGGCTACTAATAATCTTTGAGAACTTGTCAGATTTACACCACTCATTTTCCTACATGTCCACAAAAAGTGTATTAATTGCAAACTTGATTGGCTTTGACCCGGAATCACCTCCACAAATTTTGGCACCCAACTGAGGCACCTAACACGGGAATATAGATGATGGGTTCTTCTGCAGTCATTGAAGCAGTACGGGCACCTCTGGATGGCAAGGCAAATTTTAGGAGGACTGAATTCCTCTCTGGGGTGAATTTCTCTTGACATCAACTCTGGAAGGGATCATGCTCCTAAGGTCAGGTTATCTGGGAGGTTAGCGTGCAGCTGTTCCTACAGCTCTTGTAGAGGTCTTAGATGGAGCCGTCCTCCCAGCAGCCACCCTTGACTCGGAGCGACATTACAAAAATATTCTGCATTCACAGAAGTTGACTGCTGAATTAGTGAATGGGTGAAAGAGGAGAAATTCCTTCCAACCTCAGCCTTGCAGGTGGAGCTGGATGCTCCACGTTTCAGGGATGTCTGTCAGTCCCTCTCAGAAGCCTTTCCCTCAACTGACTGATGCTTCAGCAAGCATTAATTTGGGGGGTGAAATCTTCCATGCCAGTTTTCTGCCTCCTCAGACTGATATTTGTAAAGATCCAGCCAAAATTGTTCAGAGGAGGAAGCTGGAGAAAAACATGTTGTTTTCAAAACTAAAACATTTCTCCCAGCCTGTCTACGAGCAGCTCCGGTACCTCCCTGCTGCAGAGCGGGGACCTGAAATTCGGTAACGAGGCGTCTTCTGCGCACGTTCTGCTTTTCTGACCTCCCTGTGGAAATTTCCCTTACCTTTCCTAATCTACAAGCATTTAAAAAAAAAATCCCACACATTTGCAGAGATGTCTCAGCATTTAACAGCCGAAGCCTTCAGCATCGTGCTGCTCCAGCTGCGTTGCCGCAGCTTGCTTTCCACATCTCCCCATCAGCAGGGATGCTCCTTCCCTTTGCAGCTGCTGTTTGCTCTTTGCAAATTTGGGAGCTGGGTTCTCCTGGGGCTTTAAAGCAGCGGTACCCAATGCGATGAGGAGGGGCAAGATGCCCGGCTAGAGCACAAAAAGGAAAGAAAGCAAATTTGGTACAGGGAGAAGGGAGCAGAGGGGGGATGAGGAGAAGGGGATGAGAGAGCTAATGGGATTGGCATTGCTATGGGCAGCTTGGACACATCAGGGAGGGAGCTGGGAGCAGGGACCTGATGGGAGGACGCCCCTGTTACCTGGTCTGGGAGTCTGCAGGCTTGGAGAGGGGCTGGCAATGGGTAGGCAAGGAGACAGGCATGAGGAAGGGTCCAGAGGGAGATCAAAACCACCTGAGGATGCGAGGGAGAGGCATAGTCTAAGCATAATTCCCAGTGTTTATCTCAGTCCTGGGTGAAACCCCCCTCATAGCACCACAAGCCTGCACAGAGCCTAAATGCTGACCCCCAGGCTGCAATATGCACAGCTGCAGCCCTTCTCTTTTTCCCTGTACCTCATTTTAAGGTCCTATAGATCCAGCACATGATCCCACACCTTTTTATTTCCCAATGAACACACAGCTTTAAAAGCAACAAACGTGTTAAACTCGCCACAGCAAAGCACTTCTTGCTAGACTTTAACCCAGCCAGCCCAGTGAAAATTCACTTTTTCTGTGCTAGGTATTGGAAAGGAACGAGATACACACGCTTCCAGAGAGGAGAAAGAAAGGAAATCAAGCTGCTTTCATGTAGTCTTTGTAATTATTTTTCTCCTGTTGTTCAGAATTCAAGTTAAAAAAAATAAAAAAAAGAAGGGGAAAAAAAAAAAAAAGAAGAGGACTCTAACATTTACTGGCAGTAATCATTTCACCATCTGCTCAGGCGTGCTGCTTCCAGAACACACGTCCTCAGCTGCTGAGCAGTCAGCTCTCTGCTCCCCTTCCTTTTGGAGACAGGGATGCCAGCAGTTCCTAAACTGTAACAGCATGAACAAAGCTTTTTTTATTATTATTTCCACCCCCCCCCCTTTTTTTTTTTTTTCCAATCGCTGGAATTTTTGTCCAAAGGCAGGAGAGTTAGGACTTTTCACCATATTGTTTCAAAGACTGAGCCGTTCCCCCTCTTGCCAGCTCTTCATCTGAGGCCATATCAGCGGCGGAAGCATGGAGAATATTAATGCTTAAATATTTTGGGGTGCCCCAAGGGGGTTTGCTGTGTGGTGGAACCCCACTGACTTCTGGGCTGCTCTCAAGGGTGGATTTAGCTCGTGTTTCTGTACCTGTACATAGGGGAAGCTTTCGGGGTACACTCAGACCTGGGCATTGGCACCTCTGATTTCTGCTCCCCTGAGCCCTAACGGAGGGCTCAGCTCCCCTCTTTCTGATGGCTTCTTCCTGTTATATTCTAGGTGGTATAGCAAAGCCGCTGCCGAGCTGTTCGACCTCTCTGGCAGCCCAAATCCAGCGTCGGAGCACGGCGCAGAAAGCAGAAGGAGGTGCACCTAGCTAGCAAACGGGCTTTGCTGGCTCCAAGCAGCTCGCGGTGCCGCCCTGCGTGCTCCCGCAGCAGCGCCCTTCAGCTGATGCTGAGCAGAAGCACTTAAGTAAATATATGGCTAATTTAGAGGGCAGAGGGTAACATTAATTAGCTCATCCTGTCCTTGACTGTTTCTGTGTCACTGACTCCCTAATCTATGGCTCTTGCCTTTTCTGTTGTTGTTTCTCGTGGCAATAATAACCCGCGATCTCAGTTTGTGCATTTAAATTCAAAATGAAAAAACATCCATCAGAGAAAGACCCTATTCAATTTTCCCACTGTATAGCCAATGCTTCACAAAGAAATGAGCCAGAGTGAATTCCGAGCCCATTAGGCATGTCCCAGGGGGCACGAATCTATATGCTTACAGATGTGCTTACAGATATAACTCTGCATTAAGAAAAGAACAAAACCCGCTTGACCGAAGATATTTGTTGTAAAACACGATTTAAAGTGCAGCTTTGTACGAAGAAGTGACTCTGTGGGATGGCTGCGTGTGATTTTATGTTTGTTTCACGGCATCAAGATCAAATTTGCTCCTTTACAAGCAGAAGAAATGTTATTTGTCTGTCAGCCTCACGCGCTTGCTCTGCTTTCCGTGAGCCAGGCTGGATGGGTCTTTTCCCATCCAGGAATCGGGGTTTCTGATCAGCGTTTGATCCGGCTGAACTGTAATGCGGACTGCAGAGGTAATGGGCAATTGAGGCTGGAGCCTCAAAAACGCTTTGGGAATATCCCTTGTTTCCAGCACGGTGTCTGTGGATGTGCATTAGCTTCCTTATTTTCACCTCTGAGCACGCTGTGATGCTCAGATCAGTTCTTTGCTGCCATTTAAGAGAACATCAGTCCCTGAGATCGAGCGAGTCGGACGTGCTATTTATAAAAGGGTTTTGTGAGCCAAATATTTATCGTTCCCACAGCGCAGGGGTGTGA
This sequence comes from Anser anser, assembly GCF_964211835.1. Classification (NCBI taxonomy): domain Eukaryota; kingdom Metazoa; phylum Chordata; class Aves; order Anseriformes; family Anatidae; genus Anser; species Anser anser. The sequence continues at coordinate 2,912,931 of NC_139722.1, forward strand.
CACGGGGCAAGTCAGAAGATAGGCAGGGAGGACGAAGGGGCTGGGAAGGGACGAAATGGAGGCTGGAGGAGAACACGAAGAGGCAGAGAAAAGAGGAAAAGGGAAACAAGGGAGACGTTCAGGCCTGAAGGAGACCCTAAATATCAGCACCTATTACAAATTTTCCCTGTGCATTGGAAACCCATCCGCCGACCTCGTGTTGCTGTCACCTAGACGTAGATAGGAGCTCCTGTAGGGCCATCGTACCTCCCCTGATGATTACTGTGTGGTGAAAGGGATCATAAAAACCCCCAGGAAGCTTGCTGGGCTTTGAGAACAAATCTTTTGTGTGCTGGGGTGGGTGGGTGCCAGCTACTCGGGGCGAGGTGAGCTGCGGCCCCACGTGGGCTGCGCAGGACGAGCTCGGCCGTGGGGCACAAACGCTGCATGCACCGGCTGAAGAAAATTCATCAGAAACGGTCTGTGCTTGGAGGATTGGGAGAGAGCTCTCTGAAGAGCTTATTCCTTCAATGGCAACAGGGATATTGCAAGCAGGGGCTCAGGGCAGCAGCTTTGAGACCATCTGTGGTGTCAGGCCTGGTGGGAGAGGCCCCGCTGACCCGTGGTGTTGGGAGCATCGCTCCAGGAAAGGGGAGAGGGCAGAAACCCCGACGGACACCGAGGAGGGGGATCGGGGTACGGCAGGAGAGCCCCATCGCTTCCCTCTGCTCGCTGCAATAACCTAAATGAACAGTTCTGAGATTTTATACCGCGAGCCGCTTCCTAATTAGGACGAGCTTAAAAAGGGCCACTTGGCATCCTTGTCGCCGCGAGCCATGTGCTACCTGCAGCAGGCCAACTCCAAAATGAAACTGATTTTTTCTCTTACCTACATTCTGCATTCAAGCAGCTGCTCCTAACAGGTGCTTGCTCTCTTCCTAGCAGATGGCAACAAAAAATGGGTTTGTTGGCAGGTTTTGCCACAAAGCAGCCTTCTTATCACACATATTGATGTGTATACAAACATACACGCACGCTATCAGGCTTTCAGTTAAAAAGTAATTCTCCTTCTGATTTAAGGTCAGCCACGTGGGGTCCTAGCGAGAACGGCGCCTACTTTCCTCCTTTGTTGCCTGGGTCTAAAGGCATTCGTGGCTTAGCTGCCACATCGAAACCTGGCAAACATTTGCCCATTAGTTTGCCTCCTCTGCTCTATCCGGAGGACCTTGTGGGAGGAGGAATATGTTAGGTTTAACTGCATTCCTCCATATTTATCAGCGCATCTTTAATAACTCACACTGGCTTAAATAATGACGAACTAGAAAGGCAGCAGGTTTGAGGCAGGGACTGCCCTGATGTTTTTCTCTTTGCCATTGTTTAGCGTAATATAATAGAAACACAGAAAGCAAATTATCTCTCTCCTTAAATAAAACAAGCAACTGAAAACTAACAGTGGAAGAGAGACGGAGCAAAACGGTTGAACAAAGAAATATAACTGCAGCATCTTATCGCCAGGAAACGCACCCGGGGCTCGGAGTGCTAAATGTGTTCAAAGCTGCCTTGGGGAAGTGCACGGGGAGAGCATTTGTTCCGCGTTCCTCACCCGAAGAGAGACAGCTGTCAAACAAATCCTTACATCCCGCTTGTTAGCTCGGATCCCACCTCCCAGATTTTGCCTGGTAAGGGCTGTAAGCTCGACAAAACGGCGCAAAGCGGTGCCAGATTCGGGGGGCTACAGCATCGCCCCAAAGCCCTTCCCTAGCGCTACTGCTTGCCGTGGGAGTAGCACCAGGAAGACCCCATACTCGCTCTGTTTTGCTGTTCATTTCAAACAAACAGCCTGAGCCAAGACAACCAGATGAGGATGACATCTGGCTATCAAACCTCTGCCAAGTCACTGCTGTTCAGTAGCTGGCAGGGAGATGATGTGCTGCAAATGCCAGGTTCTCACTGAAACACGAAGTGCATTCTCTGCATTTTCTTTGCTTCCTCTCCAGCCACGATCAGTTTGGTGTTTTGTTTTACTAATGGCCAAATGCAAATCTCCCTTCCAGGGGCATAAAATCCACTTCATTGATGCCAGAGGGCTTATCCAACAAGTGGAATTTGACCCCAAAGTCCAAGATGGTCTCGTATTTTCAAAGCTTGCTGACATTAACTTGTTGACTGTGTTGCCCTCATTCAAACATCCAAGCTCCTATTGTGGGGTGTGTTTGTGGGGAGGGTTGTTAATTGCTTATATGTGAGCAGTTTGTGTCTAACCTCTTGCAGGAAGGAGTAGGTAGAGCTTGGGGCAGGTGGACAAGCTAGAGAGGCTCTGGAGGGCTCTTCCATTACCATATTTCTCTAAGAAGTTGCACCCCATTCGCAAGAAATCGCAATAGCTTGTAAAAAAACATACTGCAGCATGTGAGAGGAATCAATCACTAATCACAGGTGCACAGAGTTAGAAGATAGCTCACAAGGCTCCATGTCCTACATTGCTTTTTATCATGCTCGGGAGCAATTTGGTCACAGCGACGCAGGGGAAGCTCATTCTGGGCTGGTGTGTGAAGGAGCTGGAGCTGCGTGATGTGACCTGTTCCCTTATGAAGGGTTTTGTTTTCACCCATCCCTCCACGCTGCTGTACTCTCAGCATTTTTGGCAGCTGCCAGAGGGCATGAAAGAAATAACTACACCAGTTTTTGCAGCTGATATTGTGGCCGAGTGTGTTTTCCCCCCTCTTCTGGTAAAATACTTTTGCTGCAGGCAGAAGTAGCCAGTTTGCAGAACTGTAGAAGGAAAGTAATTGTATTAAATAAATATGCAGAGACAAAGCTGAGGCTGTTGAAATTAACTTGCTTTGCAAAGCGTGCAAGTCATATTTATGCTTTTCTAGTCAGCAGCCAAAGTTCAACTTCTTTGCCGCGTACATGCAGGCTTCAGGAGCATTGTGCTTTCAGTCTGTGGGCTTGGAAGCAGAAGCCATCTGCTTTTGAGGGCCCTCACACAAGAAGTGGGTATTAATGCTCGAAAAATAACTCAAATCTTTCAGGTTGCCTTTGGTGAACCAGTTTGCTATGGAAACTAAGTCTAATTTCCATGGTCCATACCAAAATCTTCAGTGAGGAGTCCACGGATGGGTAGGGATTAGAGAAATTGGATTAATTGTGGCTTGTTTTGGCAACTGCAGCCATACTGGTAACTTAACAGAAGTTTAATCTTCCTAGATAGCTTGTATGGAGCTGATTTCAGAGCGGTGTTCCTTGAGATATGGCCCTAGTGAGGTGATGCAGTGAGTGACACTGGATTTAGTAGATCTCCTTGACCCCAGCTGTGTCCATTTCCCCTTAGCACTTTACAAGTTTTGTCCGTTTTGAGACATGGGCTGGCTCCTGGGGTTTAATTCTGTTGTCTGACAGGCAAGTGTCCCAGGGACATTTGGGGTGTCCTGGAGAGGCATCTTCTAGCTTCTAGGTGCTGCTCCAGTGGGATGGGGGCCCCTGTTAGTCTTTTGTCGGATCTGCCAACCTCCTGAGCACGTCTCAGGTACACCGGGCTCACTGAGGGAAAAATAAAGTGTCGAGCTAGCAGCGTTACTCTCCCTTCTGCTCTGAGATCAGTTGATTTCAGCATCAAAAAAGCAAAACCAAACTGATCTGTATGGAAATTCAGGATGGTACAAGCTTATTCAATGGTGATTTCATCTGCTGGCTCCAGTGTAGATCTCATAAAGAGTAAATTCAAGCCATAACAATTTTTTTCCAGTCATCAAAAATACTGTCTGTCTGTGCTAGAGTAATAGATTGGGATATTTTAAATTAAAATCAAATTTGATCGATGATTTGTCAAATATGGGGGTGTGTCTTTGCATTGAAAGGTATGTGTGGATGCTGGTACTTAGCTTGAATCAGATTTGATGCTATGTAACTGCTCAAAGTGAAATGTCATTCTGAATATCTAGCTGAATCTATGCTTTATATATCTTTAGGAGAAGTCCTTATAACATGTCCTTATAAAATATCATGCCCTCATAACACTTTTCAGGTTGGAAATGAGGAGACATTTCTTCTCAGAAAGAGCAGTCAGGCATTGGGACGGGTTGCCCAGGGAGATGGTGGAGTCACCGTCCCTGGGGGTGTTCAAGGAGAGGTTGGACGTGGTGCTTGGGGACATGGTTTAGTGGTGACATTGGTGGTAGGGGATGGTTGGACCAGGTGATCTTGGAGGGCTTTTCCAACCCTAATGATTCTCTGATTCTGTGATTCTTCTCGTAAAGCAATCAGTTAACTTCTGGAACTATCATGGCTATATGGTATATTCATGTCCCCACAAAAAGTAATTTTCTTGATTTTATTCAAGTACTTGAGAGCAAAACTTTTTCTGGAGAAGATAACAAAAAGCTAATCCAGGTTTCCAAAAGCATGTGCACAATTATTGTTAGTAAGCAGCTTAACCAACCTGAAAGCAAACGCTAAACGTTCCAGATCTTAGTCTTATTAAGCTTGTGTGTTTCCTACCACTTAAAAGTCTATCAAAAACCTAAAGATCTGGGAAAATGAGATTTTCTGGAAGGCAAGCTTTAAAGTTTACCTCCTTCTTTTCTTAAACAAGAAGGCGATGCCTCTATTTACATGCTGTTTCTGGAACTCAGACGGAGTGAGTACATCACTGCTGCAGTGTTTCATGGAACATCCTTTGTTTATTCACACTGTGCCACTTTTAAACTTCAGATGTAAACAACAAAGGCTTCTTTGTATTTCACACTATCTCATACTCACTACCTTATGAAGTCCAAAGCCAAAACACTGTGGAATTTTACCCTCCTCACACTTTCTTCTGCTTGTTGGATGCGTTCTTCCATCCTTTCCTATTTATAGTAGCTGCAAAACTACTTATCCAATTAAAATGTGCTCTGTTCATTTTCTCTTGACTTTTCAGTCCTTGGTATGGGATTAAAATTGTATTCCCTGGTAACCATTTCAAATATAATTTTAGTAGTAATTATGCATATATTCAATAACAGAAACAATTTGTCATTCTGAAGGATCCAGATTGCTTTAAAGTGGTCGACCTGTCTGTGATCTGCTACACAGATGAAAATCCAGAAAAAAATTCGCCGAACTCAGTTGGTCAGACAGAGAGGTCAGTTGACCCAAGCTGGAGAGGCAGCAGATGTCTGGCAGCACACAAGAGAGTACAGTTTCCATTTCGAACCAGAGTGGGAAGTTCATTTGGAAATTTCACAAAACTGGAGCAGCACTGACTCTTGAGAACATCGCGCTTCTGCTGCTGAGAAGTCCCCTCTGCCTTTTTCACCATGGGGAAGGGCCTCAATTTTACGTTTCATTTGACATCCAGTGGCCAGGCTATGAGTTGTGTCTGCATGAATCTTGTGCTGGATCCAGTTCTTCTCTGCTTGCAGATGCCTGGGGGTATGGACCCCTCTTCTCTTCTCTTGTCTTCTCTCTTCTCTTCTCTTCTCTTCTCTTCTCTTCTCTTCTCTTCTCTTCTCTTCTCTTCTCTTCTCTTCTCTTCTCTTCTCTTCTCTTCTCTTCTCTTCTCTTCTCTTCTCTTCTCTTCTCTTCTCTTCTCTTCTCTTCTCTCTTCTCTTCTCTTCTTTCTCTTTCTCTTTCTCTTTCTCTTTCTCTTTCTCTTTCTCTTTCTCTTTCTCTTTCTCTTTCTCTTTCTCTTTCTCTTTCTCTTTCTCTTTCTCTTTCTCTTTCTCTTTCTCTTTCTCTTTCTCTTTCTCTTTCTCTTTCTCTTTCTCTTCTCCTCCCGTTCTGTGCTTATCTCCATCGGAAAGGCAAGGACAGGTTATTCAGGCACTTTTAGACACTTTGCTGTGTTGCATACAGTCCTGATTGTCCTGGTTCCAGTTAGGACAGAGTTAAGTAGCTCATAGTAGCTGGTAGGGTGCTATGTTTTGGATTAGGATGAGAAGAGCGCTGATAACATGCTGATGTTTTAATTGTTGCAGAGCAGTGTTTACACCAGGCCAAGGACTTTTCGGCTTCTTGCTCTGTCCTGCCAGCGAGCAGGCTGGGGGTGCAGCAGGAGCTGGGAGGGGACAGACCCAGGACAGCTGACCCAAACTGGCCAAAGGGGTATTCCATACCATCTGACGTCATGCTAAACAATATATAGGGGTGGCTGGCCGGGGTGGGGGGGCCGGCTGCTCGGGAATAGGCTGGGCATCGGTCAGCGGGTGGTGAGCAATTGCATTGTGCATCACTTGTTTTCTTACACATTATTATTGTTAATACTATTACCATTATCACTATTATTATTATTATTGTTATTATTATTTTCCTGTCTTAATAAACCGTCTTTATCTCAACTCACAGGCTTCACTTTCCCGTTTCTCTCCCCCCATCCCAGAGAGGGAGGGGGGAGGGTGAGCGAACGGCTGTGTGGTGTTTAGCTGCCAGCCGGGTTAAACCACAACACTGATCTATACATATAATCTAGATGGAACCTTTTGAAGACAACCAGCGTAGCATGGTGGTCAACTTTTCTTTTCCCAGGGATCAATATCTTCTTTTTGTCATGCCATCCCCCTAAGATGAATTTAAGCACAGAACTGAGATCTGATGAGTCCATCCATTTAGGTAGAAGATTTAACATATAGCACAGGAGTGTTTAAGCAGGTTTAATCAGAAACTCAATCTAACTATATTTGTTTGGGACAGAAGGTGACATTGGTTGAAACCTCTGGCCAAGACAAATTGTTTTGCTGTAAGTTGCTAGGAGTTTTTGTTCCAAGTTAGATCCCTTTGAGAACAGCCTTTCCTTATGTAAGAAACCAGCAATTGAGACTGAAAAAGACTTTAATGGTGACAGCACATAGTTTAAAGGGGGAAACTAGTGGTAGGTGTTTTAAGAGAATTGTTGTTCACTCTACGATATCCTCCTGTGGCTGAGAGAAAGCTTGGCTGAACGAACAGTATCACCCAGATCCCCTCGACCTCAGCATGGCCAGAGCTTCCCTTGCAGTCTCAGCTGACTTAGGAGCTGTGGGGCATGTTGTATCATAACTTTCTTCATATCTGTGGTGACTGCGGTAGCTTTGGTCAGGATCCTCATCATGCCAAGCAGTAGTATCGGGATCCTCATCATGCCAAGCATATGCTCATAGTGAGAAACAGCGTGTGCCCCACAGAGTGGGAATTAAAAAAGATGAGTAGCATTAGTGCCACTTTGATAAATGAGAAACAGAAGCAGAAAGAGAGAGACTGGGAGAGCTTGTTTTGCTGAAAGTCACCAGGGCTTTCAGAGGAGAGCCGGGTGATAGCTCTGCTGCTCGAGGAAGTAGCCTCTGGGCTTTCACCATGAACAACTCTAAAGAGGGTGGACAACACTATCCAAATCATCTCCCAGCTTTCTGAGGAAGGGATGGTTTAGCGTTACATGGTCTTGAGAGGCTGAATAGAAAAACAGAGCTTGTTATTAGAGGCACAGTAAGTGGCAGAGATGACAGGTTGCTCAACGATTTCTATTATAAGTATCTTTTTTCAGGCATTCCGATATACCAATTTTTCGGATTTCAAAAGTAAATTTTTGTGCTTGGTGTCTGAAAGTTTTTCTCCCAATTACAGCTGAAGTCTCTTCTGTATTTTTCAGGATAAGTTTAGGAAGACATAGATTGTTTATACATCTTAAAAATTCATCTTTCCTGAGAAGCCGTCATGCCTATATATTGTGGAAGAAATACTTGATATAAATCCAGTGTTGATTCCAGTGAGAGCAATAAAATGATAGCAATGTAAGAGCAGAGCTGAACCGAGCTACCTTAAACATGTGAAATGGGCATTTTTACTTCTACATTGCGACTCCCCTTAAATGAAAAATAATTGGAGTACCTTCCATTTATTGCAAGGGATATGTACACAAGAGAGTACCTTGCATCATGCAGGCTGGTCTGCACTTTGCAGCGAAGCATGGCTTGGAGATAACAGAGCTAATGGAAGTGGTAAAGTCAACACAGCGTTTAAATGTGGAGTGTTTTCCTCTGCTCACAGACAGCACGGACTTGCCTCATCTTAGCATTACATGTCTTCTGGACCTGAGTTAGCTTCTCAGCATCGTTCAGGTCTGCACGGCATGGAGATACCAGCTCTGGTTTGCACTGGCCTGGTAGATTCTGCACTAAGCTTCACTGCTGACATGTGGGCTGTTATCAGTGGCCCCATCTCCGTTTGGACCCATCCCATTTTTGCTTTAGGAACACAAGAGTAATGGATGAGCGTTCAGTGAAGAAGAGTCTGCTGTCTCAAACCGCGGAATAGATTTCAGCTTTAGATCACTGAAAGTCAGAACAGGGCATGTCTTTTCTTAGCCATCATAAATTATCCATGCAGGATGTACAGTAAAAGGCTGTTTGGCTGCGTTAAAATTGGCTAGACAAACAGAATTTCCATCTCTCTCAATGGCTCCTTCAACACCTAATTAGTTCCCAGATGCTAGTTGAACAAGATGTCTTTTATCTTTGCTAATGTTATCTTCCTATACCTCCTAAATGCCCCCTGGTGCCATTCTTCACTTTCATCTCTTGTCCCTCAAGAGAAGGCCGGACGGGTGTTCAGGAAGCTCTATTCTGAAGGTCAAGCTTGTAAAGACTGTGGGTCAAGTTGATCCTGTTATACCAGCCAGTACCTGGAGCAAAAGCTTTGAATCCAGAATTAGACTGATGTGATGGAGAGGAGGGTACGACTTCCTTTCCGTGCACGTTTCTAGGATCAGTATCCAACAGGAAAAAATAGAACCACGAATTTTATTTCACTGTCAGTTCCATTTAATACAATTTAGGGACAAATTCGATGTTCGTCTTTTCCCGTTGCTAGAAGGTGCAAAGTCTGTATAAATCTGCCATTTCAGCTGGCATAACTGCTTGTTGTGGGCAAAGAGAAAGCACACTCAGATGTAAAACAGCAGGAAATATCAGACTGCACCCCTGATCCTTCCCGGTCCCTCAGAGCATAACCACTCGGCACCTCAGTTATGTTAATACCCAGGCTATCGGCCAACAGTGATTTACCTTGGCAGGTCTGATTTATATCTGAGCCCAGCAATTCTCTCCCCTCTGGCAGGAATGAGTGACCAAACAGCCTCCTTCAAGCTAAGTATTTATCAGAGCAAGCAGATCTTCAAACCAACAGAGCAGACTATATATATACATACAGCTTTCCCCTAAGGCTCGTGAAGCCGTGTCTCTAGCTCGGTTCAGTTTACTCAGTTCAGATGATGTGCTCTGTTGTGTGTGTGGTTTTTGTCAATAGACTCAAAGCTCCGACACAGTCACTTTTGCAGTTTTATAGATTAGAATCAATCTGTTCTTCAGCTAAGCACTTTGCACCATCATCCTTTAAGTATCTGTTGTATTTCTTTCTTATCTGCATTTTCCCTGTGCTGCACTGGAAAAGTACCCTCGTAAAAACAATTCCAACAGACTCGTGTAGCAGCATTTCTCCACTTTGACCAGGTTATGTGTGGTCCCTGTAGGATGATTATGTCTCCAGATTTATCCTGTAGTCACACCGCAGCTAGTTTTCTATCGCAGAAAAGACCAAGGCAAGTTGTGAAGACAGCAAATTTCACCGTTTCTGCTCTTAGATCCATATGCCCACACTACGGAGCATGCAGAATTTGTACCAGCGCATTTGGATCATTCCCAGTTTCAGTCTTGCCCAATTTGCAGCTGCAAAGTTCTGAGTTTCGACAGCTTCCCTGCGAGGGTATTAATAATACTTACAAATTACACAGCACTCCAAAACCCTGTGCAAGCATTAGCTAATTGTGTAGCACTCCAAAGCCCTGTGCAAAACATTAGCTAATCAATTCTTGCAGCACCTATCGAGTGTATCAATATCCTCCAGTCCCTTGTGCAGAGAGGTAAATGGAAGCAGAAGAATGTGGACACCTGCTCGGAGCCACGTTTTCCTTTGCTCCCACGTCTTCCTTGGCAGTGCCGCCCGGCTGGCTCGCTGTGGGTGAACACGTGGTTTCCAAAAAGAGGTCACCTCTGTGGATGTGAATGCAGATTTTACCAGCTAGACATGATTTCAGCCCACTGCGGGGCTCTGCTGAGGTCACTGACATTGATTAGATTGGGAAAACCAACATCAGTAAGTGACATAGAGAAGACTGGGCCAAGCACAGCAAACTGTTAATGTTAGCTAGAATAACAGCCAAGTGTTTACCGGTGTGGTGATCCAGCCGACTGAAGGCAGCACAAAGGAAACACTTTAAAATAATATATCGGTGAGGTGATGCATCTAGGAGGCACACCTGCTGCCGTCCTACAGAGGACTGGGTCCGTGCGACTAATTCCTGCAGGCCTTGTGAAATAACACAGCTCCTTCACCCCTTAGTGCTTCCAAACAGAAGAACCCAGCTTCAGGGTTGCTGCTGATGATAGAAGGTTTTGGGTAACCGATACAATATGGGGGAGCCCTACACATTTTACACAGGCTGGAGCACTTAGCATCATGAGGTTGCTTTGCATACAGTTTGACACCAAGGATGGATGATGATCCAGAAGCACGGGCTGTCACAGGTGTCAAGGTTCCTCGCAGCATTTTCAACATCAGAGATTTTACAGGGAGCATTAGAAATGCAGTAGCTCGGTGGAACTCGCTGAGACACGAGACAAACTGGGTATTTCGGCTGAGCACAGGCTGTAAGCTTGCTTTTAAAGTGCATATTGAATCAAGCGCAGGATGATGCTATTTTTATTAAAAGCCACAAAATGCTTGAAACCAATTAATACTCCACTGCTTTACTAATGCCTCTGCTCAGAAAATTAAATGCTTGCATTTAACAAAACCAATTCTAAAGCTTTTTCTGTCAAAATTATAAGTGGGTTCAACCCCTCCTCTAAACTTCATGAACTGTGCATTTTCAGCACAACATACCAAAACGCCAATGACTTCCAGTCCAGTCCTTCAAGTATTTGGAGGTACAAGGGAATTGTGCTTTTCTGGCACAGTTCATTCCCAATTCTTAAGGCACTTTATGAGCACTAGCTACTTCCGTCTGAATATAAACAAGGAGCCAAACACCTTGAATGTGTTGTTGCCATGCTGTAATGTCAAATGATTAAATATTTTGACAGACTTTGGCTCAAGATAATCATCTGGCTACAAAAAGCTGAAGCAGCAATTATTGTCAGTTCAGAGGGCAGCAACAAATCCAAGCGCAGGAGCACCGCGTGCTAAATACAGTTGCTTGGGAATAAGTGAAGGACAACCCTCTGGTTACACCGGTTTGGTTTATTCCTTGGCAGTCTACCATATAAATTCCCCTTCTGAGGACAGCATTTCACATCACCTAGCACAACTGAGCTGAACCAGTGGAACGAACTGATTTCACTGACATGCAGGCTGTGCTGCGTCCCAGTGACTCGATGCATGGCCTTTGGGTGACAAAGCGAGAACATCTGGAAGATGGTACCGTCTCTGCAAAAGACGAGGATGTCCCTTAAAATCTTTCTAACTGCATCTGCACGTTGTGGGTACCCCTCATGATGGCTGAGATGGGACTGGGAGTACTGTTTTAGGTGGCAGATGGTTGGATAACCAACTGGCAAAGTGCAAATGGAAGAAAAAAGTAGGGTTTGATTGCTGCAGTCCATGGTGGTGAGTGTCCAAAGTCATGTCTACTGATAGTTTGTGCCACTTGGTCATCCTGCACATGCACTGTACGGCAGCAGCTCCGCTCTAAACAGTGCCTGAGAGCACACCTCCAGCCTTGGTGCCACCAGGAGGGAAACTGTTTCTTGTCCAGTACGTGCTGCAGAAGTCCAAATATCTTTATCCAGGATAACTGCTCCAGTTCACTGACCCACTAATGTATTTTCCTTATGAAAGCTGAGCATTTTCAGGATTGGTTCTAAGGCAAAGCATCTGCAAAGCTTGAAGCATCCATGAAGGACCTGACACAGGCAATACTATAGCAGGAAGCTTCATACTGCCCATGTCTGTGTTCACAACTGAGGAATTTGGGATTTCCCTGCACCAAGTCCTGGTCACAGCTTGGCGGAGCTGTCTCAAGAGGTTCAGAGCAAATCACTGAACAGGGGCAGGTCACCAAGGTGGAAGTTGTCTACGGGTAGGGAAGGAACATAAATCGGGAATTGCTTGCACACCAGCATCTTGGATAAGCTGCGGTCTAAATTGGCCTTGCTGCTGAGGGAAGGGAAGGTGGGCTCCTTCTGTGTTTAAGACGCCTCCAAGATGATCCAGCAGAACTAAAGGCATTTTGCACTGCAGGCTGAGTATCACAAGTTGGTAGACACACACAGAATATGGTGTTTCAGAGAAGAGTCGATGTGACTTTAGAAGAGGAAACTCTTGTCTTGCAGACGTAGTTTTCTGAAGAGATCCAGTGAGTTAAAGGCAGCCAGGTGCTGTGGATTAAGAGGAAAGTTTCCCTTCTGAATAACTGGTTATAGACAGGAAGTAAAAGACACAAATAACAGGGCAGTTTTCACAATGAAGGGAGATTACCAGGTATCTGTCTTGGGAACCCGTGCAGTTCAATATCCTCATAAAAGAGCTGGAAAAGGGAGACAGTCGACAGTGACGTGCTGCAATCTGCTGATGGTATAGAGTTATTCCATGTAAGCAAAAGTAGACATGACTACAAAAAGTTGCAGAGGAATCTGACAATATCAAATGTCTGGGCAATAAAATAGCTGCTGAAATTCCATGTCGATAAAAGTCAAGTGCAGACACAATGATAGGGTTTAAATTAGCCCGCAAAAGAGGTCCTGGCATCATTGCAGATGGTTCTTTGAAAACGTCTGCTCAGTGCTCAGCAGAGGTCAGAAAGGCAAGTGGAATGCAAAGAATTTCTGGGAAAGAGATGGCGAATAAAAGCGAAAATGTAAGTACACCACTGAGTAAATCCGCAGTGATCTTGAATAGAGTGCAATTCCAGTCACCCCACCTCAATGAGGCGGTAAAATAGAACCAGAAAGGATGCAGAAAAGGGCAAGAAGGCTGACCTGAGTTATGAGTGGGGAGTCTAAACAGCCTCAAACCCTGAAGCCCGCAGAAGAAATGACTGAGCAGGATTAAGGCAGAGGTGTAAAATCAAAATCTCCATGGACAGAGCGAATAAGGAATTAGTTTCTGCAGCAGGTGATGTAATGACATGGTCAGGCAACAAGCTCAAAGCAAACAACAGGGATAACAGACTTTTGCAGGTTATAGTAAATTGGGAAACTCATCAAACAAAATATTTTACATTCCAGAAGCACAAGTTGTTTAAAAAAGTGGTAGCGCTGTGGTTCCCAGTGCTGGCTCCAACATGTTCATGCTCTAGCACCTATCCTGATGTACTGAGTTGGCCATGTCCCCTTTGTCTTTCTTGGCTGGGCAGGACTTGGGTTCTGGTTTGGTTTGGCCTCTGTCTGCTGAAGCCTGCCAGGTTTTTGGGGGCTGGATTATAGTCTGCTAAAGGATGGCTGTGACCTTGCAGTATGATCTCTTGCATGACAAAAGCCACAGAAGTCCCTTGAATGAATTAATGAATTAGTTCTGTTTGAACTGCAGTGGAATATTTGGGTAGAAAAAAGATCCAACAGTATTTTAAATTTTTTTTTGCACTGTGGAAAAGGTCCCAAGCGTCGATTCCACTCTCCCTCATTTGGTCCTTCCCATTTCTTCCTGCAGATGCTGCAGTAGCCCTTTTGGCTGCAGCATCGTAGTGGGAGCTCACATTGGATGGCTCAGGAATCGTGTGGACTAAAAAGCAAGGACTAAAAAGTCTGCTAGAACAGGATTGTTGTCAAATTATGTCTGCCTCAGTGGCAGGAAATCAATCAAGAGTGGGCTGATTTACACCTGCCAGAGCCAGCACATCATGAACTTCATCATCTTTCCGAGTGATGTTTTTATCTTTGCACTGACACAGTAAGTGCGAGGAAAATATTTTCCCATTTAAAATCAAAACATTCAAGGTAGTGTTTGGCAAAGTGTTGGAGCCTGGGGTTCCCACTGCCTCTGAAAAGAGTGCTGGTATCTTTTGCTAATGACCAAAGTGCAATATAATGAGTTGTCTTGGGCTTCTGCTTTATTTAGCGTGCAGTGTTTTAATAGGATGTTAGTAATTCTGAAAGGGATAAATGATGTTTATGCCCTCTTGTGGTATGTTATTGAACAGAATGGATTTTTCTAGCTGACAAAATTAGGCCAATGATGGAAAAGTCCCAGGTAAAAATCTGTAACAAATACTGTTTTGCACAGTAGAAAAATATCCATCCCTCCAGCAGCATCCTCATGACTCAGACAAGGGGGGAAGCCAATTTTGCATGCATTTACAGCAGCAAGTAAATGACTAATGCCCATGATGACAGAGTTTGTGCCATCTTTCTGCAGTGAAGATAATGTTAAAAGTGCTTTTCTTTGCTAGAAATGTTAGAAAGTAAGTGAAATACTGCTTCTAAAAGCAGCTGTGTTGACACCTCATTGTTAGTGGTTGCCAACCTGTTGTGATACATACCTTCATATTTTTTATCTTCTTTGCTAATACATCTGACAGGTAAGTAATCTGCTTCCCCTGGGACAAAACCTGTCCCAAAGATGAAAAACATGGTTCAGGGATGTTATGTGGGAAAATATGGCCAGATTCTGTGAAATTGGACTTGTTATCCCTCTGTGTTCAAATACAGGATCATACCATGAATGAGCTAGTCCACAGCTTCCTAACCATAGAATCATGAAATGGTTTGGGCTGGCATGGACCTTAAAGACCATCGAGTTTGAACCCCCCTGCCATGGGCACGACCCCTGCCCCCAGCCCAGGCTGCCCCCAACCCCATCCAGCCTGGCCTTGGGCACTGCCAGGGATGGGGCACCCACAGCTCCTCGGGGCAGCCTGCACCAGAGCCTCACCACCCTTATTGTGCCAAATTTCTCCCTAATGTCCAATCTAAACCTGTCCTCTTTGAGTTTAAAGTCTTCACCCCTTGTCCTGTCCCTACACCCCCTAAAAAAGAGTCATCAAGTATGTAGAAGACCATTATAAAGAGGAAGGGAATAATTTCCTTTCCACATCCATGATGAATATGACCAAAAGAGTGGGTTTAAATGAAAATTGTGGGCTTAATCCAGGCTAGGCTTTAACCTTTCTAAAAGGATGGTAACTATTAGAATGGGCTCTTTGAGGGACTTTGAGTATCTGAAGATCTCTGAGGAACAGCTAAATGTCTGCTGGGAGTAAGGTGGCTATTGTGAGTTGTATCATGATGAAAGAAGTTGGACTAGATGACTTACTACAGGTCCTTCCAGGTCTGGTTTTGTGCTGCTGTGTGATGGTTTCCTTTTATTTGCTTTATTTTTCAGTTTGATAAGATGACACATATTTGTCTGGTAATCAGTTTATATGCTAACCCTTTGTTCTTAAAGTTGATCTTGCTGTCAAGCCTGGCTGACAGCAATGCAGCTCTACCTACGTCCAGTGCTTCAGAGGTGTACTTTGCAACAGCAAACACTGTAGTCTGACACCAATTAAAGTGCTTATTAGATTATCATGGACTGCAGAGAACATGAGTTATGTCCCCACTGAGATGAGGACCAGCTCCAAAATGTTGGTGTTCACCAGTTTCCTTAGAAAAGAAAAAATCAGTAGGTAAAATGTATGGCAATTCATGTGAAAAAAAGAAGTTCCCTCCATCAGAAACCTTTCAGGAGTTTCAAATTCGGTTGAGGGATATCAGAAGTTAAAGTCTAATTTAAAATCCCCACCCACATTCCTTCTTCTCCTGCAAAGTGATTACTGCTACTGGTCCACGCGTTGGCAAATCTTCTTTCAGAGATGAGCCATAATTTGCCTTAAAAGTACCTTCTGGCCATGGTGGAAGCGTCCGTTTTGAAGAAGGGGTTTGCAGCAACTGTGAAAAGAGCCCAAATGTTCTTATTTCCCACTGACATCAGTGGGGCTCAAATTTCATACCGAAACTCTTCTTGGCATGAGCCAGTTTGGGCTGGAAGAGACATTTCCAAGCAAAGGCACCTGCCAGGTAAAGTCCTCGGACCCCTGCAAGGCAGCTCGCCAGGCTCGATCAAAGTCTGCTCTGTTGCCTCTCACATCTGTTTTCCACTTCTGCTGATGGCACCACATCCTTGCCTGGTGTGGCTGATAAAGAGGAGAGAACGAATGTGTGGCCAGAGCAAATTAAACAAATGAGCCATTAAAACTGGAGGGCGCACTACCTCTTCTCGCTGACGTGTGCTTTGGTGCCTGCAATGTGTCCTGCTGAAATTACGTGTGAGTGAGGATAAAGGGCTTTCAGGGATGTGCTACAGCTGTGGTCCAAGCACTGAGAGATGTCTGTGGCTGCTGCTGAGAGGAAACCTAATGTCAGGCATCAGCAGAGAAGCCAACAAACCACTAATGGCTTTCCATGTTGTTTCTTGACAGGTATTGACAGAGAGCGGTTTTGGGACCATCACAACAGAAATCCGCGAGGCTCCGGAGTTTTATTACGCCGAAGATTACCATCAGCAGTACCTCAGCAAGAACCCCGACGGATACTGTGGCCTCGGGGGAACGGGGATTTCCTGCCCGATCGGGATCAAGAAATAGCCTCTGCTCATGCCACCGCCTCCACTTTGTTCTAGAGGGTTGTTTGGAAAAGGTCTGACAGCACCAATAGGTCTTTCAGTACGCCCACAGCACCAATACATAAAGATTTGGGAACCCTGATGTGGCATGGCTTTCTGTAATCTGAGTAGCTTCCAATTCACTGGCATTAAAAGCCAAAGCAGAGTCAGAAATTGCACCTGTTGGCAAGCACAGCTCCTTGCTCTGTGCAGTTCCCTGGGTTTCCTTGCATTCTCGTAATCTGGAGAGGAAAGAAACTTTTAAAAGTTTGGCTTGAAATGCTGCTAAAGTGATGAATTAGGGGGTGGCTGCACCTGTTATCCACTTTGCATAGCTACTGCTTATAGACACCCTTATTTTCTTGCGTTAATGAATTTGCTCATGCTGGAGCTTTGACTTCTGGAGACATGGTTGGGCTCATCTTAACTATCACAACCCCGTAGCTTGATGTCTTTGAGAATGATAAATTTATAAGATCCATAATTCTCTTACAATTCCACTTTCACAGCAACATGTAGTATCACCTATAGTGCCTATTTTCAGGAGCAATTTTAGTACAAAAAAAAAAAAGGTAAAAATTGTAATGTGATACTTCTTTTTTTGACAGTTCCAAAAATGTATAAACACAAAAAGAAATCAATTTTGTTTCCTGCGCTACAATAAATTATAAAGAAAGGAGAGAAAAATGTTGTCTGCAATGTGTTCCATGCCTCTAAATATATGTCTGGGTAGATCTGGAAAACATATCCAGTAGTATAAAAAGCTGCAACCTACTAATTAAACTAGGGCTTTTTTATCTGTATTAAATGTGCAAGATAGTGCAGAGGAGTATATTGGCCACACTGTAACTCAATTATTCCTATGATTAATTATTTGTACTTCAATAACTTGTGGAGCCAAGGGGGGTGGGGGCTGTCTGTGTGGGGGGCTGTCCCTACCCCAGTGCACGTACAAATAGCAGGACAGCCAGAAAGAGGCAAAAATTTTCTTTTTATGGATGGGGATCTCAAAAGACTAAAAGCTCCAGTGGAAGGACATAGCGGATGTAGGCAATATACTATATGGATGCTGGGTATAATGGGATGTATCTTATGGAGTAACCTATGAGGATGAGCAGCTTCAGTAGGAGAGATGGGGATGGGTTTGTCCCACCTGCCCAGCTTTTTGCTTATGATACTTCTCAGAGCAGTGGGAGATGTGGGCTCTCGGGCATTTCCCGTTTCGGAGGCTGTCCTAATCACCGTGTTTGAAGGTCATGTGCCGTCGGTGCCTCCTCAGAGGTGCATAAAGGAGCAACTTTGCTTTTCTTTGGGGAAAACGTGCAGGAGCCTACTTTGATGTGGCACTTCAGGGCAGAGGAATGCACAAAGGTTTTTTTGAGGGCCAGATGATGGGGATGTGGAGACACACCCACAGCATTTCCCTTTGGCTAGGTCTCCATCGCACTCCATATCATGGTTTGGTGTGTCTTCCTGCTCACTAGCTCGGTTTTTAGGCTCAGAAAGACCCAAAACAACTCCCTGAATGTCTGCGGCAACTACCCAACAGTCCAGATCCTGTCAAAAGTCTTCAGGCTTGTAAATACACTGCTGCAGTTCTGCATGCTTTGTCCAAAGATGAGCAACAACCCCATGCCAGAGAATTTAGCTCTCCATCTTCCCTTGCCCCTTGGCTGGTGCTTAGTCCATTCTAGCCGTAAAAGCCAAGGAAACTTGTCCTTTTAGCAGACTTATACCTGGGGCAAGCTTGAGAGGTGCTGCCACTGGCGGGATCACCATGTTAGGCTCTTTCTGGAGGTGACCCAAAATGTGCTTGGGATGCACTTGGGATTTCCAGCCGCTAGAGTAACTAATCGCCTGTTGTTAACATTGTGCCACTGAAATGTTTTGTTGCTCACTGTCAAGGAAAGCAGTGTTTTTGTCCAATTTCCTAGGCAAGGGGTAACATAAAAGCAAAGAGAGGAAAATAAAGTCTGACTTTCCTCCTATGCATTTTTAACCTTGGTGTAAGTCAGACTTCGGTGGGATAACTCCTGATTTGCTCCCATGTACAAGGCAAAACATTTCATGTTCTGAATCATCTATTGCTCATAAAATATTGCTTGGTTCCCTTCTGTCCTTTCCCCTCCCTTCCCTCCTACTCCATGCAAGTTCTTGTTTTGAAACAGACTGGAAAGTCTTTGGAGGAAGCACTGCTCTGTCCTTAATAACTGTGCTCAGGCCTGAACTTGCCTGAGTTCTTTTCAGTCCTGTCCCTATGGAAATAATACGTCAGTTTAGAAATCAGCATAGATGGGTCCACTGATGCTAAAACTGGTACAAACCAAAATATTATGCCCCCCCCACAATTAATTATGGAGATACACTAGAGTGGAATTTTGGCCTTGATGCCTTGCAGTTGCTGCTGGAGGAACAAACAGCAGCAGGGACAAGATCAGTAAAGGTGAAATGATTCAGATTCATGGATAATCTTTCTAAGCTGGGTTTGGCCTTGTAAAGAGTTGCCCACAGTTCTCGGGGAAGAAGGGAGTGTCAGCCTCAGCATCTTTGACACAATACTTTTGATTTGGCGCTGTTTGAACCTTGCCCTACAACATAGCTGCCTCTTTCTTCTGAAGATGTAGAGATGGTCTAAACAAAATTCATCCAAAGTTTGATAGGCTTCAGCACTTCTCAAAGATGAAAACTGATGCAGGACCAGCAGGTAAGGTCTTTGAAGAGAGAAAGATGGTTTGAGAACCGAAAAGGGCTACAGCACCCAGCCTGAGAAGTCCACTACTGCACCCAGCGAAATCCAGTCCAGGATGCCTATCATAGCTATCATAGCTGAAGCAAATCCTCATGGGAATCACTAAATTGTTGGCCAGGGCAGTGTGAGCTTTCCCTCATTGTCTTAGGAAGACTGGCGTCTGACTGTGATGTCAGCAAAAGAGAATGAATTGTGTGAGGTCACATCCCCGTTGCCCCTGGCAGAGGAATGTGTCTACAGAAGCATAACTGCCCTCAACATCGTCCAAGAGCTTTGGTCCAAGTCTGGGATGAAAATGCTGCTCCTTACCTTCTGGATTTTAACTTCTCTAATCAGCAGCATCCATGCAGGCGTTTCTTCCCCAGTTTTTATGTTCAGCAGTGAATGGAAGAGTGAACCTGTTGGTAGCTTCAGAGGTGGACAGCAGAGAGAAACTGGTAGCCCTTTTGGATACACACACATCGGTAAATGAGTTTGGCCTGGGTTGATTCCATGTGCCTTATGGCATACATGCACGGCTTGTACTACACCTGGCACTGAACTCTTCCATTCTACGCCCTCAACAAGGATTTCATCCAACCTGCTTATGGGAAACAGTCTATGGCCCTATTAGCCCCCAGGTTGCCTAGGCATTTTGGGGGGAAGTTACAACAGTGCCGGGGCTTTGGTAGAGAACAAGTAGCATGGATGGTCCTGGACCAGTGCTTTAACCTACATCCTGCCCTCCTCATTTAGTAGCACAGGCAGTGGTGCAGCCATACATGAGCAATGTGTCTCATTTTGTACCCAGAGTGTGGCCTTCGACCATCTTATGAGTCCTTTCTGGAGACTGGCAAGAGGATCACAGGGGGGAGATACGCCAAGGCTGGGGAGTTCCCGTGGCAAGTGAGCATCCAGAGCAACGGGAAACATATCTGCGGGGGCACCATGATCAGCGCGCTGTGGATTTTAACTGCGGCCCATTGCTTTGCAGATGAGGTGTGAGTACTTACGTGTCCAGAGGAGGGCAACAAAGCTGGTAAAAGGGCTGGAGGGCATGTCCTGTGAGGAGAGGCTGAGGTCACTTGGGTTGTCTGGTCTGGAGAAAAGGAGGCTGAGAAGCAACCTCATGGCTCTCTTCAGCTCCCTGAAGAGGGGAAGCACAGAGGGAGGTGCTGGCCTCTGGTTCCTGGCCACTAATTACAGGATACATGACAGTAAGCTGTTTCAGGGGAGGTTCAGACTGGACATTAGGAAATTTTCTTTACTGTGTGGTCAAATGCTGGAACAGGCTTCCTGGAAAGGTGGTTGATGCCCCATGTACGTTGGTGTTAAAGAGGCATTTGGACAATGCTCTCATTAACATGCTTTAACTTTTGGTTAGCCCTGAAGATGTCAGGCAGTTGGACTAGGTGATCTTTGAAGGTCCCTTCCAACTCAACTCAACTCAACTCAACTCAACTCAACTCAACTCATCTCAACTCAACTCTTCTATTGTATTGTATTGTATTGTATTGTATTCTACTCTACTCTACTCTGCTCTGCTCTGCTCTGCTCTGCTCTATTCTACTTGGAGTAAGTGAGGACAGCCCAGGCATGATGGGGTGATAACACTGCTCCTTAGACTGTAGAGTATGTATGTCCTTGGGATCAAGTGCAAAATATATGTGATGGAGCCAGAAAGAGAGCACTGAGAACCTTTCCTCCTTTAGGAAAAATAAAAATTAAAAAAAAAAATAAATGCAGAAATCTGCATAACCAGAAGATCGAAGATCTAGAAGGGGAGTAAATCTGCATAACCAGGGTCCAGAAGGAGAGTATTTTGAAGGACGGTGTGAGCAGCCTTGTATAATTGGCCATGATGTTATTCTGATGGCCCCCAAAGAGTTCCTGTACATTTACACAGGTTGTGGTACCTTGTAAAAAGAGGTATATTCCAGTTCAGTTTACTCTAACTCCCAAATTACTTTTGCTTTCATATAGCAAACACCTTTACCTTATGTGTAGTCTGATATTAATCCAGCAGCTTCTGGATAAATCAACCCAGGGACAGAATCCAGCAGTTCATGAGTCCCCTCCAAAATACGGCAGCTCCAAGAGCCAGGGCTGCTCGGTGACAAATGACCTGTGGCATCAAAACCTGGAGCAGCTGGCCAGGGACAGCGTGGTCTGGAGCAGCCAGCCCAGGGCACAGTGATTCCGAACACCCAGCCCGCTCCATCTGTTCGTTAGTGGCTGGGCTATTTATAACTTGGTTGCATTCATGTTCTACCTCTGCTCCTGCTTCCCCTGAAAATGAGCTTTGCCTGGGAGTGAGGGCAGGTTTCTGTGGGTTTTGTAGCTAACCTGCCTCTGCAATTTGCTGCTCTGGGGAAAGAGGCACCAACCTTTATAACACAAAGTCTTCATGTTTGCTCATGCATATTCTGCTTTTTTTTTGTTGTTGTTATTTATTTATAAGGCCACCAGATCTCACTGTTGCAGTAGGGGGAATCGACCTTGACCTCCCTCTGGAAGAACATAAGCCAGACAGCTTGGTTATCCATGAAAACTTTGACAGAATAAGCATGAAACATGACATTGCCCTGATCATGCTCAGCTCTCCCATCAAGTTCAGCAATGAGAAAATCCCCATCTGCTTGCCCTTCATGTATGACATTGATACATGGCAGCACTGCTGGATTGCTGGATGGGGAACCACAGGTGCAGGTGAGACACCACTGGGAGATGTTATGTATCTGCTAATGGAGGCTGTTTTTTTTACCCATTTAAAGTAGATATTCTCCCCTGGCAGGGGTTACCCATACTAGTGGTTGCTCCCTACCTCCTTTGTAAACACATCCAGACCCTGGCAGCCTCTGCACATCATTGGTTGTCCATTCAGAGCAAGAAACTGTCACTCCCAGAGAAAAGTCTCCGATATTCTGAGCGTGTATGTTCCAGATGAAACCTTAGAGCCCACCATTGCTCTGCAAGGACTCAACCTTCTTGCTTGCTGTTATGAGCACCCAAAGTAAGATAATCCGTGCTGGGCAAGTTAGGATGGGTCTAAAGTGATCTGGCATAAGGGAAATGGAGATTTAGGGTTGTCTTTGGCATAAAGCCTCCAATTAAACACATTGATTTGATGGTTCTGACCACCCCTTCCTCTTCCTTCATATAGAAAAGCAGATTGCTATTGCTAATTGCTCTCATTCAAGGTCTAATGAAAGTAGCTCCGGTACTGACTGTCACCCAAAATGTCTATCCCAAACAAACGTCACCAAATGGCTAATGAGCTATTTAATTATTGGAAAGGGGTAATCAGGGCGGAGTGGGTAGGGTGGTGCCTTGGGGCTTTACCAGTTCTCCTTGGCATGTAGTAAGTTAACATCCCGTTTAATCCTAGCTCTTGTACCCCATAGGGTTACCATCTCCTTTCTGAACCTCTGTATTTTCCTTCTTATGCTTCATTCACATCACGTAACAGTAAAACACAGCACAACGCTGTGTTTTAGTTGCGAAAGTCTTCCATTTCACCAAGGTAACACGCTCTTAGAAACAGAAAAGCAGGGGCAATGCTGCAGAGTCGCTCTGCAACTTGGCAGGATTTCTCTTTCGTTAGTCTCTGCAAAATGCCTGGTGTGGTTCTGGGAAGGAGAGCCTCATTTTGCTGCGTGGTCAGGGTGACATTGCCTCTGCAATCCGAACTGCACCCCGCGGGAGCTCAATGCACCAGCCCCGGCACACAGCCCTTCTATCTGGGAGATGTTTCAGAAGAAAAACAGGAGAAGCCGAGTTTGCTGAGAGTGACGTGTGATGGTGTGATACGGGCCATACCAAAAAAGTATGACGCACTGTTCCTGCGTGGGAGGAAAGATGGGTCATTTCTCATCTTTTGGAGGTGGACATCTCTCAAATGGCACCGCAGGTGGCACAGCCTGACTCCTCTTTGACTGCAGTCAATAAAACCCAGCTCACATGGAGCCACCTCCTTGGAGATGCTCACATTAATGCATTTCTGTATGCAGACACTTCCACGGAGGGGCCCCGTGTTAGTTGGGAAAGGAGCATGACAACTTTCTGTCTTTTAGATGTTACCTTCGAGTCCCACCTTCCTGAAGGTTCTGGGAGGATTTAGCTCAGTGAATTATGCAAGAAGGAGTGAAAAGCTGTGACATCCTTCAAAAGACAGCTTTATCCTTCAGACTTAGGCTTATTTTGAAGACAAATGTGGGTGATGAAATGAGTAGGCTTTCCATGCAGCCATGAGTATTCCATGAATATTTTTAATTTTTTCACTGCGTCCTTGTGCCCACTGTGATTTCTGCTTTTCCATCTCAAGAGGAGGAAAAAGCAATTATTTCTGTTGTGTATGGCCATCCTTTGTGAAAGATGTCCAGTCCCCTGGTTGAGGCATGGCCTCACAAGCACCCCAGGAGAGCATGTGGTCATCTGTTCTGGGGAAAGCTCAGTGGAAATCACTCCACAGGGCTCACACAGGGCTCCATGAAAAGTCCCTCAAACTGGGTACCCTAGAAACGTGAGTGGGAAACCCAACAGCTCACCTCAGAGCATCACCAAGACCAGGAGGATAAGCCATCCCTCTGGGGGTACTTCTGGCTGTGCCACATCCCAGAGTTCATTTATAGGAATAAGTTATTTTTTTCAAACCCTATTTAGCAAGCTTCCACTCCCCAGGATTTTAGCTTTGCCCATCAACATCTCCCATCTCACCACCTACCTACCCATCTCCTAGGCTGGCATTTAGTCAAGAGCACAAACATATCCTAGACAGCCCCTGTAAGCCTCCATGACCCCCAGAGCATCTGGTTGTGCCCTGAGCCCTTCCTACCCTGAGTTCCTTTACAAATTCATCTGAGAGCAGTCCCAAAGGTCTCCAACAGCGCTTTCACCCTTACAAGCTCTTCAGGGTTTGCTAATCCTTCTCTTCTCGCTTGCTGGTTAGCAGCTGAGGTATCAGCATCCCACGTGCTGCAGAAAGCACGGATGAAGCTCATCAGCAAGGAGCAGTGCTTGGAGCGCATCCCGCAGCTACCAGAGAACATGCTGTGTGCTGAGCTGGAGGGAGGAGAAAGAGGCACCTGCCAGGTAAAGCAAACACGCCCCGGTATAGCCACATTGCCTATTGGGGAACAGGGACCTTCAAAGAGAGGTGAATTCAACTTCAGTAATGAACATCCACGCTTCCCGTGGTTTTCTAGGGCTGATAAAGGCTCTCTGCATGAGGCAAGAAGCTCAGGGGCTGAGGACCTGCCTGTCTGGTGCATAGCAAATGCATACTGACCCAGGCAGTGGGGTGCAGGGCTCTCAGAAAGCAGTGGTGGTTCTGGAGACGTGTCCCTGTGGGGACCAAAACACCTCTGTGCAGTGGTGGTGGGAGTTAAATGAAGGCTGGAGACGGGAAAATCTGACCAGGAGGGTCAAAGCAAAAGGACTGGGTGGGGAAATGATTCAAGGAGTGTTTAGTTTGAATGTCAGAAACCTTTCCAAGGAACACTTGGTGCTGGCACAAATGTCCTGTAACAGCACGGCAGGTAAGTCTGTGGGTGCCAGAACTAGTCACATATCACAACAGGTTAATGATATGGGATGGTGGAGCTTTGAAGCTGAATTATAGAGCATGATATTATTTGATAGTAGGGACTGCTAAGGGGAAAGAGCTGAAACAAACATCGCTTGGAGCAGATGACCTCCAGAAGTCCCTTCTGACCTCAACCTTTCTGTGAAATGCCCAGAAGTGGGAAAACCTCACCCAAACTATGCCCTCAGAACATGTTCTATGCACACAATTGCTGTCCTGGTGTCAAATAGTCCGAAAGCCAAAAAACACCTCTGTTTTCACAGCGTCCAACCTCCAACCCCATCTCTGATTGCTCAATGAGGGCTGAGCTCTCCCTGCAGCCTCTCCCATGGTGAGAACAGGGCTGAGGTCTCTCTCCTCTACTGAGCAAGGGTTTTTTAGAAGTGTGCCTGTGCTTGCAGGGGAGCAGACAGTCAGACACATGTAGGCACAGCTTCATCCTGTAGGAACCCTTCCTTCTAACCCAGAGAGCCAGGACTCAGAGAAGTCCCTGAACTTTAGATGCAGGACTTGTGGACTGCAAAGCCATCGCAAGCTGGGGCCATACCTAGGCAAGGAAGGGAAAGCTTTGCTTTGCAAAATCATTTTTTGATTAGCCAGAGAGCATCTGCCTGTGAAGCCATTCATCTAGAGACTTTCACCTCCATTAAATTCAATCAAAAAATTTAAAAAGAAAACTGCCACAGGATAACATTAACATGATTAAAGAATGCACTTCCCAGCCCAGCCTTAAGTTCTGCAGCTGAATTATGCTGGTGAAACAGCGAGAGCACTTGTACCCAGCAAAATGAATCTCCTGTATTCAGAAAGCTGATGAGGGTGCTATTTTGATCTACAATAATGTTAGCGTAGACTGCAAAATGAAATAGAAATGTGAGCTTTCCAAGCAGGGAAAGTACACAATGATTATATATGTATGATAAAGCTCATAGCCCAGCAACTGCCCACTTTTAGCAGAAGTTTGACCAGGCAGAAATGTCTTGCAACCTGAAATAATGAGAACAAGGCAAAAATGTACCCTAGGCTAGTAGTAAGTCTGTTCAGGAATGAAACAAGTGACATGACTTTTCATCAGGATTTGCTCCTTTGCTCGAGGGGAAGCACTGATTTTGCTGATGGACAGTTTTCTGGGATTGAATTTGAGTGGGTAAACAGTCGTATTTTGGCCTTGCTGGGCTGGTTCAGAAATCTGGTGGCTTGCCTGCAGTAGGCTACCAGGTAAGGAACTGGGAGACCAGGTCCCAGCCTGATGCTTGCTCTGCAGCAAACCCTCAGTTGGTGGCAAGGCACATTGTACAAAGTGCATTCTATTGAGCTACTCTTCTCCATAAAGACTGGGTTTTTCTCTGGACAGCTCTGCAGGAAACGTTATCTTGTCACACCGGCTTGAATCTGCGTGTCTGGGGCACCTGGATGGGATTAGAAACTTTACTTGTGGTTGGGGGTTAAAGGTTGTTGAATGGGCTCAGATAAATTCTGTGTGATGAGATGTTAAAAGAATTGCTTTTATATTTTAGGCTCCTGGCCACCTTTCTATGTTTAGGATCCTGCCCATGTGCCTGGAAACAGACATAGGAGGGAGGACTATTTTTTTCTTTTTCAGTCATACTGGTAAAGGAACGAGCTCAGGTGATGCTGAGTTGCTGGTGTAGATGTGGCCACAGTAAACGTGGGAGCAATGCCTGATGATGCACAGATGCCTGATCTGTCTGGACATAAACCAGATAAAAGCCTTACATTAACCTTTCCTAAGCATTGCTGAGAACAGGATACATTTTTTCATACCCAGAAACAGTTTAAGATGGCAAGTTGCATCTAGACCACAGGCTGTAAGCCCACATGATCCTGATCTGGATCCGAAGGATTACCATGCTTGGTCTTTGCACTGTGTGCCATTTGTGCGCTAGATTTTCCTCACTGCAGCAAGATGGTTTTATTTGAGTCACCAGTCACTCAAATATCTTCACCGAGTCATGTAAAAGTTTTATCCTACTGATCGCTGCCTTAATATCCACATGTGGCAACAGGTCATGAATAGAAAGGCTCAGACATTTCAGTGGCTGCCATCATACTAGTACCAGAGCATGACTAATTTGTGGATCACTAACTGTGTTCCTATAATAACTCAAGGAGATTGAATAGCAGAGCTCCTGAGTATTTGTACTTTTAAAAAAAAATCCATTCACTTAAAAAGAAAAATCTATTGTATACCAATTCCCTAGCGGTTCTTCAGACAAATATATAGATTGACTGTGAATTAACACTAACAGGATCTGTAATTGACTTATAGTTCTATTTAGTCATAAACATTAGCATTAATGGATGTTCATGGAGTACAAGTGCTAAAGAACAGACACTAGAGATGGCCTATGTGTTATTTTTTGTGTGCTACATTTCTTCCATGACCCCATGAACCACAATTGATGTCTAATTCCTTGCTTTCTTAAGCACCTTTTGTTAGGCCCTGATGCAATGGTAACTCGAACAATAATTAGAGTAGAAGGGACTCACAAAGCAAATGCCTCTTCAGTGCCTTGCTTATCCAGACAAAACTCAGTAAATGGCCCAATTATATTTCAGAGAGTTTCTCTGAAATATAGGACAGAGTGTTTTGCTGGAAGTCACAGTTCACGCTCAGTTCAGGTCGGCAGCAGATGAAGGGGGGTCCGGGCCCTGGCCTGACTTTGAGGAGAATGAATCATTGTGTGGCCACAGACAAGTGGTGGGAGCCTTGCAGCTCAGCTTCACCACACTCCCCTCACCCTGGTGTAGGGCTGATCTGAGTCACCGGCCAAAGGCATCTACCCCCTTCCACTGAATTATACAACAAGAGATTTTGTCCTTCTCCGATAAATGACTGAAACAATGCTAGGATGCATCTAGGGCTCTGGGTTTTAATTTATTTAGTTGAGTGAAAAAGGCAGAGAAGGACTACGTTCCTTCATGTGTAATACGACCTGCCCACAAATACTGTCAGCAGTTTGGGAAGATTGAATATGCCAGAGGGCTGTGCTGCCATCCAGAGGAACCTGGGCAGGCAGGAGAGGGGGGCTGACACAAACCTGCAGCTCGACGAGGAGAAGCCCAAAGTCCTGCCCCTGGGGAGGAACAGGCCCAGCACCAGGACAGGCCGGGGACACCCAGCTGGAAAGCGGCTCTGCAGAAACAGACCTGGGGGCCTGGGGGGCACTGAGGTGAACGTGAGCCAGCGATGGGCCCTTGGGCAAAGAAAGGGCTGCGTTAAGCAAAGCATCGCCTGCAGGTCGAGGGAGGGGATCCTGCCCCTCTGCTCAGCACTGGTGAGGCTGCACCTGGAGTGCTGGGACCAGTTCTGGGCCCCCCAGCACAGAGAGACCTGGGCCCAGCGGGGAGAGCCCAGCCCGGGGACCCCAGGGTGCTGCCGGGCCCGGAGCCCCCGTGCTGTGAGGAGAGGCTGCGAGAGCTGGGGCTGCTCGGCCTGGAGCAGAGGAGGCTCCGGGGGAGCTCCCCCATGGCCGTCAGGACCCGCAGGGAGGTGCGGAGAGGCCGGAGCCGGGCTCTGCTCGGCGGTGCCCAGGGCCGGGCCCAGAGGCCCCGGGCCCAGCCCGGAGCCCCGGCGGCTCCCCCTGCCCCTCAGGCAGCACTGCTGGGCCGGGCGGGTGCCGGAGCCCTGGCACAGGCTGCCCCGAGAGGGGCCGGGGGCTGCTCCTTGGAGAGCTCCCCGAGCCCAGGGCCGTGGGGCTGGGCACCCTGCTCTAGGGTTGGACCAGATGGGCCCAGAGGTGCTTCCAACCTCAGCCATTCTGGGATTCTGTGAATGGCTTTAGCACCTCTGTAGCATCTGGGCTGCTAAGAGCCCTCACCCCATGTAGCTACAGCAGTAGCAGTAGCTGTTTGGTGAGATTTATCTGGCCCCATGCAAATGCCTTTCCTGTAGCTATTTGCATCTACCCAATCATCTTTCTATTAATGCAGAGAAAAAAAAGTGCTTTTGAACGTGTGATTCATTCAGGCTGTTCTAACCATCTATTTTAAAATGAGATAAATCTCTGTATGAGTGATCATCATTCCCATTAACTAGAAGCAAATCCAAGGTGTCTAGCTCACAGGGACACACATGGATCTGAGGCAGGACCGTTGCCTACAAGTCTCACGTGTCATTTTAGATGTCTCAGGGCATCCCCATGGCATCCAGCTGTCCCCTCTTAAATCATGTCCCATTGATGGTAATGTGACTGCACCAGGAATTTGACATTTGCACCGGAACCCCCTCAGAGGGGTGATCAGCCTGGAGCTCAACTCACCCCTCCTACCCTCCTTCTGTGCACAAGAGTGAGTGCTAAACCCATGCAGAAGTGACAAAAACTCTTGCATCCTTTTACAAGCTCTTGCATCCTTTTACTGGTACTATCGAGGCTCAAAAACTGCAAAGGAGGACTTGTGACAGAATTTTTTAAAGAAAAGGTCTGCAGATGAAAATCGGCTTCACGCAGGTAAATTATCACAGAGACAAGGCAAAGGCCACAAACCAGGGAAGCTTGCTCAATCCCTCCAGCTGTTTAAAATATGTAAACGGATGTGGATAGATGATGCTGTGATTGCAGTCTGTAGGTATGGAGAGTATCTGTATGAGCTCTGAGGTTACAGGACCTTCTGCCTATCAGCCAAAGGTCTCCTGGGGACTAGCACTCGAAGCTAACCACATTTCAATTCAGAATTATTACTACCTGTACAAAATTACTTAACTATTGCACCATACGTTTACATTGAAGAGAGTGACCCACTCATGAGCCTTGTGATAGATTCTCACTCATTGAACAACTGCTAACATGTCAGGGTGTGGTGGTTGGTTTTTTTTTGTTTTTTCTTCCTAAGATTGGTTTAAATAGGAAGGTGTCCTGGAAAGCTCCAGAACGAAGCATTAGAAAGACATTTTTGCTTTTATAGTCTGTTACATTTGCTTCTAAAGGGTGCTTTGATGTGCAGCTCATAAGAATTAGAATATTTTTCCTGTGTCCTGTGGCTTTTTAGAGCTTTCATCATTTGATCATTTTATGATAGGGGCAGACAAGTGAACACATGGAAGCTATGGTGGCTTAATTCTTTAATCTGTGAAAAACATTCCTTCCTATTGCAAGGACCTGAGATGTTGATGATGCCCCACACCTCTTCTGCTTTATTCCTTTGGCACCCCAGAGTTGCAGCTTGTAGTCCCTCAAACTGAAGCTGTTTGCTTTGTGGTAAGGGGGTCTGGTGTTATTTTGTGTGCCCGGTGAGTGAAGATCTGGGGAGCAGAACATCTCTGGAACCAGCTGAACAGAGAAACCTACTGAGTGCCTGCCCTTGGAGTGGGAGAAATGGGTGTGATGACTCAGAGCAGCCGCTTCTCATTCAATTACAGTGAGTCAACACAGCTTTAAGGGGAAGTCATGACTCACAGATAGATTCAGATTCTTTGAAGGAGTTGACAAGCATGTGGCTGAGGGTGATCTAGCTGATATAACGCGCTGAGATGCCCCAAATTCTTTTAACAAGATTTCTCACCAAAGGCTCATACAGAAAGTGAGCTGTCACGAAGTAGAAGGGCTTATGTTTGAAAGGGAGGCGGCACAGAGGAAAGACAGGAGAAAGGGCTCACAAGGGGAGTCTCCCTGGGATCCATGCAAGGAATTGTGCTGTTCAAGGAGCACAAATGCTGAGATGACAAAGTTGGCTGGTGACACAACACTGTTCAGGGTGGTCAAAATTAAAACTGACTGTGCAGAGGTGCAGGAGGATTTCATTATTCTGAGTGTCTGGAGGTTAAAACAGCAGATGCAGTTCACTGTTGACAAGGGCAAAGTAATGAATACAGGGAAAAGCAACTCCAGCTGTACACATAGAATAATGGGCTCTAAATTAGCTATTACCATGTAAGAAGATCTCAGAGTGACTGTGGATAGTCCTTCAAAAACGTCAGCACGAGATTCTGTGGAGGTCAAAAAGGCAACAAGAGCATTATGAGTTATTAGGAAAGGAATAGGTAGCGAAACAAACGCATGTTATGTGAGGGCTCTAATCTGGGAGGCCTACATCCCATGCTGTGTGCAATTCCTGCCCACCCCATCTGAGAAAGGAGGTAGTATTAGAAGAGACTAGTAGAGTGGGAAGGATGAGCAGGAGCACGGAAAGGCTTCTTGTGAAGCGGAGAATAGCAGAGCAAGACTCTGAAGCTTGTAAAAGAGATGTCTGATGGGGATATGGCAAAGATTTCTAAAGTCATGAATGCCAAGGAGTGGACAGTCAAGAGCTGTCGTCTTGTCACCATTGTTCAAAACACATGAAGGAGGGGGGATCCAATGGCTGTATCAGGCAGCAGATTGGAAACAAAGAGAAGGAAGTACTTTTTCATCCAACAGATAATTAAACTATGGAACTCACTGACCAGGATGTTGTGGGTATTTATCCTAAGGGATAAATGGATTCAAAAAGCAATTAGATAACTTCCTGGATGAAGATCTCTCTAAGGCTATTAACCACTGTGATGTAAATACAACTCTGTAAATACCTGCCCTGCTTTTCATTCTCCTTCCCAAGCACTTGCTACAGACATCTGTCAGAGACAGGAGTCTGGGCTGCATGGGGCTTTGGTCAGATGCATTATGGCCACCTTTAGTGGCTGCCACCATGGCTACTAATGGACCCTAGTGACTTCCATCTGGGAGGTGTAGGGCCATCCTGTTCACCCATTTTCCAATGAGGAGATGGAGGGAAAGAGTAGGTGAAGACTCTCAGATGAGACCTCAAAGGGATCCCATGAAAGGAGTCCAGGTGCCTGTGTTACCTGATTCATCTCTGACATGTTAAAAATGGTCTTAGCCTCCTTCCTTGTACCTTCCTCTAAAGATAGTCTATTCACAGTGAAATAACTGAAGAAATCATCTCTTTGGAAAAACCTTTGCTTCCTGCAGCCAGGGCAGCTCTAATAGCAGATGTTGTTATTCACACGCTG
This sequence comes from Anser anser, assembly GCF_964211835.1. Lineage (NCBI taxonomy): Eukaryota > Metazoa > Chordata > Aves > Anseriformes > Anatidae > Anser > Anser anser. The sequence continues at coordinate 2,944,779 of NC_139722.1, forward strand.
ATTCTCTCCAATTTACACAGAGCTTACCATCACAAAAATGAAACCAGCAATGACTTGCAAGGACTGTGTATCCATCTAATGAGGATCAGATGGGTTGTTCTCCCTCCCCCCGAGCTTCTCGCACCTAAAAAGATTTATGTGGCTGAACGTGTTTGTTCTGATCAATTACCATGTTGCAGACAAGAATACAAATACGAACGGAAGATTACACTCTTGCGCCAAAGCTCACTAAAGTCAGCAGAAAGGCTCCTGATGTTCACAAAAAGTCTTTGGCTGTAGTTAAAAGGATGAAACTTTTGATCAGCTTTAGTGAACAAAGTGCCTTGCTAGTCTGTGACAATTTTTATACAACCCAGAATTATTTGCCAGCTCATATATCTTTGCTCTCACTTTTCCTAATGGGAGGATTAACATGTAGTTGTGGAAGGAATGAGTTCAGCAATGAGCTGATTTGATGTAGTTGCTTTTCACTCATCCTCCAGTTGACAAGAAATGTGTAAGAGAAGCAAAGATGCTGTTTTCAGCTCTTTCACCGTCCAGAAACTTGCCACTCGGACTGAACAGCAGGAGCAAGCATCTGGTGTGTATGCTGACCAGAAGTGTTTCACCACCAGGGTGCAAGAGGCTGAAAGCTGAAAGCAGCATTTAATAAGTGCTTCGGTCTTCAGGGTTGTTGACCTGAGCGTTCATTAAATTAGTACTACTGGAGACATCAAAGAGCTGAGGCGATTTTACCAACCCTCAAACCTCCTTCTTCCCACATCGTCTCCTACACAAGGATGGAAAATCTTGGGCCAACAGTTTTGAGACCTTAAGGTGGATACAGGGATATTCAGAAGTGTCGTAGAACTGAGTTTATTTTCTCTGTCTTTAGCCCTATAACAATCAGGTTCCCGATTCACATGGGCTGCTACAGTTGAGTGGGAAAGATCATGTGGAGAGGATGATAGACATCCAAGTTAAATAGAGGAACTTAAGAGAAGAGGCACCTTTTGCACCCATGAAGCAGACCATCTCAGCTCACATGCAAAGGCATCTGAAGTAGGATTTGGGTCTCAGGGTTTGTGGATTTGCAGCTGCTGCCTGGGTCTTCACAGCATTGCCCAACTCCCTTGCTGGGCAGGTTTTAAATCGCTTTCCGCAGCTGACAGTCCCCCAAGCCCTGCAGACAGCTTTCTCTTTCCTCTCCGACTGGGCAGAGAACAAACGCAGCTAAAGAGATAAACAGGGGAAAACATCTGATTTGAAAGGAAAACCACATGATCTATAGCTTTGAATTCCTGGCTCAGCTCCTGGTTCTGCCATACCCTTGTGCAAATCACATCCCTTTTCTTCCATGCTTTTCTCATCTACGAAATGCGATAAGAATTTTCCCCAAGGATAGTCACAAGGTGTCAGGAATTAATTGGTATTGAAGCATGTAAGTGCCCTGGGAGAAAGGTCCATCGGAAGTGTGGATGGCCTCCAAAATGGGATCTGTCCCACTGATGATGGAAGCACTTCTGTGCTGGGTGGGTGCCGGAGCCCTGGCACAGGCTGCCCCGAGAGGGACCAGGGGCTGCACCTTGGAGAGCTCCCCGAGCCCAGGGACGTGGGGCTGGGCACCCTGCTGGGGCAGGGGGGGACAGGGGCACCCAGGGGTCCCTGCCAACGTAAAAGATGCTGCAGTTCTGTGATTCTGTGGTTTAGTGTGCAGAAGCTCTGCCAGTACTCATGTCTCCTGTACTGGGGAAAGCCACCGTGCTGCACCCCAATATGCCACTGCTGAGAGGTCACCAGTAGCTGCTGCGTCACTGCCTCAATAACAGCTCCCGTTCTCCCAACTTCATTTCTTATCTTTCTGTAGGAGGCTCAAAGTGCTTTCCTTTCGCTGCCGGGATAATACGTTTGGCCTGTGCCTGCCCTGAGGGAATTAGCAGTGAAATTCCCAGTAATTTAATTGTGCGCACAGCTTAGAAGATGCTCATTCATTCAAAAAGGATGGCATCACCAAGAGCACTGGTAATGCGTGGGTCCGAGGTCAGTGCAGGGTCACTGGTGGGATTCACACAAGTTCTTGGTTGAAACAGGGTTGGGAAATGCCTTCAGATCCTGCCTTTGAAGGGGCTTTACCACCACCGTTGTGTAGTTACAGTAAAACCATTTCAGCACAAACAGTACTGGATGCTGAAGCAACATTTTATCTTCATTTTTCTCTCCTGTTTACATGTTGAGCCAAAAAGAATATTAAAGGAAAAAAAAGCGATAAGCTCATTAGGGGCCTTGAGCCTCCATCTCAGGAAATGAGTAAGAATTCTGCCATAAACTTTTGTGGGTGTTGATGAGTTGCATCACACAGCCAATTCCTTACTAGTTGATGTTTTGTTAGGTCAGGGTAGCTGCTGGGAAAAGGGGGTTCATACATCGATGGCAAAGATATTTCTCAAACTAGGGCACAAAGATGGAAGGACAACAATTCCCAGGAAATCTGGCTGCATTAGGAAACGTGTTTGTATTACTTCTTATTTGCCATATAAAGGAGTGGAGAAAAGATAGGAAAATAAAAACGGAACCCTCTGTGGAAGGAAACTGTCTTACTTAGAGCAAGGGCTGAACAGCACTTAAGACGTACATAACTGTTGAGAGGAGTGCTGTACCTGGCTGGGTGCACTTTGCGCTGATTGTGCCTGGCTGGGTGCACTTTGTGCTGGTTTCTTTTCTGCCTGGGGTTGTGCTCAGCGACCGCACGCAGAGGTCACACAGGAAACTGGACGTGCTCTTGGCTTTCAAGCCAGGACATTCCTCTTCATCGGATGGCTGCAAAGCGCATTTGAAAGCTTGCACGTTTTGGGTGAGTAGAAGTTGCCCTTCAAGTAGCAAGCAGATTTTCGGTGAAATTAATGCATTTGCAAGAAAAGCTTGTCAGGGTTAGTGTTCATCTCTTGTTCAGTTTCTGTATACTGGTCCCCAAATTAACAGCAGCAGGTACCTGGCACCTGTATGCACTGGTTTTACAGGGAAGCCAAGAACTGAATGAACAGTCACAGCAAATGTCCCTTTTTACTCTTGGGTCTTGTCTCCTGGTGACAAGACTTAGGTATCCCTCCAGGGCCATGGGAGGATGTGGAAAAGACTGAGAAGGACAGGGCATTGTCCTGAGCTGGAGACTGTGACCGATCTTCTTCTCTTACCTTCTTCTCTTATCATTTATTCTGTAGGCATCTCAGACCTGAGCTGTGACACTTTGAGTCCCTGCTCCCCCAAGACCTCATGAACTTGGGATGGAGTTTGATTTTCCCAGTCAGCCTCTGGGATGCAGCTGCACTCAGAGACCCGAGGTTTGATCCTGCTCTAATGTCCTCCTTATGCCGTAGGTGGACAGTGGGGGACCTCTGGTTTGCAGCTACTGGAACACCATGAAGTGGTTTCAGGTCGGCATCATCAGCTGGGAAGAAGATTGCACAGAAAAGCCAAGTCACGAGATCTACACTTCTGTTTACAACTACTATGGCTGGATCATGACTGAGACAGCTGTAAGGGGGAAACCTTTCTTCATCGAAGGCGTGGACAACCGTGAAAATGCCAGGGAGGTTCCTTCCAGGGCTCAGGCACAGCTGGTGTTTCTTGAGTATTCTCTCCTTTTATTTGCCTCTCTAACAGCAATTAGATTACTCTAGAGAAAATTTTTCAAAACATAATAAAAGTCAGAACTACTGTCTCCTTCTTTTGCTGCTGACCCATAAAGTCATGTCTCAGGTCAGCCTGCTCCATCTCACTGATGTGGACACAGACGCCAAAATGAGACGCCACAGTGAGACAGGGGAGTGATGGAGAGGCTGGAGATCTGAAATGAGAGAGTCAGGACCCAGAAAACAGAGTTCGTAATCCTCTGAAAAGCCTGGATTTTTTCAGTCTGATGGGTCACATCAGGCTCAGCCGTTTGCTGAGCTCAGATGCAAGGTCAAAGGTGAAGGAGCTGCTCCCCTTGGAAAGTTGAAACCTTAAAAAAGGTCTTAGTTCAGTTGGTTGCAGATTAGCTTAGCTGTGGGTGGGATAGCTCTGGGTTAATATATCTTACAGCTAGTTATTAGTTGGGCTAATATATCTTCTATCTTGCAGCTGGACCAAACTAAGACCATCTTCAAGAACCACAGCATACCCTCAGGTGGTATGTCAAACTGCTGGGACATGACTACACGTCAAATTCATCCATACACTAGAAAAAGGGCAAGAAAGCTGTTGGCCAGTGTTGGAAACTTTAGCTTCACATAACTAGTCATTCTTATTTACCTGGGTTGCAAATGGTGGGTTTTGGTTGTTAAAGACACTAGAGAAAAATCTGGCTGGCCGGAGGAAACCGAGCTGTCTATGAAATGCCATCTACAGAAACCCCTTGGTTTGGTAATTAGCCAAAATGAATCCCTTACAAGTAAATGGTAAATCAAAAGCATTTATTATTATTATTATTATTATTATTATTATTATTATTATTATTATTATTATTTTATTTCTTTTCCCTCTGCTGGAGACCTATTTTGTGCATTTCTGGGCTGTGCAGTTCCCAGTCTGAGCCGGGACTGAGCTGGCCCTTGAAGCAATGCCATCCTACACTGTCCAGCAACAAAGTGCATCACAAAAACACTTTCCACTTTTTACAAGGAGGTTGCTTTTCTTGAAAGTGATGGGGAAGGAGGCAAGCGGTAAGGTCTCCTTCATGTCCCACCTTTGCAATGGCATAAAAGTACCTGTAATTGCAGCAACGGTAAAACTCACTGAATGTGCAATGGGACAGAACCTCACAAATTGGTTTTAATTACCTTGATATTTTCTGGCTAGCTGGTGGAGAAGCCTTGTAAATGAGAATTAATTCATCTACCTTAAGCTAATGCAAACCCATCTTGGCATAAAAGTCAGACTTTATTTTCTGTGTTATCTGAGCAGAAAATAATGCTTAATTATTATTAGTTCTGAGTAATGCTTATGAAAATTGCTCCACATTAATTTCACATGGCTGACTGGCTAATGGATGCATAAGGGTCTTGTAACCCTTTGCAAAAAGACTAATAAAAGCTAAAAACAAGGGGAATATATTACTTTAGCAGCTATTAGTAGTAGACAGTGTCTGCTGGCATTAATACCTATATTTATTTTCCTTTCTATTAATAATATATCAACAGATTCTAGAAGCTATGGCAGGGGCTGGACATCAGGAAATATTTCCTAATGCTGCAATCTATTCAGCTACAGAATTGTTTCCCCCAAAGGAAATGAGAGATGTCCTCCCGCTTGAATTATTTTAATGTAGGGATTGTATAAAGCACTCTCGTCTGCAGCACAAGGCATGGAAAAAGCCTGCGCTTACAGGGAACTGCAAAAAGACCCAGTAGGTCTTCTCCATCAGTAGCGTTTGCAAACTGATAATGATCTGTGTTAAAGGAAGGCAATGCTACTTAGTGGTTACAGCAGGACACTGCTGCGGTGGGTTTTGCTCTGTTCTGCTACTCGTTTGCTGGATGGCCTTGGGGAAATTCACTGTGTGCCATGTGCCTTAGTTTCCCCACTTGTAAACTGAGGTAATGAAAGTGATTCACTTTGCTCTTTGTTTCAGAAACATGAGTTCTGTGAGTAAAGACCAGCTATGTAGCTGTAAAGTTACATGCAGCAGAGACTTTTTCCTCCTTACTTAAAACATTAGAGGATTCATTAAAGTGAATTCATCTTAGCCACTACATACACTGTTCAATGATTAGGACAAGAAAAGAAATGTTTGCCTAATATTTCTATGCCATATGTAGGTCTGATGAAAACATGCTGACGTATATATTTCTTTTCAAGGTATTTGTGTTTTGAGAGCACATCAGCTTTGATTATGGTTTTGATGGGGATGTGTTGGAGTCACACGAAATCAGAATGCAATGCAGCTTTGTCATTAACATTTCAATGTGAGCCATTAATTTTTTAAGTCTTATAACATTTCTGTACCGTGTTTCGTTGAATTCCTCATTTCTGGGTTTAGATCATCAAAGTGAAAAGTTTCCAGACTGAACCATCTCAGCTTTTATGTTTCAGGCTATCATTTGGGATGTGGATTTTTTATTTGCTGCTCATTTCCTATTGCCCCTTCCCTCTTTCCAGACAACCCTTCCTCATGTCCAGACAGCCTAATGGAGAGCATAGAGTGGGACCAATCAGTCTGGACAAAAGAAATGTAACTCTTGCTCAGTGTGCCAGAATCCTGTAGAATAAAAATTGTAGACCTTAGTGATATGGTTTACTGGAGGACTTGTTAGTGTTAGGTCAGAGGTTGGACTAGGTTGGACTAGGTGATCTTGAAGAAGAGAAACAGGTTATGGGGATGCTTAAAGCTCTGGGGCACCATCAAGTAGAGGATTCAGGGGAAAAAAATAGACCAGGGCACTCACAGGGACAAAGAAGAGGTAGAATCATAGAATCATTTAGGTTGGAAAAGATCTCTAAGATCATTAAGTCCAGCTGTTAACCTAGCACTGCCAAGGATACCACTAAACCATGTAGTCAGAGCCTGCTTGCACTTTCTGCTAAGGAGGTAAGAACAAAAGCACCTCCCACGAGCACCAAAGGCAGCAATTTAGAAGGCAATATACAAAAATATTTTTTTCTCATCCCAGTCAGCCATTTGCATGAAAGTTTGAGCACAGAGGTGGAAGGATTGAAGCTGATGATGTTTATGCAAGTTAGGTGGCAATAGCTGGTTGCATAGAAGTAGGGATGGCTGCAAGTAGGGAGAACTTGTGTGGCTCGACAATGAAAATGAGGGTTGGAAAAGCATTAGTTTGAGGTTGCAGATAACCACTGACATGAAGCCACTATAGAAATCCAACCTTTATTCAGGGCAGTGCCCCCAAAGCTCTCTCTCCAGGTTCATCCTTGATAGATATGACATGGGTGTTCTGAGGACAAAGCAGCCCCACTGCGATCCTTTTAGGGGGACTGAGGTTTCCCATTTTCGTCTTCTCCAGCCTGTGCTTTCTCACGGGGGTGTGACACAATGAAAAGCACAGACTTGTCTTCTCCTGCTCCCTTCAGCAGGATCCTGGGCAGCTCTCTGTCCCTCTGATGGGAGGGAAGTGCATGGGCAGAAGGCACACATGGCTGTGACCGTGACTGCTGGCATCCATTTGTCATTTCAAATGCACTTCATGAAGTGTTTTGACTTGGTGTATGCATCTAGCTGCCTGACTTCAATGCAAGCAAAATGGTCGTTGCATAAGCATAGTTATGATAAGAGGGCTTATTTCTCTCCTATATGAGAAAGAGTTTTGTGTGCCTGGCAGGCAATGGCTGAAAAAGCACCTGTGGTTATGGTAAAATTACTGGTCTGCTCTTTAATTGCGACTTCTGTTGGTAATACATTAGATTAGATCTGCAGACTGGAGGATTCAGAGGATCAGCATCAGTTCCCACACTGACGAGCAGCTTCCTAAGTGGCCTTATGGACAAGTCTTTTTTCAAACTAGGGACTCAGTTTACCCATCTGTAAACATGAGAATAATTAAAAGCCAGGGGTATCTTTTAAAATACACCAATTGTGACAGTGATTAATCACTGTTATTAACTAAAGTGAAGATGTGGGACAGAAAACACTACTGAATAGTGCTGGACTACCTGAGGTGTTCAACAACCACAGAAAACCTTTGGTGTTAAACTAAAGACTTTCTTTAAGTAGGTGGATCGAAGTTTGGAGGAGAGCTTGGCTTTGGGATTAGTACAGGCTGGAAGTTGACAGTCCTTGGTACACCTAATTAAGCCAATGACATCCCTAAATACAACCCAGAAATAAAACCTTGCCTTTCCCTGCGATGTGGGAATGCTCAAATCTGATGGATCTGTGCTGAGCATCACTTGCGGGATGGTTGTGCTTGCTGACCTTGAAGAAACACCTACTCTGCTTGGAGGATTTTGCCCAGTTGCTATCTTTCCTTTTTGATCATTCTGTTGCCAGGGTAATTCCTCTGTTTTTGGCAATTCTGGCAGTCCCATAACAGCCCAGTCACACTGCTGATTAGTGGCTTGACTAAGGCATGCTTGAACTGCCCCCGAACTTCAAGAGCCCTGGCTTGGCTACCTCTGGGCAGGTCATAAGCCTTTGCTGTTCTGACACTGGTGTGCACAGCACCTGGTGCCTAGGAGGGCCTACGAAATGAACCAGCCAGCAGCAGTTGAGTTCACAACATCCCGCACCATCACGCAATATCCTGCAATATCCATCATGCAATTTCCTACTGTCTGGGTTCAAAGTATCTGCATCCCATGTTCTTCTCTCAGAGGTGTCTTGCGCATGCTATCACTTTTTGTATTCACAACTAGATGCTTTCTGCATGTCTCATCATGACTCATTGCTACAAGGGCTTTTTAATATGCAATGCATTTTGCTCCCGCAGCCCAGACCACTAAATGATTTAGCATGTGACTGCAGAGGAGAGCATTGTGCTTGACTCCTCTGCTGGGAAGGGTGGGCTTCAAGGTACCACTGGGAAGTACAAGTTCATCTTCCTCAGGGCTTTTGAATTCATGACATGTATTAACACTAACTGCAGACATTAGTCACAACATAAGCAACTTGAGACCTAAGTCACCTGCTTACAAATTAGGGGAATGGGAAGGAGAGGAGGATCTGATGGCTTAGGCACGGAATGCAAACACAGGGGCAAAAATTCAGCTCTAGGATCCTGTAAGATCCTAGAGGAGCTCTGTGGGGTTGCAGTTGAAGAGGACAAATTCTTGAAACTTTAAATAATCAGTTGTGAGCCACCTGAAATTCCTTTGGAGAGCTATTCAGAAAAGAAAGCTTTGGGTTTTATCCTCTTTTCTTGATCACAGTGGAAGAGAATTTGAATGGCCTTGTGCCTTGGACGTAGGTGGGAATGCATTTTCTAACATCTGATGTGAAAAACATTGCTTCAATCTGAGTTTCTTAGGAATTTGCAAAAAAAGAAAAGAGCATTTCACTGAAGAGGTCATCTAAAGCAAAAATTCGTGGAGCAACCTTGATCTGAACAGGATCATTGAAAGGACAAAGGGAACAATAAGAGCAGAACTGTTGACTACGAGCATGAGTTTACAAAAAATCCCTGAAACAGTGTGATGGGCTGGTGGTCTACACATTCCTGTATTTCAAGCTGCACTAATAATTTGCCCTGTTCTACAACTTATTGGCCAGAGACTCAAGTTAAAAGTGATGTTGTGCAGAAGAGAGGCCTTTGTTAGGACAGGAGGGGACCCAAGAGTGATGCAACTCAGGGGCACTGGGGAGGTGTTGAGAAACCTCGAGGCATTTGAGCGTCAGTGCCCAGACACGCTCGCAGCAATCTCTGAGAAGGTAGAATGCAAACCTGGAGTTGGATGTGAAGGGGAACATAAATAATCACAAAGTGTTCATTCAAGGCGGGCCCGATTGTGACGAGAGAGTTATTTTACAGATGACTGTCTGTCGATCTGTTTGCACGACTGCTAATATCAGAATGAAGCCATTCGTGCAGAGCGGAGCCTCCCAGCAAATGTGTGTTATCACATCCAAGGTGCCTGGGGTAAGGGTTCAGGGTATGCTGCCACTTACAAATGCACCAGCTTCCGATGTCCCATGTTTGAACCTGATTCCCAGAGGAACCTGGCACACCGTGTCCCTCAAGGGAATATAATTCACTCCAAAATTCTCTGCGTGCAGCTCAGTGATATGGTTTAGTGGAGGACTGGTTAGTGTTAGGTTAGAGGTTGGACTCGGTGATCTTGGAGGTCTCTTCCAACCTAGATGATTCTGTGATTCTGTGATTCTGTGATCTCAGTGTATCATCTTTTGCTGTCCTTTTTGGCTGTTCACCCAGCATCAGGAGGAGCCAGACGTTGGGCAGGACCTTTTTACTGGGTCTGGTATGGGATGGAGTTAGTTTTCTTCATAGCAGTCTGTATGGTGATATGTTCTGGATTTGTGACCAAACCTGTGTCAATAACACATTGATGTTTTAACTGTTGCTGAACACTACTTGCACAGCACCAAGTTGTTCTCCGTTTCTCAAGCTGCCCCCCAGCAATAAGGCTGGGGGTGCACAAGGAACTGGGAGGGAACAAAGCCGGGACAGGTGACCCCAATAGATCAAAGGGATATCCCATACCACGTGGCATCATGCTCAGCAATAAAAGCTGAGGAGAAAGAAGGAGGAAGGGGGAACATTCAGGGCTATGGCATTTGTCTTCCCAATTAACTGCTACATATGATGAAGCCCTGCTGCTTTCCTGAAAATGTCTGAACATCTGCCTGCTGGTAAGCGTAGAACGAATTCCTTATTTTGCTTTGCTTGCACACACCACTTTGCTTCATGTGTTCAGCTGTTTTTGTCTCAACCCACGAGGTTTCTTCCTTTTTCTTTTCTGGTTCTTTCCCCCATCCAGCCTGGAGGGGGAGTGAGCAAGCAAGGCTGTGTGGGGCTCAGCTGCTTACCAGGTTTAATCCCCAACACACTGTCAACGTACTGGTCCTTTGAAAATGGCCATTAAATTTGGGTTTACACTGGGTCTTCCACTTGCATTTTGCTGTTATTGTAAAGGCATCCAAAACTCACGTACCACCAAGGAAGCATTTAAAGCTGCTCTTGCTTGCTGACCTTGCATAAGCTCCGGGCAGTTTCACTGCATCTCCCCTTCAGATGGGCGTTGTGGCTTCCTATCTCCAGTAACCTAAATGGCACCAAGGCCTCTTCTCTGATCCTAAAACCAACTGGCTGGGTCCATACGTTAAGCTTTCAGCCTCCAAAGCAGGGCAGCAGATCCAAGCTACCTCCTGGCAATGGTCTTGGCCTGTGCTAAGCTGGGGATGTGTTTCAGTTAATGCTTTTTGGTTTGGGCTAAAGCGGAACCAGGGTTATCGATGGATTGTGTGGGTGAGCGAGTGCCTGTACCCACTCGGCACTGATTTACCAGCACAGAGCTATAGGCTGTGCATCTCTCCTTCCCCCAAAGCCTGCTGCTTTTCCAGCACTTCTGCCAATGACTCCTGCTCGCCAGCTATCTCAAACATCCTCCTACCAGCCTGGCAGGCCTACTCCAGACATAAAGCCATTATTCAGATCCTCAAATGGGCTCAAAAAGTATGGGTTGGTGTTCTGTTTTTCCCACCATGTTTAGAGGCACACTGAGTCACTGCTGAAAAGGGTTTTGAGCGATCCGCTGCCTGCCGTTATGGGAAGGGTTTGCATCACAAACTTTTCAATACCACCTACGCTTCTGCTCAGCTGCCAGGATTTCAAAGCAATCACTGCACAATTGCAGGCTAACTATACAATAAAAAAAGGGAATGGTACCATCCCACTGTGATCTTGCAGAGAACCACTGAACTGTTCTTTAATAAAGGTAAATCGTTTTCTGCTTTGCTGCATAATGAGCCTCTGATGCTTTCAGAGGAAACCATGGGTTTTCAGGAGAAATCCCAATTAGAAATGGGTGGAAAAGGGGTGTCCCACCTTGGGAGCTGTGTTGGAAAGCCTGAGAATTTTTCCTGTTGTATTTTATGGTTAAACTAATGTTTTACATGGAAAAAGAAAAAAAAGAAAAAAAAAAGAAAAAGACTCTGAATTAGCCAGGCACAAAGTTGTGAAACATGATTCAAGCCTTCCTACCTCTTTTTGACCTATAGTCTGGTGGGAAGAACTTCTCACCAGGAGAGGTCGTGGAGTCTCCCTTCTTGGAGATACTCCACCCCGGTTATGATACAGAGCGTCAGTGTATGAGCTGTTTGGTGGTGGGAGTCTCTGTGGGAGCTGTTCTGTCTCATATAAATTACTATTCTTGAGGCTAAAGGGGGAAGAGATTGACACATTTCTAACACAGTTTTAAAATAAATTTGGAAAATCCCCACCTAGTTGCAGTGGTGAAGGAGGAGCAAAGGCATCTGCTAACTCAACTTGGGGGAAAAAAAAAAAAAAGCAGTCTACAGGAACTGCAGACTTGCACTGTACCAATTTTGGGTGTATTCTGTCACTAAATACTGAATGAATACTTTTAGGTGTATTCTATCACTTGCGGATGATACCAAATTGGGTGGAGCTATCGACTCCATCGAGGGTGGTGAGGCCTTGTAGAGAGATCTGGACAGGTTGGAGGGCTGGGCATTCACCAACAATACCAAGGTTAACAAGAGCAAGTGTTGGATTCTGCACCTGGGAAGGGGCAACCCTGGCTATACCTACAGTCTGGGGAACGGGGTGCTAGTGAGCAGCCCCACAGAAAGGGATCTGGGAGTTTTGGTTTATAGCAAGCTGAACATGAGCCAGCAGCGTGCCCTGGCAGCCAGGCGGGCCAGAAATAGCCTGGGGGACATCGGCCCAGCACTGCAGCCGGTCATCCTGCTCTGCTCTGCCTCAAACACTGGGTGTGGTTTTGGACACCGCAATAGGGCACAAGATTTATTAGAGAGCCTCCAAAGGAGGGCTACGAAGGTGTTGAAGGGTCTGGAGGGGAAGGCGTGTGAGGAGCAGCTGAGGTGCCTGGGTTTGTTCAGCCCAGAGCAGAGCAGGCCGAGGGGAGGCCTCATGGCGGCCTGCAGCTCCCTCACGAGGGGAGCGGAGGGGCAGGCGCTGAGCTCTGCTCTCTGGGGACAGCGACAGGACCCGAGGGAACGGCATGGAGCTGGGGCAGGGGAGGGTCAGGCTGGGTGTGAGGGAAAGGTTCTGCACCCAGGGGTGGTCGGGCACTGGGACATGCTTCTAGGGGCAGCAGTCACAGCACTAAGCCTGCTGGAGTTCAAGAAGTGTTTGGACAACACTATCAGATACATGGTCTGATTTTTTTGGGTGGCCCTTTGGGGACCCAGGCATTGGACTTGATGATCCTTGTGAGTCCCTTCCAACTCAGGATATTCTATGAGTTTATGAAATAACGACGATGTGAGTCAGGAAGCAAACAAATGGCCAAATGGCCTGTTTTGGCCAACCCAAAGGGTTGCCCCCATCCCAACTGCCTCTTGCTTAATGACAGTATCAAAGGGCATGGGATGCAGGTGATGAGCTAAATGAACCTCTCTTATGTTTTGGGACTCCACAAGCCAAAATGATCTATCTGTGCCTGGATGTGGAGGGAGAGGTAGACTATGATAAATATGAAACCTTGTAGGACATCTTAACCTGCTTCACTTATACTGGGGTGAATCCAGACCAGCTCTGCTAGTGCTGGTGATGGTACATAAGACCAGCGTGAAGCTAAAAGGATTACAAAGTCAATGAGCATGAAGATGTTTGGATGAGTATCTGCAGGTTTAAATTGTTTAAACCCAAAAGACCTTCATTTCACCTGACTTTCAGCGTGGTAAAACTGGAAAGCGCCGTTTTCTTCTCCTGGCTCTGACATTTTTGGGAAAATAAATATCACCTAAATCTAGTGAAGCAGACAGGCTATGTGCTACCCCCTGACACATGCAGTCAGCACCTGGCTGTTATTTCCTGCAACAAGACCCTGATGTCCCTGTGCTCTTGTTTCCGTTATGTATACTAGTGTTGGCAAGTGTGTCTTCTTCAAGTCTGGTTTACAAAAATAAACTTTACTGGTGCCTTTCTGGGACTCAGAGAGCAAATATGTGTCATAGAGTGCTGTGAAATACAGAGAAAACAGAGCAATATATAAAAATATCCCTCCTGCAGTGCAAAACCCAAAGGTTCAGGCTTAGAGCAATGAATGTCCTCACTTTCTCTACTAGGAGAGAGCTTTGACAAGTTGAATTTACATGTCTCTCTTCAAGTTGAAATTGCATACCTAAATTCAGTTTATTGCATGTTTTTCTGCCCAACATTTTACGTGGGATGGCTTGGAGGCTGGAAGTCTTCTGCTTTGGGAAGTTCTGCTCAGTGGTTCAGGCAAGGACAGCAACAAGATGGGTCAGCTGAGCTCAGAGAGAACAGAGAGCCTGCCTGATATTGTCTTTTTTTTTTTTTGTCTTTTGTTTCATTTCGTTTTTGCTTTGATTTGTTTTCTGGCATCATGCTATAAGGAATGGGGATCTTGATGACCTTGGATCCCAACCAGACCACCTCTGGCTGGATCAGGACGTATTTTCCATGAGATAGGGCTGAATTCTTGATTTTTTTCCTGGCAGATGGGGCAGAGCCTCCTCTGCAACCAGCCACGGAAGCATACAGCAACCCTGTTGTGGTTTCTTGGCTAGTCTGAGACTGAATTCCCTTGGGTGTTTTAGGCCTAGAAAGGTGAAGTATAGAGTCTTTTTAAACAGGTTTAATTTTATTTTTTAAACACGCAACTTTTTGTGCAGGTATTATGGACACCGAGCACTTGAAAATTCTTATGCTAAAGATCTTCTGCTTTCTGGTCTGTGGATCACATGTGGAACACATCTTACAGTGGTCATTTTGATGTAAAAATTAAATGTAATGAAAATAAGATGTGTTTTTCATGTCCTTCCCAAACTATTAGACCTTTATCAGCCAGATAAGGTGATAAACTTTCAGCAACATGGGATGAAAATAGGGAAGCTGTCTCCATGTCATTGACTGAATATGTTGTTTTTTCCTCTGTAAGAGCACATTCAAGGATCCCGTTTGCACTCCTGAATGTGGTGGGTATGAACATTCAATGGAGTTTCACAGGGGACTTCAAAATGTGACATGCTTTCCTTAAAATGTGGTTTTTCAAAGACTTTCAGAAACCACAGCCAGATTATGACCTTCAAAAGAGTTTTGTTCTAACTTTGAGGGATTTAAAGGCCACAAGAAACTCTTGTTATCATATAATTTGGCCAACTGTGTAGCCCAGGTCAACATAAAGAAATAAAAATATTCAGTTATTACATTATTAAGTTTTTAAAAACTGCATCATAAGCGGAAGGCAAAGAAGAGTCCCACACTTGAAATATCAAGCCGTTGCTTTGCTATTTAAAAAGAAATCGAGAAAAGAAAAAAAAAAAAAAAAAAGGACGTCAAAAACTTTCATCCCCTTCTTTTATAGCTTTTTCTAAAGGCGTTCCTCTCTGTCACCAAATGAAAATAAGCTATAGTTTCTCATCTGTGTTATCCAGCAACTTTCTAATGTAAACAGCAATGAAATTTTGCAGGAAGAATAAAATAGGAATTAAATGGAATTTGTTGCAGAAAATTCAAAGAGAAATGGGAGTTACTTGCTCTTTTGCCAGTAAATGTTTATTTTTGAAAAAAAAATATATATTTATATATGGATACAATGATATTTATATGCACACATAAAAGGGAAATTAGGGTTTACCTTTTTTCAGTCTTGGTTGTAATTGAAAAAAATGACCTCTAGATGGCAGGAACTCCCTCTTTTTCTTTTTTCTTTTTCTTTTTCTTTTCTTTTCTTTTCTTTTCTTTTCTTTTCTTTTCTTTTCTTTTCTTTTCTTTTCTTTTCTTTTCTTTTCTTTTCTTTTCTTTTCTTTTCTTTTCTTTTCTTTTCTTTTCTTTTCTTTTCTTTTCTTTTCTTTTCTTTTCTTTTCTTCTTTTCTTTTCTTTTCTTACTTTTTTTTAAAGTACTTTTTTTTTTTTTTAGCCTTATGGAGGTTTCAGGGCTGATGCAGGATCACCTAAACTTTAAGCCACGGTGGGTTTGCCTGACATATACAGCAAATCTTATGCCATGCTACAAATGTCTGTCCCCCTAACTAGACAAATCCAAATGCATTCTGGTGGTCATTTAACCTGAGTGAAATCAGGAAGAGACAGAGAGGTGACAGGGACATTACAGAATTGCATGCACAGTCTAGCTGGTATATTTATCAAGAAATTGATTGGTTTGGGGTGTGAAAATTGCTTTCCTGTCTAAAAGTTTAGTAACCAACCCGAGGGATTGCTTAGCTGTTCCCTGCTGTCCCTGGAGCAAGACGGGTGATTCTTTGTCGGAAGACCACTGCTGCTGCCTCACCCCTATATCCTTGCACCTCCTTCTGCTGAAATTTATGGCTCTTCACCCTGACTTCTGAAGCTGGGGACCTCGCAGGCTGGGGACTGATGGGCTGGTCTACAGACGAGTAGTTCTCCTGTTATTGCCAGCAGAGGATTGCTGACTGGGCCACATGGCGTGCAACAGGCTTTTACATAACTTCCTTCCCATGATATCAAGACCAAAATACACCTTGTCCTTCCTCTCTCTGGGCTCTGGGTAACAGGCTGGAGTTTTCTTCACCTGTTTCTCCCTCTTTCTATTTTTAATTGCCTTTCCCCACCGCTGTTCCCAGCAAGGGTCTCTGGACCTTGGTAAAAATAATGCTCTTCTAACTTTGATGTAAAGCTTCAAGGTTTGTGGCCGCCTCATACCCTCCAGGGGCATGTCCTATATTAATAGCTAGCTACCAACCTCCTGCCTCCCTTCTGTGGGGGAGATGGGGAGATCTGAGGGATCTGAGGCAGCAATTTCATTCTGTAAACCAGAGCACATGAATGTAGGAAGCCAAGGACCAAAATCTTGAATAGCTCAGCATTGACCAAAGAACCTGAGGTAACCCTTGGTATTAGTGTGAAGTCTATGTTAAAGCGTGGAGTGGCTAAAACATATCAATTAGTAGGTGACTTGGATTGCTGTGATGGATTGCTGTGTCCACCCTGTGACGGATTGCTGCAGGCTGCATGAAGGTGTCCTCTGCTCACTGAGGAGACAGGAAAGTGCTGGACCCCAAGGAAAGCTGACTCCATTTCATCTCACCTTCCTTTAGGTCCCTGTGGGTCTGATGAGATCTTATATCTGATTAGGTCTTTAAGCTCCTACCATTGCCTATAAAGACCCAGTAAATGATCCCAGCCAGTGATTCACCTCACCCTAAATAAGAAGCCTACATTTGGTCCGATGACTCACTTCACTGGCTGTGCTGACTGGGTTTCTGTTGTCCTTATCAGGAGGCCAAACACCTACCTTGGACGTAGGCGTCTGTGTCGTAGACAGGAGCTGTTTGACTCAGCTGCCCACACGCAGGCACCAAGTGCCATCTGAGGTGTCCTGCAGCACCTGAGACATCCGTATCCCCTGGCAGGTGTGATGTGGGAGAGCTCTGCCTTCAGGGCTTGCACCTGGAGGCCAGGTGGCACAGCCATGGGCATCTCTCATGGTACAAGGTGCTCAGCGATGGAGACCTGAGCTGAAAATGAGGTTTCCAGCAGAGAGTCCCCCACATGTTGACTGAACAAACCTTCTAGGACACTTAAATGGGAGATGCAGCTTTAATTCCCCATTGTGCCACTGTGTACAAAGACCAGAGACATAAAAAGTGGGTTTAGCTGGGGCATGCTCAGCCTGATATTGATTCTTCCTCCACCTTTCACGTAGCTCTTCAGTGGAGCAGGAAGGACTTGGCTGATGAATGACGTGACCACCAGGCATGCCTTCTCCTCTCCATCGATTGCTGCCTTTTTCTGGCTGAAACGGTGATCAAGTTAAGGTCAAGGGCATGGAAAAGGTGACAAAATAAGGAGATTTTAAAAAGCCAAGCCAGGCACATTTTGCAGTGTGGTGATACAGGTTTGGCACTCCCACTGCAATCATTTCTGTTGTGGGAAGCAGGGATTTGGGCAAAACTGAATGGCATCCACGGACGTCTGATGAACCAAAGCTGCTTGGACTGAAGGATGTGAACACTTGCTGTAGAGATGTCTGTGGGTAAGGAGAATTCCACTGATGTGCAAGCTGTATGGCAAAGAGGAGAAGGAGCCTGGGTGAGGTTAGGTTTCACCTGGTCATGTCTAAGTCTTTGACATTCTAATAAAATCCCAAACCCATTAAGAAATAGAAATATGATCTTGAAGGAATCAATGCCTGAAGCCATAGGGAAAGAGCAGTGAGTTTAAGGGATACAGGACATCATCCTTGAATACAGCAAGTCCCAGTGCTGCTGGAGCCAGGGGCACCCTGAGGGACAGGACCTACCGGAGGGGGCTGCACACAATTCTCCTCCATGCTGGAACACATAAGAGGCTTTATAAAGTGGGATGGGAAAGGAAAGATGTTACTGTGAAACAGATGTAATGAAACCTCTGCCATCATCTCTGAGGGTCATCACAGCTTGGTGACACTCAAACCAGAGGGAGCTTTTTATGGTCTCGGCAGCCACGTGACACCTCAAGCAGGGACCTTGATAGCTCTGTAAAGTAAAATGCCCTGAAAACTGCTCAGTTCTTGGCTGGGAAGTTATCAAGCAGCGACAGAGATCACCAGGGGCCAGTTAAAAGACGAAACAAGCCATAATCTGGGCCTTGCACTGAAATACCTCCACGCAGCTGGCTTCATCAAGAGCAGGTGCTTAGCTGAAAAGCCAGGTCCTTTGAAGAGGGCTTCAGTTTGGCTCTGAAAAACTACAGGCACTTAAGCAATCTTTGCCTGGATGTTTTTATTTCCCAGGAAAAAACAGCCTTGTGTGTGAGCTCTGTGGCTGTGCTGCTGCATGGGACAACCCTTGATCCGGGGGGAGAGTGGGGCACCGTTTAATGGTGGTGGCCAGAGGTTGGTTTCTGTTCTCCCCTGGGACAGGGACTGTCTGGGCCCCAGAGGTTCTCAGCAACCTCAGACCCCCATGGAAAGTGAGCTTGGTGAGGTGTGGGGTAAGCAGGATCAGGATCAGGCCCTGCGTCTCGTACGCCACTCTGTGACTTGGCACTTTCATCCCAAGAGCCGCCTGTCTGGGGATTTGGAGAATACTGCGGAGATGGAGAATGGAAGGAATAGAGTTTCACCTTTTATTCTTTTATCTCGACAACAATGCGTGGTGGGAAAAAAAAAAATTATGAAGAAGTTGTGAATGGCAGAATTAACAACAATATACGGCCCCCCCATCCCTCCTCCCTCTCCCTCTGCCGTCCATTCAGGCGGCTGACAATAAACAAGGTCATTTGATTCATTCGGCTCGGGGTGTAAACAAGGTCTCACAATAAAACCCCCGCCACGGCCCCCCTTTTCCTCTAAGAATAGATGCCCCCCCAATGCCGGGGCTCTCCTCCTTCCCCCCCCCCTTTTTTTTCTCCTCTCCTGTCCCAGCATCCCTGGATCGCAGGGCGTCCAGCCCTGCTGCCACATCCGCAGTCCCCGTCCCAGCTCCGTGAGGCCCCGCTTCCTACTTGCTGTGGGAACCTCGGCTTCCCCGGGCAACATCTGCACACACAGCCCCGCTTTCTCATGCCGGCGGCAAGCTGCCCCATGGCGGGTCTCTGCTCTGGACAGAAAGAGAGAGAGAGAGAAAAGAAGAAGGAAAAAAAATATATGTAAATAAAAATAAACCCAACAATAAAGGGATCCGCATCCCCTCTCCGGTCCGTGGGGAGAGGTTCCCCAAAGCTTGTGGTCAGCTTCCTTTTTTCACAGGCTTTGCTGCTGGAGAACTGGCTGTGTGTGTGTAGGTGTGTGCATATGTGTGTGCACGGCTCTGGGTTGGGCAAGGCAGGGTGTGCAAGGGGCCACGGGTGGCATCAAGCCTGGGATGGGAAGTGGGGTCCAGGGGGTGCATGAGCCTCTGTCTGCACGAGCATGGGTGATGAAGGTTATAGGGTTTTTCTGGATGTGCTGCTGTGTGCTTGTTCCTGGGGGCTGGATGTGGGGCCAGGTAGTCCCATGTTGAGGGTGAGATGATTGTAACATGGTGATGGTGGTGGACATGTAGGGTAAGGACCACCAAAAATGGTGGGTCTGAACTTGCTGCAGCCCTCTGAAGGTGGATGGCTTAAATTATTTCTTCTGGTTGGGGTCTGTTAAGGCTGAGTTCATGCCAAAAGGCAGGCTCTGGGACCTTTTCCACCCCGTGCCTTGCTTAAAATAATTGCTGCAGAGCACTTTGTGGGTGCTGAGCCAACCACCCCACACCAGGAATGTATCCCCATGTAGACTGTCCAGTTTGCATCTCCCCTGCCACCTACACGTGCTGAGATGTCACTTAGGGGTCCTGCCTGTGTGTTTCTGCCCCAAATGTGAGGATACCTTGCATCAGAGGTGTTCAACAGAAGCTCCCTTTGCCCTCGGGCTCCCTTCCAGTGCCTCACGATAGCCCTGGGCCATTGCATGGGGTTGGAAAGGGAGATCCCAGTGTGCACATGGCCCATAAACCTCATACTTTGGTGCAGATGGAGAGAAGTTAGCAGGAACTCTCCTAACCCACCCAGTTTTGCTTTCCACGTCTCAGCAACACAAATGCACGGCTGGATGTGAGCACTGTGACAGCTGGCTCAGCTTTTGCTCTCTTGAGACAACCACAAACTTTCCCAATGTGACCTTGAGCCGTCCAGGTCCTCAGAAGCACCTTGAGTTTCCTTCTCAGAAACACTGAAATAACACTGGGGCAAGGCACCTTCACTCCCTGTGCCTCATTTTCCTGGTGTTCCTCAGTTTTCTTGGTGTTCAGTGACTCAAAGTGTAAACGTACAAAGTCAGGGGTTGTGTCATGGTGTTTCTGCATCACCTGGTACAACAGAAAACAGCTCTTCTTTTACAGTTTATCTAATATCACAACACTTTTACAATGGCGTCTTGAGCTCTGCAATAATAGTAAAAATAATAAAAAAGAACAAATTGTCCTTTCTCAGGGGAGGAAGGTTATTTTCAGAGATGCACAAGCTAGGGGTTATAACAAATAATTCTAACACAAAGTCTATTTTTTGTTTGTTTGTTTGCAATTCAGTATTCTCAACACTGCAAATCTGGCTGCATTTTTACCTTTTGCTTGTCCACTGGACCCTTCCACATTTTTTTTGCTGGGAGGAGACAATGAATGCAGTTTCTTTTCCTGTATTTCCTGGGAGAGAGAGCCTCCAAAATACAGTTTGCAAGAGTCCGAGCTGCAAGAGGGAGGAAAACTGTCAGACAAACCATCGGGCAAATGTATTGCAGGAAAATCTAGCCCACGACAATGAACTCTTTTGCTTCAGTTATCAGCTGCACAACATAAATATGACTTCTAGGCAAGGAAAATGCTTCTATGCCTCCCTCTCCCACACACCTGCTCACACATGCGATAAAAACTCCCATTTCATCTGCTAAAATGTTGGCAGGTGCATTGCAGCCCTCACCGACCGATCCACTCCAGAAACACATCCAATGTAGGCCAGCAAGCCCAGGAGCATCTTGCAGCAGTTTTGTCTCTCTTCTTTCAAGGAGTGGATTTGTGGCTGTGTGGTCACTGATGGAGCGGGGAAGACCTGTCTAGCACCACCGAGGGGCTCGTGTTTTCCTGAAATTGCTGGTGATGTCCCTGGGCAGAGGAAAAGGGAGAGGGCTGAACCTCTGCGTAAGACCTCCGTAGCTCTTGGGCAGAAAAAATAAAAAAAGGAAATTTAGTAGGGCATCATTTCTGAGCTCATGCTACTCAACATGGTATGTAAGATCCACTCAGCATCACTTTCTTGAAGTTCAATGTGGTAAAGTGTCATCCCACCAAATAGCAGAAGGCAGAAGAAGATAAGAGGACAGTCAGGCAGTGGGTCGAGACCCTGCCTGCAAGTCACTGGGATTTTTCTGGACTCTGTCTGTCTATATAAATACCTGAAGAAAGCCTTCTAAGCTGGGAAATAGCAAAAGGGGCAAAAATCCATTTTTTTTCCCTAGTGGGATTCTTTGAGTAAGATTAATCTAGGTCTGATTTTTCAAGATCCACAGCCCAGATTTTCCACAGGCTGGGCACCTGTGTTTGTGGCCCCTCAATGGGGCAAGGAGAAGGGAGGGAAATTCCTTTTTTGAAGCTATATGAGGGGATTCATTGCAAGGGCGAAGGAAAATTTCAGCTCTGTCTCTGGGAATTCTTCTAGAGCCAAGAAATCTGCATTGTTGGAAAGAGTCTCCCAGAGGAAGTGATTGAAATATCATCGTGTGAATCATATCTGTAACAAGGTTGGGCTGTAGGAAACAAACCTTTGCTGAACCCTGGGAATAGATTATAAATGAATGACCTAAAAAGACTTCTTTTCTTTTTTTCTTTCCTTCTTTTTCTTTTTCTTTTTCTTCTTTTTCTTTTTCTTTTTCTTTTTCTTTTTCTTTTTCTTTTTCTTTTTCTTTTTCTTTTTCTTTTTCTTTTTCTTTTTCTTTTTCCTTTTCCTTTTCCTTTTCCTTTTCCTTTTCTTTTTCTTTATTTATCTATCTATTTATTTATTTTACATGCAGGAATGGCCTTTAGCAGCCCATGTTAAATGAAGGATCCTGGTTTGGGGGGGTCCAGCAGGTCTGGGCTGTCCCACCACATTACTTGCCACTAATTGTGCTTCACAAGGTCATTAAGGACAGCTGTGGGATGGTTCCCCTGCTATTTAGAGAGGGCTGAGCCACCCCGAAGGATGAGCCTAGAGGTGATGAAAACTGCATGTGAGGTATTCCTATGGTGTGCTTCTTGTGTGGTGTTGGTTGAGGCTCAGGGGAGCCATGGTAGAAGAACTGTCCCCATCAGGGAATTGATGGGGCCATGGAGGCAGAAGACACAGGGGAGGGTGAGGATGGCAGGTGGGCTTGGGGTCTGCTCTGGGGATAGTTGGTGGCCTGTGCAGGGTTGGAAGAATAAATATTGGGGAAGTGAAGGGTGTGCTCTGGGCTGAGCCATGACACAACATCTCTGGGAGAAAATGTAGCCGTGAACTCATTTGGGATCTGGACTGCAAGTCTTGCTTAGGGCTGAGCAGGAGTTAATTCCAGACATGATTTCCATCATGCATCTTGCCCGATGTTATTACTTCTGCCATAATTTACCTGTCACCTCCATCCAGACTGTTGTGTCAGGGACTATGTACACGGACAGCAAAAAGACAGTCTGCTCCAAGGAGCTTAAAATCTCCATGTGCCTCGCATGGAACTACTGAAATGGTTCACAGATACCTGAGGAAATCATCAGATACCCCACCAACCTTTCTATCCATCTTAACAGGTGGAGGGAAGAAAGCAAAACCCACCTAAACCGCTGTTTTTTAGCTGACTTTAACAAATATCTACATTTTAAGTAGTTGCTTCATCCTGCCAGACGTTTCTTCTCTGCTTCAACTCAGTCCTGCTGCAGCAAACACTAACGGCTCATCCAATTGCCTATATTTAACTCCCCAAATCTGGCACAGATTTACACCAGCACTGGTAACAATGGCACTGAACACCTGTCTGTGACTGCATTTGCCCAGGGATTCGCTTCGTTCCATGCTGTGTGTTTAATAATTCCTGCGAACAATGGGACAAATAAACATATTTTTACCGAGCTCTTACTCAAGCCAACGCCACCGTCCAAATTGTACATGAGAGGCCTGCAGAGGCTGGTGGTTGTTTCCTAGACTTGTTGCCTCTTTCCCTCAGAAATGACGCTGTCAGCAGCTCTGTGCTCAGAGAGGGCATATACCGCTTGTATGTAAGGAAGGAAGAAGGAAGAATGAGCAGGAAAGGGGCAGCCGTGCAGGGCTCTGAAGGCAAGGATGATAAATATGAACTTGAAGCTCTGGAGCACAGAGAGGTCTTCTAAGACAGGCCGACGTGGTCTGAGCAAAAAGGATGGGAGATGCCTGTAGTGCATGGCCGGGGATGGAATAAGGAAGGGTTGCAGGAGTTGGTGTAGGTGGTGGGAGCTGTTGGTGGTTGATAAGAGGGTATATAACACATTACAGCTGTGTGGTGGAAGATGTAGGAATGGGAGTGGGCAGGGTAGGTGGAGGCTGGCAGTCCTGTCTTTGGGTGGGGAAAGGCTTGTGCTTGATAGGGAGAAGTTGGCTTCTCCTGGTGTCATCTCCCAGGAGAAGGCAACTGGAGAGCTGTTGAGAGTAGAAGGGACTCTGACTCTCTGCCCAGCATGGGCTGCTGCATGCTATAAGGGCCACGTAGCAGTTTAGTCCTCTAACTAATGGTTTTCCAGGTACCAACCAGTGCTTAATGTTTCCTCTCCAGGAAGATGGGCCATGCCTCGTGAGGTTGAGGAGCTCTGTCCCCACAGTTGCAGATAGCGTCTTGCTGGAAATGTGTGGACGCACAAGAGTGGGTGGCTCAGCAAGATGGATGGGTGGTTTGGTTACAGGGAAAAGTTAGGGCTTTCAAGCCTCAAATACATGGGGAAACCTGACCTGAGTGCTGTGCTTGGCCCTTTCTACCTGTCCCATCTGGGAAGGGATCTACCACACAAGCTTGGAGAAGTGTTGCTGTTGACCGTGAGCTTGACAGTGGTCAAGGGGACAAATTTACCTTCACTCAGATCAGCTGAACTCTGGGTTTACAAAAAAAAATTAAAAAAAAAAAAAAAAAAAATTGGCAGGCTGTGTCTGTCCAAAGTCTGAATGAATAGAAACTCTGAAGGAAGCACCTGCTGCTAAAGGAAATCCAGGACAAGTTTTATTATCCTTTTTCACAGGTCTATTCAGGACTACATTAGGGGTTTCCTCTTTCCTTTTCTGGTACTTCACACTCATTCACAACAAAAAACATATTGTGCTTATGAATTATATTCCAGAGAATATAGCTGGAGCTTATAAAGGTCCTGGCCAAAGAACTTTATTTTTAACTTCACTCCCTGGCGAATTAATTTCTCAAATGAAAGCTTTGCAATTGTTTGGGGTTATTTTTCTCTCTCTCTTTTTTTTTTTTTTTTTTTCTTGGACAGGGCACAAGGGCAAATCCTGCCTGCTCTGTGTTCACAAAAAATGCCTCTCAAGGAATAAGGAGCAAAGAAGGTAAGTGGGGCTCTCGATGGCTACAGGGAACAAATGGAAAACATTAGTGCAATCCCTCCTAAACCAGCAAAGTATTGGAAGGCCTCCTATTAACACTACATGCCAAAGCCTAAGGCAGTTTTTCTATTTCAAACGTGCAATAGATGCACAGCAGGAGAAGGAGAGGGAAACCCCCACTGGCTGCTGAAGGAGGTGCAAAGAGCTCCTTTGGGATTTGATCCTGAGACCATTTGAGCCAGTGATGAGGGACCCAGGAGGCACCAAGGAGTTTGCTTACCAAACACAGCTGCTCAGCTCAACATCTTCCAGGCACAAAGCACATAGACTGAAGGGCTTGCAAACAAACCGAGTGTAACGCATAAGCCACTTGCGAGCCA
Organism: Anser anser; assembly: GCF_964211835.1. Classification (NCBI taxonomy): domain Eukaryota; kingdom Metazoa; phylum Chordata; class Aves; order Anseriformes; family Anatidae; genus Anser; species Anser anser. Next base: position 2,969,767 of record NC_139722.1, read on the forward strand.
ACGTGTTTGCTTTAGTGGGTCACTCTGCACCTGTGCAAGATGGATATGACCCAATCCCTCAGTAGCCTGGGAAGACTCTGCATCCTTTTTCCCCAACAAATCCTTTTCTCATTTTCCTTCTGATCCCTCCTTTAAAAGCTTTCACTTTTTTAGTTTTAAATGCTCTCGTCCATCCCCCTGCCTCCATGCCATCAGGAGGTGATGGCCCTGAATGCTCCCTGGTGTTGCTGCCACCTTTGCCTTCCCCTGTGGGTGCTGGTTCTGCTTCTCACATTCTTTGGATAAAACCTGCTCTGCTTTTGAGCAGCATCCAGCACAAGGGTTTCTTGTTCAGCCCGCGGCTCCTTGCTGCTACTGCAGCGGAAATAGTAAATTATAGCAATTAACGGTGGCATAAATCAGAATCTGTGACCACACAAGGTCACCAAGGACTTGAGGGCTGCATCATACCAGTAAATTACCCCAGACAGGAATTCCTTCATCTGCTCTGCTAAATCGTTTGAGTGTTTCTTGACATGGTTTTGGCCCAGGCTGCAGCTGCACTGACCCCAGGAGCAGATCAGGCGCCATCAGCACGGGCCAGCGATCAGCTGGGCAGTTTGTGGGGGCCTTGCCTGAGGGGTTAGAGGGTGACCAACACTGGGGCATGACCAAGCAGCAAGGTCTGGCACTGGATAGTGAAGATACAGACCATTATTAATGAGCATGAGGCCGTTTTCAGTGAGTGTGTTAGCCCAGAGGTAGCATTTCTATGTGGGGGCAATATGCACCAGATCCCAGATTGGCATTGCAGTTTTCACTGCACTTGATGATCTCCACATTTCTTCACTCGTTTTAAGGTATCACCCCAGGGTCAAGCTGTTGGTCTTTGTGATTTCCAAGTGGGGCCAGACACCGGAGGCATTTCAAAGCTCCCTGCCCTAGCAGCAGTCTTGGCTGTCTGCAAGCTGCAGCCTGGAAGCCCTGAAACTCCTCGCTGCGGGATGTTAACACAGCAGGGGCTTCTCTGTCCCCTGGGAGGGAATTTTCTCTTTCTCTCTTTGGTTTTCAGGAGTTTTCTGAGTGTTCTTGTTTTCTTTATTAGATGGCAGGAATATTTCCAGATGTTACTTAATACCTTGTAATAAGAATACTGAACACAGATGAATATATAGCTCATTTTCTACATTATTGAGCTGTAGTACTCCTACCACAAGGCAGCTACACTGTTTTGGAAAATAATGAAATGTAATAACCAAAGCAAATGTCTAATTTGCATCTTATCCAGTCAGGCTAGGAAATAATAGGTTAAAATCTTAGCTGCTTCTGACATGTTGCCCTGTATTAATATTTCCATTTGTGGGCAGCCTGGACTTGGGCAGCCAGTGAGTCCCTCTTGTCCTTGCAGGGTCCTTCCTGGCTGACTCCTTTACCACCTCGTCTCCTTATGAGTGTTCACACATCACCAAAAAGGACCTCCATTCTTTAGACTTTTTTTTTTTTCCCCATCTCCGAACTGGTCACCCAAGAACATCTGTGATGATGCAGGATGTTTCTGGAGTCAGCAGATGTAGTCCTGCGCCCATGCTTGACCACCACATATGGATGGGAGGGTGCAGACAGGAATTAGGGTCACAGCTGCTAGATGCTGCTGTAATATGTGAGGAAAACCTAGTACCTGCTGGAGGGAATCCCTGATTAGCTAGAAACTGAGCTAGCAGTCAGAGCTAGCAGTCACACTGGGAGAAAAATAACCTAGGAGACTTGTGGCTAGGAAGAATTATGCTCTAAGAGGAAAGATACTTCAATAAATATGTTTGCAGCCTGGGCTGTTTTCTGCCCTGGATGTAGAAGTCAAAAGCATCAGTAATCAGTCTCTCCCCATATAAGGCATCCATAATTTCCGTGTTCTTCAGGCACCCCAAATTTCTCCAAGACCATTCCTCTGGTGCTTGGTTTCTGCATGAAATGTCTGCATGGTTTGTCCAGAATCCATCCTGGCAAACCATGCTAGCGAGGCACTCCCCACATATCCCACTCAGTGTGGGGCCTGAAACAGTGGTCTCCTCAAAACACATCCTGACCTGAAAAAGCTCTTTGCAAAGCATGGTTGCTCCTTTTCCCACGTCCCTCTGCAACAGCGGTGGTGGGTCATACACACAGCAGACCCAAATGGCACTAACAACTGTGTTAAGGTAACTGAGTCTGTCCCCTAATTTGGAGCTGAATCTCACTCACAGACATTGTTCCCCTCCATCCCTCTGTCTTACTAACCAAGAGGTGAAAATGTGATGGTATAGAGCATCTCTTTTACATGGTTCTCCTGTTTCTTGTCCACTTTCACATCTTATATATTACTGACAGTGGGGTGTGGGGAAAATAAACGATGGGAGATCTTCATTTTACACCAGATGGTCTTAGTACAGCATAAAATTATTTTTAAAAGTAAAACGACAGAGCTGTCATGACAAACACAGATCTTTGTACACCTCTCTGCCAAAGGGAGATTGAGATCCACACCTCTCTCCATCTGACCCCATGCCCAGCAGCCCTCCTGCAACAGGTTTTGGTTGTCAGTCCAGGCAAAGCAGCACAATGTGAAAAAAAAAATAAAGGTGCCCTGGTATCAGACCCCTGCTCCCCAGACTGCCTGGCCTTGTGGTGATGTGCCAGAAGTACTTCAACCCTCATGGCACACAAGTTACCCCCTGGACAAGTGTCTGGCTGTGGAGCTATTGTTTGGAGGAGAGGGAGTGCCTCCTCCAGCTGTGCTCTCAGAGAAAACAATGGTCCTTGCTTCCCTTCAGAGAGACAGGGCACAGGCACTGCAGCTGGTGGGGGTCGTGGGCTGTGCATCCCCACCTCACATCAGCCCTCCTTGGCTGTTTTGGGGCACTGGGATGAGTTCTTGCCTTGGTGTTGCCAATGAGCTTGCTCCAGGGTGCTATCTATGTGTGCCTCAGCCACCAAGAAATCCTCCTTGAGACAAATTGCTCTCCCAAAGCGTGGCAGAAAGAACTCGAATACCTTCAAAAGCTGTACTTGCATTATTAGTGCTACCTCTGGTCTGGTATTGCATGTAGGAGGCAGCTTGCCTGCGCCCAGTTTGCATGGTATGATGTCCACCCACCTTCATGTCTCCTAGAGCTGCTCTGCTGGGATGGGGACACTGGTTTCAAAGGAGGCTTCAAAGGAAGCTTCCTTGTGAGCAGAAGAGGCAGAGGCTAAAGGAACTGAGCCATAAGCCCAAGAAGTGCTTCAAAATTTTCCATCCATATAGAGCATCTCCTCCTCTTTACAAAGTTTTCTACCAGCCAGAGAGAGCCTGTCCTTTCTTTGAAAGCTCAAAGAGGAAGATTTGGATATTTCCCTTCTGTCTTTGCTGACTAGGGGGTATCCATAAAGCTGTGATCACACAACAGCGAAGTCTTCCCTACTTTCTGATAGCAGCTCAGAGCAGATGCTCCACTGAAGTCTGCTGGGGTTTGTGGAGGGGCTGGCAAATGGCTGAAGACCTTATAAAATAGAGGAGCTGAGTAGCAATTAAGGACATTCCCCTCTTTTACTTTGCAGATATTTTTATGATGAGGGACAATCCTGCACCCTGTGCTTATTTGCTGAGGTTTTACTATTATCTGATAATTCTCCTGCAGCCTCCACAGTGGGGCTCAGAGCACCACTGTGGTGGGGGCTGTATGGAGCCAGGGAGGAAAATAGGCAGCATCCATTACCAAGGTCAAGGAAGGGGGAAGAAATTCCCACTATTTTCTGTTTTGCTTCTGGAATTGAATTCAGATCAAGGAGGTGAATTTGGGGACAAGCTAGATGAGTTCAGCAGCTGTGGCATTGAAAGGCAGGGACCGTAAATGGCAGGAGGAAGGGAAACCCAGTAAACAGTTTTCAGGATTCAACTGAGCGTTGCCTCTGAACTACAAAGACCTGCTAGAAAGTGGTATCAAACACCCAGATCCTGCTTTGACCCCTGCCTGAGGGGAAGTGAATCAATGTTGGGAAAGCAGGATGAGATTATCTACTGTATAAAAGAAACTGGAAGAGATGGCTTGGGATATTTGTGTATTGAGACTCTTTCCATGTCCTATTCCTTTATGGGGGGGGTGCTATTGTACCTATTGTGGCAGATCTTTATCGGCCCTGTTTATCACGGGTGCGGGGAATGTCAGATTGCTGAATGTCAGGTTGCTGGCTGTTTTCATAACAGGAAGCTGCCTGCTGTCTTGCTGTGTTAAGGAACTCCCGCACGCACAACATTTTCCAAAACAACAAAAAAAAAATCTAAACATTCTGCTGTGGTTGGGTGGCTGCATGGATTCAAGTTTCTATTGTTCCTTGTAAGGCAAAATCCTGTATAGATAAATACACTTGATACACATATGCCTGTTACTTCTTTTGTCTAAAGATACAGGAAATATGGCCGTTGTTTTGTCACGATGAAATATTTCCCAAAGCTAAAACTTAATCTCGACACTTTCATCAGTGCTTGGGAGCCTGGAGAGCTGCCATGCTTGGTTGCAGGTGGGACGTGGGAGAGAGCAGCGCAAGAATTGGTTAGTCACTGCAACACCGAGCATTGCACGACCCGGCTTATAAGTGCCTACATCCCTGCGAGCTGAAGTTAGGCATCCGGCTTCCCCCGAGCACGGCAGAGAGGGGATGGCTAATTCAGATTTCCGAGCAGAAGATTGTGGCTGCCACTCCTTGTTGAGGAATCAAGGTCTGCCCATGCTGCAAAGGAAAGTGACCCAAATACCAAAGGCAGGGGACACACTTTGTAAGGTGGGACACATCTCAGCTGGTAAGCTTGGGAGCAAAGTGTGGAAACTTGAGCGAGAGGAGGTCCTACGTGTCAGGGACCTGAACTTCCTGCTCGTTGTGGGCACCTAAACCATTCATTGGAGCAAGGTACTAATGAAGCTCCTACACATGGGCCCTCCGAGTGGTAGTCACTCTGACTGGTCCAGATGGAATGCAAGAGTTGCGTGGTGTGTGTAGTATCTCTGATCACAGCCTGACTCACGCCAAGGTACTCTATACCCTAGGGCAGTTAAGAGATATTGGTCTCAGTCACCTCTAATATGAAGAATTTAAACCTGGTCTTCCCTCAGCCTTCTTTCTGCTTCAATCAATGAACAGAGGCAAGAATAAAGCTATTTTCTTGTAAGAGTGAAATAGCCAGACAGAAAGGGCACCTAAACCTTGGGTGCGGGGCCTTCATTCCCCAGGGGTTTCTTTTCAGCTACCAGACAGCAAAGTGTTGAAGCAGGGTCAGCATGCATTCAAAATTTGGTCAAAAACAGCCTGGCTGCTCTTTCTGGCTCCATGCATCCAGAATAAGGTCTGCAAGATGTATGTCTTCCCACGACACCCCACGAGGATGGCTCACACGGAAACGTGACCTCTCAGACTGCTGCCTGAAATCAGCTGGGCTGTAGGATCACGGCGCAGCCGCAGAGCAAGAGACATTGAATAAGCAATGGGGTTTCTTAAAAATCCCTGCAAATTACAGAGTATAGGTACCAATAGAAAATACGAGGCACTTTCTGTGTTTGCATATAACCCTTGTGGTCAGCATATTTTAGCTCAGCCTGGGCAAAACCCCTCTGCTCACTCTAGCCTGTAGTCTAACCAGAGTTACAGTCAGTAATGCTGAGCCTTTGTGCAAAGTACAATATATCTTTTTAAGAACATCCCCCTTTCCTGTGCCCAGGTAACCTGTTCAGGAGATATTCACAGAAGAAGTGTCAGAAACCATGACTGGTTTCTAATTGGAACCTCTGTGGAAAACCAGATGGTCCCAACATGCCATCAGCCCCTGTTGCTGGTCTCCTCCCCCTGCTGTTCATGAGGAAAAAAAAAAAGATATAGGCTGTCTCAGAACAAAAAGTGTCAGTTCTTGAAAGAGGAAATTGTAAAATCTGCAACTTCAATAGGATTTTGAGAATTTTGGAAGAAAATTCATCCTGAGAGGTCAGCTCTGCTTCCTCAAGTCTAGCTGTGCTCTCCAGGGGTGGGAAAACTTATGGTCCTGGGAGCCAAAGCTGGGCCAGACACTAGAGATTCAGAAACCCTGTAAGACATCAGGTTGATGGAAGTAGGGACCTCACACCTTCCACATTAGCTCTTAAGGAGCCAGGAGTCCATGGCTGCATCTGTACTGTCAGGGCTAGAGATGCTATAAGTTGACTGGCCATGATGTTAAACCAGCAGAGGAAAGGTAAACACTGACAGAGCGGGGAAAAAAACTTTCTAAAGAAGTTTTAAGAAGACAGATTCAGTTATATAAATCAGAATTTAAGCAAAGCTGAGTTTTATTTTGTGGGAGGACGCGACCAAGAAGTCCCTCCCATCCCATCTTTTTATTATTTTATGACCATGTTAAAACAAAGCTGATAAGACCCAGTGACTGGGGCCTGGCTTTGAATTACAGCATTAAAAAAAAAAAAAAAAAACAACAACAACAAAAAACACGATATATTTATCATATAGTCAGCAGAGGGCGTCAAATGCACGCACGTCTCATAACTCCTGCAGAGAGTTGGAACAGCAAACCCATTAGTGGCCAGCTATTCCTCCGAGCGCGGCCGATGCTTCCCCGCCAATTGTGCAGTTGCCCCCAGGTTTCCTTCCCCGCTCGGCCGTGTGCGGTGCCATACGGTGGCTGCAGACCTAATTGTTCGCCCGGCGGCCCCTGCAGACAGGATACAAGCCCAGTGCCAGGTGTTGAATTATTTTCCTGCTTGGTGGTATAGTGCATGGGAATTGTTGATAACGCTAACAATACAGCAAAGGAAAAGTGGGAGTGGGGGAGGACAATTAAGCGGCCTTTGAAAGCCCTGGGGGCATGTAAAATACACTCCCTCTATTCATGTGTCACCAAGTTCAAGTTCTTAAGTATAGAAACGTGCCTGTAGTTACTATGTGAATCCCTCTTAGAGCCTGAAACCTTTCAGTGAGACCTGGGGAGTCTTGGGGTACTGTTCACCCACTGGCTTAGTGGAGCTGAATTTGATTTATCCCAGGAGCTGCCAGTCCTAGGATCCCAGAATCCTAGAATCACAAAATCCCAGAATAGTTTGGGTTGGGAGGAACCTTAAAGATCATCCAAATTCTAACTTCATGGCAGGGACACTTCCCACCAGATCAGGTTGCTCAAAGCCCCATCCAGCCTGGCCTTGGATGGATCAAGATGGGTCATCTCCCCAGGAAATGGCTACTTATTACTGCTAAATTTTGGTAGTGCAGGGCGCTGATTTAGGGTTGGGGTCCCAATATGCTGGACCAGAGGTCTCTTAGTTAAAGGTAGGTGGGGATAGATGACTGCAATAAAGTAGTGGGAAGTTTGGGGAGGATAAGTTTTGTGGGTAAAGCAGACCCAGGATGTTGGAGATCTGGGCACAGGCCCCATTTTACGATGTTGAGAAAGCCTCTAGTCCCTTCTCACTCCTGAATGCCTGTACAAATTTTGAGATTTTAGGGTTGAAACCGTGTACTGTGATGGAGCACCCATAGTAAGAAGGTGCACCTGCTTCCCAGGGACGAAAGGTGCTACCAGAGCACACGTAATGGCAAATAACCCTGGCTACTGCCCTTCTGACCCAGCCATGCACGCAAGGAACTTGTCACCACCTTAGGCAGCATCCTGTCAGTCTTTCAACAGAGCATTAAGGGTTGATTTACGCAAGGATAAGGGCTCAGGGACCTTTCTCCTGGGCTCCTGAGCAATCCAAGGCTCAGGGTGAGCCTTTAGCTGTTTCCAAGCTTGCACACAGCTCTTGCAGAGCTGGTTGTGCCACCAGCCGTGCTCACAATACCGAGCTCCTGCACTGCACAAGAGGTTACTGCATCCCAGCGAGCTGAGACCCCTCAAACTCACAGCTGTGACGACACCTTCCCATTGTCCAGTGTGCAAATCCCAGCATGAAACACTGTCCCTTCTGGTTAGGGACTGTTTTGTCAGCATTTGGCACTGGCCCAGCCAAAGCGACACCAATTATTTGTGTCAGCTCCCCTCTGAAAGCCGGAGATATATGAAATCTCAACCTGAGACAATCCATCACGGCTTGCAGTGGGATTTAGGACCTGTCACCCTGATGGGGTATTGACTGAGCACGGCTTCTTCCAGGACAGAGAGGTTATGGAGAGCATTATATCACCCCCAGCAAGGCACTGCAGACTGAAACTGAAAAATGAGCCTCGGAGTCTCATGACTTGGGTAAACGGACCAACGAGAGCGACCGAAGTGAAACCAGCCAGCTCCCGGTTTATGGTTATTGGAGGAGTTTTAATAACTGATACATGATTAATTGACAAATGTTTGTTTTAAAGCGAGCTGAGGCCAAGCCTTATTTGTCTGTTTGTTTTAACATCGGCTTAGGATGATGTTAAAGCCTTTCCACCAGGGTAAACAGTGAGTTGTTGCTTTGCTCAAGAGCCACTGGAGTTTCCCAATAGTCTTTTTTCATTTTATTTACTTTTTTTTTTTTTTTTTTTTTTTTACCTGGGGTTTTGTACTGATATGAGGCATTGCTTGCAGAGGGGATGGGAAAAAAATGTGGACTTGGGGTCAGAGTTGGGCATTCAACTTGGAAGGCAGGAGCTGTGTTCTGCTGCTCTCTGGGGTTGTCTTGTTGCACCCACAATGCTTTAATGCCTCTTTGCTGTCTAATGAGAACAATATTAAAAATATGGAGTTACTGCTTGAAGATCCTTATAGCAGCTAAGGGTTAAATAAAAACAACAACAACAACAACAGCAACAACAACAATAATAATAATAATAACAATAATAATAATAATAACAATAATAATAATAACAACAACAACAACAACAACAACAATAATAATAATAATAATAATAATAATAATAATAATAATAAAAGGTTTCAGCAATGTCCATAAGCTCTAGCTTGGTTTCAGCTGGGTTTACTGGGGAGTGTAGCCCTGTACACTACTACTATATTCTCTTCCTAAAAACTTCTAAGCATTCCAGAGACATGGTAAGGGCTAGCATGACTTCTGGTCAGACCCTGTAGTAAATGCTTCCCTATGCATTTTTCATTACTATTTGGTAAAACACGTCCATTTCTGTTTTGCAGTGGTCGTTGCTTTCTAGTTTTCCCTGTGACAAAGTTTGCCTTGCCTTGTTAATACCTAATAGCATGTGTCAAGCTTTCCCTCTGTGTGCCACTCTCCCCTGTGTCTCTATTCATCAAACAACTCACGGGGCCTTGGTCCTGGGCCTTATTCTTCACATTTTGGTGCCTGCAGCTCTACTTTTCTGCTGAAGAGTCACCTTGGAAGAGTGCAGGACAGCTGTTAAGGGCCATCCTTTTCCTCTTTCTTTCTAGCCTTGTGCTGGGATAGTCCAGGCTGAGGATCTGCAGATCGCAGCCACAGATGAAGAAAATAGTTAGCACAACCCATGTCCTGAGAAGTAAATCTAGAAACTCAGGCCAGGGGGCACTGGTCTTGTACCTCTGACAGAAACTTGCCAATATCACTAAGAAGCAATCCCCACGTAACTCAACCCCTAACCTCACCAGCACCCATTTCCCAGCCCACCCAAACCCAAAGCAACTAAAACTAAGGTACTGCTAGGTGGAAGCATGCCCCCTGTGATTGCACTAGGCAATGAATGAGCACCTACATCCACACTCCTGCATTAAAACTATTGACAAAAAAAAGCTCACGGAAAAGCATTGAAGAGGAGAGGAATCAGATCAGGAGGTATGCTTACAGAGCAGGTTAAAAGTGCATTTTCCCACTATTCAGAATATTTATTCCGATTGTTTTATTATTGTCCCTCACCAAACAGCCAGGAATAGATGCTCTGCTCACAGAGGAGAACAGTAACACAATAACCCAACTTCCAAACTCTCCGTTTCCTCAGCCCCATGGCTACGTGTGACCTACAGGCTTCGAGCCTCCTCCTGAGCCTTCTCACATGCACCCTGATGCAGTGGTTATGGGATGCCTCAATAAGTCCAGGGAATCACAAGATGTCCCAGCTTGTAAGGGACCCCAGAAGAGTCGTGCCCATGGCAGGGGGCTGGAAACAGATGGGTTTTAAGGTCCTTGCCAGCTCAAACCATTCTGTGGTTCCGTGATGCTACAAATCTCTGTTCACTGGCTCCGTTTGTGGCTGCCCATCAACCTTCACCCCTCTCCTTGTGGTTTTGGGGTGACTCACTCCCAGGTTATGCCACGGCCAGTACAATCCGTTTGGCTTTCTCCAGAGAAGATGTGTGTGGTCGCTGGTGTGAGCGCAGGCTCTTACCATCGGAGGAAAGGGATTCGGGGACAGGTGGATTTAGGCACCTCAAAGGCACCGTTACCCACCTGAGGACTGCCCCTCGGAATGAAGGTGTGCTACAACCAAGCACACATCCCAGAAGGAGAAGAGAGGGGGGAAACCCAAGAGATGATGCTGAGATGCATTAAGGAAACTGATTACACTGGAAGATCTGCAGTTTTATCCCCCCATGGATGACACACCATTCCCTTTGCCCCTCCACAGCCCCGGATGATGAGTCCATGTCTCAAACAGAGGAAATGTCCCCCAAATTCATAAGACCCAAATAAAAGAGTTCCCTCTCACCAACCAGCTAAACATTGCTTCATCAGCTCACTTCATGGGAAGATGCTAAAGCCAGGGCTCTGGCAGGATTTCTATTCCCAGTAGGTTTCCCTGGATTCTTCATTATTTTCAGATGGAAATAAACCCCTTGACCTGTGAAAATGCTGCAGTGACTATTAGCAGAACTGCTCATTCATGGTGGAAAGGCATATGGGATATTTTAAATAAGAGAGAAGTGTTTTTCTTCTTTGCTTTTTGCTTCAAGTACCACATACTCTCTCTGTGTTGGGAGTGCAGAATTAAATCCTAATTAAAGGCTGTAAAAAAACAGTGAGTCTGAGAGGCTAGGAACAGATACATATTATTGCTGCTTTCATAGATCATATGAGCACTGTGGTGACATAATAAATAATCCACCCAAAGTTTTTAAAGGTAAAAACCAGCAAATCATTAATAATGGCTCTGGCACCATATATCAAACTGAAGCCTTCCTCTTACAGCTGATCCCCAGCTATTCCCAGCTGCCTTTTTGCATTGCTGTGTACATTTCTTCCTTCCTTTGCATTGCTCTTTCTGCCTCTATTCCCTGCTGCCATATTTCTCTGCTTTGTCCATACACATTGGTTTCTGCAGTCCACTGAAAGTAAGCAAGAATAACCCATGAAAACCTACATGACACTGTTTAAACCCTTTTGCTCAGGGGATTTTAAACTTGCCCAGACAAGAAAACCCTGGCAGAAACTATTTTTCAGGGTAGGGAATGGAACTAGATGGTCATATGGTAGTCTTACTTATTTCTGGCATGCATGGTTTATTTGTAGTTGTGTCTGCAATGGTGGAGCATTTCACTCTGTAATTTGTGCATTTTTTCTGAAGGGTTGGGATACAGTCAACCATTTCCTTTTTATTCAGCCACTCTTAGCAAAAGTGAGTCCTTCCAGGTTGTTGGGCCTCAGGGGTTATCTTAATTAGTGATCACCAAATACCATGTGATTGATAACTGGAATTCCTCCGGTGACGCCTTCGTCCAGCTGCCGGATGGCTCTTCTGACCAAAACGTGGGTGGTTTTTTGTTTTTTTTTTTTTACTTCTTTTTAAGCATTGAGGGAAAACTGGTTGTAGACATCTCACAGAAGAGGAGGGGACTGCAAACACGGAGGAAATGTGGTCTTGTGCTGGATTCCCCCATCTGGAAGATGCACCACTAGATGCTAGCTCAAAATTCTTCAGCTTTTTCCTAGAGGGGGCAAGAATGACACAGAACTAACCCCAGCTGCCAAACCTCATTTTCTGTGCTTAGGTATATATTTTTTCATAGATCTAGGAGTTACTGTAGGCATTACACCCTTCCTGGTACAATACCATTCTCTATCGGTTCTATGGGATACCCTAGAACAGTAAAAGGTGAATTTTCTCATCAGATAAGTGAGACTGCTCTCCCTAACACCTATGGCAGGGTTCATCTCACCTCTATTTATGGATCTCCTCAGTTTGTGGGCACCTAAAGGTAGGATACCTGGATGTTCTGGTATACAAAATATTCAGGATACAAAATGTCGTCATCTGCTGTAGGTTGAGTTCAGTAGCTCTCCAGGCCCCGCTGTCTGCATTGACTGTATTTCCATTGACTGTAGTGACATCTCATTCACATGGAGACACCTGCATTTCGATACCCATGATCTGGAAATGAGCCCTATTCACTTGCTTACATGCCCACAGGTAGCATGAAGTGCCACCCAGAACATCCCAATTAGTCCTCTCTGTCTCTCACTGCCTGCTCCAGAGGCAAGTGTGTCTTGCAGAGGTCCTACACTTTATCTGCCAGTCCCGTGCGGGTATCTCAGAGACATCTAAGAGGTGATTTGGGGCACTGAAATCAAACCCTTTCTGTATCATGAGAGGGGCTGCCCTGTCTCACGTCTATGTGGTTTGTACATGTGGCACCAAGCTAACTCAAACTGCCTGATACATGCCATCGCAGCTTTTAGGGCTGAGCAAGAGCCCGAACTCAAAGTGAAATGGGAGGGTTGCAGACATACTTGGATAAAAGGCAACAATGAAAAGTTGTTGCAACTCTCAAAGCAGCTAAGCTGCAGAGATTTGTATAGCACTGAGGTGACACACATCCTTCCAGCTGGCAAGGAAGAGAAATTTTTTGCTCTTTCCTTACTCTGTGTGTGTGTGCATGTGTGGGGGTGATTCCAGCAGGGTGACAACATGGGTCTCCAAAAGGCATGGTTGAGTTTGAGTTCAGCATCAATCAACATTTCGCATCGTGCTCTTCCCTTAGTCTTCAAAACAAAAGTTCAGTTGCTTTTGTACTTCTCCTTATGTCTACTTCTTTGCTGTTTCATTGTCACAGGAAAGTCTGATGGGCCCGCCAGGACTTGCTGTGGTAATTTCTGTGGCCGTCTGAGAAATCCATGAAGAATTCTGGTGAGATATCTGTATTCAGAAAGGTATGTAGGGTCCCATGTCCTGCTGACTTCTGTTGGACTTAGGCTCCGACACGTATTTCTAAGTGTGGATGTAAAGCTATCTGATAAGGGAAAGGGTTCTTATTTTAGATACTGCCTTTATTTTTGGTGGAAAGTCACCACAGATGCTCAGCATGGTACTTGCCTCAAAGGACATCATAAGCTTACAAGTGTAGTTTCCACTGTGCAACCACTTAGCATATTCTACTTTGTGTCTATTCATAGGAACCAGAAAAAGGTGCGGGTAGCAAAATCAGTGTTTCTACCACAAAAAGTTGCATCCTGCCTAGTTCTGCTAAGTAAGTTGCTTCTGCACCAAGGATGAGGAGAACTAGTGGGAGTGACTCTTCAAAAAAATCGATGTTCTGGATTCCCTGAGCTTAGCAAGGGCTCTGTGCTATCTGTCTTTCTTAGGGTTTCACACTGCTGCAAACCTTTAGAGCAGTTAATTTCCAAAAGCAAGAACTATGCACTAGACAGACCTTGTAATGGGGATCATATAGGGATGTGTATGGGAGTGCCAAGAACCACAGCATAAAAATCTTTCACAGAGTTTCTGGATGCCTCATCTTACTATCAGGAAGGAACTTCTTTGTTTGAACGTCCACCTGACTTAATATCCCCACGTATAAATACTATAACGACCCATGCTCACAAATGACTTGGAAAGCACTAGCAGGCACATCTCCTTCTTTGGGTGGTAATTGCTGGAAAATCCCATTTTCAGATATGATGAGTGGCCTAGTTTTGGAGCACAGCTTGCAGAAGAAAACTTATCGTGTCTTTATTGAGCTGGGAAATCCTGGCAAAGGGTCCTGCTGCATGTAACAATGCCTCTGGCACCAGCACGGTACTGGCTGTAATTCAGATGGAAATTGTTGCATCTTCCTTTCTGCTAGCACTGAAACAACCCCGAATCTAAACAATTTCTGTAATACTCTTGTATCCTGATGTCTCTCAGGAAAATTTTTGCCTGTGTCTTCAGTGTTTCTAGGGAGGAAAATTTATCCCATGGAGTGCTATTTTCAGGATGTTGCTTGTTTCATAGCCACACTAATTGAATTTTTTTCTGTGTCCAGAAAAGGGATTCGACGATATCAAAAGGCTTCAAGCAGAGATCACATCAATTGTTTGTTCCACCTGCTGCCTAATAGCATTTAACAAGCTCATTTCTTGGGCAGTGAATTTTTAATGCCCAAATGATAACATCCTCCATGGAAACTGTTTCACTACCTTGCTAGATCCCTTAGGCCAATTTTTCCTCCAGTATTCAAGATTCATTTCTAATTTTCATCCTGATATTTCTAACCTTAACCCACAAACATTGAGCATCCCCCAGTAATCCTCTGCATTAGCAGTCCCTGCTCACTGATACCATGTGCAGCCCATCCTGAGCTCACGGTGGTGTAAGTCAGAGGACACAGTAATAGTTAGGAGGAATAAAGGGGTACAAAGATTTGGGCAGCTCAATCACTGTTGCTCATATTGACTGATCAGTAAGAAGTCTAGAAATCTTTCGGCCTCACACTGGAGAAAAACAACATAAATATCTGAAAACCGTTGCTTTCATCATCAAAATTTAAATCTGTGTAGAGAATACCAAAGGGCTGTGGTATTTTTTCTTTTAATTTGTTTTGATATGTTGTCATTTATAGGTCCACCTTCTGGGCTCGAGCTTTTTTCCTGTGCATTTCACATACGATCCCCCAAACACTCAATTGGCAACAACCTACCTCTGGATGCACCAGGTGCTCTTTATTTCCAAGTTCCCATCAGTCCAGTCCCCACAACATATCAATGTCTCTGTTTCTGGACATGTTTGGAGCTGCCTAAATCTTGACAGCGATGAACAGCGAGGAGCTTACTCATGTCCAAACCCCGTTGGATTCACCAGCTGAGCGTGTCCTTACCTGCTTAGCTCTGGGGGTTGATTCAGTGGGTGTTTACAGAAGATGCCAACTCGTTCCTTGCACAAATTGTGGCTGCAAGAGGAAGTAACCTCTTGCCTGTTTGTTAGACCTTCTCTCTTAACTTTCAGGAGGCCCTCGTTCAAGTAACTCTATGTGGAGCTTGAGCACATATTGCCCACGTTATAGGGAAGGGCACCAATGCATAGGTACTCTGACACTCCTCGCTGTTTCTCTTCCATTAAAGCTACCCAGTGGCGTATACCAGTGATTGCACAGTTCAGCAATAAGCACATTGCTCTGAAAGACCGCGTTTTGCTCTGTCCCTTTGATACGCTGTGCAAAACAAAACACAAAACAGCTTCCCACAGGGAGATCTGACCACAGACCACTGTGGACCTCAGTCCCCTGCTGAGTGAAAGACAGTGGTGGGACTTGAGCAAACATTTCTCTGTGCGTTTTTGCTGACTGTGTGTGGCATAGCCTGTTCTGAAAACACTGGCCAGACCACAGCCAACAAGCATGAAATCTGAAGAAGTACCAGCTTGTAAGCACTAAATTTCTTGGTGTGACCAGGACGGGGTCAGACTGTGTACGTTCAATAGCAGAATACAGGTACCTGCAGAGTTAGTTAGCCAGCCGTAAGTGCTAAGAAAAGGGCTGTGGTTTAAGCACCATCCCTAAATGTCCTTGCCTGGGAAGGTGGTGTGGTTAATTAAAAGTTCCTCTCGGGGTTTGTGCAACCCATGCTGGAGGAAAGTGGGGCTTCCTCTCTCTGTGGCTGCTCCACATAAAACGATAAGAAGCTATTACAAGGCCCAGGTCATGGTGTTATGTCTTAAGATCCTGAGGATCATGGCACTGCAAAATGTCTCCTCAGCTTAGTGTCATCTGCAAATGTAATTAATGAAGACCTGACTTCTAATTTTTGATTATTAATGACCCTAATCCCAATCTCTCCGTTTTCCACAAGTTACTGTGTTCCAGCATGGCAAACACCAGGAGCAGAATTGCCTGAAACACTCCTGATTTGGAAAAGAGACTCCAAGGCAGCTGTACTTGTTCGTACACCCAGAACCCTGCTTGGGGGTGGATGCTCTGCTCCTCCTCGTGTTGCTGGGGGTCAGGGATAGAGGATTTCCCAGCATTGCGTGGTCCCCCCCTGCCACCCTGGCAGGCAACAGCCCTAAGTGAAAGAGAGGTGTTGGGTTCCTGTCATCCTGCTGGGAAGAGGACAGTCTCTGCCAGGATCACCAGACAGGAAGAGATACGGGGAAGTGACAGGACGCTGAGGGGTAGTGGGGGCTCAACTTTTTCCCAGCTTCTGTCCTTCCTCTCCAGCAGCAGCACTCCCACACGCGGAGTCAGTCCAGGGTGCGGCCAGACATGCACAATCCTCTTTCCTTGCTCAAGGGATGTCACAGGAAGGTGAAACCTGATGAGATTAGATGAGGTACCTCACTGCGACTGGCTGGCAGCTCCAAAAGACATCTGATGTAACCAAATCCTTGAAGTTCAGCGTGGGCAACCGCTGTGGGAGATGATAAAGACCTCACAGAGCACGTGCATCTTCCTCCACATTCTCTCTCTCCCTCCTGGCACACGTTGCTGCTCTGGACTGATTTTGCCAGGAATTGCAGTCCTCATTGGACTTCTCTCTTCCATGTGGCCTCCATATTTATCAAATGCCTCACCAGGGCTGTGGCTTGGGAAACTGAGTTGCTCTACAAGAAACTCCTGAGTGGTCGTTTGCTGAGGACTTGTGTTCCTGGGATGCAATTCTCAGGTGTGCAATAAGGTGCAAAGTCTGAATCAAGCTTTCCTCACCTCTGGGGCAGGCATTAAGCTTCTGTCCCCAGCTTTTTAGTGCCATTCAATTTTTACTCCTCATGTTTGTTAGAAAGCCAAGGAAAATAGAGGACTTTGGGACTGCTTTCAGGGTTAGGTTTGGGGCAAGGTGAGATATTAGGGAAGATATAAAGGCTTCTGCCATAAAATATAATCCAGGCTTTTCAGAAGCATAGGGATGGTTTCATTAGCAGAAAAATCCTCCTTCTTCAAATCAACGTGGATTTTAATGTAGAATCCTTCTTCTCTTGCCTGTTCCTTCACCTGACTGCCTTTGAAGTGCAGCCTAGAACAGCCTTGCAAGCCCATCTCCCCCATAAAAATGAGGGGAAGCCTCAACGCTCCCACACCATGCTTGGTGCATGGGGTCAGTGAGCAGGATGGAGCCCAGGAGGTGAGGCAGCAGCCAGGAACCCTGCAGGGGATGCAGCACGGGGCCATGGCTGCCCTCCATGATGCCTGACATAGATGTCTGGTGAATCACATCTCTGACACATGGAGGCATGGCAAGGGAGAGACTGCAGCACAGGGCTGGCAGACAAGTGGGAGGCAGAGGTGGCTGCATCCCTTGCCTGCTCCTGAAGGCAAACTCTTTCACGGGGTGAGTGCTGCTGCCCAGTGACACAGCCTGTCCTTGTACCTCGATAGCACAGGAGCTCTGGATGACCTGGGGAAAAAAAATGATGCTTGAAAGAGAAATAGGGAATGTTTAGCAGCCGGCAAACTGAGAGGTTTTGCATGTTCCAGAGATTTTCCCATGTATTTTTGAAGCTGAGCATGGAATTAGCCTTGAGTGGTCGAGGTTGCTGCCATGGACAGGAATGGCACTGCCTCAAGACAGCATTGGGATGGGACATGAAGGGATGATGCTTTGCGAGTCTGGGACCTGGAGCTGACAGCCTCCATAGCTGTGTGCAAAGGACCAGACATGCCAGAAACAGAGTCCTAAGGCAGTCCTGCCACCTGAGACCGTGGGGAGCTCCCAGAGCAGGGACCGGAGGAGGGGGAAGGTTTCTGTGCTGCAGGAGACTAATTAGGCACCACGGCAAAGCATTTCCATCCGCTTAGGAAGCACTGTCCTGACCTTGCTCCTACGCCTACTCCCTCTCTGTCACAGCACTGAAAGAGCCTTGCTCAGCTCTTTTAGAACTGGAAAAGGAGCCCAAGCGCCACCCTTTATGCAAGAGCTGAAAGGTTAATACATGTCACTTGTGTTGGCCTGCACTCCGCAGCAGGCTGAGGAGGAGCCAGCCCTCTTTTTTACAGAGGAAAAAGAAACACAAGCCTGTCCCAGCCTGCCCTCTCAGCCCTCAGAGTTCAACCTCATTTTCACACCACAAGGCTTAGAATAAATATATCCTTCTCTGAGCAGGGCTGTGTCTTCTCGGTTGCAACAAATGAGAAATGCAAGGCAATATAATGCAATATAATGCAGTGCAAGCCGTGCACGTTGCTCTTAGGTGCGGGTTTTGCTGTGGATTGCAGGGATAAGCAAGCATCAAGCTCCTGAAATTAGAAAGGTCAGTCAGGGTGCTTCCTGCTGGAGCTGCACAAACCCTGGTGCTCAGCTCAGAGGGCAGGGAGTTAAAATTAGAAGCGTCTGGAGGGTTACAGAGATTGATCCTTCATCCTGACACAGGGAGGGGGTCTGTGGCTTAGGGGCATGAGAAAAATGGCATCGCCAGCCGTTCTGAATATGTTCTAGGGGGTCATAGGAAATACCATCCCTTCTGTCTCAAATGCAAGGCTTGGGACACCAGGAATGCCTCCCTAAATAGTCCTTCTCTTTCCCAGCCTATAGAGGAGATGTATACACCTCACTGCCAACACCCAAATAATTGAGACTCAAATAAATAGGGAATCACCAGCCTAATGGCTTCACGTGAAGGCTGCACTGTCTGGGCACAGCTCAGAAGACGTCTTGGTGTCTGGCACTTCCCTGGGATATGAAAGACTGAATAATTCACTATTTTGTAGCCCAGAACCTGAGCTCGCTTCCCTGCCAAGAACATCTTGCATTTCCTTCTGATCCTGGGAATATTTGTTCTCCAAAAGTGGGACAGGTCCGGCAGAAGAGACAGAGAGAGAAACTGCAGCTCCAAACATCCTACATTGCAAACCTTGGATCCCATTCTCCAGATGTATATCTCCCATGCACTCAAGCCATCTAACTTGGAGGAGGGCACATTGTAGGCTCGAACTGCTCCCAAGGATGGTCATATGCAACACCTACTGCAAAGGTTTAAACCAATGTAGTCCTTATGTCCTAAGCACAACCAGCTCCTCCTGGCTCCAGGAGGACATGCTGATCTGAAGGAGTAACGGGGCCGATAGGCATACCACCAAGGTCTGTCTTGCTGCAGGAAAGTAGTGCTGTACTTTTGGGACAAAGCACTGCAGCTTCTGAATGTCTGATTTCAGGGGCAGATGGGTGCATGGATTTAAGTTTTCGCAACCCATTCCTAACCCTGTGCTAGGAGGTCTACTTATTGCTGCCACTTGCCAAGAAGCCCCCAAGCCCTGTAGTGCAAGTTCTCCCCCTTCTGATTCAAGAAAAGGAGAGGGAGTTTGCAAGGCAGATGCACAGCCAGGTTGGAAAATCTCCCTGCCCTCCAGACCAAAGCCTACTGGAGGAACCTGATGCCCAGAAATCACAACAACCAGCCCCTTCCTGGAAGGCAGCTGGGATTTCAAAGGGCCGAGCTAGATTAGAAAGGACCTAGCAGGAAAGGGGGATTTTTGCTCTCACTTAGCGATAGAAGTGTCTCTTGCACACATCTGCAAAGACCTCACCTTTAGAAAGCAAATTTATTTTATTTCAGTGGCTTGCACTTTCATTTTCCACCATGCTCTTCAATGTCTTTTACTGAATATTTCCTATTAAAAACACACACACACAAGCAAACAAAATCAACATACATCAAGAGGCAATTTGTCTGGCTGGTAAAAATAAATAAATTAATTAATTAAAAAAGCAAAAAGCGAAAGACAAATAGAGATGCACAGCAAAACAAGCCTTACAGCTCTGTGCAGCTGTGCAAGCCTCGCGCTGCCTCCCTGCCCTCCTCCTCCTCCCCGCTGCTGAAAGCCAGCAGCTGTAATCCCCTCCAGGTGGTGACAAGCATTTTCTTTCCAGCCGGTACAAACGTGACAGCTCTGGAGCTGGCTGGCAGCACGTGTTCCCGGTGCTGCGGGAGGTGGACGGGAGCTGCAAGACCCAACTCGTGGGTGAGTCACGGCAGCCAAGGGGAAATGCAAACTTTGGAAGCAGCGCAAGCACGAGAGATGGAATTGAGAGGGATCCTTTTCAGCTGTGTGCCTTGTTCACAGGCAATCCTGGGACAGACTGGCTCTGGGACTGACATCGAGCTTTCTCCCCAGCCCCTCTGCTTGGGTTTTTTTGGGAGCAGGCTGTGAGAACACACAGCCCTCACTTCTCCAACGACGGCAGGCACACGCATCAGTCGCTGCCCGAACACAGGTGACGATCACAGACATGAGCACGACAGGTTGAGACCTCCAGTGACTTCAGTTTTCATGCTGCAATGATGGCATTTCGGTGTTTTATTTGATTTTTTTTTCTCCCTGCTGGTGCTAGGTGAGACACCCAGGGAAGCCGCTGACTCAACGCGGACAGGGTGTGCTGTTGACTGTGTGCAAGCAGCTTCAAAATGAGCAAAGTCAACTGGCTGGAGGAGAAATCATGGGAAAGGGTTGGCCTCTCACTAACCCATGCTGTTCCAGCTGTGAACGGAAGGGTGATCTTGGAGCCAACAAATGTCTTTAACACTTCCAGGGGATGACTGGCTTGAGCTGCTGCCTGGCAGAGCCTGCGAGTCACCACTGCGAGCACTTTAGGATGCTTTGGGGCAGTCATGCTGGGATCAGCTCTTCCCACACTAGACATCTCCATCTGAGCAGCTTGTCTAGTCTCCGCTTGCACTCAGACAGAGAGAAATAAGCCTGCTGAGAGTGCAATTCATCTCCTCCTAACAGATGTCTGCAGCAGCTGAATTGTGCTCTCCTTTGCCTCTGTCTCCTCGTTGGTTATAACAGGAGTCGGGGTGATGGGCTCAGGGGGAGGCATCTTCACTGGAAATGTATGAAGTGACACGAATGTGTACCGCTTCCAGTGTGTCTCATGCCAAGATCAGAGCTGTGACTACCTGGCTTGGTGCCTTTCTGAACCCTGAAGGAATTGGTGCATCAGAAAGCAGAGTTTTTGCTTTGGTCCCTATGAAACCCAAACACACATGACACGGTCCCTGCTAGTCGCTGCCAACACGGCGAGGGGAGTGGAGAGAGGCTCCAGGCTGTGTTTTGAACCAGGTGGATTGGTGGTACCTGACCAACTTCTAACTTGCAAAACTGGAATTCAAACATTTGCTCCACATGCCAATATTAGGATGCTACAGTTGAAGTGCTTCACCCCAACAGATGAGAGTCCCATGTCCCTCTCTGAATAAATGCTGGGAGACCCCGTCTCTTTGCATTGCCTGCAGAACCCAGGAGGACAAAAAACCTCATGTGCATGCCTAGAATTAGTGGTGTGAACCTATTCCCACTGTTGCCCTCAATTTGGTGCCTCCTTCTTCATTATAAATCAGTGCATATAACAGTATTTTTTTACATTTCTCACTCTGGATACCTTAAAGCCTGCTTTTTGAATTGTTTTGTGGAAACCTTGTAAAGTTTTCATACAGAGTCAAAAATATTGATGTCATGGGACATCACTGCAGAAGGGCAAACTTGCCCTGGAGCAATGTTCTGTCTCTCTGACCCAGACAGTGAACGCCAGAGGGATCACTGACACTGTGTGGGTGCTACCTTTAACCATGGCCATAAACCTAGGCAAGGAGGACTCAGGAGGTCTATTAAGGTTGTGTGAATGGTGGGTGCTTGGAGGCATTGTTGGAAAAGAAACAGCAATTGCGAGCAAACAAATATGGAAGGGAATAATGAAAGACTACAGATTAGGGACCAGCTTCTGTTTGTCCTTCTAACCTGTCGGCACAACCAGCATGCAGTGCAAATAGACATACGTGATGTTCTTCCCTTGTCCTTCTTCTCTTGCCTAGGCGAAAGTGATGGGCTCAGGCTTGCGGCCAGCATATATGTGTATATAGAGATGATATTCCAGCAGTCAGAGCTAAATGGGGCCACTGCAGGGACGGGGCAAGAGGGAGGAGCACAGTGGCTTGATGATGTCCCACCATGCAGCCCAGGGAACACAGTTCACCAAGTGGAGATACAACCCATTTTGTCATGCACACTTGTTCCCAGGTCCTACAAGGGCACCTTGTAGGTAAGCTGAGTTGCTCAGCTTAATCACAAGATTGGGGTATCTTTTGGTTCTCACCTGGAATGGTAAAGAGCAGTTTTGGACAACAGAAAATCCATACCTGCTGTATTTCAGGATGCTTGCACAACATCTGCCTCTGTCTGCTCATTACCTGAGACCTCAAGTTGGAGGTTTTGCAATCAAATCCCACTCATACAAGAAATATTCACTTCTGTGTGAAGTCTAGCACTTGGCTTATGCAACACAATTTCTGCTTAAACCTTCAAATTGCATCCTAAAGAGAGCTTTAATGGGACGAAGGCTACTGAACTGGTATTTGGAGCAGGTATGATGTTCATCATGTACTTTAGGTGTGACAGGTCAACCTGTCAGCCTGTATCTCTGTGCAACACTGAGACACTAGAAAATGCATGAGTCAGAGGATGCGCTGTGTCAGATAGGAATAAGTTGTCTTATTCCCGTACTTCAAAGCCAACAAGAGTTTTAACATTTAGTTTTAAGCCTGTACTTTAATCCTTTGAGACAGGATTTCATCTTACACGTACAATTTCTTTACATCCATGAATTTTAAGATACCGTGCAGCATCCCTCATATCTACAGGGAGCTCTGGACCTGCAGGTGATCTGCACGCCTTCGTACCAGCACTGGGACGTGAGACTGGATTTCCTATGCCTTCTCAACTGGCACTAAACATCTATGTTTAGGCAAAAAAATGGAACCCAAGCCATCTAAAAACTAGCAATCTTAGGTCTGACGATGTCTCCAGTGAAAACAGGGAACTGAGACAGGCAGATGAGACAAATGTTAAGACAGTCAGGGTTCAACTGAATTGTACCTAGAGAGAGGTCTAGTTCCACGTAGGGTGTCCTAGGAAACCCAAGACATGCACATAAATCTAACTTTATGGCGGAGCTGCCCTTCCCCTTCTTAACTTCTGTGTCTTGAGGACAGTGCATCTGTCTTGGACTCCCTGGAGGATCTCAGCTGGCACTGTGAGCCTCTGGGAGGGTAGCTCAGCTGAGATCTAGCTCTCCATTGCCTACTTTACACAGCCCCTTATGTCACATGCACCTCACATTAAGGATCCACATCTGGAGCTGAATCTTACTTATTAATTGGAGTGAAATGAATTTTATTTGTGGAAATCAATATATAGTGTATGAGTTTAAGAAAACGATTCTTGAAATGATAATATTAATTATTTCATTGTGAATATTGAATATTTCAACATGTCTACATGCATCATCACAAACCTGGCAAAATACTACACACATACTTTTTTCACCACACAGTTTAAGGCATTTTGCTTTTACCCTCTCTTAGATTTTTGCTGTTTTTATTTCTCCCTGTAAATTGTAGATAAACAGTTTCTCAAAGAGTTGTACACATGTATGCAGCTGAGGCACGGTCAGACTTCTGGCATTAGCTGGACATTTATTCAGAAATGTATACATTGCCCCAGTGGGAGAAAAATTAATCCAGTAGTAGAAAAAGGTTGTTATATAAGGTTCCCAGTTCTATTGTGATTTGTATAGTCCAACCTCTCCAGTAAATGCTTGAGCCTCTTCCAGTTGTTTGCTGCAGCACAAATACTCTAACCTTTTCCATGTTAAAGATAAAATTAGTTAAATATTATTGGTTGACTGCAAGGGCGAGGCACGGAACAGTTTCAGACCTTATTAGCTTTGGAACAGGGCCTCGTACAAAATTGATTGAGGGATCCCAGATGATTGTAAAGTGCTTAAATACCAGCATTGGCATAGTAAAGGTAATGACAAGGAAGTGGATTTTACCCACTTCTGATTTCATCAATATTGAATTCAACCACTTCCCAGACACCTGACAGATGAACTAACTCATCTTTTTCATCTACCACTGCATCACCATATAGTACAGTGATGAGCACAGTACAAACAGATCGGTGATCTGGAAGAGGAGAGATCTACTGGGATGACCCTTTTGGATTTGCAGTGAAGTGAAGAATGATCTCAACATCTAAAGAAAAATAGGGAAAATAGGGAAAGACTTATTTCAGACCTGTTCTCTGTGTGCAGAGAGGGTAGATTAGGGTAGGTCAGGGTAGGGTGGGTGGGGGGAATGAGTGTACATCTCTGTGGGCTCTGACCAGACTTTGGCAATGAATCCAGATTTTGTCACATTTCTGTGGATTGGCAATCTTTCCAGGAAAATGGCATGCAACAGACAAAAGGCATCCTGAAGTTACTCAGACATGATGCCCAGCAGAGCCACAGTTATTCAAGCAGCAAACAGCATGGCTTAAATTGTAAGAATAAGAAGGTATCATAAACAAAACAGCCTTCCCTTTCTCCAAACCACCTTTCTATTGCAACCACTAAATCTTAATGAGTTTGCTAGCCCTCTAGAAATGAGGGCAGGTAATTGCAACTTTACTCACAAGATTCAAGATCAAGTTTAACACATTTAACTCAGAAGAAAAGCCAGTTACGATGGCTCAACTCACTGGAGATACTGCAATATGTAAATAAAATATACTTCAAAAAAAAAAAAGGAAAGAAAGAAAAAAGCAGTTTTTTGATAAGCAGTTCTAGAAGTCCAGGTCATCCTGGTCAATCTCATCAGAGTCTTCTTTCTTTTTAATAGCCTGAACCTCATCAGTATGTTCATCCTCCTTTGGATCTGCACCTTCAGCATCTGCCTGTTCCTCATCTCCCAGAGGATCAGTGCATGAAGATGCTTTGTCCTCTTCTTCCTCCTCACTATCAGGATACATCTTTGAAGGTTTGCTGCTCTCATCACTTTGAACCTCTCCATTGGGGTGGTTGTTCATGGATTTATTATTATCATTGCATTCCTCTTCACTTTCATCATCGGACCCCTTCTGGGATTGCTGTGAGAACTTTCCCACAGAAGAATAATGGAAAAATACAACTGCTTTGCTCAGAGTCTTTAGCCTTTTGCTGGTTTTCTTGCCTCTGGCTCTCTCAGAAGACTTGCTGTTGCCATTCTCTTCATGTTTCTTGTTTACCTGGTCAGGATCATCACCAGTGGGTTCCTCATCATTTTCCTCATATTTGTCACCACCTTCACTGTTTTCTTCCTCAGCTGAGCACGCCTCATCTTCTGACTTCAAATTTGCATCTTCCACTGCTTCAGCCTCATCTTGCTCAGCTTCTTCATTTCCTTCTGCATCATTTCCTTCAGGATTGTCATCAGTCAAGCAATCAGCATCTCCTCTACATTCAGATGTCTCCTCCTCATCATCAGCCCCAATGTCCTCACCCTCTGGCTCCTGTGTTTCTTCAGCTTTGTTGTAAGTTTCATCTTCAACTTTGGACTCTTCTTCAGCTTCCTGCACTTCAGACTCTTCTTCAGCTTCCTGCACTTCATTTTGCATTTCTTCTTCTTTCTCTTCCTCTTCCCCGTTTGCTTCCTTCTCGTCTTCCTTTGTTTCTTCCTCATCTTTTTCTCCCTCTGTTTCCTCTTTTGCTCCTTCATTCTCTTCTTTCGTGCTTTCTTCTTCTTCCACTTCCTCCTCCTCCTGTTTTGCTTCTTCCTCATCTTCTTCTGCTTCTTCCAGCTCCTCTCTTGCTTCTTCCTCATCTTCTTTTGCTTCCTCATTTGTTACTTCTTCCTCTTCTTGCTTTTCCTCTTCTTTTTTGGTTTCTTCTTCCTCCTCCTTCATGTCTTCTGCTTCTTCATTTGTTTCTTCCTCTTCCTCCTTCACTTCTTCTTCCTCCTCCTCTTTGGTTTCCTCCTCATCCTTTCCTTTCTCCTCTTCCTCCTCCTTTGTTTCTTCCTCCTCCTTCACTTCTTTCTCCTCTTCCTCCTCTTCCTCCTCCTCTTTCTCCTCCTCCTTTGTTTCTTCTTCATTCTCCTTCCCTTCCTCCTCCTCCTCCTCTTTTGTTTCTTCCTCTTCATTCCCTACCTCCCCCTCCTCTCCTTCCTCTTCCTCCTTCTCCTTTTCTTCCTCTTCCTTCTTTTCTTCTTCTTTTGTTTCTTCCTCTTCCTTCCCTTCCTCCTCCTCTTTTGTTTCTTCTTCCTCCTCCACTGCCTCCTTCTCATTTGTTTCTTCTTCCTCTTCCTTCATGTCTTCCTCTTTTACTTCCACTTCCTCCTTTGTTTCTTCCTCTGCTTCCTCTTTTACTTCCTCATCTTCTTCTTCCTCTTTTGTTTCTCCCTCTATCTGCTCTTTTGTTTCGTCCTCTTCTTCTGCCCTCATCATTACTTCTTCTTCTTTTTCTTCCTCCTCTTTTTCTTTCTCTTCCTCTTTTTCTTCCTCTTCTTCTTCCTCCTCTTTCACTTCTTCCCCCACTTCTGTTTCTCTCTTTTCTTCTTCATTGGTTTCTTCATCCTTAACCTCATCCTCCATCTCACAGTTTTGACTCTCTGATTTTGGTTCTTCTACATCTTCATTCAACGTTGAGCCATTCTCTTCATTTAATGCTGCCTCCTTTTCTTCATTCCCTTCCACTTCCATTTCACCTAACTGGAGTTCACCCTCATCAATCTCCTCATTTGGATTGGTGTTTTCTGCTGCTTCCTCCACATGACTGCTGGCAAGTGCTTTGCTGTCCTGGGCTGCTTCTGCGATACAGGCTTCCTCAGGATCATTTTTCTTCCCCCTCAGGATCTGCTGTAAATCAAATGCTTTCATGACTGGGGCATTGCTAGCCACCACTGGGGTTTTTGCGGGCTTGGAAGCCATTTTTTTCCTCACACAAGTGTCGCATGGGCAGTATTCCTCCTCGCTTGGTTGTTCACTAATACTGGCCTCAAAAGCTGCACTAAATACTGTATCTTCATCTGCATCAAATGATAAGTCTGATGTGTCAGCCAGCCTACTCTGGGTTCCAGTCTTGTCACTGAAGAGTGATTTTTTATGCATAGTCTGCAATCGTCGTCTCCTTTGCTCGGTTTGGAGTGTTGACTCACGCCTGAGTGGTTCATCTGGAGGTCTTGGCATCTTGGCCCCAGCTCTGCTTTTGATCTTCTTCAGCTCCTTCTCTATGCTTTTTTGTATCCTTTTGCTCACTTCCTCCTTCAGCTCCAGTATCATTTCATCCATCTGCTGGTTGTTCTGCAGGTTCCACCTGACTTTGAACTCATTCATAGCATTGACATAGTGAGCCATGAACTCCTTTTCAATTTTTTTTAGTAGTCTCAGGACCCAGATTGGGTCTGGATCCATTGAGTTCTGCTGGGTAAGGGATGTGCCCACACTGGTGGCCATATTGACCTTGGGCTCTGGATCTTTTACAGACTCTTTTCCAAGATGATCTTCCAAATCATCTTTCAGTTTTGTCCCACAGTCAGCATCACTGACATTTGCACCAATGTTAGTAGCTAGCTGATCTACTGTCTCTTCAAGATTTTCTTTTGGGAGTGCTTCGTTTACAGCTTCAACTTCTTCAACAAGAACTTCTTGCTCTCCATTTTCAAGTAATTTGATATTTTCCTCGTTTTCATTTTCTCTCCCTTCCTCCTGACCGTTTTCACAGTTACTGCACTGATCCTCCTTATTCTCTTCTGCCTCCTGATTTACAGAGTCCTCTCTAGTAAATTGTGCTTTTTCCTCACCTTTTGATTTTGAGCAGGCTGTTGAAGGTCGAGATGAATGCCCTTCCTTTTTACTCTGCTCCTCAGCCTCTGTCTGTTCAGTGGCAGTCTCTACATTTTCCACTTGCCCATCTGATTTTAATTCAACCGTTTTCTGTGCCGATAAATTGCAGTCCCTGGCACCAGCTGTACTCTCTTCTCCTGAGCCACCAGAACCACTGCTAACATCCACCCCAGAGGAGGACATGGGAGTGAAGTCATCATCTACAGATTTGGGGGCTTTAAACCCACAAGCTGTCCTTTCCTGCTCACTTGCTTCTTGGCCTGAGCTTGGACCACTTTTTTCAGCTGTGTGTCCAAACCACAGGGCTTGAAAAATGTTTAGCAACTCCATATACCTTGGCTTATTTAAACATTTTGATTTATTTGATGGATCTTCTGACTCTTCATCAAGGAGTTGGAGACTGGCAAGACAAGTAATCAAGATGTTGGCAGAATTACTCAGCTTTCTCCCCATGGTGGGGGACACTTCGGGCAAGCTGTTTGATCGGTCAAATTTTGCTTCGTGTTTTGAACTGAGCAAGGCCTTCATGATCTGGACAGAAGTCTGGACAGAGACTGGCAGGTCTCTTCTGCTGTTATTATGGCTGGATGTAACTGACCGGCTGCATTCTGCTTGGTCGGCCTTGGCAGCTTCGGACAACATCTCGGAGTTTTGTTCCTGATTCACACACTCTTCAGCCCCTTCATTAATAGCTGTGACTTCTGCTGTCTCTTTCTCTGCTTCATCCGCTGCCTCACTTTCAGCTTCCTCCACATTCTTTTTTTCAGCTTTTTCATCCTCTGAGATTTCCTCAGCATTTGTGCAGTATGACACCTCAGTGGCTGCTTCTATGCATTCCTCTTCTGCACCATCCTCCATTTCATATTTCATAAGCAATGTTTCTGAAGGGATTTTACTTAGCCATTCTTGCACAACTTCTTCTGGAGATGTGTTTGGCAAAATAGATGGCATTAAATCACTCCATTCCTCCTGTATTCCTGTGTCTTCTAACACTTCCTCCACTTTTCCATTGCAAGAATCAGCAAGCTCTTTATTCTTCTGATCGTTTGCCTCGGTTGCAACTGATTTAGATCCAAAGGAAGTTGGTTTGGAGGAATCTACAACATCTTTCTGTTGTCTTCCTGTGGTAAGCACTGACTCAGTACCTATGCTGCTAATGGAGGAGTTCTTCAGGATGGCTGATCGTATTTTTTTGCTGTTTGGCTTCCCTTTTGGTGGGGCAGGGCAATGCATACTGCATATTGACACAGTCTCTGACAGTGAAACTCTGCTGGAATTTGACGTCTTCACATGAAGATTTCTGGTTTTAATCTGCCTCGATTTTGAAGACTGAGATATGTTTGATTGTGAGCATCTGTCATCACTTTCCTGGGATATCTGTGTCAACAAGCATTTGTCTTTTCCTTCTGACTTTGAAGAGATTCTTGAACTGACACTTGCAGGATTTCCATTCCTAATCCCAGTCTCGGCTGAGTGGTCACCTTTTGAACACACACTCTCACTTATACTTCCATGTCTTGAAGAAGCGGCCTCTGAATTCATCTTGTAATGACCCTCTCCAGCTTTTCCATTAGGGCTTGAAACACTTGAGCAGGGAGATGATGGCTTGCTACTTTCGTCTCCGTGACTTTTCTTCTTTGAGCCTTTTGAGGATTCACTGTACCCCTTGGTGGTGGTACTTTTTGAGCTTTTCTCCTCAGTAATAACAGCAATTGCCTCTGCTTCACTAGTAGATGAAATGTTTGAGTGAAAAGACCCTGAATTATGAGACATGGGGTCTGCAATAGATTTTCTCCTGATTTCACATGAGCTTTTGGAGTAATTAGATACCCTGCTGCATGATCTTAGATCTTCTGCATGTAAAGAATTCTTTTTATTCTGAGTGGATTCAAATGAAGACACAGACATTTCAGATCGTGCATCCAAATGAAGATGGCTGTGTTTGCTCTTTTTGGACCCCCTGGAAGAGCAAGAGGCATTGCACTGAATGATCTCATCACTATCACTTTTCCTGCTGTTCCTGTCACTAGCTATGGAACGGGGAGTGCCTCGTGTAGAGCATTGTTCACCTTCACTGCTCTCATCTCTAACTGATTGGCTGCGCTTTGTTTTTGTTGAAACGGAGCTGACTTCATTGATTTCATTGTCTTCTTGTTCAACCTCCTCAGCTTCTTTCTTAGGGCAGGACTCACTGGAGAAGGAGGAGACCACTGCATTGTCTTCTGAGTGGTCATCCTGTTCACTCTTTGCTCTTGGTGTGCTACAGTTAGTAGACCTGCTGTGCACACTATTGGCAGGAGTGGAGCACATAGCGTTATCTTCCTGATTTGCCTTCTGAAGGCTGGAGGAGGACATGGTCCTGCCCACGCTACTTGTTTCCTCACATATATTCTTGCTCTGTCTGGACTGCAGAGATGACTTTGATATGACACTCCCAGCCCTACTGCTTTCAACCTCCTCTGCATCGTGCTTTAAGCACTTCACAGAGGAAACTTCAAAACAATTTTCATCTTCCTTTTGTGAGCTGGTTTTACTGGCCTCATAGTCTTCGGGGGCTTCTTGAGTATCCAGGTTATTTTCACAGCTTGAATGTGATACCAAGCCCACAGATGAAGG
Source organism: Anser anser (assembly GCF_964211835.1). Taxonomy (NCBI): domain Eukaryota; kingdom Metazoa; phylum Chordata; class Aves; order Anseriformes; family Anatidae; genus Anser; species Anser anser. The sequence continues at coordinate 3,000,092 of NC_139722.1, forward strand.
CCTCTGACTATTGCTTGTGCTAGTCCGGGTGTATTCTTGCTGGTCTTCTCCATTGGAAGCACCTGTAGACAAATCACTTCTACAAGTACACTTTCTAATAGATCGATATGCCACTCTGTTCTCTATAGTTTCTGAGTAGGATGAGGACTCTTGCACAATGTGCTCAGAGAATTCTTCACTGGATGTGGTATGGAGACTATCCACAGAAGCCTTTTTTTTGTGGATTACTCTCCTCCGGGAAGATGTGCTGGAGCATGATGACCGCGTGTGCCAGGTGCTCCGTACACTGGGCTCTTCCCTCTGGGAAGTGTGCATAGGGTTTTTCCAGATGTCGTAGTCCTGGTGTTTCTTGCCACAGCTATGACAATGAGCCTCATCACATTCTGATTCCTCAAGTTTGGACATGTAAGAATCGACATCACAAGGGTATAATGAATCATCTGCTTCTGAGCTGGCTTCTGGGTTCATTTTCTGTATAGGGTCTACTCCACTGTCCTCCACACCTGACTCTTCACAAGGCATCTGGTTCATCAGATTTGACTTTCTGATTTGGGTGGACCATTGCAAAGTCTCATCATTTAACAAGCGGAAGCGGACTTTCATCTCAACGGACAAGCTACCATCCTTGTTTACATGTACCCGTTTCTCTATGTCATCATTGACCAAGGAATGGACCAGATCACCAGGCTTTGGATGTGAACAACTGTTTGAGAAAGACGCGCCAGTATCTGGTGAGGCAGCGAGACCATTTGGATATGACTTTTCTGATGATAAAGAAAATCTCATTGACCTATTGCTTGATGCTGATCGTGGATGGATGACACTTTTTTTGGCTTTCAATCCAAAGTTCACTGGAGTTTGAAATAAGAAAAGAAAGATGGAAAGAAATGTTAATTCATATAAGGATAACATGAAATACATAGATTGAATCCTCAAATTAGTGAATACTGATATTAGTCCATTAAAGCTATGCCAGTTTACATAATTTGAAAATTTGGCTTTGACATGGTGATGGCCATAAATGTTAAGCTAGAATAAAACAGAATAGTTTGGAATTAATAGTCTGTAGCAAAAGCTTCTAAATCTTAACGTCATATTTTTGAATTTAAATTGGAATACAAACATGTTTTTTGCAGCACTCAGTACTGCAATACATGCCAGTAAGGAAAACAAATAAACAAAAAAATAAACCAAAAATAAACAAACCACCAAATAGAGCAATGTAGTCTCAGAGCTACGCTATTTATCACATTGCAAATATTTTCGTATTAAACTGTGCATGTTTTCATTCTTATTCAAGTGGGCGAACGTCCTAGGAGAAGCGACCCCCTTCTTTAACCAGCAGTCAAGTGTTACACATTTATTCTGCATCATCCACTTCTCCACTCACGTACCGGGAAACATAGGTATGGCCATGTAGAACAGATCCACACTCGGTACATGCAGGGATGTGTCACTATGAATAATTTTAATACTTATTAAAACATAAAAGGCAAATGGAAGTATAAGTTGGTGGTAATTAGGAAAAGTTGTAGTCATAGTGTGATAGTGAGGGAATTTTAAGAATTTTAATCCAAAGCACATCTCTGTGGCCCAATGCAGTGATCTGCACAGATTTATTGAGGTGCCAGACCCTTCAGTACAAGCAGAGTACATTGCTATCATGCTTTCTTGCAAGACATGAATCTATCATGTTCCTAACATATCCATTATTTTGTTCAGAACTTACTTGCATATACCTGGACAACCTTCATGCTTCTGAGGGCATGTGGATGTGGAGCCAAATGGAGGGCATTTTAGGAAGGGAGTACGTAACTAGGAACACACCAATCAAGATTAATAACACATGAAATAGCTGCTGACTATCCATCTTCATGCATTTGAACTGGCATGTTTTTTCAGTCCCTTGATGGACAAAGAGCTTCAGTTTGTTCTCACTGTTCTCTCAATTTTTTATGACTCAGAGAGTGAGTGTTGGAGGTCTCTGTCCTTAAGTTTCTACAGTTAGTAGTCAACACACAAGTGAATGTATTCCAGGCTACTGCTATTGACAATGGGGAGAGGAATGGCCACCTCAGGGCATACTTCATTTCATCCTAAAACAAATCCCTAATAGAGGTGAGATTAAGTGCCCTCTAGAGATGGGCAGTTTCTCTTCAACTACTACTGAAGGTGGCTGGGATAATTATCTGCATATATTAGATTATCTGCATATATTAGATAACTCATATAAGGTGTATAAGAAATATCATCCTGAATAATGCATAACATACTCCTCCCTGAACATCACCTTTCCGTAAAAACATGTTTTGTTTCCAAAGGGCTACACTGCAGGTAGTTTTTAGTTCACACCCTGAAAAATTATAGGTCATTTAAAGAAAGTATAAGAGAGTCTGAGAAACCAAGTCTGCTGACAAATACAGGGCATCTGCTGGTCCCGGTGCAGAAGTCCTAGTGTTATCTGACTGACAGACAAGGAGACAGAAGATTCGTGGGAAATCTCAAGGGTTTGGGGAGTCTCAGAGGCAGACACAGGAAAGGAGGGAGTTCTGGAAGGAAAAGGAGACACAGAGATATGAAAGAGGAAGGGAAGTCAGCCAGACACGGGGAGCATGTAAAAGAAAGACTGGAGGGTGTAGGGAGGAAATCCTAGAAGGAAACCAGAGAAAAAGAAGGGGAGGATGGAAATGCCTGGGAGGCAGAGAGAGGAAAGTACATTTTGCAAACGAGGCAGTGCACATGAGATCTGCACATTGGGTCAGTACAATAGGTGCCTGTAATCTCCATGTGGTGGGACACAGGCCTGGGGATGACTGCATAATGTGCCCCAGAGTTTTCCTTACTTTCATTGTTTTCGTTGACATTGTTGCTGTTGGAACGGGGAGCCAGGTCGGGCAGCTTCTCCACCGAGTGTTTCCTCAAATTCTCCATCGACACAGGTTTAAATGGCTCTCGGCCGACGCACACCAGCACGCTGGGGCAGTGAAGCAGAGCCTGCATGCTGTCGATCTGGAAGAAAAGAGAAGGAAGATCGCCATGAGGTGACAGAGCAGACCTACATTTTACCTTCTAGATCTGGAATCAATTGACATTTAGATGCCACTTCACATAAACCTGGTTCTGGAGATGTTACAAATAGTAGAGAACTTTGGAGTCTATCAGAGGCTGTCGGCAGGCTCCCTTGCACTGTTCTTCCATTGAAGGAGAAGCTCTGTTTTGTTTTAATTAGATCACACAAGATAGGGAAGAAAAGGAAGAGATTGACTAAGGGAGGAGATATCTCATTTATCGGAAATTTTACCTCTTCTGGGAAAGAATTAAGCATAATAAATATGGCATTGAGGAAGTGGGTGGAACTGGTGGCTTCTCAAGTTCTCTTACAGATAATTATATTCTCTAATTCTTCTAAGTCCTGCACAGGACAGTAATTATCACCTGGCAAATGCTGCATGCCAGATTGATCATTAGTTTTCTCCCTTCCACTGCTCAGGAAGAGATGAGAACCGTGATTTTCCCTAATACTACCTCAACTATGGTCTCAAACATTACTTTAGGCATTGCATCCATGATGGACAGTGTGGAACACTGCTCATCAGCGTGGGACATCCCTGTTAAGGACTCGTTCCTCATGAGGACACAGGCTTACAGACTGCCTTGTCATCTCCACCTAATGATCTGTTGCTGGGTTCTGCACAGTCTTTCTTGGCGTCTGCAGCTAGTAAGAGAGAGCAGGGTTAGAGGTGGCAAAAAGTCACTTTTAACCAAGCACAATGTTTGCACAGGATGTAAAGTAGCAGGACTTTTTATTTGTGCAGTAAGATTGAATCTGAGCTCTCAAGTAAAACACCTGATGGCTTCTTAACAGGGCTGAGAGGGCTCTCTTGCTGTCTGAGAGGGCTTCAGTGGCCAACATTTGGCCACTGTTCTGTCAGAGGTCTTATAGCCATGCTGTGATGTCCCTTCCTCCTCAGACTGCTACAGCAGGAGCACATCTCTGGAGCATATGGGGACATTCGATAAGAATTGACCATGCAATGGGCTACCAAGATGTGAGCTGGCACTGGTGGTGGGCTGAGCACTCCTTCGCCCTTAAGATGCACCCTGACCTGACTGCATCACTAAATCATCAGCTCTTTAATTAGCGACTGAGTACGGAAGAGAACAAGTCTCATAGGCACTCTGATGACAATTCTGCAATTGTCACACATGCATGGCACAATGGAGCATGAAGAAAAGCATCCCATAATTTTTTCTGTAGGCAAGGAATGCAGAATCAGGCCCCCTTCAGAGCTCAAGCCCTTAGTTTGTGAAATGCTTCTGAGGTTTTTTGAGATTTGTTAGACAGTACAACTAGGGCTTTGAGAGATACTAGGATAATAGTGTTGGATGTTGTGCAGATAAGAGAACGGGAACATGAGCAGAGGGTGAAAGAACAAGCAAGACATGTAGAATTACACTGAAGGTCCTGTTGAACATGTCTAGTAAATTTTCTTACAGTAAAGCATATGGCATCATTTTTTTTTCCTGTGCGAATACACTAATCCCATCATTCTCCCATTATCCGAAACTTATGTTAAACATCACTGTATGCGAAGCAGCAAAACTTCTGAATCTACATTATTAGTATCATGAAACAAACAAACAAAAAAATAACCCACAAAGCTCAATTTATGTCTATTGCTTGTCATTTGTCAATAAATCCAATTTTGCTCTAAAGGAACACTTTCTAGCTAACTCAACAGGTTTATAGAAAGTCTATAATCTAATAAATGACAATATTTTGAGTAGGCTCTTGCTGCCTGTATATTTATTTTCCTTCTTTACTTGCCATTCCTTTTCTGTTTTCTTATTTATTCTGTTAGTGAGCTCTTTCAATGTGTCCTCATACAAGTAGAAAAAAATGGGGGGGGAGGGGGAGGAAGAGAGAAAAGGAAAAAGAGGGAGAGAGGGAAAATAATTAGAAATGAAATCCCTTCTGATCCTGATGTTAAACAAACTGCCTTTAAAGCCTCACTAGATTCAGGAAATTATTTGTAATTGTAAAAGACATTTTTCAGTGAAAGCTACTTTTTGCCCAGGTCATTTCCTTACCTGGTACTGTGCCTGTATACGGATGCTTCAGTTTCACTCATCACCATTACACTCTATGTGCAGAAAATAGATGGTGCTAATGACACATCTTCAGCAATCAATGGAGCTGAGCCAGCTGAATTATTGAACTTATGTTTATTGCACAAACCAAGTCCTTTCATATGGAATACACTTGTGTTGTGTAATATTGAATAAAGGGCCTGTCATGCAGTATTTCTGGCATCATCAGCTCTTTAGCAGTGTTTATGCCTGTAAAATAGACCTCCTTCTTCTTCCTACTATTTTGCAAACTTAATCTCTTTGAATTAATGATTGCAGAAATTCACCTAAGTTTGGAAAATCAGTACTTTGCAATGTTTTGTTGTTAAAATGATTTAAATAGTTGTAACTACATATGAATATTTTATAAGGGTTAAATAAATCATTTTTCTCACATTGATCTGGTTTAATGCAACATCCATTCTGCCGGGGAAGTTGAGTGCTGTGGGGTTTGGATAAGAGTTTGTCTCAATTTGCTTAGCAAAAACCTTACCCTCGTTGCTGTATGAATCACATCCTCCTAACAACAGGTCACTGCCTGGACTATACGGAGGCCAGATGTCTTCAGGGCAGTCAGCAGGACATCTTTTACTAGTGTTAACCCTCTTGGCCCTTTATAGCTACTTGCAGCTCTATCAGAGTCTCCTGGGATGAGGTCCATTCATTGCTTCTCCACCTTAACTCTCTTGAAGGCATTCATAGGAATTATTTCTGATGTGATCAGATTCTGATCTTGTAGGCATGCCCGTGCCTACTGTTTGCTACTGAATGTGCTGAGAGAAATAGCAGCCCCATTTCAACCACTGGCTGTTCTGGAGACTGTGTCATACTGCTTACAACAGGAAACAACGTGGAAACTAGGAGCTTTCTTTTCCTATCCCAAAGGAGACGCAATGGTGTTCTTCTGCTTGGATGTGACAACCATTGGATAAAGAGTTGTTGCAGCCCTTTGAGGCTGTATTTTCCATGCACTTTTTTTGTCATTGATTTTCATGCTGGGGGGAGGAAACAGAATATCAAAGGGAAAATTGGTAAAATAGTTTGAGATATAGGATTACAGGAATTGGCAATAACTCTATGGCTAAAAGCAGACACAGTAGCTATTCATATTTCAGAAGCAAGTGATCCCCAGAGAAAGAGATGAAATACTAGATCTGATTAAATTCAATTATGGAAGAATAATCTGATGTTGAATCACTGTAAGAGGGGGAAATGGAGAGGAGAGGTTTTGCAGAGAGGACAGTGCAAATTCCAGCATACGGGAATCTGTTGTCCAAGGCTGAGATGTGCCTTCCTAAGCAGGATCCTAGGTTAATTCTCGGGAGTTCTCCCTGCAGTGACATGTTCTGGGTTCTAGGCTTTTCATACAATAATTTGTACAGTGCTTTTCATAAGCAGCTTCTAATAAAGGAACATATTACCATCATCTCTTGCAGACAAGTTGTGAAGGATGCCTGTGAAGGAAGGGGCATCCTTCTGTAAACGTTGAAAACAAGGGACAGGAAGATAACAGATTTTGCCTCACATTTTTGACATATAAAAGTTAGGTGCCTAGGACAAAGTTAGTCAACCAAGGCTGTACAGTCCATGTAGAGAGGGCAATTCCAGAACTGTGCATTGGACTTCTCTCCCACTGTGAGACAAATCATCCTCTGGAGATGCCTCTTTCTCCTTTGGTATAGGAACAGCTTGGAATAACTAGGACAGATATAGACATCTGAACTAAGACAAACTCCAGCTAACATGGCCATGCAAAAGTCACACAGGAAGTGTGATCTGAGTTGAATATTGAATACTGGCCTCCAGGCTCCCAGCCTTGTGCTTCTTGTTGGAAGTCTTATTATTTCAATGAGTTGCTCCTGTTAATTGTGATTTTAGGAATACAGTCACTATTAACTTCAGCTGTATATTATCACGTGTAGTATAATCTCAGTATAAGGAAAATCAGTAATAAAACATGTCAGGCCAAAAATTATAGATGTGGGCTGAAGTAGAGAGAGACGATCCCTGCAGTAAAAATTAAAAGATTTTAAAAGGCTCTTTAACTTCATTGCAACAGGTTAAAACCCAGGACATTAACGGCTGTTGTCCGACCTGTATTGGAGTGGATAATTTATTTATTTATACAGGAAATTCCATTTAAGCATAAGAAAAAAGTAATAATTGTGAGGGCAGTCAAACACTGAAACAGGTTGCTCAGACATGCTGGGGAGTTGCTACCTTCCAGATATTCAAAACCCAACCGGACAGAGTCCTGAGCAACCTGCCCTAGCTGACTGTGATTTGGAATTAGGGGTTGGAGAAGATCTCCAGAGACCCCATATCACTTCAGCAATACTGCGATTCCGTGATTTATCATTGAAGAGGTGGTTGTTGTTTTCATAAAGGCACCAGACTGAAGATTAATGTGGTGGGACTGAAGAAAGTAAGAGGTTTTGTTTGCCTTAGTGGTCACAATCAGTTAGGAGAAATAAATGCCATTAGGGTGGGATGTGTTTCAGTCTAAAGCAGTCACCTAAAAAAAACTTAAGTATTTGTTGTTTTCTTTTAACGTAGAGGAGAAAGAGGGAGAAGATTAGAAAATGCCCCAGTGGTTACTGAAAATGGTGGTTACTGATTGGCCTGCGCAGAGATTTTCCAACATTAAAATTTTCTTTGTTTGCTCAGAAATGCCGTTTCCTTTTCTGAGCAGGGGACTGTTAGGAAATCCTTCTGGTAAACAAATTTCTCACTTCCCTCAGGCTGTCAAATCAAGATTCTTGAGTACCCATGGCAGGATACCATATTACAAGAAAACAGTATTGGATCTCAGTTCAACATAGCTTTTACAAACAAAAACAGCTGACCACAGACACTCAAAATCTGGTCATCACCTGAAAGAATTGTGTCGGGGAAGGGAATGCCCTGCCCTACAGTTTTTTCATTAGTTCATTACACTTGATTGTAAAAGTCATCTTTTACAATTTAGCTTTCTTGTATATTTGGTGGAGAACAATCAATATGCCTGGGGGACTGGTTGTTTCACCCCAGGAAAGCCACCTGATACAGGTGATACACCCCACATTAGACATGCCTGTCTCTCTCTGACTAGAAAAAAAGGCAACCATCTCAGTGCACTTGTCTAAATGTAGATACCTAGAGGAATTTGAGATGTTCTAGGTTATCTAAGATGTGTGCAAAGATGGTAGACAGGATACTAGATAAACATGAGACCTTTGCTCCACCAGACTACCACATGAAGTCCAAGCAGGACACTTCTAACACATTTATATGGAGATGGGTAGAAAATTGTCTTCTTGTTCAAGGTGAATCCAAAAACACGGTAACTTCAAGAATATTCTAGTCTATAATAAATGAACAGTCAGGAATAAAGTAAAAGAAAATGAATGGCTTGTGATAAATATATGTGAGGGGTTAGGAAAGAGTTCCTTTGGATCTCTCAATGCCCTGCTCAGGCTCCATTCAAGCCCTCCTCTGAGTTCCCTTAAAGTAATTACCCCATCATATGAGCTTGTGGGAAGCCTTGCTCACAGTTAGAGGCACTTGCAATTCAGACACAAAAGCCACTAAACAAAATTTACAGGGAACAGTCTCTAGCAGTTTACTCTCAGTGGGCTGAAATAGACTCCCACTAAAGTTTTATTGCACAACTCCTGAAAATGAAATGATGTCTCTTGGTTCTACTGTAAGGCCTGATCCAAATACCACTGGAACCAATTGGGACAAACATATTGACCTCTACATGGACCAAGATCAAAGAGAATTATGGAGGCTGTGAGTGCAGTTCTGGACCAGGAAGCAGAAAACTTGTTGCCCATACTTATCTCTGTTGAACAGTCTTTGTTCATATCAGTCAACTTCAGGCCCAAAAACTCTGTGGTATCTTAAACATCAGGTGTTGTCATGTGAAAATATAAAAAAAAAAATAGCTGTGCTTTAAATCTGCACAGACTCTTCCAAGGAAATGTTGGCAATGTTCTTAAGTTTTCAGTGAAGTCTTTGCACTTCTGACAATGTAACTATGATTTTACAAAGCAATAAAACTTCTGTTTTCTTGTGTGCTTCATTATACTATAGCACAAGAACTTCCTTTCACTATGAGGTATGTCATATATGTATCACCTATTGTGTTATTTAAAAACAAAACCAAAAAATAATAAAATAAAATATAAAAAAACAAAATGAAATAATAATAAAAAAATGAATAGAGATTAATTACTCTGAGCCCCATTGTGAAGGTGACCATGTGTGAGGCAGAAACAAAAAGACCTCATCTCTTCTGAACTACATCTTTTTTCTCAGCCTGGGTTTGGTCAGTTGGAGAATGGACTGTCTCCAACAGATGTTACTGTATGGTACCAAGCACAAAGGGACTGTGATCTCAGCAAGGACCTCTAGGTGCTACTGCAACACAATTAATAATATAACAGCCATCGATATGTAAAGCAGAAGAAAGACCAGCATAACATCTCTAAAATAAAGAACCTTTTGCTTATTTTAGAGAACATGATGTGCTCTGGCTCTTCCCAGATAAGAAAGGCCCTGTGGAAGCTGTACTCATCTCAGAAGCTGAATAAAAATACCAGTTCCTGATGAAGGTAAAATGTAGGAGGTACCCTTTGCTCTCCCTCTTCTGGCTGCCAGCCAACCAAGGACATTTGAAAGAATCGGGGAGAGAAAGACAGAACGGGGAAATAATGCAAGACATGGTTGAGATCACAAGTCCATAAACTGATCCACCTTTCAAAGGAGTGCAGAGATGCGAGGGAGAAACAGGAAAAGCTTGTAACAGACGTGTCCAAGAAAAGGCTAACGGGCTGAGTTCATTGCCTATCGTGCTGACTCATTGCCTCATTTCCTTGATCTCTTTCATCTGTTGCTTTTTGGGTTTAATTCAGATTTACAAACCCTTTGGGGTGCGAATAGCCTTACTGTTTTGTAGTTGTACTGTGTTCAATACAGGAGGATACAGGCTCTGAACTGGGGTATCTCAGTTTAACAGTAATAAATTTTGTATTTTGTTAATTTGAAGAACTCATTTGCCAATTTTGCACTGAAGGAATTAGAGAGTGGTTCTTCTGGGGAGTGGTTTTTTAAAGCTATGCTAATCCGTTGGTCAGAATGTGAGTAATGGGGTGTTGCCACTCCATGCCCACATACATATTAGCAAATTAGCAGAAGAAAAGAAGATGAAAGGTACAAGAAAGAGCATTAATTGACCTCGCTTTCTCTAACATCAGCATGGGCAACCCCTTACACACCCTGCTTCAACAGAACGCCCCGTTTGCCACCTGCGGAAAGGCTGGTGGGCCTCGTGGACATGGCATGGGTGTGGACTTGATGAGCAGCCAGAAGGCTCTCCCATCACATGAGAAGAAAGGCAGAGCAAGAGCTAATATTGAACTTAAAATGGGGAACTGGAGTATAGAAATGGATCTAATCCTTTACAGACTGTAGCACCCACCTGACTAGTCCAGAAGAAACTACAGAGCATCCATTTCTCTCCCATGGCACGCCAAAATTCATATGATCTCCTACAGGCTATATCAAACCTAGGGTCCTAAAATCTATATGCAGGAAGCAGGACAGACGCCAGTGTCTCAGAAATAACAGATAATTTGCTAAGCATATTACATGCTGCTACACTTATCTGATAATTATGTCATGGGAATAGAAGCCTGTCCGTTATTTCAGATGCTGAAATGCAGCAATATTAGATGATTGGTCATACCAACACTTCTCAAAACATCAGTCTACTACAACTGTTCAGACATGAACTGCAGGAACATTTTCCTATGAGCTGTCCAGTTTTCTGTTTTGACCAGTGTGTAAAACTTCATGAAAAGTGATAGCTCTGGGAGTTGTGATCTGGAAATCAGGCCATGAAGCGTTCAAACAGCCAAGTAAAATATGTGAAAGATAAAGTAATAATGCACTTCACTGCTTTCTCTGTCAACCACAGGCAAAGATCATGTTTACCTAATATACTGCTGGCAGCTTTTCCTTGAGGACTTAAAGATGCCTTTTTCCTGCACGTGGCACTTTGCACAGGCATAAAGAAAATGTTCTGAGTTTGGCCCTGGACATAGTCTGGACAAACACATCCTTCAGCAGGCCAGGGGAAATACTGCAATCAGGAGTTCAGTGGCCAGTGGAAACTGTTTGAGTAGCAGCAGCAAAGAGGAAGGAAGAGTAAAGGATGAAAAAAAAGGCATTAAAAAAAAAAGAAGAAAAAAAAGTAGAAAAGCTTTAAAGAAACAAGTGAAGAGGATGACAGTGCGAAGAAAACTGATTTACAGCTGGGTGCATCTCAGAGGACAGGCTGCTAGGATTGTATGAGAAGTGCCACGACTACTGCCTTTGTGGAAGGTGAGAATGTTTCTGATGAAGACTATGGGTGTCTTTCTGAGGATTTCCACTAAGTGCTGGATTGAGGCGGGGAGGTCTCCACACCAATCAAGTTCACATGCAAGCTTTTGATGACCTTTTCCCTACCCAGTCAGCCCATAAGCTCAAAATGAGACTGAAAAATTTTCCGATTGTGAATCAGTTAGAGAAACAGACACAAAATTGCTGTTGAGGGTGCAAATTTCAATGTAAAAGAGAAGAAAGTATTTCTTAGAAAGTTTCTCTTGCAGATATTTTCCACCTTCGGACATGCTGTGATTCCTTCCTTGAGTGTTTGCCACCCGCTTCTTTGTCACTGGATTCATTATATCTGGTCCATCCAACATCAACGTTTGAAACTCATGAGTCAGACTAATATCAACCCCACCCCAAGTACCTGGCCTCGTCCTCTCTGAGGGCAGGATTAGCCTAAAAATTGACTAGTCTTAAAAAATGCTAAGCATTTGGTTCTTGTGATTAACCTTGTGGTAGCTGAGTCAGTGGGAAGGATATGGTTCATGAGATTAAGCTTTTCCCTGTGAACAGAAGTTCTCAAAGCTTGCTCTTTTTATATGGGGAATACCTACACAGTTGGTGAAAAGTTACTCCAGCTGGAAGCTGTGGGGGGAAGAAGAGGAGTACAACATAGATGCATTACAACTACCTGTACGTAGACACACTGGGACTGAGTATACAAACCTCCTGCTTCTAGATCAAGTCCATAGATCCGTCTGGCTTTACTCTATGGTCTTACCATCCTGGGCATCTCTTACATGAAGTATTTGTACAATAGGCTTCATTGAGTTCCAAGGATACAGCCTACGATGGTCAATAATAGTATGATTCTAGTAGCACAGAGCATAAAGAAAAAAATATCTGGCTGGAAACTCTGCTTTAATTGAACAGATTTCTTTATTGAGACCAGGGCTTCACCCCCCAATTTGCTAAGTTTTCTGTACAAATATGAAAGCTGGTAACACAGTAGAAGTAGCTCCCTGGTACTAGGGAGATTTATTTCAAAATAAAATGGCCATCAAAAGAGAACTAGACCTTGCTAACTGAGTTGCAGCAGAATCCTTTGGACTTTCTGCTCAGGGCCTGAATGAAGAAGCAAATTAATGAAAATGCAAAAGATAATTTCTTTTTTTTTCCATTATTGGTAAAAATTCAAAAATCAGCATTTGGAAAACTAGGTATCTCTATAAAATAATGCTGCTTTTACTTCAAAAAAAGTATTTCCAGAAACAGTGATTTCTACTTAAATTACTAAAAGCAAATTCACATTTATTCCAGGAGAGGGTGGAATTCTGCTATTCTTGGTACTCTAGGTAAATGAATAAATAGAAGCATCATGTTAACAAATATTACTGCGTATACTCAATAACATTATTGGAAATGTCTTCACCCTGGATTAAATTCAAAAGAATTAGAAAGTAATTACACTTTGCTACATTATTATTGAAAGAACAAAATCTCCTGAGGCTAAGGGAGTCATTTGCATTTGGTGTATGTTAGATAAGAAAGTATTAGATTCGGTATATGTTAGATAAGAAAGTGGCTAGCGCACAGAGTCCATTTAACTACATCTTGTAAGGCAAGGGGCCAAATGATTTCAGGGCATCTCTCATAAAGTTTCATAAAACACACCTGGATATGAGTCTTCTTATGGATCAGGTTCATGGAAAGTTTTGATGAGGTTTACAGATCACTTGTGTAAATCTCATTGGAGTCATTGTGGTTTTGGCACAGAATCAGAGAATATTGAACCTGAAACCTGTGGTTTGTTTTTAGACTATGAGTCACACACATGGTGGGTGGAAAGTGGTACGGCTCACTTGATAACAACGATTCACACCAGATGAGGGTCTGAAATTGGTTACAATTATTCATACCTGAAGACAGCATGAAACCAAGTGTCACGATGAATATGACAACATGCAATGATAAAATTAACTATCCCAAGAAAGGAAATTATCGCCTTTCTTCTATCATTGTTTATATGTGCACCACATTTTAAACCAGATCATTTACCTTCATGTATCCTATTTCCCTTTTCCATCAGGGTCTTGATGACACCTGTCATTAAGACAGATGAGCTTGGTAGACAGCCCAAACGTGAGTGGCCTTGAGGATGCCTGCGGGCAGTCTACAGATATCCTAGAAACGGCTATATGGATGTGTAAATCTGAGTCAGGAAATATGTCAGACAAGCCTGTTTCCTGGCCTTGCACCCTAAGGTCACTGTAGATGCAGTCATTATCAAGAATGATTTAGTAATAATACTTAGGCCAATACCTTTACTAGTAACAACTAAAAATAAAGGTTCTATCTTTACCACTAAATGAAGTAATTCTGGATCCAGAGCACTGGAATACAGTTGCCTGTACTGTCAAATTCCTAGAATGGTCTTTGGTGCCTTTAAAGCCTGGATGAACTGGTATTCTTTCAAGCAATTTTTAGGCAGATCTGGGTGTTAACACAAGGGAATGTTTTGGAATATACATAGTACGGGTATGGCCACATAGTGCCGTTTGGTCTCAAGGCCAGAGTAGGTGCCCTGAGACTATTCTATTTACTGGAATAGCTGTAGCCCATAGTGCTACTTCTAGTTTATGAAGATCTGGATCTACAGGCTGCTGGAGGCTGGGATGATAAGATGGGTAAAGAATCACTTCATATGTGCCCTTCTATCTTTTCTCCAAGTCTGCCTATCTTTCTCCAGCTGGCCACTGCCAAAGATGGCTTGATTTGAACCAGAGTGGTTGATCTTGACACAGCTCCTTGTGTCTCTCATTCCAAAATCTATACAAACACAAAAGCAAAATGAGGGTCCCTACCCCAAGGAGTTTCTAATAGCTAACCCTTTACATTCTCCAGTTAGTGGTGACTGGGGAAGCATTCCTTCATTCCTTCAGTCGTGATTGTTCCCCTTATTAACTCATGCAGTAATTCTCTGATCCCTCGAGGAAATATTGTTGTATTCAAAGCTCATTCTGCAATGTTTTCTCTTTTAGAGAAAGAGGGTCTTTCTGGTTATCTGCTCTGCCTTTCTGCATAACAGACTCCACTCATCAAATATAATAACTTACGGTCAGCCTTGAGTGCGCCTAAGGAAAAAAAAAAAAAAAACAAAAACAAACAAACCAGCATCTAAGTCTTGGCTAGACTCCAACAAACACAAAACTAGCCACATCCCTTGGAAAACTCTTCTGACGGTTGATAAATCCCATTTGAGAAGCTCATGGTAATTGCCACCAGTAGCCATAAACTATGTAGACTATTTGCCATAACACAATGTGGTTTCAAATGGCATACAAGAAAGAGTATTGGATTTTAAGGAAGAACTTGTTCTTGTTTTAAGTAGATAACCAGTAAAAGGATGGCCTAATGGTTCAAGTAAGTGCAGAAATCATGAGATCTTGGACTAGAGACACCTTCGTGTTGCTGGCTTCCCGTGACTTAGAAAGTCCTAATGACCATGCAGCTGGTGGATCCTGGAGGACTGCCATTTGTAAGTGAAATCCTCTACTAGTGTGCAGTTGCTGTCATGTAATACTACACATAATTTCTTGTATTTTAAATGTCTGTGAGGGTTTCTGGCCTTTCTATGATCTCCCATTCTTTGCCTCAAGAGGCATTCTTCCCACTCCAAAGGAAGGTGGTAGGGATATGCACATAGGTGCACTCTTCTGGGGTTTGACCCACGGAGAATGGACATCCACCAGAGTGGATAATAACTTCCCAGAACAGAGATGAATGTCTTTCTGATGGAGAAGATAACCTAGAGGTTTTACTCTAGCTCTTGTTACTGAGATATCTGTTCTTAGTAGCACATCTGGTTCTTTTTTAGGGAAGAATTACACTAGATATCCCTAGTAAAAATGAGGCAAGCTGCAATTTTCAACAGTATCATCAAAGAGATCTTTAGATGTAGAGTTCCATGTCTTGTGTTTACTAATATTTAAATATATACAGTACTTTAAAACAAGTTTATGAATAATTGGGTCTGGGTTAATTTCTCCTGATTTTATGCGACTAGTATGAGACAGTCTTCTCATCTTCCTCTCTAGTTAACAAAATGAGGCAATTACCTCCTAATGAGCTGATCAGATTTAGATGAAAGATCCAAGTCTATCTGCTTTTAGTACACAAACTTACTTGCACACAGTTTCACTGTCAAGTAAATGGCAAATCAATGTTAACCTAATTAACAGATTTCTCTATGTGGGAACTAAAAGCAACGCTCATCGAGTTAATGACCTGTAAACCAACAACTAGAACCTTTACCTGAAAGGACTTACACTTGCTGAAAATTTAACTTCCTTTTTTATTTTTTTTTTCCTAAACTAAAAGCAATTGATGCTTAAGAGTATTTCCCCTTACATTGGCACAAAATCCAGTCTACTGTTACTGTACAACACATTGAGTTTCACCTCAATCAAAGTTTCAGGAGATAAAGTAAAAATTTAAATTTTTTTAATTTAATTCTAATAGAAATAATTAATAAAATTCTAATAGAACCACTCTGGAATTATACCAAGATTGTAATCAACATCTTTCAATTAATATTTCTACTGACCTGAGTTTTGTATAACTATAAAGGCTAATTCTGAATTCATAGCACTGAAAGACTCTCAGACCTAAGAGCAATCCAGGCCCCTTAATCAAGGCCATAGAAGAAACAACAAGCAAAGAGTCTGACCTTTCCCATAAAGACCATAAAGTACTATTTTGAAAATGTGAGAGGTAAATAAGCAAACAAATTGGAGCAATATAGGACAAAATAACAGCAAAATAAATGTGATCGTAAAAGTAAGATCTCTGCTGGCCTCCAATGGATCTTGAAGCTACAACAACACCCTTAGCTGTACTATGTATTAGTATTCTGCATAGCTACCCCTTCTGATTTCGTTCAGTGGGAAAAAAAAAAAAAAGATAAAATATTCAGCTCATTGGCTTCATGAAATCACTGGCATTTCTTCTTTTTCAGGTGAAACCTTAGGCTAAAGCCAATTAAAAAAAAAAAAAAGGAGAAAAAAAAAAGACAACATAAAAGTTATAAAAATAAATGAGAAAAGTTTTGTCCAGGGAAGAAAAAGTACTGATGCGCAAAAAAAAAATAAAAAAAAAATTTGCAGTCTGAAAGGTATATTTCACTGTGAGTTATGAGTGAATTCAACTTCAAGGTTTACTGTAAACATTTGTGGACTAGGTGGGCTACAAAAGGAAGAAAATACTTTCTCTGCTTTTTCAAATCAATACTGCATGAAAGAAACACATAACAACAAGATTCTTCCTTGTGTTTCTCTGTTTATACCCACAAAAATGTATAATGGGAAACCAAAATATGTAATTTTGAAGTGTTCTGGGTTTACTTAACAAGATGGTAAAGAAATTAGAACAGCAGCACTGGGATAATATATGCTAATCATACATTTTCTTCCAGAGTTGATTTAACTTATTTTAAGATTGAAGTTTAGATCTGGAGTTATAGCAGTAGAAGAAAACAAAAGCAGACTGAAGGGGCAACACTCACAGGTCTATGAACAGCACCTTCGTTGATGGAAGAAGAGATTGATTCATCTGCAAGAGAGATTTTCCTTTTTTACGTTCCGTTTTCAAGAGATTAGAAGAAGTGGCAGCAAAAAAGGCAGTGTGAATCTCCTATTAAATGCTGTGATTTAGATTATTCTAAGCCAGAATTAAGCAGTAGTCCAGGTACATTGCTAGGGAATGAATTTCACTGTTATTCAGCTCATCTGTCATGTCATGGGAATGAACGTTAAAAGTTACTCTTCTCCCCTGTCCTCTTTCCAGGAAATAGTGGTCTCTGCAATAAGGTTTGCAACAATTTACATAGACAAAACACATAGATACATGCATACATAGATAAAATAATTAAAATATATATATTAAAAGAGAATTTGAATCATTATTTGAAGAGAGAATTGTAGCAGAAAGAAGGAACTACCCAAGAAATATGAAATATCTAGACATCTTTGAATAGTCATGGAACAATAGAGGCATGATTTCGACGACACTAAAAGAAAATAAAAATGGAAGCATAATGGTAAAATTTATAGTCAGAATTAATCTTAAGCACCAGCGAAGGGAGATCACATCAGAAAATCCCCAAAGTGTGATATATTCACCATTTTCACTTCTCAAAGAAACCATTAGTATCTAATGAAAACTCTGGGACATAAGCATAGGGAACAGAGATCTTGAAGATGAGGTATGACAAGAAAACTCGGACAGAAAAGCAGAAATTGTTTAGAGAATCCTTATGAAAGGAAAAGATTTGAAAAACCCAAGACTGAGTGACTTTTGTAGTTTGAAATGCTTTGCATCCAAGACTAGGGTACAAGCTCTGAGAAGTTCTAACAGGAATGACCACTGAATAAACAGCAAAGAACAGTTAAAAAGCAAGAGATAAGTGATTAAGACTAAGAATGGCCAAAAAATAAAAAAATAGAATAAATAAATAAATAAATAAAACCAATAACAACACTTCAAAAGATTCCCCAGTAAAGATACTAGAAGTCACATTTCCTAGCTATGAATTAGCTAACCACATTGATAGTGACCTATTGTGGAGACATTCTGCACAGGAATAAAAGTGGTGCAAGTGAAATTAATAAGTACTGAAAATTAACTTCTAGACTATCAACAAGATGGTTATGAAAATTTTCATATCTGCAAAACAAATCTCATGGGAACATGGATAGATTATGTGGTGGTTCTTGAACCCCACTCACATTTCTCCAGATTAAAAACTTGGGGGAGAAGAGAAGGGGCTGACCAGGGGGATTTGGTGCAGGTTGGTCTCTAAGGGAACCCTGCAATTTATTGTTGAAAAGAGCATTATAACCACATAGAGGATAACCTTAAACTCTTTCGCACACACCAGAGAAAATAATCCATCTGCTACAAAGAACATCGGTATCTTTCCGGTTGACATTCACATGCAGCTTGGGCCATTTCCGTGAACAAAAGTCCAGATGAGAATGGGGATGAGACGAACGCAAAACAAGTGACAAAGTTGTTGACACATTGTCTCCTGAAGAGAACTACACAGATTGTCACTTAAACTGTCAGCAAATGTACAGCGTAACAGGTGCCCATCAGCATCAGATAGTCCACAGTTAGGACCTATGTCATTCTAGCCATGCCTTGTTGGCTCTTGGCATGCCGGAATGACATCAGGCTCTGGAAGAACAGAGAGCTTTAGACAGGATGACCAGGAAACCACCAGTTCAGAGGTGAAAATAAAGATAACTGCATGTCTTTAGGTTCAAGTGAAGATGGAGGTAGAATAACAGTGAAGATAGTATGTTGATAGAGAGGGTATTTATTATATAGCCTAGCTAAAGTATTGTTTAAAATGACCAGGAGGAAAAGGGTTTATAATGACTAGAGGGAAAACTGTTGGAAACTCATTTGAGAATCACAAGGAGAACAGTAAGACTGAACTAAGAAGCAGGAGGCAAAACTTTTCGTTAGAAAACTGGGTGAAAATTCCTAAAACTTGAAGAAGAGTTACTACCACTAAGCAAGGTAATTATTTTCATGCAGGCTGAACAGAAGACCAAATCTTGAAAACTGGAGAAATCACTGACAAAATATAATGCTTATCCCTCAATTATAACAAATCTTGGCAGCAGGGTGGTTTTGTTGCCTTTTTTTTTTTTTTTCTTCCTTAATTCACACTTCTAGTAGTAAACCAAGCAGTGCCAGACCCTGTTCTTCAGCACAGAGACCAACTGAAGCAGTCTGGCTGCTCTAACATAGGGTGCCCACATCCAAACTTTCTACAGTTAATGATCCCAGGCCCTAATTCTGAACCAGGGAGTATGTTAAGAATTTAGCAGAATGGAGAAAAGATGGATGAAATGCTGCTCTGGCACTTTTTTTTTTTTTTTTTAAAGTAATATACATATTACTATATATATAGCAATATAGATGTAGCTGTGGAATGTAGAAAAATTTTCAGGACTTCATTTTGCAAATATATTGATGAAAGCTAGAAAACAAGAACCTAACTGCTTCCTTGGATCCTCCAGGTGAGAACAGAAGGCTCTTACCAAAGTAGTAGGCATAGCAGAAAGCATTGGGATATGACAAGTTGCCTCCAAGGGGGAAAGCCAGCTTAAGGTCCTGTCCCTTTCCCAAGTCAACATGATGTGTGTAAAAAATGCTCCTCCAATTTTTCCCCTCCTGAATAATGCGACGTTTTAGCCCAAATCATTTCAGTGGGTTCAGAAAGTTCATTTCAGTAGAGTTCAGAACATGACACCACAAAAGGATTTAATACTACCACTGTGCAGGTGGCACACTGTACTGTAAAGATGGAAAATGTGGCAAGGAGTGGGGTGACTGCTCCGCTTGGCTGCAAGGTGAGTCAGGCTAACATGTGAGACCTCTTCAGAAGAAGCACAGGTTACTCTACATTACAAAGAGATGAAGAAGAAATTGGGAGAATCTCAGGTTTGTCATAAAATTCCTCCGGGAACAGAAAAAAGGAGCTGTACCTGCCCTGTATTTAGTACGAGTCCACCCCAATTAGCACATTCACCAAATCATCAACAAAAATGTATCTCCTGATCCCACTCATACACTAATCATCTATGCATTTATTAGTTACATTTTCATAATGCCGAGGATCCCACATCATAACAGGATCCCATTCATTAGGAACTATGCAACCAAGAGGCATAACCTATGAGCTGTCTTATGCTGTTGAAATTCCTGTTGTTAGATACAGAAAACTTAAGTCAGCATTGGGACATACTTCCTGGGAAAAGGTGGGAAACTCAATTACTAGAGTTTTATTTAGGGCTTTATACCCAGCTGCAAAAACATTAAGCTCCTGTACATCTGTCAGAAGTTGTCTCCCATTAACCCAAATAAGTGTCTAATACATGAAGTTCTTGAATGGCTGACAGGATTGTTCTACATCATCCCTACATGTAACTCATGGAGAAGTAACTAATGTGACACTAACTACACAAGTCCAAAGGGTCAAGGTTGTGTGGGTAAATTTTTGGCCCCAAGAGCTACAGGATTTGCATCACTGAGGATGATGTGATAACGCCTGTTAGATTAACTGACCAGCACCAGGAACCAGAGACACTTGCCTTCTTCCCATCAACAGTGTAGAGCTTCTTCACTGGGAATTGCAGGATCTCCGAAATCTCATCAAGGAGTGTTTTGAAACTCCTAGCGTTTCTGCGGTTCAAGATAATTGAGCGCCGAAAACTGGTTTCTCCATTCTTAACAAGAGTGATTTTCTTTGGTATTCTGGGGCCATGCTGAGTGAAAGGCGTGGAATAATCTTCAAACCTGCCCTCTTGAGCTGCTCTTCTCAAGGTACTGGATGGACGACTATTTCGAGGAGGGCCTGGCCTGTGTCCAGCAGAAGTCATGCTAATAGGCTTGACGTATTTCTTGTCAGAGCAAAGGTAGCATCCTCCATCCTCCAGCTGGTCCAGCTCACTAATGCAATGTATTCCTCGTGGGGTGGTGATGGTCCGTACCCCAAACGGCAGTGGGACCCGATGAGAGAGGTCATCCATGAGTGCGTTGAAGCTCTTGAAACTTCGCTGGTTGATGGCCATCTTCACTCCCCCAAACTGAGGATCCCCACTCTTGAAGAAGGTTATTTTTTTGGCCGGGGGTACCTGGGTGACAGTGCTTGTCCGAGCCACGGAGGGAAGGGGTTGATCATAGTTGTAGGAGCTGGTGGTGGACTGGTAGTCAGCAGGCACCTGAGTCATCCCTCTTGCTTAAAGTTAACTGCAAGAGAAGAAAAACGAGATTAGGGTTTGTTGGAATCATGGAAAATCAATGCCTGACTTGCATGGGAGAAAAGTTTGTTTTCCTCACAACTGTTTTACTATCTCTGGTTCATAAAGAGCAGATTCTGACACACAGTTTTCTGAGGTAGATACGAGGAAACACAGCAGCAGGAGTAGCCATAACCCTGCTCCTCACAGTTAAACCCTGAGGCACAAAAGCCATGAGTCAGACCCCAAGCAAAACCCACAAAAAATGATATTTGTGTAATGGTGTCATTTTGAGCTTTGTGTTTTGCTTATATTTTTGAGGTTTTCTCTGAAACTGTCAGAGACAGTGATTACTCTGGTTTTATTTTTACAGAGCTGAAATTCTCATGCAACCCTTTAACCCTGTGAACTGGCACACAACAACAACAAAAACACTGAATTTGTTCATGTAGTGATTGCACATTGTAGCATACTCATGATTTTACCAAGAGCCAAAGTAACCCCGTTTCAGAACAGTTGCACATGGCCATGCCATCCTGTACTAAGACAAGGTATGGATGTATGGATGAAAATCCATACCATGTATGCAACCAAATAAGGTATGACAGATCTCAAGACATCAAACAGAACTACAAATTTGGTTCTGCTAAATTTTGGGAAAACTTGAATTCAACATGATAAGCATACCTATGAGGAGAACAATCTGTCCAATTTCTATGGGAGCTCCTGGTGTCCTTCACTTTTAAAGCTAAGGTGAATTCAGTTCTTGAGTCTGGAAGTTGAAATCTACCTTTTGGAACCCAAATATTTTCAATCTATTTGCTAGGATGTAGACAAGTTGAAAAGAGAGTGATCTCTACTGTTTCTTATTTACCCTTATCAAATGCATTGTCTCAGAAGACAATCACAAAAAAATTCAGATCACACATGGGATGAAACTACCATGCCAGAAAAAAAAAAAACGCTTTCTTTTTCACATGGAAAATAATAGTAATAACAATAATAATAACACTATTTACAACTGCTGAAATATTGGTCATAATGAATATGATGAATGACAGTTTATGAACATGAAGAGTGATTCTACAGTTCGCTTTGATTTAATAACCCAAACTTAAGTGGAGGGTCTCAAAATGGCATTTAGAGACCTTATCTTTGGTGGTGGTTTCTGGCTGCACCTACACCCAATTTACTTTCCAAATTATGTTTTTAGTTGATTGCAGTTTTCTATGGCAACTTCAAAAAACACACAAAATAATTTTTTTAGTGCTCATAAATGAGAAAGCAATAAATGTATTTCTAATGACGTGCTTCCTTTATTTTTTTTCAGGGTTACAGTACTTTGAGCAGCTGAATAAAGTTCTAGTTTCTATAAAAAAAGTTATCCTAATGGCAAATTATTCATTGGAGGACCAGTTCTGTGACCACTGAAATTGATGAGAATTTTGTCATTCATTTTCAGAGATGCAGCATTAAAAAACAAACAAACAAACAAATTGTAAACACTGATTTTCACCACTTTTTAGAGCAAACCCATTATTTTCTTACTTTGTTACTCTCAAGTGAAACATTTGTGCGCTTTGTACTACAGCACATTCATTTCTGCAATAGATGAAATTTAACCTGGGCTAGGTGAGAAAAGACATTAGGTGCTATTTGAAAGATTATTATTTTGACAAATCTCTTGTTTTTGATATCCTTACACACTGACAGATTTCAGCAATGATTTATTCTTTCCATGTACGTTTCACCAAGCAATTATTCAGTTATTTATTTCCCAGTTAAAGGTCAATCCATCACTCTATCTTCCAGAAAAGAAATATCCTATTTCTCTGTTTTTCAACAGCTTTCATAAAGTTGGCTCTAACCTTTCTCTATGAATCCCACATTAGAGCTTTCAGACACTGGCAGCATAATTTCCAAACAAACCCCTTATCCAGACAAATTGTGGTCCTGGACCAATGGTGATCCACAATACTCTGGCTGTGTTCCTAGAAATGTAACTATTTCACTGTGATTTATTCTACTTTCTCAAGCTGCTGAACTATATTGAAAGAAATATGGAAAAAAAATAAAAAAAATAAAGAAAAAAATGGGACGAATCATTAGACTGTCATGAGACAGGTTAGTTTTTTCTATAAAATATTTTCCTAATGCTAATTTTCTTTGGGAATAATTTCATGAGGCGGTTAAGGGATCACTAATGTAAAGAAATACTGTCCCTTAAATTTTGGGCAAGTTGGTCACCCACCCAAGCCTAGATGGTCTGTCAGACAGCCTCTTATGAAGCAGTATGTGATGTGGAGAAAACTTACTATGAATGCCCTGCATGAAATATAAACAGCTCCCACAGGGAGAAGTGTTTTACTGTCAGTTTGAAGTTTCAGAATGAGAAGGAAATTCTACTGAATATCTGGCAATGCAACAAAAATAGTAATATTGCCCAAATCTACCTTTTTACAGATACATAACAGAGGAATCTCAATACATACTTACATTGAAATACTTCATGCTGCTTGCTCAAGATGACTTTCCTCATTGAATATCCAATAGGTTAAAAATAAATCAATAAAATTAAACAACAACAAAACAAATAAAACAAACAAAACAAAAACAAAAAACAACTCAACCACCCAACCAGTTCCGGGATCTAATGCACTGGACAATGAAGGGAAAAATGCGGGCTACATGCTGTCAGTCAAACTGTCCTCAAAATGACTGACTACAGCTCGGAGGGTTAATCGGGACTGTGTTGCTAATGATAGAAAGAAAAGCTACCTAATCTTCTGGAGAAGGCTCTCAAATCCACTGGGGCTTTAGGTAAAGTTTGCCCAATCCTTCTCTTGCTTGCGCCCATGTAACTGGAGTGTAAATCTGACTCGGTGACACTCCTCTCAATCATGCCAGTATAAGTGAGAATGCAATCAAGGCAAAGTGGTAATATTGCATAAAGGCCTCTTGCGTAAAGACCTACAGAGATCTGGATAACTTTCCTCCATCACCCCACCGATCAGTTCATCAACCCACCCATTCAGCAGCCACACTTTGGAGTTAAATTCATCTTATGAGTAACACCAGGGAAATCAATGGAGTTACAGTAAAGACGAACATAGCTCTTAAGGATTTATTTATACGTTAGTTACTTTTGAGCTGGCTGATAGTCACTTATTTAGGACATAGAGGGCTGAGAATTGAGAAATTTTTCAGTGAAATATCGTCTTAATAGGAAAGTCCAGTGAATCCTAACCCAAACATTTTCAAGTTCAGTGCAAATGTCAACCTCGGGTTCTCAGGTGAATGTTCAACAGTTGGATCACTGAGTTTTTGGCATGAAATAAGGACAGATAAGCAACCTGTGAAAGGTAAATGTTGGCAAGTGACTTGTTCTTTCAAAATTCACCTATAAGAGACTTTCTCTTGCACTTCCTCTTTGCAAAGAAAACACATCAAAACAATCAGTCAATCTGTTGGATTCAAATACAAAATCACTGGGAAACCCCACTTCTCTATGAACTGGAATTGTTAGTTTCTAGCAGTATTTGTTCCTTACTTATGTAGACTTGTATCTCTGAACTGATGTCACTTACAGCACTAGGAATCTTCTTTTGTAGAAAGCAATTACTTTCAGAGAGACCAGTCATAAAAGGCTTTTATTGGAAGTGCAGGGATTTAAGTATCTTGCAAGAATATATTCAGTGAGTTTTACATCTCAGATCCCTAATGTGAGTCTTCCAAATGTAAAGTTAGTGCTTGAGACACTATGCAGCTATTCTTACACAGCACTGCTTTTCCCTCTGTGGGCAGCATACCTTTCAGGATACAGAGACCATTGCTGTGGGGGTGTTGACTCAGAGGATCATGGTCATCTCTCTGTTGGTTTGTATTCACTATAAGAGGTCACCAACTCTACAGGAAAATTTGTAGGAGTCCATCCATGCAAAAGATTGAACCCCTTTTGGAGGCCATTTCACCCTCTCAGGAATGTGCCAGGCAGGCTGGTCCCTATTTTTCCATTTCCAACCACAAATCAAATGACATCTCAAAATCTTAATCTCATGTCAGCCCTTAGCCAAAATCACCTGGGATCCCAAATACGTCTGCAGCGTGTCTCCACACATCTGCCTTTATCTTCTATTCTCTCACACTCAGCTTGTTACCTGGGAGATTTTTGTAGACTTGTCTCTGTTGAGGACATAGGACAAGGAAAGGAATCCAGGTCCCTCTCTAGAAAGAGCCTGAGCTGACGCACGGGATCTGTCAAAGAACCTGACTCATTGAGCTGAGCTTATAGTCCGTAACTATGTAACTATCTTTGAGATATGAGAAAGCCTTTATGAGAAGCATCAAGACTTGACTTTAATACTTAATAAGTCATCAGGAATATACCTTGCCTAGAAGACACAGTTCCAATGGTTAATCCCACTTACTGCTAAACAACTGTACCTTTTCTCTAGCCTGAATATGCCCAATGCTATTATTATTTTTTTAATGCTAATAAATAAACTTGCAGTTTCTCTTCCCACTCAGGTACCTGTAGCTGCCATTTTTACAGTCATTTACATTTTTACAGCCACTTCTTCAGACCAAAGAACAATTTACAGGTCATCATTAACATTTGGAATGGGGCTGGTTGAAAAATCCAGGTGTGCATTCTTGGGAAATGATGAGCGACATCATTTTGTTTGAAAATTTTCCCAGAAAAGGTGGGAGTTTCTGGCAAGAAAGATGAATCATCATTTTGTAAGATCTAAACATGTTCCTTTAAAAAGGCTCATTTCAATTTACTTTGCACTGTTTATGAGAGAAAAAAAAAATTAAGTGGCAAAATGATCTGATTAACAAGGAATATTTATGTTCTGACCAAGTATCACATTGAATTGGGAGTATATACATTTGCCAGTGATTATGTAAGAGTCCCCTGCAGACAGAGTAGGTAGATTGTGTATTTTCCCCCCAATTTATTTGTTACTTAAAATTAGTTGAAAAGAATTGTCAAACTCTGTGTAGTCAAGTAGAAACTTGAAGTGTTTCTTTGTCTGGAAAAGAGACTTCTGATAGCCAGCATTGTCATTCTGTTCTGTGGCTGACTGAGCTTAGAACACACTGCTCATCATCACCCAGGCCCTCACCAGAGCTGGTGTCAAGCACACACAAAACCTCTTGATAGGAGTAGTGCATTTGTAATTGTACCCACTGCAGCCCTCCCCTGAAGCATATTGCTGCACCAGTAAGCCAGAAGGCATGCTGGAGTTGCAAGCCTCTATCTTCTGTGCTAAAAAACAATGTTTGCTTCTCTTAAATCCTCTCTTGGAGTATGCACTCACCCAAGATCTTATGTTGGTGTCCATGCCTATGCTCTGGATCTTCTATTACTCAAAGCAAAAGAGTAACAGGCAGGTTGATCTTTGCAGAGCCCTAGGGCTGGAAGAGTAGAGCAGGACTTGAAATGGATACTCAGACATCCCCATTAGTGACCTGGATGGTGGGACAGAGGTTGCCCTCTGAAAATTCACCAGTGACATAATACCGTTGGGAGCAGTTGATATGTTGGAGAGCAGGACTGCCATTTGGAAGGACCTTGAAAAGCCAGAGAAATTAGCTGACATGACTCAGAATAGGAAAACACCAAGTATACATGAGGGACAGAAACCCCCTCAGGCTGATAGTAACCTTTTTGAAATGGATGTGAGTGTCCTGTTGGACAGGAGCAAGCCCTTGTTGCAAAGAATGCCATCCACTTACTGCACTACATTAGTGTGAGTCTCATAAGTGGGTGAAGAGATTTCATAATTCCCTTCTGCTTGGCACTTTTGAGACCAGATCTGGGCACTATGTCCAGGTTTGTGTTCCACAGTGTGAGAAAGATAGTGGCATACTGCAGCGAACCCAGCAAAAGCCACCAAGATGATAGGATGTGATAGAAGCACGTGATGTGCTGGGGAAGCATGAAAGCACTAAAATAGTTCAGCCTGGAGAAAAGACTTGGAGGGATTCATGCCACTGTCCGTAATCACCTAGGACATGGTCATAGAGAGGAAGACTCTTCTCTGAAGTGCACAATGAAGTGTTAGGATGCAGTAGATAAAAGTAACTACCTGCAAAATGCAGTTTAGATATTACAAAAAAAAAAAGTTTTATTTTTTAAATGAAATAATGTATTGCTTTTTCTTTACTTGAGTCCATATAAGTTTGAAATAAGTCAGTCTTTTGAGTGCAGGAGTCTGAGTTTTATTTCCAGCTACAAGCTTCAATGCAAAGGATTACATCGCTCTTAACCTAGGTAATCAAGAAGCCCGGCTTTCTGAAGGATGAGAATTAGTCTCAGGGATCAGATTCACCTACAGTAAATCTCCCTCCTATTCTAGATACATTATCTAATTAGTTTTTCAGCAAAACCAATGGTGCAAAGTAAGAAACCCTTCTGAAATTGCTATCTTTTCTCAGTTCTCTTTACTTTTAAAAATATTTGTTCTGTAGAAAATATCTCCAGAGATGGTATATCAGTCTTCGAATTAAGTCATGGACTTAAACTATGAACTTGAGTCCTTTCATCATGAAATAAAGTATGGTTGAGAAACATCATTATTTCACCAAGAGTCACCCTCACCATGCAACCTTTGCATCCCAGGTGCCCCATCTCTGGCAGAGCCCAACACATCCCTGGCAGTTCCTCAACACTGTACTAAAGCTTGGTTCAAACTCCTGAGATGTGGGATTGATTTCCTTTCCGCTTGGGAAGAAGCATGAGGAGAGGGGAACTCATGAGTACAGCACAATAAAACTAGATTATAGACTGCACTTAGAGCATCTGATATGCTCTCTTTGTGAGCAGAGACACAAGCATGGTGGTCGCCCATTCATTATTTCTTCCCCTACACATCCTGTTGTCTTCCGTCAATCAGTTCTCCAAGTTCCTCAGTACAATTTATTTTATTTCTAGTGCCATACTGGGCATTCTCTAAAAATACTGTTGTGTTAGAGAGTCAGGTATTGAGGTAACTTGCACTGCCCTTTACTCACATTTCTGGTAATAATGGGGAAAATAACTTTGCATTTCCTTTTGAGGGGAGATTTCATGTGTCATGTCCAAGCCAATCTGGATCTTTGGGCCAGGAAACTGATCAGCAGATGGGCTATGTGTCACTTCAGACGGAGTGCCATCTCAGCGTGGCAGGATCTGAGCAGCTTACAAAACTCAGAAACCTAGAATTGATGTGACTGACTACGTGAAAGGAACAAGAGCACATGAACATATGTGCAACAGCAGGATGCTTGTGCAACACAGCACACACTTGTATCCTAGTGTTTTCATCCTCCATAAAGCTCATTTCCCAGTTCTACCTTTCTCAATCTTTTATTTCCAACACAAAGTTTACTTGAGATTACTATATGTGACATTTACATTTTTTTCCAGCATTGATCTATTTTTTTCTGACCATTCCTAACTTCTCTAGGCCTCTTTATACCAATCCTTTCCTTTCCAATGCCCACAGTTCCTTCTAAATGTTTATCAGTTATGATTAATATTTTTGCACTTACAAATTTATTTCAAAAGAGAGTGAACAAATCAAATCCCTCCACTATCAAACATGTATACTCTTCCCAGATACACTTGTTCAAATATGTTTCTTATTGGATCTGTGGACAGCTTTTACTCACTCCAAAATGTATCTTTAAATCCCTTTGAAATAATTTTCTAAGCAAAATTAGGCAGTATATAAAATTTGATAAGTGGTAGAAGCAGTCATTTTTTCTCTGGCATTGCATATTTATTTGGCCTTTTGTCTATAGTTCTTGTGCCATACAGCTGTGGAGTTATTTCTGCCTTAACATTTGTTCCATTCTACTAGAAGACACAATGTCTCACCTGGGATGACTCTCTCCTTTTGGCTTTGATTTGTAGGAGAAAAACAAAACAAAACAAACAAAACAGGGATATTATCCAAGTCCTTTCTCCTTTATTCATCCCAGTTAGCATCAGTTGTCTTTGGGGAGAAATGTGTTGGTTTCTTAACTCATTCTCTAATGTCCAACATGCCAACATTATCAGCCCAGCTGATCTGCGAGCTTTCCAATTTTTCCAGGGATTCCTGATTCCTCCACTTGTTCTTGATCAATAGGGATTTTTTGTATAGTGACTTCCTTCCTCACTGAAAATCCTGTCCAAATTACTTTCCTATAGTTTTCTTCTTCAGGAGAGTTTTTTGTTTTTTTTTTAAAGGAGTTCAGTAACAGCCAGTTTTGAGCCATTGTCCTCTTTTTTTTCATTTTTAATAGACCTGCTTTTTCCGTTACCTCTGCTTTACCCCCAAGATTTAACTTCTTCCACTTTTTCCTTATTCTCAAACTTAATTCATTTCAGTGGAACCTTGACCTTTAATCAAGGGTTAGCATTGCTAATATCGGTACCCTGGCCAAAGCCTAAAACTGGTGATTTCTCTGTCCTTTCCTTCCCTACACTTTTAAAACAAACTGTTCTTTCTTTCCCTTACGCATTGAACCTAAGTGCCAGATTCTCAGATCGGATAAGGCAGCAGGACTCGGTGCAACTCAAGTGATCTCTTGGAACCAGCACTGGCCGAACACCTGCTCCTTTTGGGCACTGTGCAGGAGCAGAAGGGACAATGCCTTCTCCCCACCACCAGCTGCGTTACAATGATGGCCATTTCCTATACACATGCTCTTTCCCAGGTGTGTTGGTGCTGGAGAGCTTGTGCAATAGCAGGGGGCAGGGATTGGGATGAGCCAAGGCCTGGGCACCATGGCTAAATATATCCCTTTTGATTGGATGTGAATCTCTGTAATGTTTCCATCTTAGACAAACACTTCTGGCCCCCTTCAGCATGATCAGAAAAATTCTGTCTCTTTTAGTCTGTATAAATTTCATCCTAAACTGGATGTCTCAGATAAACTCTGTCTTAAAACAATTATTTCTATCCATTGTTTGGAAAAGAAGCTCAAGGTGATGAACGCTGGTGGCGATGACAGAGATGTTTTATCAGATGCATCTGTCATCCCTTGCGTCCTGACTCTGAATTGAATATGTGAAATGCTAAAAACAAAGAAAATTAATATCTGAAATAGCAGGGTGGGGGTCAGATTTTTTCCTGTGCTGACCCTAAAAAAAAAAAAGAAAAATTTTGCACTGAAACAATCTAAACTTCATGGACAGAAAGGTTCAGATTAATTTCTAACCATAAAAATCTCAGAGTGGTAAAATACGTTTTTTTTTAAAATAACAGGTTGAATTTAGCATTAAAAGCTCAAAAAAGCCACCTCCTTCTGTTTCTCCTGTACTTGAGCTGTCCTTGAGACATCCAGCCACCCTCTGCAGCACTGGTCACCACCTCTGACAGCCTCAGTTTTCTTTGTGAGATACTGGCCATCTTCTGCTGCCTACCCTCCTCTCCTTCTCTGAATGCTCTGGTGCTTCTTCCCCATCCTCCTTCTCTCTGCTGTTGACATCGTATTCCCTTGATGTCATGAGACAAGCTGACATCGCTTCTCCCATCCATGCTAGCAGGTGCAGCTCTCCACCGCTGGGCCTCTCCTGTCCTCCCTCTGGGCTCTTTCCCAGATGTGGGTCTGCCAACACTTATCGCGGTTAAAAGAACGCCTCCTTATCTTTCACCACAAACTCTTCCCTCCCCCAGCCCTCGTCGCTGTGAATAACCTGCTCTTGTATGACACTCAAGCTCACAAGCTCTGCGTTGTATTCAACACCTACATCTCCTTCACACCAAACACTCGCACCTGGACTGTTGCCAAATCCTACAGTTTCTTGGCTGTAATCTCCCCAAAATCTCCTGCCATCCCTTCTTGCTAAAACACCTGCCTCTGAGTTAGCTTATCTCAACCTTCACAAACCTCACCACCTTTCAAAATATTACCCTGGGTCTCTTCAAAATCCTTCTGATAAGGGTCTTTTCTTCTGCAGTCTGGTGGCTTCCCCCTGTTTCTCCATGTTTTTGCATTCGCCCTTGCCACCCTCTGCATCTCTGAATATCTTCACCTTCTTTCTTGCGCCTGCCTGTACTGAAAATTGCTAGGGTTGGCCAATTCAGCTCACACCTTGCAATCCGCAGAGCAGGAGGCATTCAGATGTTACAGCTACACGTGCCTTGTGAAAGCCTAGGGAGAAAAGTAGTCCTTGCAGCGCACCTCCCTTCTCTGGCCTCATACCCATCCTCAAAACACAGAGCTTCTAAACCATGTAGGAGTTAATGCAAAGCTTATACAACACCGCAGTCATCACTCATCTCCTCCTCACCACCATTTCCCAGCCTACATCTGATCCTGACCTGGATTCAGATGTGAACACTGTCCCATTTGTCCTGTCTCTCACTCAAAGGCAGATGTGATAAGAAATAGAAAGATTATTTATTAAGAGGCTTTGCATGCCTTTGAGGAAGCTTAAAGCGATAGCGTGTTGAAGCGAGTAAATGAATCCCCAGCAAAAACGGAATAGTCTGGAAAAGTACTGCAAGATATACCTAAGATTCCTTGTGCTAGTTTTCTCATGGATCGGCCAATTGCCACATTTGTCTGACTTCGGCGTTCACTTCCCCTGAGCTTTAGTGGCAAGAGCATCTGCCAGTTGTGCTCATGAGCTTGCTGAGTTGTTCATGGAGGCAAGTCAGAACCACCTCCCTGCAAGACCTCATGGCCAGCTCTCAGTGGCACAAGACTGGCTTGTGCAGTCAAGACGTGAGGATGACATCAGGTGGCTCTGGTGACTAAGCCCGGTCCACTAACACACAAAGAATGCAGAAGAAGAAACCAAGCCACTGAGCAAACGAAATCTGCGAGCAGTTTGCACAGGGTAATTCCAAACAAACTTTGATGCAGCAGGAACTGCTCTCTCAAGCAGGAAGAAAAAAAAAATCAAACTGTAATTTATTGAACCAGCTGCAGGGTCTGTCAGTTACCTCTTACATTAAGGATATAACTCATTATTTTATGGAGCACAGTTAGTATAAAAAGTTTCTGGATACATAAGTATTTCTTCCTATTAATCCTAGGTGGAATATTCCAAATTTTTTAAATCTGCAGGTTATTTTTGTTACTTGCCAGAGCCTTATTGCTTTTTCAGGGCTCTGAAAGGCATGCTCTGCTCTTCTGTCACTCCCAGTGCAACCCAGTGCAGCAGTGGGAGCTCAACTGGCACCTGAATGTATTCCTCCATAAGGCAGCAAACAACTTTATTGACTGCACCAGGCTAGCAAAGTCTAAAAACACATTCAAGGAGCAGAACTGGCACAAAGTGACTCTGGGACACGTAATGGATTTGTTGAGCAAGAAGACAGTTTCTACGGATTTATTGCCTCCCTGGATTCCAACAGTGCTCCGAGGCTGCTGCTGAGATGACTGACGGCAAATGCACGTGTTAGGACATCCACGCTGCCAGTCAGCACGGGCCCAGGCTTGCTGGCAGGAGCAGGCTTGCCCATCTCCATGCTGTGATCAGGCATGAAGAGGTCACCTCAGCTCTCTGGGTGCTGTAGTGTCAGCCAGCCTCTCCTTGCTGCGGCCTGGCTGGGCTGTACCAAGGTGGTCCTGCACCAGGCCATCAGTAAACAGAATCAAAAAGGTTGGCAAAGACCTCCAAGATCATCTGGTCCAACCATCCCCTACTACCAATGTCACCCACTAAACCGTGTCCCTAAGCACCACGTCCAACCTCTCCTTGAACACCCCCAGGGACGGTGACTCCACCACCTCCCTGGGCAACCCGTCCCAACGCCTGACTGCTCTTTCTGAGCAGAAATGTCTCCTCATTTCCAACCTGAACCTCCCCTGGCACAACCTGAGGCCATTCCCTCTAGTCCTATCACTAGTTACCTGTGAGAAGGGGCTGACCCCCAGCTCCCCACACCTTCCTTTCAGGCAGTTGCAGAGAGCAATAAGGTCTCCCCTGAGCCTCCTCTTCTCCAGACCAAACACCCCCAGCTCCCTCAGCTTCTCTTTGCTCCTTCCAAGGGGGCTGTGAAGGCTGAGGCCCAGCTGAAGCCCATAGCACAGAGGGTGGGTAGGAAGCAGGCAGGCTAGTGAGCCTACAAGCGCTTGAGCTTTCAGGTTTGTGTAGACCCAACCATGAGTGATGGTCACGGTTCCTGGAGCATCAGATGGTTTCTATTTCACCTTTTGTCTACCTTTTCTGAGTCCTGTACCCACTCATTAGGCCATCGGGGCAGCACTAGGAACACCACCTTTGTCTCTTTGATCCTGACACAGATTTACGCTGCCTCACTAAAGCAGAGAGAGAGAGATAAGGCCTATTTCTGACAAAAGCACATTGTTTCTGAGCGAGTTGATCTGAAATCAGCACAGAGGGATCAGCAGTGCCACCTCAGTAGCCCACCTGGCCCGCTAAGCCTTTAAGTACATACAGGGCTCTGCTCACGCAATCCAGGCCACCAACGTCAGCAGAAACACCTCAGGAAGTAAAGCAACAAACCTAACTTCCATGCCTTGCAGGGGGAAGAAGGCTGAGGATAACATCAGACAGCCACAAGCCTGCAGGATGCTGACAATTTTTGGGAGGTTTTGGAGAAAAGCAGCAAAATGATTAAGGGGTTGGTTAGATGAGGGAGGGGGGAAAGAAAAAAAAAAAGATTGAAAGCACTAAATATACATTGCCTGGCCAACTAATGCCTGAGGGAAAATAAAAGAGCTGGCAGGCAGGAGGGAGCTGAGAGCCAAGGAAGAAGTAGAATCTCCATTGTTAGGAGCTCTCAGCCCTAGTAAGCGAACAATGAGGAATGAGTGTGTGCTGCAAGCCAGGAGATAAGTTAAGCATAAGAGGGGAAGCTGCTGAGCATAGGCACTACACAAATAGATGAAATCAAGACTCTTCTGAACCAATGCTTTGGCACTGGCTGCACCTGGGTCTTGATTTTCTCGTGTGCTTGTAATTCTCTCTGTGGTTGAAATGTTAAGGTGCTAATTCTTCCCAGGCATGCAGAGGGATTGCTCATTGTGGAGCGAGAGGGTATAAATAGATGTAATGGGACAAAAATGTGTAAAGGGGGAATTGAAGTCATTTAGGTTGGAATAATCCACAAATGAAGTAGTAGAAGGCCCTTATCAGAGGTTATTTAAAATTAGACTGGGAAATTTATTTTTTTTAAACAGGAAAAGAAACTTCAGGAAAAAAAAATGCACTGTAAAAGGCGGAGAGGAACTATTGTCTCTCTCCAAAGTATTTTATTTTTAATACAAAAAAAAACACTGTATAAGTTGTGGAAGTCACATTTTACACATTAATGTGCAGTTTGTCCTTTTTTTTATTTTACATGTAGTGGGATCAAATTTATAACAACGTTAATTTATAGTAATAAAACTCACCTATCTGACCAAACAATTCAAGCTTCTCCAAGGCACAGTGAGAACACAACCATGATTACAAGGAAATAAATGAAAGAGATGAGAAAAATCCTATTAAAGCTCCAAAGGAGAGCCAAGAGAGATCCAGTGAAGCAGGAAAAAAAAAAAAAAGGCACCAAAAAAGGCACCAAGAGATGGAAAGATTATATTATGTCTTCAGCTGCTCTAAGGAGCAATTTTAGGGAGCAGAAGATGTCCAGTGATAAATACTAATGAGTTGTCATCACAACCAATAATTTGTAGTGATTATAGACAGGTCAAGAACCTATTGTATTTTCAGATGTTGGGAAACAAATACAAGTACTGATTCCAACCTACAGAAAAAGTCACAGACATACAGAAATCCCCAGATCAAGAGTGTGGCCACCAGGAAATGTTCTTCCAAAACAGACAGATGAAACCAGGTGGGTTTTGAGCATTGATCCTCTCTCCAAAGGCTCAATAAGCTGCTGACCTACAGACTTATGGTAAATTTATATCAGTACTCTATCTTCCTTCTGTTTTAATTCAGCCCATAAAGATGCAGGGTCCCGACTTTACGAGTTTCCTAACACAATGTATAAAGACTGTACAAAAAAAAAAAAGCCAAGAACAACAGGATGAAATTCAGTGTCCTATACTATTGCAAGGGGCAAATTTTTATTTTATGCTATAAGTGACCCTCGTGTCTTCAACTATACGAGCCTCTGTTCAACTTAAGATTTTTTAAAAATAATAATTCACTCAAAAACAGAAATGGGTTAATGATCTGAGGCCTGTATTAGCCAAAAATACAAGTCCCCCACCATCAACCTTTTTAGCTTGTGCTTAGAGAGACTGGGAGATTGCAGACAAAAGGAAAACTAAAAGGTCATGGGGGCTGTTGAGTTCTTGCAGAAGAAAATCAGAGCAGAAATTCTTTGCGGCCCCCAGGTGGGGTTGTGGTGAAAGTCACAACCTCTGCTGTCAGGGAGCATTGGACTAAACCTGGGAGCAGCCTGGCTCCCTGCCTGGGCAGAACTGCGTAAAACAGGCAGGAGTCCCCTCTGTGCACAGGAGTCTTTATCTTCTTATGGGCTTGATCCACTCAATCTCCTGCTCTCCCTGAATAGCAAGAGAGACTTCAGGTGGCCATAATGAGTTATATCAGGAAAATTGGAATCCAGCTCCGGTCAGAAAGGAACCCCTTTTGCTTGGGAAATACCTCGCCGAAGATTGGACTTGGAGCCCGTTGTAAAGCCTCCCAGGAAAACAAAAAGCCAGCCTTTGGAAAATTTCCAGTGATAGCGTCTGCATTGTTTTACAGAGCAAAACACAGCCACTGGCTATGGTTTGACTGCATCAGCAAACTTTCCCCCTAAGCATAGCTCTTAATTATCACGGGCACCTACTTCTCCCACATGAAGATCAACTGCTTCTTGTTTTCTTAATAAGAAATGAAGGATATACGAAAAGAGGACAGCAGAACTACCAAAAAAAAATAATGTAATCAATATTAACACCAAACCTCCTGCTGTTTCCTGTTTTCCACAGGTCCAGTGTCTCCCTTATTGGCTCCTTTTCCCTACATAATTCACATGTACAGAGGACAGAAAGAGGAAGATTCAACTCACCACACCAAAGGTAATCCAGATACATAGCTTTGCTCAGGTCAGTAATCCATCCCAGGTCGGGCCTCCCTTGAGTGCTCACAAAGGAGATCAAAAGCCAGGCAGAGAAACCTCCCCTCTTCGCGTTGCACGTCCCTACAAACGAAAGGTGGAGGAGCACTCCTGATCGCTCACTGCCTACGCAGGGGGACAGGCCCCCATCTCTCTTCCTAAGGCTTTACATCGCTCCCCTTCTCGCAGCTTTCCCCACAGCCGAGTGCTCCCATGCTCAAGCGCTTCTCCTGAAAAAGAACCCAACGGGCTATTCTGCCCAGGGTAGCCACTTGGAATGGGATTAAGATGAGCAGAAAGGAGCTTACAGCTGGGCACCATCTGCAGTGACGATAATTAACTAATGAGCTTTTAAAGATGTTTTTCCTCATTCCTCGTACAGATCTGTTGACTAAGAAATTTGCAGCACTGTGAGTGTTGTGGTCTCTGCTGCTTGACAAGCATGACTCAGTGCCTCCTTCTCCTCTCTACATATGTATTCGAGTGATGAGCCTGCACGCAGGGGAAAAGACGTCTCCCTTGCATAAAATATCTAACGACAAATGTTTTCTTGCCTTTTCTGATCACAAAGCCCGTGTTTTAGTCTCCAGCCTGCAGCAAATCATGTGAAACAATTACAAAAGTCCCTCCCAGCCAAAAGAAAGTTAACAAGCAGTAAAAACAAAAGCTGAGAATCCAGGACAAACTTCCATATATTCCATCAAAGGGTTTTAAAGGACATCTCTAAATGGAATTAAAAAAAAAGGAATGAAAGAATTGTAACTCCTGAGGGGTGAGGGAAAACACGGTTCCTTGTTCATCAGTGCAAAAAAAGGCTTCTTCAGAATCAGGGAATATTTTCTGCGTTCAGGCCAGGTGCAGACTACATGTCTCGATGCCTAGCTCAATCCCTTCACCCCGGACCATGCTTCCTTACCAGAAGTAAGCCCCTGATAGTGATCATTCACCCCAGAACTTGCCAGCTTATGCTGAGGCTCCATTTGGGTTCCTAAGGGCTTCCTTTGAGTTGCACCAAGAGCACGTGGAGAAAATAGTGCATGGCTGAGTGTCACCCTGACACTATACTGGGACACAGCACGGGTGGAGATCTATCTGACCGATTGTGGGTGTCTACACTACAAACCCCGTAAGTTAGCAGCCCACACTTTCTGCTCAGCATACTCCCGGGGCAAAATTCCTCAAATTTTGCAAATTTTTCCCAGAAAATCTCAAAAAGGGGTCCTAAACAGTCACAACAGTGCCTAAAGACACTCTGTGAATACTAGTGGAATAACAGATTTCTGCTGAAGAGCTAGCACAGTTGCCCTTCTACATTTTTGGGGATTCCCCTTTTTTGGAAAGGTGGGGAATAAAACTGCAATTTTTTTAATTTTACCTGGTGGAAGACAGACATCTCTATACCCTGTGCATTAGGGTAATTTGGAGGATTTTTCAGGCTGTGTTGACCACATCTCCACTGGCTGCTAGGAGGCACAACAACATCGTATGGAAAACACACAGATCATAAGCGTGAAGAGTTCAGGCTCTGAATTCTTACAATGAAACACACCCTTACCCCACGTGAGCTGCAGCCCTAGATAAGTATTCCTGGCAATTACTATCTAACTTCAGGTGCTTGTGTGGCTTCTTCACGAAGGGAGATCAGAAGAGACCTCAGACATGCTCTGAACTACCCTTACAGGTGACTATTGCACCAGTGACTA
Source organism: Anser anser (assembly GCF_964211835.1). Lineage (NCBI taxonomy): Eukaryota > Metazoa > Chordata > Aves > Anseriformes > Anatidae > Anser > Anser anser. Next base: position 3,038,123 of record NC_139722.1, read on the forward strand.
CAAACCAGTGACTGATTGCAACACGTTATTCAAGGGGCATAACTACAGCAGAATCTAATTCTGCATGATTTACCTAAGATAATACTCCAAAGGGCAAGCATAACGCTGTAAAAATTATTCTCCTTTTGTGTTTTGTACCCCAGCATCTCTCCTTATCCTGCCCCATCTGAAACTTAAATCACACCTACAGTGATGTTCAGACTGGAGCAGAAAGCAGGGCTGACTCCAGACATGTGTGAGGACTCCACATGCTGCAGTGTGCAACTTCAGGCAAGTGTCATATTAAATCTCTGGAGGGATTGCTTGCTGTTTACCATCAGAACGAGGGGAATCTCTCAGGCTTTAGCCTGCGCAATGGCTTTACAGGTTAAAGCTGCACAAGATCAGCTTGACCTCATGCTGCAGTTGTTGACTTTTTTTTTTTTCCAAAAGAAGATTACCTGTCAAGTTGCTCAGAGTGGGGATTTCCAGCTCTTTTTTTCCCCAAGATTGTCTTAATAACCGATCATTTATTATCATTAATTGCACCTTGGCAATCTCCATGCTCTATTTTACCTGTAAACTTCCATGCAACTTCAACACGTTAATAAAAATGGACTCATCCGGAAAGGTGACTGAGGATTTTTTGATTAAGTTAATTTTTTTAATTAAACTAATTTTTTTGATTAAGTTAATTGGGAATTCTGAGTGGGGTAAAGGGATTTTGGAAAACCAGTTACTTCTTAAAAAAAAAAAAAATCTTGTCAGGAATATTTACAAGGTAGAGAAAACACCCAAAGAAGATAGCTATTAACCCAGATTTGAGTCTTTTATTATTAATTATGAACCACATTGTATGTTACATCTCCACAGGACAGTGGTTGTCCTGACCTTGTCTCCTCTCTAGATAGAGTCCTGTAAGATCTTGAATCCAAGAAAAAGCCACAATGCTCCTCTGCAATAAGAGCAAGAGAAAGATGCAATATTATACTGAACACCACAACAAGTCACGCAACGAACCCAAGGGCCTCCCTTTCCAGTCCAATATTAATATTTGCTATTAATAAACAATCCTTGCCCCACAGTGAGAAATCAGGCTGGTTAGCAGAAGACTGGAGAAATTTGCTGACTGAAAGATAGAGAGAACCTAAGCTCTTTGACTCCCATAAACCCTTCCTTATGTTTGGATATTATTAGCACCTGTTTCTAATCCATTACTTAAAGGTTTTACACTTAACAGCTGAAATTGCCAAGGGTGTTAGGTCTCACTCAGAAAAAAAAAAAAAAAAAAAAAAGTAGAGTACTATTGGGATTACTTCAGGCAAATCACTGAGTCCCTGTTCACAAAGGAATATAAGCTTGCACCTCATTTCTAGCAGGTGCTTAACTTCCTCCTAGGTCATCCTCCTCTGAGTAGGGCCTCGTTTTGTCGATATAGCCCTGTTTTGCATACAGTGAAAGGATATCTGTCCTAGCCTCCCTGAGGCTATTCATCAAGAGATAATCCTGCTGCCCAGTCCGTACAGCAGAAAAGGACGATCACAGACCTCCCTGTTTGTCTCAGCATTTACAGTTCTCGACCAAAATAATTTCCAGAACTGATAATGCTTCTTGGAGTCCCCATGTGCATGATGATATATATCAATATTGTGTAATTTTAGACAAACTGTCTGTAAGGAACAGTTTGCTCAGATGAGACCAACTGTGGATGATTTCCTTCTAGGAGCACTGTGAAGCCTAGGCATTGTCAAGAGTATATGAAGACCTCCGGAGAGTCTAGAAACTTGGAAAATCCACCTGCAGGCAGATCTCTGTTCTAGCTACAGCAGATCCCAGCAGACCTCTCCTTCCCATTTACACTAAATTTATTTCTTTGCCAAATCTCCCACATTTCCTCACCAAACTCACATTCTACTTCAACATGGCAGGGTCGCTTGAAAAAGCTTTTCATTCTTTCTTGTGTTTTACAAAGATAGAAACACCTGAAAAACAACAAAAAAAAAATAGGAAGGCCAATTCTGTCCTGAAATACAGCTGTATAAATGCACAAAACCATCAGGGTCAGCAAGAGTGAAAATGAAGTCACTCAGTTGCTCTCTGCTGACTTTCATAAAATGCCTTTGGATTTGCAGTGCTGGGGGTGATGGAGGAATTTAGCTTCTGGCATCAGAAGGCATCGTCATGTTATTAGCTCAGGCTGGAGCCAGAACAAATTAAATTGTTAAAAGGGCACAGAGAGACTCAAGCATGTCGGATGAAGTTTATTACAAAGGTGTTACTACCCCTAAGGTGAGAAGCAGGGAGCAGCGGTCTGTATCCATCTAGCTGGTCTTTCTCAGCCAGGCCACAGGCAATGGTCAACAGCACCAAAATAGACCAGCAAGGTGGATAGCAGAGAGGCCAAAACCACAGGCCTGAGAACACCGATCGCCCTGGAGGCGTTCAGCTCACAGGATGGTGAGATTACCTTGCTCTGGTCCGTTACAGAGATAAGAGGTGGCTGTGGGATGCTCAAGCGTCTCCCCCAGCTTTCACCTTCTGCCTGGGCCCCTCTCGAAGAGCATCCCAGCGGGGCAGTGACCACAGGGGGAGGTGTGAGCAGGACCCTCCATCACCAGCGGCATGTCTGGGTGAGCCTAAAGGAGAGCTGGAGCTTTGCCAGCCTTTGCTGTGCTGATCTTATCTCAGCTGGAGCACAGCCTCTGATATATCTTTGCAGGTTCATCTCCAGCGCTGCAACACCGCCGAGACAGAGCCTGCCAGCAGATGCACGGGGTGATAGCGCTGCCTCGCTCCAACACCCCTGCCCTTACCACGCTCTCTCTGTGTGGTGGGCTCTGAGATTAGGATCTCAGGTCACCGTTGCGAGGTAGCTGAGGTACCAGAAGCCTTGCTGCTGACGTAAAGCCCTCCAGCCTTATGACAGTTATACTTGCAGTGGGTGAGTGTAAGGATTTTCAGGACTGGTGGTGCTTTTTCACCCTCCAAAGTGCTGCTGTTTCTTGTGCTGGGACAGGCTGCATGACAGAGCGATGGGTGCGATGCACAACACAAGGGCAAGAGATGATAGCCCTTCCCTGCTAATCTCCTTGTACCCAAAATCTGTATAACAGAGAGCTGCCTTATATGCTAAGGCATTAACGTATTAGTACTAAGAGCATTAGGGGCTCAAGTAGCACTGTAACCTCCACGCCCCCACCCACCACGTGACAGCATTTTAAAGAGCTCCAGCCTTGCCTGGTCCTTGTGCCTTCCTGCAATTTTTTGTTGTCTTCTGCTGCTATGATAAAATGCAACCATGCCTCAGCAAGAGGCTTGATGTCTCTTTTCTCCCTAGATGATGCAAGCTCCTAGCAGGAATCATCTGCTTCACAAGCAGTTTTGACTGATTCTGATAGCCATACCATAATGCTTCTACTTTGAGATCTTGCCCTCAGTCCAGAGGTATTTTCTGCAAAGCAGAGCTTTTCATGATTAGCTTGTTTTCACAGTCTCAACTGCATAAGCCCGAATTCATGCAACCAGGCTTTAGGCATTTGAGTAGTTGAGATGAGCATTCCTTATTGAAGGTTTAGCTCTTTGCTGGAAAGAATTCAGGCCATGCAGAGGAGGTAGAGGTGGGGCACATCCGATGTGGAAAGCTCCTGTATTCTGAGGAACAATGCTTCTTTCTCTAAACCTGAACCAGAAGATTTGGCCCCAGCCGTATCCACCCATGGGGAGATCTCTCCCTCTCATTCCAGGAGCTCCTTTTTTTTCTTTGTGCATTTTGAACCCCAAAAAGCAGTGATAGAGATGATAGAGCTGAGCAGGACTCCAGCATCTCTGGTGCTCTCCTGGGACGTGAACTTTTACTTCAGCTCACCTGACCACCAGCCATGGTTAACCAGGGAACATAGGACATGAACAGCACCAGGTAGCCTTTGGATAAACGTACCTTCTGGAGGAGTCCTGTGTCCTCGGGTGTACACACAAATGAGCAGAGGAACAGCTCTTTGGATATATGTGCGGACTGGGAAGGCAGAGTCAAAAATGGTGAATAATCTCATATTTCAGACAAAACAGCCACTGATTATTCAGTTTAGAGAGGAGGGGTAACGATAACCATGATAGTCTCACTCCAACATTTTCATTCATCAGTTTTGGAGATGCTATAAGGATATAAACATCTCTACTAGGAAATTAAACGGTGCTTGTAGTCATTTTGTGGTCCTGAGGCCCATGCTCAGAGCTGGCAGTCTCCACAGTATTACTGTATTTCCTCCAAAACAAGGTGAATACTTTCTAACTGCCTAGGAATGGGGTTGGTCTTTGGCCCATGATTTTTCCCCGTCCGGGCCTGGGACTTGACCTTGACCAAAGCCAGACTTGGGACTGTGTATTACCAAGTACATAAATCAGGTAGCCCACTGCCTGTGCCTGACTGCTGATTTTAATTTCCCATCCTCAGCACAACCACTTTGCTAGATTCAGAGAGAACAAGATGGAGGCTGAGAGGAAAGCAAGAAACATGAGGCAGAGTCTGGGAAGGCCTGAGCCTTGAGGAAGAAGAACGCTGACTATGGTAAGGCCCTCAAGTGCCAGAGGGGTGTGAAATAGTGCAGAAATGACTCCTGAAGGAAATGCTGCCGTGTCCAGGCTGTGAGATCCTGGGTGGAGGCTCCTTGTGCCCATAAGAGCCCTGACATTTCCAGGCAGAGAATGGCAAGCAGGCCTGCCCGCCCCCTGGACTTGTCCCTCCCAGGAAAACTTTTGGAGGGGAGATTTGTTCATAGCTCTGGGGCTTGGGGCATGCAGGGGAAGTGACGTGGATTTCTCCAGGCTTTGCTGAAAAGGGAAATGGCTTTGAAGACCTCAGTGCTACAGCAGCACAGGATGCATCATGTGTCCTTTCAGGACTCAAAATCTACCCCTCAGCTGCTTTGTGGAGGCCCTGCACTTCCCAGACCCCCTCTTCTTTTATCCCCTCTCATTTTGCTTTCAGTTTTCAGGGATGAGTTTGGTTGCTCCTTCTTTTCCCCTGGAAGAGCCTTTAGTGGGAGTCAGTAGTTTTCTAACTAGGAACCAGATCTTGGGTCTGGCTTCACAAACCCTCCTGCAGACCCCAAACCCCCCTTAGATGGTGGAGGAGCTCCTCAAGGAGAAGATGAAGAGCAATGGAGGGCTGAGCTCCTTGCCTCTTGTGTCTCTCTAGGGTGGGAGGAAGCTGAGAGGAGACCAGCACCCTGAGACCAGCAGGAAGAATAACCCAAAAAGTGCACTTTAAATGCACACTATTCACCTGAGTATTCAGTGCTTTACAACACTTACAGAATGGTGCCTAGTGGGCCAGATCCAGCCTGTGAGATGGCCTCGGCTCAGGCCCCCTTTGGCTGAGGAAATACGGGATTCCTTTAGGCCAGCACATGAAAACCAACATCCCAGCAGATGCACAGGCTCACACTGACCCCATCACAGGTCCCATGCCTGGGCTCCCTGCAGCACCGCCATCAGACCTCTGCAGCCTGGTCATCCCCAGGCTCATCCCACATACATTCCAGACTTTCCCAAGGTGTGTAAGTAGGGAGTGATGCAATCTTTACGTTTTCTTTGCCAATGGAAAGGAAAAAATACCTCTAGAAAGGATTTACATAGAGTATGGGATGGTTAGCACAAAATCCAGGCCATAGCAGGTGGATGTTGTTTCAGAGAGGGAATACAAATTGCATCGCTTGTAAGCAGAGGCAGAAAAGTCCATGGTGGTCTGAGACTTGCCTCGGGCTGGGAAGAAGCCAGGAGGGAAGGGTTTGTTAAAGCTGTGGTTACTGGGGACACCAGGAGCAGTCACGCTCTGCTTTGCTCTGGGCGAAATGTCTGGGAGCGCAGCCCGGCAGAACAAGTCTGGTAGGGTTGCTGGCATATTCATACCGGTGTGATGGGTATGAAATCATGCCCTCACCCTACCTCCCAGTGAGCTGCTGAAGAGCTTCCCTGTTTTGTAATAAGGATGACAACATCCATCCTTCCCCTGCCAAGTGGGGATGTGAGCGAGGCAGGTAAACACCCCTGAGGCCAGCAGGGAAGAGGGGGTCCTGCCCACAGCTCCCAGTGCTGGGTGAAATGGGGCTCACCCTACGTGTGCCTGTGGTTTGCCGCAGCCAGAACCTCCGCTCGATGCACACATAGTTGCAATACTGAGGTGTGCGAGAATCTGCTGCTTTGCAAAACTGGCTCAAGGGACTGCTGTTGAGCTTGGACAATCAGTCTCTGTGCTCCGGTCTCAAATTCTGTCCAGACATTTCCATTGTGCTAGTTTTGTCCTCCCCTTTCCCAAACGTACAACAGCAGAAAAGTCAAATCAAAACCTGAGGCTTCAGTCCCTTGCATGGCAGCAAAAGACATGACTACTGGTGTTACTTACATCTCACATCACTTTGGAGTTATGCACATTCTTGGGCATCACATGTAGATACAAATTTTCAATTACAGAAGTGTAAGCATAGTGTAATGACATTAAAATTGAAGGAGCTACTATGGGTTTATACCATTGAAATTAAGCCAAAATTCAACCCCTCACTTGATGTTGAGCATTATAACCACATTGGGTACAATATTCTGGCCAAGAGTGAGAAACTGGCTCTGCTAAAGGGAGTTTTGCAGATACCTGGCTATGTCACCATGGCAAATCCCAGTGCAGGTGGATTTGCCCTAGGTACCAGGAGAACCTTTGCACTTGTCTTCTTCCAAAATCGCCATCTCAGTATGTCAGCCCTCTATCCCTACTGCTGTAGGTAAGTCACCATCTTGTCCAGCTTTGACTTAACTGGGGTGACCCAATCTACTCCTTAATGAGAGGTATGAAAATTATTATTAGGACCGGGTTTTTTTTGTTTTTTTTTTTTTTACTTGCTTCCACTAATGGAGTAAAAATTAATAAATTAACCCTAAAGTGTGTCTGAGTGTGCATATGGATGACCAGACCATTTGAGTCACTGGGAACTTTGGCTCCTTCTAAAAGTAAGGTCAAGTCCATTGCATGGTTCCAGCATGACCACATAGCACCCTCACAAATGACTCCCAGGCATGGTTCAGGAGTTAGCACAAGACCACCCTTGTTTTGCAGGCTGCACGGACGTGGCCAAAATACATCAGGGGACAGAACGCCAGAGAACGGACCAGGCATTGTTTGATTTACAGGTATTGTAGTACCTTTTTGTATGTTGTCTCTGGTGGTTGTGGGTTTGTTGGGTATGAATATATTGGTATCCTGAGGGTTTTACCCTGAGAGTCTCAGTTTGCGCTGTTTTAGAGGTTTTGCAGAGGGCAAAACCACTTTGGTACTTTGAAGTATCTGCATTGTTATGGCCACTTATAAACATCATCAGGCAGTTTATTTCTCTCCCCCGCTTGCTGCCAAGAAATAAATTAGAGTTAATACTTCCCTTGTTTGCTTTTGAGATAACAGAGTCGCTTCACACCGCTGGGTGTGTCCCATGTGTACTCAGCACAGCGCTGAGCAGTGATGGGCAGTCACCTCTGACTGCGGAGCTCGGTGTGAACTTCCTCAAAGCTACCTTTATATCCAGCATTGGGAAAAAACACCTGCACTTGGGGCTTGTCCTGGGCTCTTCACAGAATTACTGAGCGATGTAGTTCAGAAGGGAGCTTGGGAGGTCTCTGGTCCACCCCCCACCAAAGTAGGGTGAGGTTGAAGTTAGATCCAGCTTCAAAGTTTTAACATAATGCTGAGGGTCATATTCAGCTATGTTTTAAACACCTCTGGGCACCTCTTCCTATTTTTGATCATTTTCATTGAGGATTTTTTTTCTCCCTAATGGCTAACTGGGATTTCTGCTCTTACAGTCAAAGTCAATGTTGTGTCTTTACATTTCACTGTGGACATCCAAGGAGAATCTGGATCTATCTCCTCCCATTAGGTGGTTGAAGACAGCAGTAAAATCCCCCCTTAGATATCTCTCCTTAGGACTGAAGTCACCCATTTCCCTCAGCCTCTCCTTGTAAACCCTGCACATTAGCCTCCTAACCATCTTGGTGATCTTCTGCCCTGTTCTCTCCAGTTTGGCAGTCTTGTTATTATGGAGAAGCCCCAAACCAGGCACAGTATTCTGGATGCACCTTACCAAATACTTCCATACAAAGGAGAATAGGTCTTCTCTATTACACTCCATAAAGTGGAGTAAGGCTTATTCTCCTCTTGGGCTATTTTACGATCCATCTCCTAGGCATTTTGAAATACTTCCAACACACGTGAGGCAGGAATCAGACCTAAGCTAAGCTAGGAGAAAAGCGTAGATGTTAGATCCTTTTCTCCTTCATGCCTCCATTGAGAATGAGAAGGATGAAGCAAGCACTGAGGGAAACCAGCAGCAAAACCACACAGTTCAGCAAGAGATGTGCACCTAGCAGCTGATTGAAAGACCAGTTACATGCCTATCTCCTGCACCGGCTGGAAAGAGAGCAGGGAATGGCACTATCTCAGAGCACCATGTTTTGTAGGATATGCTGGTTGGCTTCCCATCCCACTCATCTTTTGGAGGGGGTCCATGTCCACCGCATGGGCAAAGAGAGATAACAGGGATTTGTGTTGGTGATGCAGTAAACCTGCGTGTCTGTTGGGGTTTTTGGGGTACCTGTGAAATAAAATGAAGATGTCACCCGTGCACAACTCATCCCAGAGCTGGTGCCTGCGTCTGAATCATGCTTGGACACCCCACACCTCTCCAGGCCCCAAACTCTATATTGAAGGTGCAGAGCAAGGCTGAAGTGGATGGAGTAATCTGCCCTGGATTAGACCCTGCACGGGGAAGCCAGAGATATTAGGTATTTTGGCACTTAGAGAGATGTTTACTCTTAAGATAATGAGCAGCCTGTTCACACAAATTAGGGTGGGTCACGTTTGCATAATGTTGATTTCAGAGGTGAATTAATCTCACAGACAACTTGTTTCTACTGCAGACTATCCATTCAGCATATTCAATACAGGATCAGATCTCAGCCTGATGAAATTGCTGCAGGGTGGATTTTGAGGGGAAGGAAGGAGGAAAGGGGAAGCACAACCAGAAAAGTAGCTGAACTTTACTGTATAATTGCTCTTGGATTGCTAGGTTTAGGCTGTATTTACCCAAGATGTTATAATCTGCTTCTTGATGGCCCTTTTGACTAGAGGATGAGTTTAATTATAATTAATTCTTTATTTTGTAAAAAATATTACTTTAGTCATGGAACAAACATCCCCTCAGCCCTTTTGTGCTTCTTGCCCCACAGACCTTACAATCTCACTGCCTTCCTTACAAAAATACATCCATTCTTTACTTTCCCAACAGTACATGGGATCTGAGCACCAATTTTCATCCATTCCCTTTGAAATAAAAATCTATTCAGGACACCCATTGCTCTTTAAAAATTAGATTAAATTTTAATTAAACATCACTAAGAAGTTAAATTTCTCTTTGCAGTCAGGTGGGTTGGGAAGGGCCATGGGGCATTCTGACAGAGTTGCAGGTTTTCTCAGCTTTCGAAGGGGAGGAATCTACGCTGATTCATTCATAATCAGCCCACTAAATAATGCATGGGATGCTAATGATGGACTGAAGTCATGAGAAGGAGCCAGAGTGTACCTCCACAACACATTTTTTTTGGAAGGAAGAAGTGCAGAGGGGAATTTAAAAAATAATCTCATTTCAGTTTAAGAAGTCAGGGTGAAAAACAAAGCTTTGAGGGGTTTGTGAGTGCCTGGCTAATATTCGGAGGTATATTTTCATGGATATTTCATAAGTTCCCTTCTGGGCTCTCGCTCCGTTATAACATTTTTCTCCTGTCCTGAGACTGCCTGTGCTCTCACACAGCCCACACAAACCCAGAGACCAAGGAAGGAGGAAACCAGAGATGTGGGCTACTGAGACAGAGAGAGGAAGCTACGGGGGATCAGGGGCAGTGAAACACTGGGAGATGTAGGGATTTGAAAATAACTTGTTCTCATATTACCCCTACAAGCCTACAAATTATCCCTGATTAGAAGGTTTTTTTGTTCTGTTGTGTTGTGTTGTGTTTTGTTTTGTTTTTGACAGAAACCCTGAAGTTTATAACTGTAACCACAGCATGTGGCTTTGGTTAAATTGTAATTTTAAACCAGCCTAAATTACTTGGTATTCAGAAAGCAGGAAGGCTCTTCCTGCCTTGCCCCATTGCAGGGCACCTTCAGCGTAAGGAGCTGGAGAGGTGAAGGCGTCTAAAGCACACAGAGATCTAAGCTTCTCAGCATCTAATGTCTGGAAAATAAATAAATAAATAAATAAATAAATAAATAAATAAATAAATAAATAAATAAAGTGTCTGAGTGGAGGAATCACAGCTCTTCTGGTTTGTTCCCTGACTTTTTTCACTCCTTTACTATATTTCAGCAAAGAAAAGGCTGGATTATATGTCTCTGGGATGAAGCTGTGAGGGTTTGAAGGAATTCATGGAGGTGTGGAGTCAGGAGCTCTGCTTCTTGCCTTGCTCTAACCTTGGGAGCAGCAAGAAAAGGTGGCAGTGAAACGATAGGTGTTTAGTGGTGCACAGTGAAGTCTCTTGGCTCTGAGGTCTCTTGTGTATGGCCACAATATTAAGCAAGAGGGAGACTGTACGAGACCCACAAAAGCCCATGGAGGCCATTTGGCCTGGAAGAAAAAAAGGAACAATGGGTTCAGATGTGGCCCACAATTGAAATGTCTTAGTGGAGAGGTGCAAGAGAGATTGAGGAGAACTTGGGGAGTGGGAGAGAAAAGTGTGCTTGTGACTGTCAGCCAAAGGGACCTACCAAAACTTGCGTTTGTAATATGGATGCTTGCTCTCCTCACCATTAAATGGTAACCATAATTGCCATAATCCTTGCCTTTTTTTTTTTTTGGCCTGAATAAGTAAAGGCATGGCCAGATGGTGCCCGCTGGCCTGAAGGGGAGACAGATGGTGCTGTTGCAGTTCCATTTTATAGCACAGATGTAGCCAGAGATGTGTCCCAGCCTAGGACACAGCCCACAGAGAAGTGTCCATGGTCCCACTGGCCCACTGCTGAAATGAGAGGACTGGCACTGGTTACCTCCACCCAGCTCTGGCTCTCCCCTGGGAACTTTATTCCTGCTTTTTAAGATATGAATAAGAATTGCCCATTTCTGTCTATCCTCCAGCATGGTTGAGCTTGTTTCTCCAATGTTTCCTGCAATTTCCCACTTACCCCAAGAGTTCTCCCTGCTGTTACCCTGCATGAGGCATGTTTCCTAGCCACCTTCTTCCGTACCATGCCACAGCTGTTCCTGAACTACAAACTACAAGTAGGTTTAAACACCACGGGGATCAGCTTCTCTCTCCTTTTTTTCAAAACTAAGCAATTTCACTGGCTTTCATCCATTCTGGGTTTACACCACTACATCAGGATCAGCTTCTGTCTGGACCAAAGGCACAGAAGATACCAGCTCCTCATCAGGTTTGCAAAAGGTTGCATTCGAAGTGCATTAAAATGCATTAATGCAATTTCTTTTTACCCTAGTGAGAGGAATGGGTGTCACAGAGCAGAATTTGGACCTTACGACACCCATGGGCTGTGCTCTGCCTTCTCAGCTGCTTTTGCAGTGTAGAAAGGTTCAGGTCCCTTGCAGCTATCTACCAGCAAGTTGTGTGACCAAGCCCATGTTGTCTAATCACTAATTTCAGCAGCTGCAGGGAGCTCAGGACTTTCAGCATCAGCTTGAGATCTCTTTCCGCTACAGCTGTCCTTTGCATTCAGCGTTGGGATGCTGCTCGTATGTAGGGCTACAAATAATGTTCCCGTGCAGCTGAACTTTGGTGTCCCCTCTGCCTGTTTCTTTCCTGCAGGTCTCCGGGCAGAAATCGCAGCACCTCATTCCACGTTGTGTGACGCCGCTGTAAATCGAGGGGAACTCCTGGTGCTTCGGTGGTGCTACCTCACATTGACGTGGGTGTGATGAGGTGCTAAGGGGGTGCAAGAAAAGGGTGGAGTAAGCTACAGCTGGTGGGCCAGAGCTTACGGTGAGGCAAATGAGAAGCGGTTGCACTGAACCTTAGGGGCTAACACTCAATGAAACCAACATGTGGTCGGAACAAGGCCGTATCCTAATATTAATATGTTAACTCAGAATCTCAGCCTCCTGGATCCCCCGTTTGTAAGATGCTCGGGGTGAAGGACTTTTTTCTTTGTTTTACCTTTGTGCAGAAGCTGGCACTGGATATTGCTGGGCCCCGGCTGAAGTCCTCAGGCAATTCAGTGATGATGAGACAACTTACATAGGCAGTAAAACACTGGTGGTGAGCTGGGGAATCTGTGTGCTGTTGTCTACCCTCCTCTTGGCTCTTCTTGTGAGGTTGGGATTTATTTAGCGAAGCCTAAGCACACAAAAAGGAGCCAGCTAAAGCCATCCTCACCACTCTCACTCCCCCTTATGTAGAAGACATTGAAGAATTGGGTATGAATGAAGGGCGTTTTTACAAAGGACAAGTTGTCTTATTTTAAAATAGATGTCTAAAATTTCCTGACCACCTCTGAAGGGGCTCAGCCCTCCCCCTTAACTAAAGGAAACTTAATGAAATTAGCTCAGTCCTGGATTTTTAGGCTGTGCCTCTACCAGCAAATTAGAGAGTCACAAAACACCAGTGCTGGAACACTACTGTCCACTCTGTTAAATACTTCATGTAGACCATGGCATAGTTTTCGCTTGGCCAACCCAGGCAATTCCTGTGCATAACTTGGGAGTTAATACTGATTGGGGACATTCCCAAAAGGCAATATATGTGTATCACTCTGATAAGGAGATTGCATTATGGTTATGGACAGATCATGGCAGCTTGGCCAAGGAATGGGCCTGCTAGAATTTAGATAACTAATGGATTTACAGTCCCAAGTGCCTAAATTCAGGTAGGATAAATAGCACCCTAGTTCTCTTCTGTGATCCTATGGTTGATGATCAGTCTTCTCTTACCAGTTCCACTAAATGGGCATTCCCCGATGATGCAAACAAGGCTGTGCGTAAACTGGAAGGTAGTGGTGGTGTCTCTGGCCTCCAGTTCCCCATATTAGCAATAATGATGATAATAAATAGTGGTGAATTCTTTCTGCTCTTGCCCCAGATATGGTTCAGTGCTAAGTGCTGCAAGCCTGGGGTTGTACAGGGCTGTATTGCACTGGGTTGCATTGCACTGTGCACCTGGAACAAAGGCTGACCCTGAGCCTCTCTGACACTTGTGGGTCACTGTGGCGTTGATAAAACACACACTTGGTCTCCTCTTTGTTGCCCTGCTGAGCAATGTGTGCAAAGCTGCACGTTATTTATTGCATGGGTTCCCCTGTATCATTGCACAAGGGATGTAGCCTCCACTTCTGTGCATGAACTGATATTTGTGAAAGGTTGTTGGGGTGCTCAGACACTTTGCACGGTGATAATCCATTCCCATTCATCCTACGGGATCCTGAGGGATTTGCATGCCCAGATAGGTTGAGGCGTACATAGCTAACTCTTGGTCTCTATCCCCTAATACCCTTCCTGTGATGTGATTCATTCGTGGACTTCAAGCTTGAAGAAAGTCTAGGAGATGTGCCTCCAGGTGAGATGAGTGGCATCAGGGTCCTACATACCCCTGTAATTAAGATCATTCAGACACTTCCCATCAAAGAGCATCAAGGGAATGGTCTGCTTAATCACCGTATCAGTTTATGGAAATCTTTTTCTCAGTTCCCCACTGGGCTTGGCTGTGCTTTTGCCATGTCTTGCTGTGGATCTTCCTTATTAGCCAAATATTTTCATGCCAACAATTTCATCTCCCAGGGCTCAGCCTATTACTACAGACATTTCTCCCAAAAGACACCAGTCTCTCTCCAAGTCATTTGTGTCACCCTGGGGGAAACTAACAGCAGCATGTGTTCGCCATCTCTTTAGGATTTTGCAGAGATAGGATTTTGCAGAGAATAACCGATGCTAAATAACTAAGCTTCCCAATTCCCTTAAGGGAGGAATTGTCATTTATGTTCTGCAGACAGTCCAGCCAGAGCTCACTGAGGATAAGGGGCTTGGAAAAGGCTATGTAATGATTTGGTGGCAGAAGCAAGTCTGTAATTGTGGAGTCCTAACTCACTCCGTTCATTCATTACCATCTGCCATTAACGTAAATCAGACTTCAGGAGTAAGAAACAGATCCCATTTCCCATCAGCCTCCAAACTTATGTAACCCTCACACCCAATTTTTAGAAATACTCTCTAATTTTGTAGATGATATTCTGTGGTTTAGCTGAAAGATACAGGCAAAATCAGCAATAAACAATGTAACAGTTGTTCTTTCAGTTCAGATTATTCATAACTTTTTCTTTGCTAAAAAGGTACCTTTCTGAAAAGAAAATATTTTTGCATTAAATTTTATTTTTGTGGAAAACATCTCTGCTACAGTTTTGTTTTGTTTAACTGAAAATAGTAATCTGTCTAGTAATAGTAATCTATCAATCTTGCGTTCTTATTGAAAAATCTCATACTTTAAGGCAAAAAAAAAAATGCACTTGACTATATTTAATGCTAAAGCAGAGAGCTCTCTGTTTTCAGCATATTTTTTAAATTTGTAATGAAAATGCTTAAATACAGTGAAACAAAAGACATCTTTCTACTTTGAATATTGCAAAATGATAGTAAGGTGGAAATTTGTGAATTTTTCCTCACAAAGCTCCACTGGTTTTTGTTGCCCCCAGCTGCCGCCTTTCAGAATGGAAAGGGATTATGTGAAGGAAACCCTGTCTCTGCCCACCTTTGGTGCTATGACACCATGTTTTGAATTGCACTTGGGCGTTGAGGTTAGGAATATTATTATTTTTTTTAATTTCCTACTGCCGTGCCCCTCAAATATTTCCCATTCAGACAGCATGTGGTAGGAACACTCTCCAATGTTAGAAGATGGTCACATCAACAACGTTGGGTGGGGTATGATCATTTGATCTCAATCAGTTTATGAGATAGCTGTCCCAGTAATATCCTTGTGTCTGTTGCCTACAATAGAGTCTTCTTCCAAGGCCATTGACTGTCCACTTTTTAGACAGTACAGATGAGGTGCAGCTCACCTACATTTAGGCATCTCCATTGAGACCAAATGCCATTCCTAAGCTTGAGGAGACAAATAACATACCTGTTCATGATCTTTGCTTCCTCCCTCTCAATAAACCCCAATCCTTTAATCCTGTAGCACCTTTCAGTGCAGAAAGCATCCCCAGTTTACAGGCTGAGAAGCAACGGTAAGAAAGATGCTATGATTTGCCCGGAATTCCACATCACAGAGATGTTGTGCTCTAAGGAGCTCACCTCAAAGCTCGTCCTGCACACCAGGCACTGCTAACAAGGGCATCTGTGTGTGTGCTGCGGCCATATCCTCAGAGGGAAGAAGTATTATAAGAGTCTGAATTAGATGAATATCATTGAAATTATCTGAACTTCAGCTCTTTGGGTCTTCCTCTCTACCCTCGGATGGGATTGAAACTGGTCATAAGACTTGCATGTAATGGGGTAGGGGGCAATAGACTTGGGTAAATAGTGTGAATGCAAAAGTCGTATTTCCATATTTATTGTTTTATCTCTCTTTAAAGGCTGAGAGTGTTTATGAAACCAGAAAAGTCAAGAGTTGGATGTTTTATATTTTCTTTATGTTCTCTTTAAACTGCTAAAACTAAATAGGCCTCCAAACTGATAGAAACTGATTATTAGTATGAAACCTAACCAAGAAACTCATCACTGCAGATAACAAAAAGAAATAAGTATTGTGCATGAAAAAAGAAATTTGTTTTCCTATTTCCTATGAATGTTCTGTGGGAGCTTGGGTATTGCTATGAAAAATATTATTTTTAAAAATATATGCATGGTTTCTTTAAACAAAAACAAACAATTTCACTCCGATAGGTTAGTCATCACTTTTCCTTTATGTATGTAGGTTATTAAAGAGAAAATAAAAGTGAAAAAATTGTGTAAAATGCATTTTCTTTACATTTTTTGAGGAGAAAATAAGCTAAACCTAGAATTTTCTTCAGGTTCCTTTTATTTTTTTCCTCAGAAGGATGTTTTCTGCAAGGAAATCATCAATGGAAAATATTTGACCAGCTGTACTCTTATCTTTAGATCTGGAAACACATGCAATACATGGAAATCCCCACCTCACTTGAAGTTTCAAGGGGGTGACTGGATTTTCTGCTAATACTTCTTTCGATATGAGTAAGTGTTTCAGCATTTGCTTTTGTTTGCTATCCATCCACTCCAGTCCAAAGAAAAATATATGAAAATTTCCCCCTTTACCATTACAGCGCATGATCACTGTGCAGGGATCTGCGACGCCTGTGCACGTTGATTTTTTTGCAGTCCCCTGAACGAGGCCCCCCTCTTGGCTCCCTCTTTCATCTTGAGGGAATTTTAATCTGGAAATTAGCTTCCAGCTTGCAGGAAATAACAGAGACCTTCTGGATATATCTCGATATGGACTGGCCACCAGATCTCAGTCATTTGCACTGTTGTTAACACAGCCCTCGGCTTGGCTTTGGCCTGAGCCCACTGGCACGGACCCAAATGGTCCCCAGCCATGGGCCAGGAGTTAGCATGAGCCAAGAGCCATTCCTGGCAGGTTGTTTAGATGCAACCACTTCACTATGGAGAGATTTTAGCTCTAGGAACTTGATAAATCAGGCCACTTGGCCACCAAGGCTAAGCATGGGCCTTGGTCTTGGTTAGTCTGCCTGTAAGCAATTAGTTTGTTCATCACAGAGTGGTTTATATTCCCTGAGATTAACGACAAGTGCATCTTTGTGCTGGAGAGGAAAGTATGAGAAAGGCATTGTCCTTTGATGAATGTTGTCCCATCAAAATGCTCGCCTGACTGCTTTACTTGTCCAAATCCTCTAGGCAGAGGTAACTAGGTTACCCTGGAGGGTCCTTGAACAAGACCTGGTTTAACAGTTCTGTGGAAACAGCAGCCTCCCATCCTCTCTCCAGCTCAGGTAGGAATTGCAGGAAATAAAATAATAATAATAAAGGAAAGGAGGAGGTTAAGTTACTTTTTCCAGCTGAACATCAGCTCAGCTCATCAAGGTCCTGAGTAACCTGCTATAGATGGCCCTGTTTTGAGCAGGGGAAGTACCAAAATAGTGTGTGTTGATAGCTGCAGGACTCTTACAGGCTTGTTTAGGTTTGCATTGTGCACCTTTGGGGACATAGCTAAAGTCCCTAAATTGGTATTTTAGCTGATTAGTCTCCCTCAGGAGTCCATGAAAAGCTGGCCACTTCTGGAGAGCTATTAAAATCTCAAAGCAGGAAGACCACCGTGGGAAGAGCCTCTTCACTGGGCTCAGGACCTCTGGAGCCATTATAACCGCTTTCCAAGTCTAATAATCTCCCAAGTCCTCCAGGTCTTCTGGGATGAAATCTCAGCCTGCCAGCCAAAGCCGAGGCTGTTCAAGCTGAGCATCTTGTGCAATCACTTACTCAACACAGGCACTTCCAACACCTCCACCTCCACCCGGTCTGGCTGTGCCATGAGAGAGCGGTGGCAGCAGAGCCACGCCAATCCTGGGGGTCTCTGCCCCCATACCTGCTCCCCCTGGGAGGTGGCATAGATATTGGGGTTGAAAAACAGCATCAGCACATTGCTGCCCTGCTGGAAACTGACAAATGCACCAACTTGCTGCTTCTGCAGAAGTTGTGGAGGGTGGAAAAGAACAGCATAGATAAAGTGTACAAAACACTGGAAAATCCAGGAAAGGAGTTAACTGAAGAATTAAAGCCCTGTGTACTCAGAGATGGGGTTGGATCAGCACTGGGAGCAGGCTAAGAGGTTGGAGATGACTCTACTTTTCTGCCACCATTCCACTGTCTGACCCTTCTACCTCCTCATTTTTCACCTATGAGGCTGAGGTGGAGGATGAGATATAGCTGTTGATATACAATGAGACTTTCTGATGTAAAGAAATCTCTCTCTTATTTTTTTTTTCCATCCAAAGCTGTTGTGAATTTCCTCATTTTTTTTTTTTTCCACCAAGTTTTGACAGTGGGAAGTAGTCTAAGGGTGGCTATTCCAGTTCTTGGTTATTCTACCTCCTGTCTCTGTGCCACGAAGGGTCAGTTGTGCAAAATCCAGTTGCTCTTCCAGGAGAACAGTGCTCTCAGTAGGAGTGGATGTAGAAATCTGTAAGATCTGGCTTTTCTTCATACAGTCTGGACTGCATTCCCACTACTGGTTTCATTTCATACCACAGCCATGAAGTGTTGATAACACTTTGGAAAAAAAAAAATCACACGTAAATAAATAAATAAGTAAAAGAACACCCCCAAAAACAGACATACACACACATACAGATGCTACAGATGCAGACCTGCTTTGGCTTGCATTACAGGTTCTCAGCCCAGGAGCAAATCACTTGGGAAATTTAATTAAACTTTAATGAGGTACTTTGATTGTTGGGCCGTACGCCTAGTGAAATTAATGTACAATGAAGGGGAGTCTCGTCATGCTGCTGGCAATAGCTGGCAAGTTCAGGTAGAGCAGAGTTTGTCATTCTAAATCACCTTTTGAACTCGGGAGAGCAGCGGGGAAGAACAACCAGGAGGCTCTGGTGGGTCATTTAGTTACAGAAGATCCTTTGCATGTCAGTCCCATGCATTGAAGAAGCTCCCTCAGGGTGGCCTTTAGGGCTTTTCGGGAGGTTGGAGAAGGGAGGGCAGGCAGTGGTGGTGCTCTGGTGGTGGTGGTCTGGGTTGTGGGCTTCCTTCTCTTCCTTTCACTGAGTAGGCAGGAGTCTGGGTTGGAGGGAGCTCTGACATGGGGGATCCTGGGGGGAGATGGGTGGTAAGCAGGTACCGCCATGGGTTCTCCACATGCTACCTCAATTCACAGCTACCCACCAGCCAAAGACCTTTTTTAGTTGCTAGTGGAGCTGTAGCTCGTGTTTTGAGTGAAGGGCCTATTCAAGCTCTCCCAGACACCGGTGGAAGGCTGGTTTGTAATGTAGTGCTTGGAGAGGGACATTTGACCTCATGAGAACTTTATAGCCAGGCCCCACTTCCTTCTGCCTCAAAGCTAGGCCTCCATCTTGGAAAAGATCTGTTATAGATCCTCTCCTGTCCCATATGGGATCACCAGGTATTTCTTCTGACCAACAACTCTGTGATCACCCTTGGCTTATGGGGTCTTGAAGGGCTTGGGTCACTGAGTACTCACCATTATTACACAAGACCCTCTGCGGAATGAATCCCTTTTTGAAAGTGATAGCCCTCTGCTCAGAAAGGCGAGTTCCACGTGCTGTGAGAGAAAAGATTTGCAAGGTTTACAGAGGAGAACCACAGGATAGTTCAAACTGGGAGTCCCAACTTCTAATCTCCACGTTTCATGCCCCCTGCTCAAAGCAAGGCCAACTAGAGCAGGTTACTCAGGACCTTGATGAGCTGAGCTTTGAATATCTCCAGGGACAGAGATCCCATGGCTGCTCTGGGACCTTGTCCCCAGGGTTAACTACTTTCAGAATTTCTCTTGCTGCAACTTGTGTCCCTTATATTTTGTTCATTTTCTGACAACATCTCACAGGAGACTGTCTTCTCTACAGCCTCCCATTAGGTAGCTGGAAGCAGCAAGAAAATCTCTCCTGAGCCTTGTCTTCAGCCTGAGCAAACCCAGCTCTCAGCCTCTCTCTTCATACGTGTGCTTCTAGAGGATTACCACGAAAGGGAACTCCCTGCTTGGACTTGGTTCATTTTGTCAGCAAGAAGCAACTTTAAAAGGTGAAGCCCCAACCTTTCTGTATCTCTTTTCTTTTTTTTTTTTTTTTTTTCCCTGTATTTTCAGTTGGAGGCCCTTATGAAAGAGATAATCAACATCAAAGTAGATACCATCCATAAGATCTTCCAGGTTGTTATCCACACCACCTGGAGCTGAGACTCCAGAAGAAGACACTAGCCTTAAAGCCACCTGTTTCAAGGCAGTTCTAGAGATCCCAGTCCAGAAATACAATCCTGCTCTTTGTCTGCTCAGAGGTGCTGATGGGAGAGACATTTTCAGCTCCGGGCCTCACTTCTAGGATCCATCACCAAGGTAGGGAAGGGTAAAAATTAAGAACTCACACTGAGTCTGGGTCCTGGGTGGACAACTGTGTTTTCTTGGAGACTTGACTATTAAGGGTTCACAATGGACTTGTTAATCCTCTCTTCATCAGGAAGGTCTAGGCATGCTCGAGTCAGGGCTCTGGTGTTGCAAGGAAACTCCTGGCCACTGGCAAGTCAGAAATGGGTTAGGATGTCTCCACACCTGACTTTCAGCTACCACAGGGATGTAGGGATTTCAGCATGTCTCAAGGTTACCAAACTGTAATGAATGCTCTGCAGCCCCACCACGTCCTTATGTGCACGTTATCATGGATGAATCGTCCGCAGTGCCAAGACAAGGTCCTTTACCTCCTCTGGTCCAAAAGCAGTGCTGGGAGCACATCCCTGAAACTGGTGCTTGACTCAAAGCACAGCATAAGCTCTTGAAATCTAACTGAGCGAGCCAGACAGGGACAGAACAGAAAGTGATTTCTATACATGCCAAGTGATTGTGTACTGTGTTCTTGGAAATCTGGAGGCCACCTAGCCAACAGCAGTGTTTCTTGGCCTTTCTGTAACACCATCCACCCACTGTCTTACTAAACCAAGCCATCAGAGCACTGGTGTGGTATAGCTAGGAGGGATGAATCATTTTGTGTTCTCCATCAATCTTTCAGCAAGACTTGTCCTGCTCTTCTCAGCAGCTAGAGACAAGCCCACTTCCCCACTCTCTGGGAAGTGAAGGATGTGTGGGGTTCTGCCATACACCAGGACCCTGCTGTGCAGGGTGCTGGATGAACACAGAACCAAAAGTACCTGCCCAACCTCTATTTCTCCTCCTGGTGCCAGATTGCTCCACCGGGTGGACCAGACGTTCAGTGAAGGAAAATGCTGTTTCTAGGATTCCTGTCTTGTTCACTGGCAATGCAAGAAAGTATGAAGGGAATGAGGTAGAGGTGCTGGATAGGCATGGATGTCCTTCCTCAATATTCAGATGGGCACAGGTTGACCTGAGGAACCAGTTATGTCTTCACCTCGACTGTTCAGTCATCAGGGCTGCTAGGGGACAGCAGGTATTTTATTTTCCAGATGCTCAGCTTGTGACCAGGGGCTATGGTGCAGATGGACTCACTTGGTGGTGCAGGTGAGAGCTGGGTGGCCCAGCAGAAATTGATCAATGGGCATCCACCATCCCAAACTGAGGGGAAAGTCCTTCCTACCTCCAACACCTCACCTCTCTGGAGTCCAAGGAAATGGCTGAGCTTATGAAAAAACAGGATATTGGCAGGACAAACATCAGGAAGACCCAAATCCTCTGCTTTTGCAACAGGGCA
The DNA here is from genome assembly GCF_964211835.1 of Anser anser. Taxonomy (NCBI): domain Eukaryota; kingdom Metazoa; phylum Chordata; class Aves; order Anseriformes; family Anatidae; genus Anser; species Anser anser. Next base: position 3,059,511 of record NC_139722.1, read on the forward strand.
CAAAGACTAAAGAGAAAATGCCCAGAGCTGGGTTTTGGGTGGTGAGAAAATAAATCCATCGCCCACTCATCACCAGGGGGCTGTGATCTAGGTTTGGCCATTTAATTGATGCCTCTGCTGAGGTGTTCGAGCTGGGAGCGCTGCTACCCTGCGGTCTCACAGTGGAGACAGCTGGGCATGCCTGCGAAGTTAAATCCCACCTTAAATCACTGATCAGACTTGCCCAAATCTGTGCAATCACTGGGGAGGGACCTGGCAGGCTCAGGTAAATGTTAAACACTGAGCAGATGCCTCCAAATCTGCCTGAGAGCTGAAAAAGGCATGGGTCCAAGGGAAAAAAAAAAAAAGTTCACATGTGATCTTGCAATGTGATCGTGCAATTAATGCCTCTCACTGCATGATCACATCACAGGGTCTCCTGGAACTCTGGGTCTCCTGAAATGCCTGGACTCTGCAGGGAGCCAAGAGTTTGCACAAACACGCTTGGGTCCAGCATTGGCTAATAGAGGAGCTGTTAAACACTTCTTCCATCAAAGCCTTCATGGAGAAGGGAAGCGGGTATGTTTTCTAAGGTTGTGAAGAACCCAACAGACAAATCCACCCAAATTCCACAGCATAACATTACCCAAGGGCCCCAGTTTGCATCTATGCTCATAAATGAATAGGGTTGGGATCAGGGGCATGCACCCTCGTGTACCCTCTAGTTAATAGTTGCAGCATGCTCCTGCTGTGATTTTGGCACACGTCAAGTAGCCCTGGCACAACCAATGCCCAGGTGAGGTGAGGGAAATCTGGGGGCCATTCTCAGCAGGCTGTTTGGGTGCTGTCATCATCCTTGAGAGGCTGAGAGATTTCAGTGGGAAGGATGAGCTAGCTGGGCTAAGCCTGACCTGTTTGTTTTCCTGCACAGCTGCCTCCATGTGAGCCATCAGGGCCTCTGGAGCGACCATGCCACCAGGGCACTGTAGAATCACAGAATCATTAGGGTTGGAAAAGACCTTCAGGATCATCTGGTCCAACCATCCCCCTACCACCAATGTCACCCACTAAACCATGTCCCTAAGCACCACGTCCAAAGTTGTCACCTCTCCTGAGCCACATGGAGCCACAAGGGAACATGTGAGATGTTTGCTCTGCGGAAGCCTTCACCAGTTTGTGGTGGCAGCTGTGGAAACGGAGGCTGTGGAGTGCCACAGTCAGTCTGATCCTGATCATTTGATCTCTGCCTCGGGCCATTTGTCCCTGTCCTGTCTCTTTTCCGCCAACAGTCCCTGCTGTAAGGTCTGTCATCCTGGCCCTGTCCAGTGGATCCTGGTGTCACTCCTGCCCTTTCCCAGCCTAATTCCCACTCCAAAAGGTGTCTTCCACTAGCCCACCCCTTTTCTCCTCCATCTTCTGGTTCCTCATCCAACATCCATCCTTCCAGCCACGCTCTTTTCCTTCCCAGCCCTAACTCTCATTGCCAGACCGTGGTTGCTCACACCCAACCCTTCCTTCCTTGGCTGCTTTCTCCAGCCTCTTTCATTATTTAGTCCTGCTCCTTTCCCTGACACCCAAGCTGCTTGTGTCCATCATGCTCAGACCACCTCCCAGCCTCCTGCTCTCCACTCCCAGCACTCGTTGCCATTCCCATGCCCACCCAGCATCTCTCAGTGTCTCCTCCAGCGAGTTTACCCCTGCATAATATTAGTTTCGAGCTGTTGAAGCTCAGTAACACACAAGCCTCCCTCTGCAGCACCTGCCCACAACACTTGAGTGCGTTCCTAAAGTGAATAGTGACCAAATCAAGTCTCAGCACTCCTGGGGTAGACTGGTACCCAAAGAGGAAGATTGAAGCTCTTCAGGCTGGAAAAGAGGTGGCTGGAGCAGCGGGTTATGATATATGGTAACAAAATCACGTGTGGCCCAGAGAAGGTAGATAGGGAATAACGCAACTGGGGAAATAAGGCTCCAAATGGACCCGGCTTGATTAAAGCCAGAAAAAGGGGGTGGTCTTCTCATGGAGTGGGGATGTGATGGGTACTAAAATTTTAAGCCCACAACCAAGCAAATATATGGAGAAAAATCTCACTGAGGGCAACTCAAGACAGAGCTCACCAAGCCCCAAGCTGCAGATAGTCCGAAGTGGGGGGGGTGCTGGGACAGATCATTCCACTTACCTTGTTCTTACACGTGTCTTCAGACGTGAGATCCTTAACCCCATTGGAACGTACATCATGGGCTGCACCAGCCTTCGGTCTGGTTTGTATTTATATTTACATCTATATATCATATCTTTGTAAATGAGAGGGGTAGAATTGGGAATCCAGGACCCTCTGGACCAGAGCTGATGGTGGCCCTGGTTTCAGAAACAAATGAAACCTTGGATCTTTGCTGCTCAGGGGGAGTTTGAGTGGTGACAACCTTCGTGGTGTTGTCTGATGCCCAGGGCAAGAAGTCTGTCCTTGACAGCAGAGCCTCATATAGCTGGTCAGGGGTGCCAAGAAACTTGTTTTAAACAAGGGTTTTCTGTGTCCCTCCCTGCCCAAAAGGTCAGCGTGGAGACTTCATGTGACTCTTCACACACCAAAGAAGCAAATCCAGCTCTTCTCACTCAAGCTTTAGAAAAAGAAAATAAGAAAAAAAATAAGAAACAGAAGTCAGGAGCAGCGTTTTATTTCTCAGAGCTCAAAGACAAGGTGGTGGCAGGGGAGAAGGATTTCGGTGCTTGAGCAGCACCAAGCAAGCAGCAGAACCCCAGGCTATGGGGGCAGACCCCAGGTCTCCCGGCCGGGCAGTGGGAGCGGGATCTGCCATCCCCTTGGTGCCTCCCAGGTCCCTGGGATGCCAGGAGGGAGCAGCGGGATCGGGACCGTGACTCAGCCCCCACGTGAGCGGGTTTCCTTCCTGCACGGCCAGCCCCAGCTTCTGATGTTTTGTTCGCCGCGAAGCTCTGGGGGCCAGGAGCTGCGAGCGGCGCGGGAGCTCGTGGAAATCAAAGGGAAAGAACAACATCTTGGGCTTGCTGGGGCCCTCCTCGCCGCCCCGCTGGGACGCGTGGGCTTCCCAAGCTGCAAGGAGGAGGAAGGGAAGGGCCGTCCCCTTCTCCCCTTTCTTCTCAGGGCATCCTCGGCGCCTCTCTGCTCACAGGGTGGGGAACGGGACCCCGGCAGTCCCTCGTGTATTGAAACGGGAGTAAATGGGTGGGGAGGCAGCTTGGTTCTCACAAACCATGCTGGACAGGAGACTGCCAGATTTTCTCTATTATCACACTTTTCCCCATCGATGCCAAAGGCAAAACTCTCAATCAGAAGTAGCTCATGCTATCAAATAATAATAATAATAATAATAATAATAATAATAATAATAATAATAATAAATAAATGAATAAATAAATAAAAACAACCTACAGGCTCTCTGATATTGCCCAAACTCAACTGTTTGGCCCTGAGACCCCCACCTGGGCTGGTCCCCCTTACCTAAACCCTCCCCGGTGTATCTGCTCCCCAGCCGTGGGGCAGGACTGGGATGCCTTCACAGTGGGTGGTTGTGGTTGGGAGATAGGGAATCTTTCCTCTCCGGGTTTCTCAACCACTGTAAGTCCAGTGCAGGTGTCTCTCTGTCCCAGCTTGTGCCCAGAGATGACCCTAAAAACATGCAGGAAGTGCAGAGGTTTTGGCTTGGTGGTGCCAGCAGGGCTGCAGGAACACCCAAGCTGTATCTGAAAGAGGAGGGTCTGGCCATTTTACTCATTTCCTGCAAAAAGATGGCAATCTGTCCCTGGGAGAAGATTCCCTTTTGTCCCATTCCCTCCGTACCCACTGCACAACTTCTCCCTCCCCCTTGATGAGCTGGACCCTGCTGCGCTCATGGACCCAACTCTTCCACCTCCTGTTCTCCTTCCACGTCTGCATGGCAGAGATGGGCAGGAACCAAACTGGGGCCTTCAGCCCTGGAAGCTGGTGCTGGTGGCCTCAGCTCCAGCCTCAAAGGGGCTCTCCAAGACACTGGGTGAGCTGAGCACGTTCCTACTGGGGCTGGATCTTCTCCAGGTGGGCAACAGAAGGACAGGGGAAGGAAGCACACTACGTTTGGCCAAGCAGGTTGATGCGGAAGCTCCTCTGGATTGATGCTGAGCAGGGTTGTGGCTGAACATCAATCTCTAGAGAGGTTGTGGAGTCTCCTCCTCAGAGATCTCCCAAAGCCACCTGGACGTGGGGCTGGGCACCCTGCTCAGGGTGGCCCTGCTGGGGCAGAGGGGAGACCGAAGGGACCAAGAGGTCCCTTCCAACCTCACCACACTGCCATTCTGTGGGTCGAGCTGGCACTATCCAGCCCCAGGCCCTTCTCCCCATCTCCCCCTGCCTCTGCCCTGGCAGCCCAGCCCTGTTGGGGCTCAGCAGCCCTCCTGCCCTTCTCCCCTGTGCCTTCACCCCCTGTTTTCCCATTCCCTGTGTTTATCCTCCCGCACGTAGCCCTCGGGGAGCCGTCGGATTGCACGGAGGGAGAAGTTATTTTTCCTTGACATAAACAGCCAGGCCTTTCCTCGGCCCCTTCGCTTGAAACGTGGAGGTAGGACCTGGACTCATAACATCCGGCAGGAGGGGCTGGCCTTATCTGCCAGGAAACACTCAGCTCCGGATACATCCTCCCTGCTCCCGGCACCCGAAGCAGCTCCCATTGGCAGTGGAGGGCAGGAAACCACTCAGCAGCTTGTCTCATTCCCTCCTCTGGAGGAACGGGAGGGAGAGCCTGATCCTGCCCTCCCTGCTCCCGGGAGGAGCTGTGGCTCCCTGTGGGGTGTGGAGGTGGGGTAGGGGGGCAAAGAAGTGGGGGGGTGAAGGCAATTAGTCATGAGCAGATGGGGGTTGATGGGGGGAAAGGGGAATTTAGGGGAGTGGGAGGTGTTGGGTGGGAGTGGGTGACCTCAGCGAGGTCTCCTTCCCTGCCTCCGTTTCCCTCCCCAGCCTCCTGCCCTGTGCTTTGAGGGCAATGGAAGGAAAAAAAGCACCTTGCATCAAATTTAGTAGCAGCGCCAGGAGCCCCCATGTGGGGCAGGGACCCCTTGAGCACAAAGACTTGGTCCGGTTCAGGCTCGTGGCATGAGGCAGCTCATGTCGCAAGGCCGGACAGAAAAAGGGTGGGAGGGAAGGAAGCCTTAGCTCCATTTTACAGACAGGGAAACTGAGTCACGGAGCCCCGTCACCAGGCCCTACCCCTGCCCTGTGTCACAGGGACCAGCCGCCCGTGCCACCCAGCTCACACCTCTTCCTACCTCCGGTGATGCTCTCTGAAACAGGCAAACCCCCTTCCGAAATTTTCCACCGTGAGAGGAGCCACCAGCACCTGCTCAAGGGGCACAAAGGACATTGCCCCAGCCCTGCCGTGACACACACCGCAGCTTCTGGCCAGCCCCGATCCGTGCTATCCGGGAAGGTGACTTCATCCCGCGACACCCAGCCACCGAGGGTCAAGGGCTGGCCGGGGACAGGGGCTGGACTCGTGCTCTGGCCACTTCTTGGCAAGGAGAGGGCCTTGCCTTGGCCCAGCCCTGAGCTGCAGCCCGGCCTGAGGTCATTTCATCCCTTCCTGCAGCTCTGATTTGGTTTTTCCTGCTGCTTCCCAGCCTGGAGAAAGCGGGCCGCAAACTGCAGGACTCTGGTGTGCGCGGGGAGGGAGGGGAAACGCGCCCAGGAGTGATGGAGAAAGAGCCCTTCTTGGTGTGGAGACCACCCAGTGCCTCTAAACCACCACAGCCTTCACTCCTCTGCAGGAACATCCACTTTTTGAGCCAAAAAATAAAATAAAATTAAATAAAATATCCATTTCCACCTTTCTTGGCCACTTTCTGGCTGCTCTGTGCGCCTTGGGGAGCGTTGAATCCCGATAAGGTGCTATGGGGTGGGAGCAAAACCCCATCGCGTGGCATTCACCAGCCTGCTGAGATAGGGGAGGCCGGCTCGGCTCCCGAACTTCACCTCCTCTGCCGGTGTGTGCCGGGAGGGGGACGGCGGCTGCTGCCGGTGCTGGGCGTGTGCCCGGATCCTGCTGGCGAGCCCCGGCTCCCAAGGAGCCGCACCTCGCCTTGGCTGCGCTTCCCAAAACCCTCAGGGGGCCCCCGGCTCCCGGCCCGGGCCTGCAGCTGCTCCTGACGTGCCGAGCGCGGGGTGACATGCTCCCAGAGCTCCTCACGTGGCTTTGGGCTGGGCAAGCGGGGACAGGACCTGCTGGCAGGAGACACCGGGCTGGGGTGCCCAGGGAAAGGCCTTTTTCCCCGGGGAGCCGCACTCCGGCCGCCGCCGCTGTCAGCTCTGGGTACGAGCTTTGCGCCTGGCAAGGCCGAGTTTGTGAGAAGGGAGGCAGGGAGGAGGCTCGGGGGGGTTTAGTCAGTCCCGTGGTTGTGTGGGGTATGGGGACAAGGAGAAGCAGCAGCTAATGCCCTAAGGAGAAGGTCGCATTGTACACCATCCCCAGCTGCCCCTGCAGCAGGCCCGGCAGAAAGGAGCCTCCGCAAGCACCCTGTGGTGGGTGCCCCCTCCAACAAGACCTCCTACGGAAGGAAGCAGCCCCTGGGCTGGCTGGTTGAAAGGCAGACTCAATTTTGGCTGCAGTTTGCTGTGAAACAGCCGTGAAGGTGCTGCTGGGGGGATGTGAGCACCCTTTGGCCCCAGGGCCCCACTTCTGCTCCTGGCATGGTCCTGCACCGGTCACTTAATGCCACGGGGGTGGAGAGGCCAAAAGGCCTCACAGGACCTCCCTCTTTCCCTCCTGTCCCATCGGATTGATTCACAAAACACCCTGGAAGAGGGTTTTTCACCAGCAGCAAACTTGGTGCCCTCGTGCCATGTTGGTGCAAGAGCCACCGCAGTCTGTGGTGCCACCAGGACCCCTGAGGTCGTCCTCGTCATAGCAGGATTTAAAAGGGATTTGGATGCTCGACTGATGGGTAAGGGAGGAGACGGGACTACTTCCATGAGGGCACAAGCTGGGACAAAGGAGTACCTAAGCATTAGTAGGTGATCTTTAAGGTCCCTTCCTACCCAAACCAGAGGTTGGGTGACCTCTGCAGACCCCTTCCAGCCAATACTCATAGGCAGTCATCACAACGGGCATTGGGAAACTCGCTTCTCCACCATCAGCGCCACCACCAAAGGCAGAGCCTCACCTAACCTCACCAGATCACCTCTGTAGGACCCGGCGTTAATAGGCTGTACTCAGAAAAACGGGGTCGAGCCCATGGGGATGGCGTGCTGCTCCGCAGCCACGCCGTGAGAAGTAAAGGTACACGTAAGTCACACCTCAAGTTGGCTTGTTGGAAAACGACCCACTCCTTGTAAAGATAACCACAGATCTTTTTTATTAAAAAAAAAAAAAAAAGGAAGTAGAAAAGTTTGGCTGAAAATACCAAAAACAACAACAACAAAAAAATTAAAATAATAGCACTTGCACAGGAAACGTTTCTCCTTTGAAAACTTTGTCAATAGCTACAGCAATTTAAATCATAAAACAATCATCGTATAAAAACATTTATTTAAATTAAATATTTTATGCAAACTCATATCTACACTCATTCAAAATGCATAGAGTCACACAAAAAAGATGGAATGTATTAGCTTAAAAACTTGTGAAGTTGTGTTTTTTAAGTATTATTTGCAATTATTATTAATACACGTTTGGGACTGAAACCAGAAAATCATAGCCACGCTACTAACTAATCATTACCAAGTGCCATACAGTAAACACTAAGATTAATCATGTCATATAACTGATTTAAAATAAAGCTTCATCTTTATGAAAAGAAAGAGAACTCGAGCAATACAAAATCCAAGGGGAGGAATAATGGAAGGAATAAATCAATGTACAGCTTTATTACAGGCAATAATACGCTGGAGTTAGAGGAGGCATTGGGCACTGCGGCTCGGAACATTAAGCGTTCGCCTTCAAAGGATGTTTGATAAAAACGTGTCTGCTACATCATCACCTCTTTGCCAAAGTGCTCATCTGAAGACGTTTTCCTGGCCCGGTGGGGAGCGGAGCCCCTCCTGCTCCCGTTTTGGGAGCGCTTTTGCCGGGAGGCCAAGGGGGAGCCGTGCGGGTGTTGGCAGCGGACAGATCCTGCCCCGCAACCTTGATCTCATACGTGGAGGTTGCACCCTGAGCTGGCAGCATTCCCACTGCCCCATCCTCTGGGATGTCCCCGGGGGTGAAGACACTGCTTGGGACAATGTGACGCATTTGGGGACAGGGCAGGTTTAACCCTACTGGTGCGTCTGGGCTGGTTGGGGTGGCCACAGCACCACCAACACCGAGGGCGGGGACGTGGGGCAGCGCTGCTCACCTGGGCTCAAAGCCCAGGGCAGGTATGCGGGGCACGGCACGCACGTGGATCCTGTGTCCATTTACCAAAATCTTCCTTTTGTTCCCACCCATCCCTGCCCGCTCTCCCCTTCCAAGGGGTTTCGTCCATGCTGTTCGCGGGATGCCGCCACCCTCCCAACTCCAAAGCAGAGCTGAGGGTGCCCCAAAACGGGATGCAGCCTCCCCGTGCTCCCAGGAGCATCTCTGCTTCAGAAGAGGGGCTTTGGCAGCAGGAACTCCCCCTGGCCATTTCAGAGCAGGGCACCCAACGCTTTGCACCCGGTGGCGAGCTGACGACCGAAATCCTTTACCTAAGCCCCCGAGGAGAATCCACGGCCCTCGTGGTTCGGACTCGGACGCCCTGAGGGGAGGCGAGCGACGTCCCCGTGGGACCAACGCCTCGTAATACTGTTGGGTCCTTCCTCGGCCAGTCCAGGCGGCCGCAGGTCTAGGAGACGCTGTAGTTGTTGTAGTAGGTGGCCGTGGCGTCGGCGAGGACGGAGATGAGGCTGGTCTCCGCCGCGTGGGAGCCACCGGCCGCCGAGGCCGCCGGGACGTGTCCGTTGGCCAAAGCCCCGGCGTGGTGCTCGCCGTGGCCAGGGGTGTTGAGATACTGGTCGAATTCGTTGCGGTCCATCTCCCCCAGGAGCTCGGCTTGGCTCAGCTGGTCCAAGGTGTCAAAGCCGTGGTGGTCGGGCGGCGGGGAGAGCTGGCCCAGGTGGGCATGGAGGCCGGGGGGCTGCAGCGGGGGGAAGGCGGCCGTGTAGTAGCTGCTAGGAGGAAGAGGAGGGCAGCCGGAGGCCGAGGGCATCATGCAGGTGGCCGGCTGCGGCATGGGGCTGAGCGGATGGTGGTTGCACGGGAGGGAGCTGCCCGCGTACTCCGGGGAGAAGGGGGCTCCGCCGGCGAGGTGGGAGCGGTGATGCTCGTCGGGGCAGGGCGAGGAGAAGAAGCTCTGCTCAGGGTCTATGGCGTCCAACGGAGACATCTCGGGAGGGGTGGGCAGCCCGTAGGGGTAGGTGTCCACGCTGGTGCCGCTGCTGCTGCCCGGTGGATCCCGGTAGCCGTGGACGGGCGGCAGCCCCGGGCGAGGGGGGTACTCACCCGGCCCCTCTTTCTCACCCCCGGCCCGGCCGCAGTTCCGCTTCTCGGGCACGGCGTTTTGGTCCCGCGTCAGGCTGCCCAGCAAAAACCCGGGGTCCACCCGCTTGCAGATCCTCTTGACCTGCTTCTTCCGTCGGGGCCGGTACTTGTAGTTGGGGTAATCTTGCATGTGCTTGACCCGCAGCCGCTCGGCCTCCTCCACGTAGGGTCGCTTCTGCGAGAGGCTCAGCGCCTTCCAGGACTTGCCTGTAAATGGGAGAACAAAAATCCACTTAGTGCCCGCGGCCACCGTTCTCCGGGCGCTCGACCCAACGGCGGGTCGGGGCTCCCATTTCCCGAGAAAACGGGGGACTCGTCCTGCAAACTCCACAGGAGGAGGAGACGGCAACGGGAAGGCGTTGAAGCCAGGTTGAAGCCGCTTTTCTCCCCCCATCCCGAGTCCCCAGACAGGGTCAGGCCGTGCTGAGGGTGCGCCGAGCCCCACTGCAAATAAACCAGGGCAAATAAACTCCCCCTGCGCCAGGGCCGGATCCTGCAACGCCTCCCTGGGACGCGGAGCCCGGCGAAAAGGCAGCGAGGAAGCGCTGCTGAGCGGGGCCGTGGCCGTGCCCGGCTGGGCAGGGGGTCAGGACGTGGTGCCCCTGGATGTGTCCCTGTCCCGGTGGCCCCGGGCACCGCGACCTCGCCGCTCCCTGCTCGCAGCGCTGCCACTCCAGAGCCGAGCAGAGCTGTCCCCAGCGCAGGGAGCAGGGGGGTCACGGACATCCCGCGGTGGGGACATCCCTTCCTCGGGGGTAGGGGGAGAAATTCGGATCCGCCTCAGAGTGCTCGGTGCCTTCCCATCGCCAAAGTGAGAGCAGAACTGACAGCGGCAAGAGGAGATGCTGCCTGGAAAGCCAGCGAGGAGAAAACCCCAAACCACCAAAGAAAACACCGCAGAACTGCCCAGGGAAACACAAACTTTGGGCAGAGTGTGTTGCAATTCGGGCAGCTCTTTCTCAGGGCCGTCTGGGGCTGGGTTATTTCTGTTCTTCGCCCTCGGTCTCGCACAAGAGATTTGGAAAAGGGGGAAAGAGTGGATGGGGAGTGGGGAAAAAAAATATATATATATATTCAAAATGGGTTGCGATCCCTGAGAAGACCCAGCAGAAAATACTTCCCTGGTGATGTCAGGGTGGTCAGCGAGTTTGGGGGATGAAGCGGGACAGCAAAGACAGGCCTGGAAAATTTGGGGGTCCCTCCGTGCGCTTCACCCAGGGCTCCCACGCGCTGCCAGCCCGGGGGTGTCGTGCCCCCAGGGGCGGCAGGGAACACGCCTAGGAGGCTTTGCACCCTAGGGTGCTGCACCCAGGCGGGCTTTGCACCCCATGGGGGGTTCAGGTGGGTGCCCACCCTTCGGGCGCAGGACCCCGGGCAGGCTCCGCACCCCATAAACCGCAGGGTGCCAGCCTGGCACCCCCCGGTGGGTGCCCGCCCGAGCCGCCCCCCTCGCCCCCCCGCACCCCGGGGGTTCCTCACCGAGCATCTTGCTGAGCTCCGCGTTGTGCAGGTCGGGGTTTTGCACCGCCAGCCTTTTCCTCTCGTCCTTCGCCCACACCATGAAAGCGTTCATGGGGCGGCGGATGCGGCTCTCGGCGCTCTTCTCCCCCGGGGGGCAGCGGCTCGGGGGCGGCCCCGCTTGCAGCCCCTCCGCAGCCTCCCCCTCCAGCCTCTCCGGCCAGGGGTAGGTGCTCAGCAGCGCAGCCATGGCCCGGCCCCCCCCCCACCCCCCCGGCCTCCCCCAGCCTCCTTCTTCCTCCTCCTCCTCCTCCTCCTCCTCCTCCTCCTCCTCCTCCACCCGATGCTCTCTCCGCGCTGCCCTCGGGGTCCCCGCGCAGTCCCAGCCTCCCGCCCGGCTTCCCCCCCGGTATTTATGAGCTCCTTGGAAAAAAAAAAAAAATTAAATAAATAAAAAAATAAAACCCTCCTCCAATGACACCGAAGGGACTGGCTGCCGCTGCTCCTCCTTGTTTGCAAACTCCCGGCCGGGAGAAGAAAACTTCTCCCCACCCTCTGTCCTGCGCTCCCCCCCCCCACCCCGGGGGGAGAGAGGAGGGAGGCAGCACCCCAAAAGCACCCCCCCCTCCCGCTTCCCCCTCCCCTTTTTGGTAACAGCTTTATTAATATTTATTTCTTTGTACGGGGACGGATTGGAGCTGGCTTGCTGGAGGAGCGAGCGCAGCCGGAGGGGAGCGGGGAAGGGCTGCTGGAAGTGGTCCTGTCCCCAAAATTCAAGGCTGGTGAATTCAAATTCATTCCTCCCCCTAAAAAAAAAATAAAAAAAATAAAAAATAAAAAATAAATCTCAAGGCTGGTTGGAGTGCAGGGTGAGGGGTTGCAGGCACCGAGATTTCTTTTTTATTTTTATTTTTTTTGGGGGGGCGGGAAGGGGGAGGCTGGAAAAGGAAAAAGGAAAATGGCCCCAAAAGGAGGGTTCCCGCAGGGGTGCAAAAGTCGGGTCGAGCCCCTCCAAGCCCCCTCCCCAGGTCTGGGCAAGCTGCAGGGTGCCCGTTTGCAAGGGGAAATCGGGGTGTGGGTTCTGCAGGGGCGTCCCGTTTTTTCCACCATGCCCCCCTGCTCCAACCAGAACCCCGCGTTTTGGCACCCCGTGCGGGTTCTCACCCGGTTACCCCAAATCCCAGGTCAGAAAGGGAGGAAATGGGGACCCGGCGGGCGTGCGGTGGGTGCTTGGCCAGCCTGGGGGGCTCCTGAGCCGGGGATAGATTTGGGCACGGCCCCGAGGGGTTGCAGCATCCCCCGTCGGTCCCCGCAGCTCGTCCCTGGGACATGAGGAGGTGTAGGGCCACCACGATGCTTTGGGGCCTTTTTAATTCCTGCTGCGTTTTACGGAGCAAAGCCACCCCAGCCTGGCCAGGCTGGAAGCATCGCCATCACGATGATATTCATCGTATTTCCCAAGAACAAACCCTAAATCCCGGTTTGGTGCAGGAAAATCGTCCCCCCCCCAGCTAGGACGAAGCACGTGCAGGGAGGGCAACGGGACCGAACATCCCCACCCGAGCCCCTTGCCCAGCTCAGCCCTGCGCCGCGCCCCCGAGGAATATATTTAGCCGCTCGATTCCTTTATGATTCTGACCCCCTGACATGGGCTCTGCTTCCACTGATTGTGGATTTCCTCTCGGCGCTGTCAGCAAAAGCCGGGGGGCCAGGCTGCGAACGCGGCTCCTGGGGCTGCCCCCGTGCTCCTTGGGGGGGGAAAAAAAAAAAAAAACAGCGGGGATCCGAGGCCGGGGTGTTTGTGCAGGTCGGCAGCGCTCGCCCACGTGCCTGGGTGTTCCTATTGACTCTCGTCGGGTCGCGAGCGCCAGCTCTGCGGGGTCGGGATCTGCCTGGGTTTCCTGCTTGGAGCGGGATCGCGGCGCGGGCGAGGAGGTGGGAGCCGCAAATCTCACCACGGAGCTGCGGCCGCCCCGTCCGAGCTTTTCCCCACCGGCCCGTACGAAACCCTCGCGGAAACGACACCATTTTCCAAAGGAACTGATTAAATCTATTAAGCTATTTACAAGTGGGCTCGATCAGAGCCGCGTTATCTGGGAATACAACAGGAAGGCAACTTCTCTTAAATCTGAAAGGCGCGGGAGATTTCCTGACCTGGGGACAGATTTATAAACCCTTTACACACACAGACGGAGGCCGGCACACAGCGTCTTGCCTTTCATCTGCGCTCCGGAGCCGTGCTCTGGGGCCACGAAGGATTTGGGGCCAGGCGGTGCCGGCCCCGCGGTGCACAGCGGGGTCGGAGAGCCGGGACGAGGCAGGACAGCGGGTGCCAAGCCCTCCATCCTGCTCCCAACAGCTCTCCCGGGAGCATTTTGCAGAGGGGAGTTGCTGCAGAGGTCGAGTGCCCTCTTCCCTTTTATTTTTCCCATTGGGTTTTCTGCAGCTCCCGGTGCCCAGGACAGCCACAGAGCCGAGGCGCTGCTCCTCTCTCCAGCCTTGGATGGAGGCAGAGCCCAGCCAAACTCTCCATCTTCCTAGAAAACCAAGGGGAGAAAAGCCCTAATATCCTTTTTTTTTTTTTTTTTTGAGGCTTCATCCGTTTTTTTTTGAGGCTTCCTCCTTTTTTTTTGAGGCTTCCCTTTAGCAGGAGTCGAAGTGCGTGAAACCGAGTTGCAAGTGTTTATTTTGAATATATTACACCACTCAGCGTTATTTTTAAACTCTTGGGATGCGCAGGGCCCGGGGACAGTTATTCTTATAAAAATACCACCTCTGCTCTCGAGGCCCTGGAGGCCAGGAGATTTTTCGGAGCAGCGCTACGAATTATCCCTCGAGGGAGAAGAAAAGGAACGGACTCCTCTTGAGCCCGTTTCCACGGCCGTGCCTCCATCCCGCGCCGGGCGTCCAAGGGGCGTTTGGCAGGATGGGAGGAAAGGACAGGGCTGGGGGGAGGACACGGAGCCCGGGGAGACCCGTGGCCACCTCCTGCCTCCGCCGTAGAGGCCCGGAGGCTCTGGGAGCGAGCAGCTCACCTGGATTTCCTGGTCCTGGCTGCTCCCCTCGCATCGTGGGGGCAGCGTCGCCTGGTTTCCCCCAGGTATTGCAGGGACAAAGTCACGCCGTGTTTCGGAAACCCCACTGTGGGCTCACGGGGCAAAGTTCTGCAAAATCCTTCCCATTCGCATCTTCTCCCCTGCTGCAAGGAGACAGGGCCTTCCTAGAGGCCCCCACGCCACATTTTGGGCGCAAACAATACTAAATATATGTATTTTTCCCCCTTTCTCCTCCAGCACCTGGCATTCTGATTGCATTAGTAAGATGGGTTTCATTCTGCACCCTACTTAAAATGCTGGTTAAACCTGTCCTGTAGGAAGCCCGGCGTTACATAAAGGCAGCCGGGGCCATGTGAAAATGCCACCTTTCTAATTGCGACCGTATCAGGGTAATTAGCAGCAGGCTGGAAAGCTCACCTTTACTTTTTCTGCTTACCTTCCCGGTTCTGGCACAGCGCTTACCTGTATCTGGGGCACGGGAAGGAGCAGAGCTCTCGCAGGGCTTTGAGAGCAGGGAAATTACGGCTGAAAGCCACGAGCTAAAATAGAGCGAGCAGACAAAGGGTGGAAGAAAGCTTTGTTCTCCCCATTTCACGGATGGGGAACGGTTGGCTGCAACTCCCGTGGGGTCACACGGAAAACCCGCGCCCGAGCGCGGCTTTTGCAAGCCCGTCCCCGCTCTTTACAAATTCTCCCCTTTTCCCCAAGTGACCCCCTCGCCTTGGAGAGATTAAAACGCGGGACAAAGCACAAATCCTAAATTAGCTCCAGATTTACGTGGTCCTTAATTATTGATGGGACTCTCCTCTCCCAAGGGCAGCATCCGGGGTTCCTGCAGGGCTCCCGGCTGCTTTGCCCCAGGGACGGCTCCGGGCATCAGCTCTTTGCTGGGAGGCGAAGCCGGAGCTTTCCCCTCGTCCACCCCACAGCGAAAAACGCAGAGAAAAACGCTCACGGTTTCGGCACACTCACAGGCACAGCGCTGAGTATTTCCGCTCCTGCTATTTTTAAAATTCAGCTTGAGCAGTTAGAAAAGAAATGCGTTTTAGTTGGTGAAAAGGGACCAGCAGAATTTCCTTCTCACGCCGTAAAAATTTATAAAAATGGATTAATTAATTAATGGAAAAAAAAAATCTTCGAGTGACTCAGAAGCAGAATTTAAGTTCTGACTTGCTGAGAAATTGAGTTTCAGTTTGGCATTGGAACAACTTTCCCACTGCAGCAACCACAAAGGTGTTTTTTTTTCCCTTTTCAAACCATATTTACCAGTTCCCCATCACTAAAACATTTGTGTATAGAGGGAATTTTGATTATCCCTGCACGGGACAGGTATGGAGATGCCTCCCTTGCTTATTTTCCAAGTACTTCGTGAGCTCTGATCCCTTCTCGGGGTTCCTCGGCCGACAGCACGGCAAGGGTTGGATTTACAGCAAACCACACGCTGCCAGGGGCAGGGAAGAAAAGAAGCCGGGGGCTGCTCCAGATGCTTGCAATCCCCTCGCCGTTCCAGGACCCACCGCTGCAAGATCTTTTTTAGGACGGGCGCGATGCTATGCAGCCTCTCCAATAGACTTTGTGTGGTTTTCCTCTCTTCTTGCAGCTTCCTTCCTCCTCTCAGTGCTGGCAGGTTTGGAGGTTTCGTGACGTAAATTGTGCCTTTTGAAGGTGGATGCTTTAAGAACTTCAGCCTTGTGTGTTTAAACAGGAGAAAATTGGTTAATTACAAGCGGTGCATTCTGCTAATTTGCTTTGCCAAGAGCTGATTATTTGAAAGAAGTCAGCACCAGAGCTTTTGCTTAAAGGGAAACTCCACGAATTCAACAAGATGCTGAGCTGGAGGGGTCCCCAAGTGCATTTCTTGTATTATTATTATCAATATTTGTGATGTTTATGTATCACAAAGAGGCTGCATCTCATATAGGACCTACCAGCTGAAATTCCTATAGACGTAAGGAGGTTCTGAGCTCTTCATAGTTGCCTTGAAACTTGTACTTAACAGCAGCTCACATCTGGGCCTCGAAATAACCAGTGCACAGCACAAGAGGTGGCAAGTTTTGAAGGGAATTCAGGGAACGGTGCTCAGTACCTGTTGCACACGTCGGGGTTGCCACCCTGTGCGATTTCCCGTCCCTGGCTCTACAGGAGGTGCTACAGAGTCAGACAACAGCAAGATCAAACCAGGCGTTTTTGGAAGCCCAAAAAGCTCGTGCAGACTTTGGTCCGATGCTGGTAACGGGGTATTTTGATGTGGCCTCTGCTTTACAGGACACGCTTTACAGGACACACTTCTGTGCTTGCAGGTAATTGCAAACACAAAGGTTAGCATCTCTATCGCTGCTCACAAAATTGCGCCTGCAAATCATTTAGCTTGGTATGGCATTGCACCAACAATTAATTTCAAGGCTCAAAGCGAAGAATTACACCATACCTGCAAAGAGTGGAAGTAACTCCCAAAAACCCATCACTTTTTTCTATGTCACTGGCAATTACCCAAATTGAATTGGGATTACCCAAATTGAAAACGATTCAGTAGCTATGCTGTGTGCGCGCATCGCCCCTAATTTGGAAGCGAAAGCAGACCGGCGACTTTCATTTTGCTCAGTTTCTGGGTGATTTCACTTGGAGGTACATTAAATCTGTGCTGCAATATGTGGGTACGATGGACAAATATGTAACAAAAGATACCGCTATTCAAAAGTATTATTTTCACAGAACTAAACCAAATAATTTCTTTGTGCTTACATTCTGCTCATTTCACCATCTGAGTAATGCTGGAATTCTTCTGCTTTCTAAAAAGGCCTTCTTGCCAAACCCGAGTTTGGTTAAAACTGGACTCACAACCCACTACAAACAAAAAATAATAATTTATTACTTTGAAATATGTTATTGTGTCTGTCATCCACTTCACAAGCCAGTATCTGGTAAGAAGAGCTTCTTGTTGCATAATACAGAGTTGGCTGATCACTAACATACAAAGAAGTGCAGCTGAATCATTTTTTTTTTCAAATTCTAGTACATCAAAAAATAGTCATTTCCTACAACCCAATTTCTGCACGTGCTATTTCTCTTTGAGCTCGAGGCACATTAAAATAAAATCCCACGTTTCCCAGGAAAAAGCAAAATTCCCACTTATTGTACAAATAGAGAATCTTCTGTTCGTAGCTCGTATTTCAATCTGAACCAGATTTAAATCCTAAATCTACTGTGCTTACCAGTAGGAACACCACACATTTAAAGATTTATTCCTTTTTTTTTGTTGTTGCTGTTCTTGCTGTAACTAACACTGGAATCTGACCAAACACTTTCCATAAGATCCAGCACACAAAAACTCGTGTAAGATTAATACAGCGAACAAGCGAACAAACCCAGCAGTATTTGGCAAAGGAAACCCTATTCCTTTACTAGCACCTTTTCCAGTTAAAATCCCCAGGAGATTGTAAAGTTTAGCCGCATAACAGTTAAAAAAAACATTATGGGAAACATTCAGGGCTTCTACTGACTAGTAAAAATCTAGGAAGCGGTAAGCAAGAAACTAGGAGAGCTGCTTTAAAACTTAGGACGCTTCATAATGTAATGTGAAAATTATTTTGCTGCCTTCTCCCATTGAGAAGTTTTTTTTTTTTTATGTTGAGCGCAAAGTTTGCTTGCAACCAGAGCAAGCTCATGGTATTTAAGTGATCTGTCGCTTAAGGAAGGCAGGGAACAAGCCCAGCCCCAGCAGCATCACAATGGCAAATATTTGCAAAGAGCTGGAAAGCAAATGCTCTAAGGGTTAAAAACTACTAGCGAAAACAACGCCAGTGGGAAGCACAGAGAAAGGCATCTTGTTCTCCCTTACCATATTGTAAAAGTACAGCAGTTTTGCTGCAACGAACGGGTGGGGTGTGTCCTCAGGGCAAGAAAGCCCTTAAGACAGATCTTAAGATATCCTGGCATTGCAAACCAAGGCACCTTAAGAAGCGAGAAGTCCAGCTGAGCTGCAACTGAGACATCTGAAGCCGTGTGGGCTGCGTATTGTAGGCTACACTTCTCCTGCTGGACAATAAAGGCAGCTTAAGGAATCTTTTCGTATTACATCTGCATCTTGACAATGTTTTTCAAGCCATGTTCAGCGACTCAGCTGGGCTCAACCACAAACGTACCCATTTATCCAGCAGAGCAGGCCAATGGGATGGTTTAGATTTACTCTGATGAAACGCAGGCAGGCCCTAAAACAAACGAAGAGCTAACGAATTTAAATCCTGGTTGGCTACCCTGGATGATGCCATGATAACTGGCTGGCTTTCAGGGCTGCGCTGTCAATTTGTTGTGGCCAAGGCAATATCAGGACCAGACACGAGAACAGTGAATGCTTCTTCCCATTTCACCACTTCGCTTCCAAGCTCACCCACGTCCTCCGACAGCTTTTTGCTGAGGGAGCTTAAGGTGCCAAAATCCAGCCTGAATGTTTAACCTCTCCTCCACAATGGCTTGCGGCAGTGCTGAGTCCCAGCGTTACTTATTTCCAGGTTTGCAGTGAGAAACAGCCTCCGATTTGGTTACAAATTGCAAGGTTTCTATGTGTCAATGGCAATACTGATGCAGAGGAGTAGCTATGCTTTTAAAATCTATTTGGTCTCCCAATTTCACAGAAAACTTTGCTTATCCAAGACAGCTTTTGAATGCCAGGTGCATCACCAAAGGTACCACGAATGCTGCCTGGGAACCAAAGATTTAGATTACGGCTAAGAAAGGCAAGCTCCTATACCTGTTGCAAAGTTACAGTTACTTGACCATAGTTAACTACTGGCCAGGGAACACAGGGAGTTACTTTATTTCCTTCTTTAGTTGTGACAATCGGGGGTAATCTTTTAATTAAAGACTAAGCATTTTGGGAAAAAACAATGTTCATTTTTATACGTAAACGGCGATCAATGAAAAAATTACACGCGACTTCGCAAAAATCAATGAAAAGAAATACATACAGCTTTGCAACCCCCCTCCTGTTTCCAGAAGTAGAGCTATCACAAGTGAAAACAATGGTGGCTTTAATAATAAAGGCAGCAATAGGATGACTTTTTTTTCTGTTTTCATCTCCCTGGATTGAGAAAACACAGTCAGTGTGAACCAGCACACAGCAATTTACTGGTTTTCACAGTCCTAACCACAGTGGTTAAAACCAGCCCGGAT
Organism: Anser anser; assembly: GCF_964211835.1. Lineage (NCBI taxonomy): Eukaryota > Metazoa > Chordata > Aves > Anseriformes > Anatidae > Anser > Anser anser. The sequence continues at coordinate 3,078,674 of NC_139722.1, forward strand.
TTTGCTTGCTGTTATCTGTTGTGAATGGAGTCACACCAGGGTGAACGCGGGCTGAAGGTGTAGGCTCTGCTGTGTTAAAACACAGCTCTTGCACAGCCCCTAAGGTGAACCTCGGTTCTGCCACAACGGGAGGGCAAAGCATAGCTGTTGTTTTCTTTTTAATCAAGTCTTGCTTTGTAGACGTGCAAGCCTTGGCCCTGTAGCTGGATACCTTTTCACCATGGCACTGAAGCTCCTGTTGGCCTGTCACCATGTTCTCAGCCCCCTTGTAAGAGCTGTATTTAAATACAATCTGTGGTTTCAGTTGGATGAGGAGCTCAAGTGTACTCAAGGCTGAATTACCATCTGATGTTTGGCTGGTGTTTATGTAGGCTTCTCATCCAATGTGATAAAGTTCAAACCACCTCAAAGTCCCACCTTGACTCTTAAATGGTTAAATCTACTTGCAGTGCTTCTTTTTCTTTCTCTGCGTTCCTTCAGTACAGTCACCTGTCTCCTCTTTTTGCTTTTTGTGCTTCTTCTTGTGGCGTTTCTTTTGCTTTGTCTCTGAGTCCTCTGTGCAGAGATCTTCCCCATCAGATATTCCCATATAAACTTCTCCATTGCCCATATTTTCATCATTACTAATGCTTTCCTCTTCGTGCTGCTCTTTATGCTTCCTTTTCTTTTTCCCTGAGTGACATTCATTTAAAGAAGCATCCAGTTCATTTCCATTCAAGCTACTTATCTTAGACTTTTTTATTTTTGCTTTCTCACAATGGTCTGGACTCTCTGCCTCATCACTCTTTTGCTTCTTCTTTTTCTTCTTGGCTTTGGTTTCCAATTCTTCTGAAAGCTCCAAGACTTCCTCTGTGGCTGGGCAGCAATTGTCTGACTTTGTTTCTGCTTCTTTCTGGGATCCCTTCAATTTTGCCATGCGCTTGGCGAAATATTCCTGTACAGTGAGACCACTCTTCACTGTATTGGGACTGTCTGCAGGCTCAGATAGCCAGGGGTCTCTCTGCTTCTCCTCCTGAGACTTGGGATCAGTGTCATCCTCCTGCAGCGGAACAAGGAGGAACAGGAGTTGGCAGTCAGAAATAATGGCTTTAAACAAAATTAGTTTTCTGCATATTAACACTAAAAGTATTTTAAAACCATATACTGGTTTAAAAATTAATCGTTAAAGTAAAGACTTCAGCAGAAGTGAGGATGTCCTTAACGCAAAAGATCACATTGGTTTAGGGAGAGGAGGTGGTGGCACGGAAAGCAAAAAGAGAATCAAGTACAGTAACTTAGAGCAGGGATGGGGTAAGACTCTCTGTTGGTTTGAATTTCTGTTTACCTACTCCTGTGCAACTCATGCAGATTATGTGTAATACTATCATACTCGGCGTGTTACACTCACTTTGCAAAGGCACATGCCTCTACAAGATATAAACCAACATGAAAAATAGCACGGTATGATCTATTAGCCTGTGGCAGAAAGGAAATCCCATGCCTGGAATACCTCTACAGCGAAGTGCAACAACTTGGGCTACACGGAGCAATCCAGCATTGATGCATCCCTTCCATCTTATCTGATCTTTAGAAATGTTTGTTTCATAGCTGCTTTACTGTCATTGTGTCCTAGACGTTGTTATTTAAACATGTTCCATTTGATCATATGTTATCAGATGGCAAAAACAACATCACAGGTTAGATCTTACAAGGCTTCTGCATACACAGAATAAATAGCTGCTGAACTCTAGCTGCAGGTGAGTATCTATAAAAAGAGCCAAGTGGCTAGAAAGTAAATGTAAAACAAAAGGCAAACTACACTCATTGAGCTGGATGTTATGTATGGCATGAAGAGAATCGACCCTGAAAAAGCAACAAATGCAACAAGATGAAAAAAAAAATTTGCTAAATTATCTGTGACTTGCAAAATAAACATGCCCAAAGAGCAGCTGAAATTCGGACGTGTTTACATGGATATTGAAGCACTCAAAAATAACCCTTTGTGGCACATCCTTTGGCTTGGCAGAAGTCACAAACGACTTCTGGAAACGTCCCCAATTTTTATTTTCTTTTTTAAAGGCTGGTGTGAACTGCAGGTACCTAAGCACACCCCCTTAGATGGCAAAAGCTGAGCAGGTAGGAATCGTGTAGAGTCCTTACCAACATCTGGCCCACGAGATGCTTCTGAAACAGGAGGTTATCCGCAGCCGCTACGGGCAAACGAGGCGAGTACGCCAGCTACGAGGCTGTTTTTCCATTCATAAACGCACGCAGATAAGAGCACCCACTCTGCCCATGAATCTTGTACGTGGACTGAAGTGACTATAAAACGCAACCAAATCGGAGCAGTAATATTTTACACCCACATCCAATGGCACCAAGTGATAACAGGGTGAAGGCCAGCAGCAAAGTGGGAGATATAAACCCACTTATCTCAAAACTTCATAGTTAGTGCACGACGGTGGAGATAAGTGATCCGGCTCTCTTTAGGGCGTCATTAAAGCTGATGGCTGAAATGGGTTTTATTAGGGTTTGTAGGTAAGGTTTCACAGGTCTGACTCCTTGTACACCAGTAACCTTTACTCACACGAGCAGGAATGCAAAGATTTGGGTCGTTAGCGATGCATCACGAGTGGCGATTTCCTCATCCATCGGCTTTCAAGAGAGCTAGCCCAGTGGAACGAAAGCAACGCTACACTTGAGATGCCAGTGATGTTTGTGGGGGCACTTAGCAAAATTAGGTACTTTTCTTGCAGGAATACCTTTGTGGCCTACCTCGAGTAAGTTTAGGAGGTAACAGAAATTATGTGATTTCTATCAAAGTCTGCAAAGAGATGTTTAACGTGGGGAAAAAGGCACACATACCTACACATAGCTACAGATACGAGTGTACACATGAAAGGGGAGCTGCAGTAGACGTTTGACAAGACACAACCCCCAGAATAAATGGACTGAGCTATGTTTGCAGTCGCTTTCTTATTAAAAAAGACATGCGTCCCAACCGGAGCAAGCGGCACAGGTGCCGATCAAAAAATAGCTGCCCTGCTAAAGCAACGTTAAACAGGTCACTTTCTCTTCCTTCTGCCAGCAGGAGGATTTTGACACCTTGTATTGCAAAATGACAAACAGTCTCCCAGGTTTTCTGCCGCAGATGCCAGCCAGAACGGTTTCCCTCCCCACCCCAATATGTAAAACACACTCGCAACCAGAACACCAATTATCCTCTGGCCAACCAGGAAAGGATTTTCTCATTCCCTTGGTGACTTTGAGTCCTGACAACTTAATTACTGTAATTGAAGGCAAATATTACTTGAACTCTACACATTTCTTTTTATAAAATACATTAGGCATTAAAAAAAAATGTTCCTTTGGTTAAGCTGAGGAGTTCAGAAGGTATGCACGATCCCAGAAAATAAGAACCTTGCTCAGAAACTCCTTTATTGATAAGAATTTTAATAACCACGGGCCACTGAACACAGAACTAACAGGGCATGGAGACAAGCAAGGAGGTGCCAACTCTAGAAAACCTCTCGGTTTAGGAGAAGCTTATGTAAAGCCATAAATCACCTGCGAGGGCTGTTACATGCCAGCAGTGTTCCCCCTCCCGTGATGTACCTAAGTAGCCATGGGAACACCGCTGAACTCTAAACATGTTTTTCTTCTCTAACCTCTCAACAGGAGAGTTGCAGTTTATGCAGTTCCAAAAATAAGACACGCGTACGTAAGTGAGCACCGTGTTTCCGCAACCTCCAAAACGCAATGAATTATACAGGATGAAAGACGAAGAACCATTCCTGCTCCGTTCCTGATGACCAGGTAAAAGGAAAAGAGCAATCCTGCTACAACTGGTGGGAGGCCAGAAGATTGGCCTTTGGAGGAGATGTCTTCATCCTCATCACGAGTTCCACAACTGCAAACGAATTCAGGCTGAGAAGATCAAGTTAAAAGACGACTTGGGAATGCAAGTCTGTAGAGAGTTGGTAGGACGGTCCCAAGCAGGAGAAAAGCACTGCTTAAAGCAGAGTTAAGCGTGGAGTGATTAAGAGGAAACAATAGGAAAATTCAAGGAGAGGCTGGGAAGTGCACAGGAAAAGATGAGGGTCAATTATAGCCAGAAGTCCCCAGTAAACATCATCTGTTTATGCAATTGGCTGAATGTATGGAAAAATAAAGCGCTAAGTACTCACAGGTTAGTTTTTTTTGTTGTTGTTCCTGCACGCTTTCTTCACTTTTACACACAATGGTGATTTAATCATTAAGTCAGCACACTAAACTTATAGAGTGAAATCCTGGTTCCCTTAATTCCTGCAGGATCAGGATTGCATCTCTACGGCACTGTACTCTCAGAGCATCTTTCCCACATAGTTACTTAGTGAAGGAAAAAAATATGGGATTATGGCCTATTATATACAGAAAAAGATTCACATTCAAACATGAAAAATGTTTGGCAACAGCAGAAGCCCAAAGTAGAACAGTATCTAGACACCTCATGAAATAAATGAGTTCAAAACCCAAACTGGAGATTTAAGACCTTAGGCTGAAGAATTAAACTCCAAAAATCAACGAACGCATCCGCACGTTACTCTAGGAGGAAAAGCAAGATGCAACAAATCAGCAGAAATAAAGGGTGCTATACATAAGCAACAGAAGTAGGTTGCAATGTGGATTAATTCAATAAAATTTCCTCCTCTTCACTGCAGGTGTTTCTTTCCTAGCACTTAAAGCTTAAAATAGAGGAATCAAAAAAAAAAAAACCACACTACTATACAGTCTAATAACTGCCACGTATGAACTACAGTTACTTAAGCCGAGTAATTTCACATGCCTTTGCTTCCTCGTTTGCAAATGAGGGTGTACCATTTCACAAGTCATTTTGTTAGCACAAATTGACAAAATGACACAAAAGGAGAAGTACCGAAGAATGGAGTGTAGAGGCAGAATAAAGCTAAACTGCAATTTTAGTAGATTCTCACTTAAATTACAGAAAATAGACTAGATGAAGTAAGGACAGGCTAAACATCTAGCCTGAGCTGCAAGGCAATCACACGACCATCCACGGCTTTAAAATGCAAGCCCACCTTTGCGGAGTTGGAGTGAATTGCAGCGATGAGTTACTTTCTCGTTAAGAATCCGTAACAACACGATTAATATAATCCTGCCCTATTCCTGCTGCTCCACCGGAGAGCAGCACCAGTAGGAGCCCTGTGCAGGATACAAAACTTGACAGGAGGAACTGGGGGCATCCCCGTATCTTTCCAACGCAGGTCTAGAGAGCAGCACAGCAGATTATTACCGAGGAATCACTCTGGAGCTTTGCAGACGTTAAGGATGACAGAGGCTCGCTGTAAGGAGTTGACAACGTAACGTTAGCCATAAGCATAAACATTTGGATTGGGATCAAACGGGCAAGAGAGTGAACAAAGACTTGTAGCATGATGAGTTTAAGCAGGATTAAACTAAATATGTGCAGAAAGAAGGCCACGTACCATCAGTTCTGAAGTCAATTCTGGCATAAGAATGGGCTCTACCATTTTCAGTTCACCTAATTGAGCTCGGTACACTGCAGACAGCATCTTACGAAGAGCTAATGACAACATATTTCTAATATAGAAAGGGCTGCTGCAAAGAGAAAAGGGAGAAATTTCCCAGTCCTTTGATGAAGAAGATGAGAGGCAGCAGGTGTAAACTACTGACATAAAATTTTGCCAGAAGAACAAATCTATCAGTGTCTACATGAAGCCTCAAACACTGGGAGTCTCAACCACTGCAACAAACCTCTGACAACTATCAGGAAAGCATTAGTTGGAGTTGATCCTCGCTTGGAAAAGAAAATGGGGTATCTGTACTCAAGAAGCATCTTACAGCCCCCTAATGCTTAAAAAAAAAAAAAAAGCAATTGATGCAATTTGACTTCCTGGTAATAAAAGATGATTTTAGTGAAAGAGATGAAAAAAAACAAACAAACATAAAATTCAGAAAGAAGAACTGCTAAAAATTCAGGTGCCCTGTCATTTCCTTCTTTTGCTGTCCGTGGTATTGCAGTCACCAGGACACCTCCCACAGCCACACTGAGTTTTAATTGCACTACTTTTTATCTGAGTGCCGAGAGAGAGCGAGGAATCCACCTTCAGGAAACAAAATGGAAATCCCGAATGTCTAACACCTAGACGGGCTGCAGAACACGACAGCACTTTTTCAAAGGACAAATGCCAATTACTACCCAGAAAAACTTTCCCGTTCAACCCCATTAAAATAAACTTGGTGTCAGAATACGCTGAAAAACCCAACTGCAAGATGCAGCTGATTTAACTACTGTACTACACAAACCACCAGCTCTGCCTCTTACCCAGGAAGGACAAGGAGAGAGGCTGGGACGTAACTAACGGAAAAGGGACAAGGAAAAAACCTATAAAAAAAATATCGGTTTTCCCTGGGGAATTACGAGGAACTGTGTTTGCTACACCTGCCTCCATCTGCAGCTACAAAGGAAAGAGCGGGAGGACTGCTTCGCTACAACTAAAAAAGGCAAGGGATTTTATTGCAGTAAATCTCTGCTCCGAATGATTCGGGGTTATTCATAGAATCCTTGATTGGAAGTGACCTCTGGAGGTCCTCATCCAGCCTCCGGCGTGGAGCAGGACTACGGCCAGCACGAGATCAGGTCAGCTGGGTCTTTTCTGGCTGAGTCATGAAAACCTGCAAGGACAGAGGCTCTGCATCCTAGCGAGGACGTATTACTACCATATAACAGCAATAACTTTCTACCCTACAAATCCACAGGTGCTTGGTTTTCAAGTACATTTGCATCATGTCTGCTGACTCCATTTTTTATTTTGGGTTTAAATTCAGCGGAAACGGCATCCAACTTCTCCCAGGCTGCCTTGTAATTCTCCTTTACATTTCTGCCAAAAGCTCATCCCGTATCTCAGCAAGTGGCCGATTTTAGCGTTCCCATTTATTTTTATAATTCACACATTACTGCTGCTGTGAAGTAGAAAGCCGCTATGTCGCTCACTGAATGCAATCCCTAGGCATCCAAAACACCATTTGCTTGTCATACAACAGTCCTGCTGCCGTACGACGCGTTGGATCCCAGCCTGTTCCCATCAATAAACCAGGAGCCGAGCAATAAGCTCCAACACTCGGCCGGGTTTTGCCTTCAGCCTGAAGACAACAGCGTAACAGGAAGCAACAGGGTTGCAAAAAGTGCAAGGGATTAGATTTTGGCCAGAGACTTGATTACAACGATAGCCATGGGGATTCATTGCAGCTGTCATTATCAGGTCCCGGTCAGTCCTACGGCACCAGCACTCACAACACGGGCAGTCACACCACCTGTATTTCCAATGTCAGCTTGGGAACCCTGATACCGTGTTGCACAGAGCACACAAACTTCCTCCTACTGTTCTCACACTTTTCAGGAAAAAAAAGCACGTTTTCGCAAATAAACACAGTGAGTAAAATCCTTGAGCAGAAGGCAGCCCGTAACAGGCTACAGGAGAATGAGAGAAAATGCACGAGAGGTGTGGAAGACTGAAGGCACACAGGGAAAGAGTTAAAAGAAAAAAATCACACCACAGAGCAGAAAAATCCTTTTTATATCTTGAAAGAGAGACACTTAGATATCCTTGTGACATCTCATTTTGCTCTAGCTACACTGCTGAGGCCAGCAAAACCTCTCTTCCTTTCCATTTCCTTGCAAATTACATCTGTGTGTTAGACTGAATGTAAACAAAACTAAAGGAAGAGATTTCCCTTAGGATCTCTCTATTGGCACGGTACAAAGATACAAACAGAGTGACTTCATCTTCCCAGAAGCATCTAAATCAATTCTAACCGTTCTGTTCTCACCTTGAATAACAGAGGAAGTATGGTCCGGCAAAGCGAGCACAGGACTGGGAAGGTCACGTTTCCCAAGTTCTCTTCCCAGCTACAAAACAGAGCTGGTGGGAAACCCTGCAGAAGTTATTCTCCCCACTTATGGCACAAGCTATCAAAAAAAAAAAAAAGGGCAAAACATGCCTTATCAGCTCTACGAAACTTGCAGCAGAGCTACAAGTTTCGTTAAGTGTTTATGAAGTACTTTGAGATCCTTGAGAGAGGCATCCCAGATGTGCAAGGCACTACACAAGTGCTGAAAGTGCTTTTCCACTCACCTGACGGTGTTTTGCAGCTGTGACACTTAACAGGGAACAAACATCACAGTTTTTGTCTCTCCTGCAATATAACCATGTATAAGCAAATCACTAAGAGACTTTCAAATGTAGTATTTTAAAGGAGTGGGCAGCATTACGACCAAATCAGTGTTGGTCTTTTCATCCCGCAGCCACACGCTAAATGCCAATGCCTTCAGATGTCCAGGACAATCATTCCAGTAGTGTAAGCAATATCCAGGTAGCAGCAGAAATAACCAAAGCCTTCTTCATGTGGTTGTTTCACTACTGTCACGTCATTCCCGAGGCAGTGTTCATTAGACCTTTGTAATACGTGGCACAGGCAGCTGCTGTTATTCCTTTCTAATCAGGACTCAAAGACCAGACCCTTCTTGATTATCAGCTTCAGGATTCCCTCCTACTCCACACAGATACAGAAGGATCTGAATAGACCAGAGGAGAAGTAACAAGTGGGCTCAGCCAGCCACACTGCGAATACAAACAAAGGCATTAGCAAGGAGTATGAAGATTTGAAATGCTGAGACAAGTCACTGAGAGATAGGACACCATAAAAACCATTGGAGATACCTAGAGAGAAAGCAGTCCTGGTAGCAGCTCTAAGAGCAAGCAAAATGAGCATCACGGTTTGGCTTCTGGCAAAGGATACTCTGCATTCTGAAATCTGAAGAGAATTCCTACCTATGTAAAACCTTAATTCTATCTCTTTTTTAACAATAAATGTAGAAAGTAACATTTGTGTATAAACAGTCTTTCTACAAGCATTCAAAACAGACACAATTTAAATGGCCAAACCTTCAATCCTTCCATCCTCCCACTAGAAAATGCTTCTCAAAAGGAACACGCGCTCTTAAAACTTTTCCGCTGCTTTGCTTTGAAAGGGTGATACGCTGGACAGCTGATCCACGGATCAAAATCAAGCTTGCTCCATGCAAGGGCACAGATATTTCCTGTTTTTCAGCACAAGCAGTGGCAGAGGAGCTGCTGAGAAATCCCTCCTTGTGTCACTTTTAGTCACTTATTTGTTAAGCGTGCCTTCGTCAGGACCGGGTTCCTTTCCTTGAAGCAGGTGTGAAGAAGTATTTGCAGCACAGGAAAATGAATCAGAACATGGCAATTTCGAGCAGCGCAGACCATAAATACCAGCAAAGATGACAAACAGCAAGAATAAGAGAGCTCAAATCTGACATACAACCCCACGGATGCGCATGCGCCTTTTGCTTCTCTCCCATCTATAATGGTTTGAAGGAAAGAGTTTGTGTGAGGGATGGGTTTTGTCTTTCCAATGAGTATCACTCATGCTGTGTTGCTACAGTTCATATGGATCTTGTTCTTGCTTTCAAGGATTCACACGGTACAGCTCTGCATTCCATCTCCTCTATAAACAAGCTACATTCAATCTCCCTGCAGTCTTCTTTCATAATTTTTGGCATTTTTTCTTCGTTGCTGCCTTTAGTTTTGGTGCTTCCTTGCGGATCGATTCCAATTAGCACCCGTCCTTCACCCCACGCACTAACCCAACTCATCCACAGTGTCCTTCCTAAAGCTGCTCCGTTCTCAGACGCAGACAGAAGTGTTTGACTAACCATACTGCCCGTGTCCTACCTTACCCTCTTTCTATCTGCTAGGTGTAACATCCTGCCCTTGTTCTGTCCATCATTTTACTGGAGGCTCTCCGGGGAAGCAATTAGCCCACATGTGAGCGCTATATAACATAATTAACAAATAATAACCACCGAGAAATGTAGGCCAAAAAAGCAAAGTTATCAGAGCAGCGTTTCTGCAGAGACTTGTATTGTTCTGCACTCGCCTGCAACGTTAGCTTCCAAGTTCCTGGAGGCACGCGTTATACCCCAAGCAGCAGAAAAGCAAAGGTGAAGAGAGTGCTTTAAAGACGACATACGGTGTTCTGAGTTCATTTGGATTTACAGGCTTTGCTATTTTTACCAAATTCGTTAACATTGCCATTAGTAAGTAAGTACACAGCAGACCACCACCAGTAAGTTTCAGAATCAGAAGTGAAAAGCTTGTAATTTGGATCTAAATTGACTTTGGCAACAGGAGTATCAAAGGAAGGAAAGACGGAATGACTGTACCCATGAGCAAGACGCAACACAAACTTCATGTGTGACATCATTTGGGGTGGAAAAAAAAGCTCGAGGAGGCAAGGACAGAACCTTTGCTCTTGGGTGTTCATTCGCACACTCCACAGCAGATAGAAGGGAACGGCAGCAATCGAGGGGAAGCCCTCTTATTTCTCAAAGAAGCAAAGTATTTCCTAGTCCTGAGGCTTCCTACTACAGGACAGGTATTTCAGCCCTTTGCACAGTTGCCAGAAAGTGGAAAGAGCCCTGGGCATCGCCTTCAAGGCTGTCTCTGTCCCCTTGGTACTGAAAAGTAAGTCAGCTATTAGGTGTCAAAGCAACCGAACAAGTGTTTCTTAAATACTTGAAGCAGGCTTCTCCCTTCATGGGGACTCAGGGAGCTAAGGGAGCAAAAAAGAAGGATGGACAAAGGGCAAAAGAGGAGGAAGAATCAGTTCGGAGTGGTTATTTGGAAGAAGAAAGACGGCACTTGAGATGTACGGAGGAGGAACAGCCTTCAGGAAAGAGAAGGGAAAAAGCATGTGAATAACCTCCACACATCTCACCCTTGACTATATCAGCAGTGACCACACTCTGAAATGCTCATTTCAGTTCCAGCAGTAGCCGATCTTTCTTGAAATACCTCATTAAGATGGTCCCTACTGAGCGCAGGCCAGTGAACAGGCAGATTATTTCAGCCACAAAGCAGGTGGAAAACTTGTCACGAAGCAGTTGACGCTCCTTTATGGGTAATCCACGGGGACTGCAAGTGCCAGCACGACTTGCCCAGCCTCGTAGTCTGAGCAAGACAGAGCACGTACGCTGTGACCTGTAACAAAGATGATGGCTTTTCGTGGTCAGTTTGTGAAATCTGCAGTTTTGGGCAGAACTCTGGCTCCATCAACCTACGAAACAACTCACGTTTTAACCTGTGTAAGCAAGCTGTTTAAGGAGAGAACAGCTTAGATCAGCACGTACATTATCTATGTTACCAAAGCCTACTGCAATGCCAAAGAAAATCCTCACTATCCAAGTGAAGAAGACAAGTACTGGGCTTCAAAACTGACAGACAGCCCTAAGACGTTGAGATAATCTGCACCCTCATGGTCACGGTCTTAACTTTTCTGCTGTAGGAGCTCAAAGAGCTCTGATCTTCCAAGCACTAGAGGTGCAAATATTTAGCTGGTTTTTGTTTCACATCTTTATCTGTCCAGGCTGCTCTTGGGTTTACATCACCTTCCTCCTCTGGGATTAGAAAGCCTCACTCTCCACCTTCCAAGCCCTCATCAGACTTCGCTTCCTTTGGCTTGCTTTCCGTGGCTGACCTTCGTGCTTCAGCTCTGCTTTTCCTGCCTGCCTTCAGCTTCTGCACCTTGTGAGCCACAGCCTTCACTTCATTTCACACCCTTCTTTGCTGGTTCTCTTCATCCTCGCCTTCTTTTTTCTTTTGGTGATCCTTACTTCTAGAGTTCACACAGGTCAAAATTATAAAGACACGCGTCTTTCATTATGCTAAGCATTAGCTTCATGGTGCTGCATAAAGATTTAGTGGTAATGTTAAAAATGACAAAGAGAAAATCCCTGTGTCTGTAATTCCAAATAGATTTCCTAGGATTTTCTTATTAACACTTTATGTAATGCCCTAGGGGAAGCAAAGTGCTCTGCGGTTGCCCGGTGAACCACACAAAACACAGAACCTGTGCCTCAAGGGACTTGCAGGTTAAAGCTATGAGTGGGTACAAAACAATACAAATAATTATCAGGTAGGCGATCCCGCAGGGAGCGTGCGTGTTCCAAGCTGGATCGTCTCCTGGCACGGGAGCTCTGAAAAAGGAATGGGAATGGGATGCTTATCACAGCTTAATAGCAAACTGCTCCAGGAATAAGCAGCAAGACGAAGAGGAGATTCAGGAGGAAACATCAAATTAAAGGAGAAATCAATTTGTTTCCAGTGTTTCACTTGTTCCCAATATTCTGCTGTCTAGGAGTAAGAGAAGACGCAAAGGCAAACAGTGCAAGCCCCAGCTGCTGCCTCCAGTCCCTCAGCCACGTCCTAAGAAGCTGCTAAGGAGGATGTGGCATTGGTTGGGGTCTCAAATCCTCAAAGGAAGACTTGGACTAACTCACCTGGATGTCCTAAGAAAGCCCAGAAATCACTGCTTGCTTGATGTTGAGTACTGAAAGGGTGTAGAAGAAGGAGGAAAAAAGACCCCTGCGCTGAGTGGCCTAACATTGAGCAAGAGCAGAAGCTTTAAAAGATTTAATTTTCCCCAATTAGACTCTCTAACAATCCGCCCATAAAAGCTGCTTTCTGCTTTGGATTTACTTCCTTGCAGTCAATCATCCTCCTGCTCTCTCCTTTCATTACGTGAGCCCTCTGCTAATCCCTCCTGCTACCTGCAGAAGCTGGGTGGTCCCCCCCATCCCGAGCAGAGCTCCACCAACAAGTCAGCCAGCCTTGAACCTCAGCGGTGACTCAGCAACGCCAGCTCATTTTCTTTCTTCCCTTCGTTACCCCGTGCTTAATGCCATAAGAAAAGCTGGGAGGTGGAGCCACCGAGGCTTTAAAGCCGTCGTTCCAAGCCCAGACGAAGGTCACGGCTGCCCCGGGATCCAAGCTGCATGGAATACTTGCAGTTAACCCTCAGCGAAGCAGCTTGGCTTCCTGCGGCTTTGCATCTTGTGGCTGGACGACCCCGTATGTAATGAAGTGCAAGTCGTGACCGAAGCCGTTCCTGTGGTTACGACACTCGTAACGGCTTCCCTCCGCGTGGATTCTCTGATGTCTAATAATACAGCCGAGCCCAGCTGGGAAAACAGTTTGCCTTTCCTCTTCACGCAACCATTTATTTTCACAAAGAGTAGGGACGTAATATTTGGAAGGCTGCTGTCTCCAAGGTTTCTCAGGCACATCTCATCTCCTTCACGAGGACATGATTTGTGCTAAAAGGTAGGTGTTGACTTAGCATGCGAGTGGGGCTAAGCGAGAACCAGGAAAACAATAGCGACAGCAAAAACCACCAATGGAGACAGTTTAAAGCAACTGGCTGACGTTGTGCTGAGGCACATGAGAAGTGGTCAGAGTCTATTCTGCCACCCCTGCTGCAGAAATAAGCACCTCTGCAAAGGAGGCAACAATAGACAAACAGAACTGGCGACGGTAAGATGCAGACTGCAACCATTAACACGACCATTTTTGCAGCAATCAACACCTCTCGAAGGAAAAAAAAAATCCACGCGAAGTCATAGGTGGTAAGAAGCCAAGACATCGCTAAAAAGGAGCCACTGTTCAACTATTTTGCTGGATACGAACATCGCAAAGGAACTGACATCCATGTTCCAACCTGTTATCAACCGCAGCGTGTTGAAGGGATTAAAAGCTAACGTCGCAGAGCTATTCCCCTCTTAAAATTCCGTGTCAGGCCAGGGTCTTCCAATTTCTCAGTTTTTATATCCACACAGTTGCAACACCAGACCAACTTACTTTGTTCCTAATGAAAGCGGTGATTCACTTCCTTTCCAGGAGCTACGCCATAAAACGTTGATTAGAGCGCAAACCACCCCCCAAATTTAAAGCTGAGAGAAAGAGAAAACAAAGTGAGGTGTAAAAGAAGATGGGAGTCGAGGGGAAAATCAAAGCAGAGAATTCACCAGGAGGTAGAGACTTTATCAAAGCGATTGGTTCATTAGGCAGCAAATTTGACTGTGCATTAATGCTGTACAGTAGTGGTTTTTGTTAGGGAGTTCTTCAGGGCAGACACCTTTGTCTTTATACTTGTAAAACACCAATTAATATCTCGGGCAGACTACAAACAAATCAACATTAAAACAAAGCAGCGAAACAGAACCATTTGTATATCCTGTTACGCCTGGAGTCACTAGGACAGATTCAAGTCTCCGGAGAGAGACCGTATTCTCTTCTCTTTAATAGTCTCGCCCATATGCTCTGCTCACGTCTACAGTAGTTAAAAAGTACAAACTTTGATTTATATGCTTGCTTCGGTTCAGGAGGAGTTCACCATAGGATGCTGCTCTGGGAATCCTTGTTACACTTCTTGTGTTTGTGTCTGCAAGCTAGCTTTAAACTAGTAAGGGTGTAACTACAGGAGCAGAGCTCTCTGCACGGTGCAAAGCCCCCTCCAGACCCTGTTAAACGTTGCACAAAACAGCCCCACTGGACCTCTGCTTTCCTGACGTGACACTGAGGGTGCCTGCTGTGCATCCTCAGAAGGGATTCGGGCATGTCTGGGAGATTAGAGACCGCTGGAATGGTACTGGAGGGCTATGTACGGAGGAGGGAGCCAGATCTGGCTCAGTCTTGGCCATCTTGTAGGACTAGAAAGGATCCCTGGCACAAACTATCTCCAAAAGCGTGCAAGGAGGTTGTTCTGGAGAGAAATAGCTTGTTCACATCAAAGCTGAGCTTGGGACGGAATTTATGTATGTGGGTGACTGGTCACCAGGACCTAGGAGGGCAAAGGAGGACCAAGTTATATCAGCAAAGCCATATCCCGTAACTCAACCGACGTTAAGACAAAACCAGAGCAAGCTTTCCTTCCAACCTGCCCTACCCAATACGGCATCTTCCCCCACTCTGCACACCACTTTCTAAACTGGAAAAGTCACTTAATATTGCTTCAGCTCCCTAAGATACCTTCAGAGGGAAGGCCAGACAGCAACAATCTGCCGGTTTTGGGCCACGACAGTGGTAAAGATGCCGCACTATGGCTTCAGTCTAAGCCTTCTCCTGATTCACAGCAAGGGCTGGCCACATCGAACTTGTTCTAAGTAGAAAGCTGGTAATTTAGGCTCATGACTGAAAAAAGCTGAAAGCTTGCCAGCCACATCTCTGTCTGGCATGCCAGAAGCTATAAAAACACTAAGTAAGACTAGCAGTAGGAAGGTATGATTTGGGGTTTATGATTTCTGGAGGAACCTTCATGTAAAGGGGAGGAAGAAAACAGCAGACTCATCTCTTATGTTCTACTCCCCATGACAAAGAAATAAAGATCTTAAATAGTATCAACAAAGATGCGGTTTAAGAGTTGGAAATCTTCCTATGTTTAGGCAAACACACAGATTGTGCAGTCGGTGGGGGTTTTCCTAAGACAGGCACTCATTTGTTGGTTTCTTAAACACATCCCTCGCGAATGACACAAGCAGAGCTGATCCCACCTACAGAAAAAGTGATGGGTTTGACGAGTCCTTAAGGTCCCTGACAAAAACTTACCTCCTGTGAAAAGAAACCTAACACACAGAAACCCAGAAGAGAGGAATTAATAATTACACCCTACAAGTGAGTAACGGTTCCAGACCACCACGCATCTTCTCCTTAGAAGATGGTGGCCAACAGCCTGGAAACAACAGGGTAAGATTCAGGGATCTCACGAAAGAGTTAAACGTTCAGGCAGGTAATATCTGCGTTTTGAAAGAATTTGGCCACCGGAGCTACTTCCCTGCAACAGTTACAAGAGGCTGCTGCCAATGTTAACATCAGAAGGCAGATACTGACAGGTTTTTTTTGCCCAGTCAGATGCCGCTACTGACACTCATTTAGACAAGCCAGTACAAACACGCCGAAAAGGACATTTCCTATAGCAACGGCTTCTCAAGTAACTAAGGAATTTACCGACAGTCATGAAATCTCTGGCAGGCGGCTGGAAGACAGTGGGGTTAGCTTCCCAAATGTCCCGGGGCACGGAAAAGCTGATGCGACTCACGTAACAACGGCTCCTACGGCGCTGCTGAAGCCCGGGTAGCTTGCGAGATGAACGACGGCCTCCCTGAGCTCTGCAACACGCAACAGGAGTTAGCGAAACCTGTACCGGTGGCCAAGCGATGTGGAGGAAGGGCGATAAATTACAGCTGCGAGTCAGGCTCCTCGTGAGAGGACGGATATTTCTGCTGAACCAACAGCTACTTGATTTTTTGCTTCGGATTGGAGAGCCAAGGGCAAGTTTCCTTACACAAGGATTATTGACTAGTTAATAAAACTCGAAGCGGAAAAAAAATAGCATCCCTCCTATGGGAAAGCCTCGAAATGCTGTATCAGTGTTGGATTTAAAGAGGACCAAACTGCTGTGGAGGAGGGAAACCTGCACAGAAGTACAAGTAACAAAGATCCAAGCAGAGAAGGTCGGGTACAATCACTGCCCAAATTTCTGGCTTGCATTTTCTGCCCCGGTTTACACCGCACCACCTAAGCGGACGCCGCGTAACTCTGTGCTAGAGCAGAAGGTGAAACTGATTCACAGAGAGGAAGCTGATCTAATTTTGCAAAGTCTAGGGGAAGGGTGAGCTGTGCACAAGGTGCGGTGTGCTCTCCCTTGCACTGGGTGTGGAGATCCCAGACCAGCTTGCGGTTTTGCTGTATGAAGGAAAGGGGATGTGGGTATAAGCCTGGAGCTGAGCTCTCAGAGCAAGCTGCTCCGCTTTTCACATCAGCCTCAGCGCCCCTGAAATCAAAACCGTCAGGATTGGCACCTTTGGTCCATCGCTAGTTCGAAGGCAGAACAAAAAGCGTAGTCTCGACGAATTTAATCTGGTCTCAGATTTGCAGTGCTTCAGAAGACTTTGCAATCAGTTGTGCTTTTGTCTTTAAAGCAGAGCTGGAAATAATACGAATCCTGGAGAGCTGGTATCAATACAAGACAGATAAGTACATGAAAGGTTCCAAGATGATTTTTTAAATACCAGGAGAGAAGGCCTGGACAGGTAGCTGACAGTCTGCTAGAGATGACAGATTAGCCAACTCTGTGGGGTACAATTTGCATCTGATTCATGGGGACTGGAAGAGAACTAGAAAGTTGAGATTTTAATGAGATTAATCATACTACTCTAGGGATCCCATTCATCCTGCCACTGAAGGGTCCTAGAGCCACTTTGTACTATCTGAACTGCATTTAGGAAGTTATCTGGGGTTTGCTGGGACAGAAACATAACTGATTGGAGGGAGGGAAGAGATAAAAGCTTGCTGGTTTTCCCGTCAAGCCAGCCTGTATCAAAGTTGTGTGACCACGAGCTGAGATTAAGGAATGTAGCAAACCTCAAATTCCAGACTGAAGTTGAAAAGCTTTGAGATTTAATGCTCTCACATCTACCAGGAGTGACTGTTAAAAAAAAAATAATCAAAAATCAATCAATCTGGAGGAACCGTTCTGCATCCTGAAACAAAGGGAAAGGGTGAGATCATGCCTATTTCTTCAGCCTTTGTCGGGCCTCAGAGTTAACGCATGAAACAGACGAGGAGACTTGCTCTTAGCAAGGCCTGCCAGCGCCGTAGCAATAAATAAGTGTTCAAATAATAGGGCAGCGCCCTTCGGCTGATGTGGCAGCGTACTGCACTGCTGTCAAATCTGGGCAAACTGCAGGAGTCCCGTGGGTAATTGAAGATCTGGCGCCACGCTTACCTGAAGGTAGACTTCAGAGCACAGCCACCGTGCTGGCTTGCCAGGCAGGCAGTTCGTTAGCAAAGAAATACCGTGCACTTCCAAACGTCTTTCCCACTGTGATCTTCTATGTTGAACTTGGCATCATCACGGAGTACTCGGACTGTTCTGTCAGTGGGGACACCAAGGCCCGGAGAGCAGCGAAGCGGTTTGCCCCCAGTTGGGGAGCATCAATATTTGATGTAGGGACTCCTGTTTTTTTGTTCCTGGGTTTCCAGTCCCAGGCTTTGGCCACCGACATATATTTCCCAGGAAAAAAGCTGCAAGCTGGGACTTCTTGTGCCTAGCTTCATGGAGAAAATTAGGAATGAAACCTAACTACTAAGCCTAACAGAAGGAAGCTGGTCTAAGCAATTCCTAGCTGTGTGAGTGCTTTTCCATGCATCACTTACTCATCTAGTCACAGCGCGGACCCTGACTGAGATCCTGAGATCCACTCATGCCAAAGCTTGGGCAGCCCTGGTGGAAGGTTCTCTTTGCTCCAATTCACATCCCCTTTTACTCGGACCCTTCATTTCTAGGTCAAATAAAGACAATACATAAAAGACAACTTGTGCTGTACATCAACACTCTCTGCCCAAGTAACCCCTTCTTTGAGGACAATTTTTGTCTGACCTCGGTTCCAAATTTGATAGCACAACCCTGGTTTTTGTAACACCGGTAGAATAATCAGTTAAATGCATTTTTACTTATTTCACCTTCTGGTAGAAGTCTAAACAAACAATCAGGAGTCATGCTGAATTTATGCCCTTTGGAAAAAAACACAAAAACACCACAATGTCTACAGAGTTGTCTATTGACCTAGCAGTTATCAGAATATTTTTTTTTTTTTCTGGCACAAAAGCAGCTTTCTAAACAGCCAGTGACCCACTTTCACCTAGCTGGCCTCTGAAGTTGAGAGAAGATTCATACACTCTAGACGTTAGAGGCTCTGTTTGAAGTCACTGCTGTCAGGAGATGGTCAGTTTACGTCTCCTGTCCTAGGACAGGAAAAGGATGCACTCTCAGCTCCATGTGTTGCAGTGAGATAAGCACAAAGATTTCTGTCCTATGCCCTTATCAGCTTTTCCTGCTACTCTCCAGAACAGACACCACCAAGACTGGCAGTAAAAATTAAACTTGCTTAAGTAAAAGGGAAAAAAAAAAAAAAGCCTCAAGTATTTCTCATAATTGCTTGTAATACAAAAGGTTGAAGTTTTGGGAAAAGTTTCACGATAGGATTTTTGGGAGCACGAAAGACTACTTGTAATCTTCTGTATCCTCAATATAAACTGATCTCTTCCTTTGACACACCCCGGATGCCGTACATTTTAAAACATCTCAGCGGTTAAATAGCAGTCTGTATTAAATTAAAGACAGAAATATTCCCCTCGCGAGCAAAACCAATTAGAAGGCAAAAAGATATGCATATGGAAATTATGGTGGCATATTAACATTTTTCTTCCACTGTTTCCTTCGCATTTCATTCCCTCTTCGCTGCTCCTTCCTTCTCTTTACGTTTCTTCTGTCATTCCACCCCAGTTTCTTTGTGCGCAGACGAGACGGGCTCCCAGGACCTCAGTTTATCTCCTATCTCTCCATCGCCTGCCCACATACGGCTTCATTTACGGGTGCCTCAGTCTCCACCCTGTATAAAACTGGAGTTACGCCTTGTTAAAACATTGCCATCCGCAAGTCAGACGGACTCAACAGCACAGCAGCACGTCGATCTAATAAAAGGGACTTTACAAATTTAACCTGTTTTCTTCTAATCTTGCGGAAGATACAACTGAGGTTCCCAAATTCTCTTACTAAATCCTCTTCAGAGACCACCCCGGTGAGCAAGCAGCACTGCCACGATCATACATCCATACATATATATGCATGTTGTATTTTTGACATCTACTGGCACAGTTTGACCATCCATGGACAGGCTCTTATGCTCTTCCCCAGCCCTCAATATAAATCAGTATTGCAATATGACTGCAGGCCATCTATTATTGCCTTTCTGAAGCACCAAAACCCAATCCAGCCTTGTTCACAGTAAGGAAATAAAGCCAGGAGGAGCATGGTCATTAAATAAGTTTAAACAATTTCTTCCAGGACAAGGTATTTTGGGTCAATTTTAAAAGGACAGTCCAGTCTCGTTTTGAAAAGCACACAAGATCTTCAGACATAGCAACTTTCCGGGTGACTACAGACCTACCTACCGACACAGAAAACCATCTTAAGATACAAAATGAACACCATCCACTGAAGCTACAATCCATGTTCTGCTTCTCTAGTGTAAGCAGGACCTTCCTGTTAGGTAAACAAAAAAGCTCCTAAAATTCTGATTTAAAATTAAGATGCTCCTCATACATTTTACTCTTACACCTGACTTAATTTCCTCATTTAAGAGGACATGAGAAGAGTATTTCCCTACATCCACGGGTTGGGTTACTTTTATTGCTATTGAGTAAAATTTTCAACAGGATGATGTAGATATATTAGCGTTTCTCTCTGTCACTCTGCCATTTCTTTTTAAAATCTTCTATAATAATAAAAAAACTTACTTGCTCTAATCCCCTGTAATAACATGAAAATATGGAAGTCTGTACATAAAATCAAAATAACTGTTTTGTTAAAAGTTTTAGCGGGAAGAAAATCTTGCTGGATTTTTTTTTAATGCGTTCTAAGCACCTTCATTGCTTTAGTTCACCTCAAGAAGGAGCAAGGGGATGTTCAGAGGAGGAACACGTCCCTGCAATCAAATGTTAAAAACTGTTAAAAACTTCATGAGCAAGGCATCTCACATGCAGACTTTTGCCCACAGACATGCAAGTTCAGAGGCTGAAATGATCACTGGGTGAGACAAGAACTACAGTTAACAGCACCAAAAATGTCAAATATTTCTTGAAAACCCAACTGGAATGAAACGATGATTTTAAGACCCTAATTACACGAAACAGACAGCAGCATTATGTACAGCGCTCTGGATAACCCAGCGTGTGTATGTGCATGCGTCCGGGTGTGTTTATCCCTAGATATCAGACAGAACAGGAAAGGAAGAGCTGAAACACTTGTCCAGAAAATGCTCAAAAAGAAAACACAGCCAGGCCAAATTTAGAAGCTTTACTTTGCTGTAATATCAAAGGCAGAGTCGACTGTGAAAGCAACCGGCTCTCAAGAATGGCAAAATAAACTCAGGCAAGTCTCGGGAGGAAAACACTGATCAGAGACTGGATATTGTTGACTGCTGCTGTTTTGGTTAAGCGAGGTCCTTTTTGACACTACTAAGATAGCCTTGTCAAAGAACAACAAAAACGAAAAGAAAAAATAAAGAAGAAAAGCCAGACAACGGCCATTTCGGGGGGAATCTGTTTGGCAAAGCCTGGCTTTGAGCTGGTGGCTGAAGAAACAAAACTCAGAATGAACTTCCTAAAATATCTTTTTTTTTTTTTCCTCCTTTGGAAAAATAGCGTGGGGCCTTTTGCAAATTTCAATAATCTGATCGGCGACTTGTTTTTTGATCAAAGCAGGAGTCTAAACCGTCTGAAAAAGATTTTTTTGATGAAAGAAAAAAAAAAAAGGCATTTCGTGCTCAATTCAGAAGTTTCCCTACCAGAAACTAGGCTATTTGAATTTGTTCAAAAGCTTCCATCAAATAAAATGAGGCAGAAGTCACACATTTTAATTACCTCTGTCTTTAACAGGCATCATTTACATCAACCTATAGCCACTATCTGTACACAATACCAGTGTACCAAAATCAGTCTGAAACTGACTTTTTATATGGTGTAAATTAATTTCCTTACGTCGTGCAGAAGAGGATTCACCTGAGAGCCCGAAAAACATTCAGATCTCTTCTCCTACAGTAACCATAATCAGAAAACTTATGCTCAGGAGCATAGTATCCACCCATCTCTGCCAAAAAAAAAGAGAAGAAAATGCTGAACTTGGTCAGCATCCTGCCTTGAAATTGCTGTTACTTCACCTGGGGAAGTCTACCTCGAGGATTCGGTGAAAGCAATAAAGCACGTCAACATGATCTATACCATCCGATGGATGAAAACTGGCTGCAGAATTCACCCTCCCAGTGCCAACCTCCCGTTGTCTCGATATTCAGAAACTGAAGTGATGTCAAGCAATTTCCTTGGCTCAAAGTAATGCCAGCAGACAGACACTCTGACGCCAAGAGAGGATGATGGTGAGATAGGACGGCCCTCTCATTTTCATAAGAACTCGAGGGAACTGCTCCCATATCTTTTGCAGAATTAATCAAGATAAGTTAATGTGTGATAACATGCATCTGAAGTGCTCTGAAAGGAAGAAAACTCGGGCAGCTTCTGGCTCTCCAGGATTAACCTGAGCAGCTCTCCAAGAAACACAAAGCTCTCCTCTCTACCCTGATCCACCCCCAAAACAGTTCATTCTGTAGAGTTTGTGAAAAGTCGAGGATGGAAGCATAAGGTATGTCACAGAAACCCAAGGTGATGGATTAACTACTCGTAATACAAAAGCCTTGACAAGATACTGATGCTGTTGCAGCCTGGCACAAAGGTTTTTACCTAACCTAAAAATACTCCTTCCTCTGTTACACTTACAATACTCCACGGTAATAATCCATAAATGGCTTTTGCACACACAAGCAAGAACGTTTTGAGATGTTTCAGAGAGGTCTAAATTACATTTTGTTGCCACATTCCCATTGAGAGCCATTTTACATTAAATCCAAGAGCCAGGAACTGCAGGAAGATCTGACTTCTGGGGAAGGTAAGAAACTGGAGAAGGGATTTTTTGTCAATAACATCAGTTGCCAGCACGTAAACTGGACTTATCTGGAGACGACCACCTCTGAGTGCACACAGACATGTTCTTCCTGCAACCCAAGCTGTTGCCTTCCCAACAGTCTTACCTTTCTTTTTTCATCTTCTAAACGCTCTTTTCCTGGAAACAGAATGAAAACTCGACTTCTACCTCCTGCGTAACCAAGAGGTTAGTATGCTGGCTTGCAAGACACGAGAAGGGGGGCTTTGGGATTGCAAAACCCCGATACCCAATCCATTCACGCTCAGCTGATGGGGACAAGTCACTGCATGCAGGCAGAGCCGGGCGAGAACCAATTCCCCCCAGCAGTCAGTACCTAATTAAAAAGCTAACTGAAAGAGTAAAACGAGGGTTTTGTACGATAATCTGGTTTTGCTTACTTCAATATAAACTACTTCGGTACCTCTCTCGTAAGTCTGCAGGATGTTTCCCTCTGAGGGGCTGTGGTCCTTTGATTAAGAGCTGGAGAAGCACAGCTTTCCCCAGCGTAACACAGCAATTAACACAGTTCTCAACCAGCTATCAGTGTCTAAAGACTCCCGCGTCTGTGCAGCTTTATTCATCACAAATGAGGCACTCTGCAGATTCAAGAAGTCTTCTAGCCACATGACAGTAACTAACACACCAGGAATCACATGCTAGCAAGGAAATATCTGCAGCGAGTGCTTTGAAGTGTTCACAGGGAATTCCCAATGAGTGCAATGAATTAGATCTGATTAATAAACCATGCTAGCAAGACATGGACTGTCGGTATATTCGTGCTCACGATCACTTCTAGGCACACACAGGCACCAACGTGGCAATAGGCAAGCACCAGGCAGGTGTACATTATACACAAGGGCATCACTTATAAAGAGTTAGATGGCCAAGGTGTCTAAAAATATCACCTAGTATTTTTACAGGAAACTCGATTTGAATGGAAAGCTTTAGTGCTCCATTTTCTCACCTGCACCATTCACAAGGTGACATAGATAAGAAGCATCCCTGACGGCATGGATTAATAGAGGAACTTCAGAGGATGAATTTCTACCCAGGTATTTATATCATCTCCCATTGTGAGCAAGCTGACAAGAAACTGTAACCCAAAAAACGAATGAGCGTCACTGCATCAAAAACGAAATCATATAGAAAAAAAATCCAAATCTGTTTGCTACAGACAAATTTTGACAGATGTTCTGGCTATGGAATAGCTGTCTAAATGAAAGGTGATTTGACCAGCATGTTGTCCTCTCTAACAAAACAATAACTTCTCAGGGCGCGGTGATGAACAGGATCACCAGAAATAATGCATACTTCTGTAATCCAGGAATACTTGGAAGGATGAAAAAATATTCGTATGTATAACCCACTAAACAGTCACAGAAGTCTATGGGAGCTGCAGAGATTACTACAATCCAGATCCACAAGAATATTTAGGTGTCTAACTCTTTCAGCACCTTTGTGTTTTTGCATACCAACACCATTTTAGCTGCATAACTGTGTGTTATGTTTTGAAGAGGACCTCCCCTCGTGCAGCGAGTAGGGCAGACTTCTTCAGAGATGAGTCAGAGGTTTGCACTACAGGAGGCAGTGCTCTGCAGGACCCCATCTCACCTAGTGCAAAACACACAGAGCCAAACAGACAAGAGTTTTGTGGTTAAATTAAATGAGTACAGACCTGAGAGATTCGATTTTACTTTGGCCTTGGCCATAGAGCACACTAAGATGAAGTCAAGCCCTTCATTTCTGTTTCTCTTTTTGTAAGTACCTGTCAAAAACCTCAATCTGAAAAACACTCAGAGCTTTTCTTTCGTCAAGAGCAGTAGCACTGTGAATACGTGCAGCTTTATGGTGCGAAGCAACACAAACAAAAAAAGCCGAGGTTCCAAGTGTCTCAAGTTGCAAACCTAAAATCAGTAGACATCCATACTGCATCATACAAAATGGTGCACCCAAATTCTGACACATGGGAATTTCTTAAAACGGGCCAAACCATTGTACGCTACTGCCCTTTGGCCAGGGGCTGCGCTTCCAGCGTAACAGCATGGACAACTGAAGGCCAGTGACCAGGGCAGAACCCCGTTTTTTATTTGTTGTTGTTTGTTTGTTTTTTTTTTTTAAGTTTACCAGTGATAAATACACTTTTTGAGCGTAACTGCCCATCAAAAGGTTGGGATTGTACTCTCTACATCTCATAGCAACATTATGAGGACTGGGACAACTGGGGGTGAAATTCTCCTTGGTCAGACTCCTTCAGATCATCCCATATCTTCAGAATATAACAAACTATCTTCTAAAATTATCTCCTATCTTCCCCAGACCATAGAAGACAAGCTGAGAAGAAAGGATTTAGATACTACGGTAGCAAACAATGTAGAAATCTAGCATAAATATTCATAATTGTCTTCTGAGCAGTGTTTAAATAGTATGTAGTAAATAAAGGCCAAGGCCACACCCTCAATGAAAACAAAATACTGAATAGCTGTTCATTATCTGAGTGCTATTTCCAGAGAAATGAACAGTACATAATTATGTAAATAACAATTATGATTGTCTAAATAGTCTTAGTGCAGAACTGGAAGGAGTCGAGTTACGTGATCAATCTCAGATTCAGCATTTCGTACTTTATCAGCACTTAAACCACTATTCAAACCAGGTCCAGTATAATACGTTCTGTACTGAGAACAGATATAATATCAGAAAAAGGACGAAATAAACACGAAAATCCTAACTGTGGAAGTGTGTTACATAAAGGTCTCTAGGAGACACACTCCAATCCACTTCAACCCACACAGGCCACAGGCACAGCCAACTCGTGTCCGCACTCAGCAGCCAGCCCGTACTCCATCTGCAATGACGCGCGATCCCAACTTTATGTTAGTACAGGCATGAAATGTGCTTGATATCCTAAACATTTCTCGTGGGATATCCACGCGTGGATGTACTGAAAAAGCAAACGTAGTTAGAAGACAACCTAACAAAATGTGTGTGAGTTTTTTTAAAGACATTAGAGAATCTTAAAAAAAAGGAAAAAAAAAAAAGAGCAACATTCTATTTCCAACAAATAATTTTAGAATTCACTGCTTACCAGACCAGGCAGTAATCTTGAGTAGAACTGAAACTCAAACGTATACTTTATTAAAAGCTAACTCAAATGTTTGACTCTTTTCACTGTGAAGCTTACTTATCAAACACAGAAACTAGGTGTGCTCTGTTAATATCAATACAAATCATGTAGATTGCACTAACATTTGGGAAGTCACCATATGTAAGTTAAAGCACTACTGGTTTCTACAAGTAAATATTCCAGATCATTTGCCTTATGAATGGATTCTCTTTGTTGAATGCCCCTTCAAGATGCTTCTGAAGAAAATGAAATTTTTAATTGTACCACTTCCAGCTCAGAACGAAGAAAACTCAACGTTTCTTTAAATAAAGCCAGCTATTCCTCCAGGTGATGACATTACCTCTGAAGCATCCCAGCCAGGTGCTGAAATCAATGTTGCGGGGCTTGCAAAACAGAAAGCCACTTCCCACTCAGATGGTTAAAACCTGCCTGTAGCCTGGAGTTCCTGTTGGACTCCGCAGAGCGACTGGGTGCTCCAGCAGTTCTGGCGATGCACATCCCCATTTTGACTGGGTTAGCGGAATGAGATTAGCCCGCATTCCTGCTAGCCACCTTTGGCCGTGGTGATCTTGTGTAAGCTCACGTACAAGGGCAGCAGTTTATATCCACATCTGAAGGCAGCTCGCTCTGGAAAAGCACCTGCAGTGGAAAAAGCAGCTCAGAGAACAGATCGCCAAAGACTGGCAGCCCACTGATGAGAGAGCTCAAGGTCACTGGCTTGGTATTCAGCTTGCCTTAGTCCCTGAAATATTTTAGGGATGATTTCCACTCGTGACAGCTAGTTTCTGCTGCATCAGAGAAAATCCCGGCTGCTAGAAGGAAGCTCGTGTGTGCCACAAGGTCTTTGCTGCAATAAGGTTCTGGTGTTGGAATCTGTCCATCCAGGAAAATGCAACTGGCTACAACTGTAAGGAAACTATTTGCACCTTTTTAAACAGCTCGGTAGTTTGCTTGCACATCGCCAGATAAAACAGGTAAAGCAGAAGAGTAAGTTACCTGTCTTCATTTAAAGAGAAAGAAAAATTAAAACCATATTAAAATGCTTTAAAAGGGTTAAGAAAATGGTTTTAAACAAGAACTAGTGGAAGCTCTGCAACCTTTGGAAGTTGATCTGCCCTTGAACCAAAGAACAGGTGCCTGGGAGGTATGAAACCTAGCACTCTCTTGAATAGAAAATTAACTACTATACGAGGATAAAATATAACAAACCCTATTAATGCTTTCAAACGGGGAGCAGCATGGCTTTATGCTTCTGTACTTTGAAAGATGATCAAGCAAGCTGGGTCCTTTCTTGCTGGTTATAGGGTAGGGGTAGAGTATACAGCTCTATACATCACAAACCTTTCTCTCTAGCTATTTTTAAAAATAATAGGGGAGAGAAACTTTGATCCCAATTAAAGCTTTCAAAAAAGCATCTTTAGAAAAGTTTTTCTTGGTGTACAAGCCACTGTGTAGTGTTAAGGGGTCTGGATCAGTCTCACATTAATGTTCTCTCAAAAACTTGCTGCTCAGGACAGCCCTGGGATGCGCCCAGGTCATTAAAACAGCGTGCCTCCGATTCTGTGAGTGGAGAAGAGCAGCAAACGTATTTACAGGGATATTCAAGAGTTAACAGGTAGTGCTCTATGCATCACAGCTTCACTGTTTCAGCAAATCTCCAGCAACACCTAATTAACAAATCTCTGATGAGCTGTTTCTTCGAGAGCTCAACCTTGGTGCTCCGTGCAGATCTAGTTTAACGTGCCAGCCCTGCAGCTCCGACACCCCTGCTGTCCCTCGGTGAGGGAATACCACGGTTCTTCTGGCCAGCTCTAAGTGCTCATTCACGGCCCCCCTGCCCAGTGAAAATGTTTATTTACTAAACTTGGGAGCATTTGGTACAAAGCAAAAAAGCAGCAAGCTACATCAAAGCCTCCCTATTATCACTCCCTAGTGAACTGTGAAAATATAAATTCAAAGCTGACAAGCTAGTTAGATTTTTAACTAAAACCTGAGCGCAATTAACTTGAACCATGCCACTCTGCTACTGTACTTCTGGCACCAACTTTGAGAAGTGGCCCAAATTCTTCTGAGGAACAGAAAGACCATTTATCTACCACATTTATTCAGGGCAAACCTCCCTCGTGTCAGGCAGGGAATGTAGCGTTGCTGATGGTGACTGGCAGTGATAAAGGAGTCGGTGTAATTTTCAAACGCGTAGCATGCCCCGCTTTCCCAAATGTTATAGAAAAGTCAATAATATGCCCTCCTAAATAACGACCGGGTACCAATTCTGAGACAGACACAGAGGGAAAAGGTGCCTATAAATTTCTGGGTATATAAAGCTACTGCTTTGAAAAGTCTTCCTGCTCGGATCACTGACATAAATGTATTTTTATTTGTAAGAGTTGATTAAGGAAAGTGATTTAGAAAGGGAAAGCAAGATCATCTGCGTATAGTATTGCTATGTCACTGTATGTAAACGAATGACATTTATTTACAGAACAATTTGTATTGACGTGGTCCCTCCCAAGGTTCCTTGAAGTCCTATCCACGTTCTGCGTGCTGATCCGTTTTGGCAGCACCAAAAATCTGTAAGACAGAGACTGTCACAAATGTAATGCGTTACCTAAGCATACGTCCAGAAATGAAAACAGCAAATGTCCTGTACGCATTTGCAACATATATATAGAAAGCAAGAGCTGTACCCGAAGCACAATCCAATCAAAACATTTATCCTTAGCGGGGGCTTTAAATCTGGAGGCCAAAATCATATTCAATGGAGAGAGGTGACCCTCAAATGCACGGGTCAGACCGTAAGTGGGTTAAATGACCCTTCACTGGTGCTCTTCTCTTCCCCTGCTCCTTAGATGTTACATCCCTAAGTTTAACCTCTCAGCTAGGATTAATCTCCCTCTACTTTAGGCCTCCAGCTTAACTCCGAAACAATCGGAGAACGCTGTCTTGACTCCATCATTATCAGCAAATCTCCACAGCAACAAGATAACCTGAAGGACACAAGAAAGCTAAGTGGGTACCTCTTGTATGACACCCCGAAGATGATTGTGTGTCAGGACCCTTAAGTGTTATTAAACGCCACGGCTCTCCCTTGAGAGCAATCTCATGCCTTCTTTCAAGGACTTCAGAGCCACGAAGACCGAATTCTTCTACCTGTCTGACAATACAGGTTCCAGAGAAGATGGTTACTAATTAGGACAAAAGAGTTTTGCAGCTACAGTTCAAAACTCTGAGCCACGAAAAGGAAAGCTTCTTGAAAAACTAGGTACAAGAAGTACTTTTGAGATGTCATGGCAGAGTCCTAACACTTTGCTGCCTGACAGCAGCTCCAGATAATTTTTTCCCAGCTTCCAACCTCACAGGCTCCCGCAGAACACTACCAGTTTCCATCCCTTCCCATACACGCGCTTCCACACAAAATTTCACCTTTATTTTCCCAGCCTTTGTCCCACAGTGGCCTGGCTCAGTGCTAGCCCGAGAGCTTTGACAGGTGAACGCCGGCGAACCTTGCTGCAGCAGCTGAAGATGTCAGCAGATCCAGCTGTCTGCACGTCTCTTTGCTGAAGGTTACTGTCATCCCCACACAGCAAAATCAGCACTGGAGAACATCTGCCTGCGAATTAGTCACTCTAGAGCAAAGCCTCCACACTGACACGTTAAGCCGCGAAGTCACGCCGTATACTCGAATGGCGAAGGCACATGCACGTGATTTTCCTTCAGCTGACTCTGCAGCAGGGAATATTGCTGAGAACAGAAACGTCTTAGAGCCCCACAGATTTACCTAAGCCCTTCTGTCCTCAGGTAAAGAACGTCTTGTTCTGCTAATTCTGACAAGGAAAGAAAGACGCTTCAAAAATTAAGCAAACTTTAAATCTAGACTGTGATTTGAACAATATCTGCATCAGCCCTGTGAGGCTTCTGTGCTGTATGTCTTAGATACTGCTAAGCGTGTCGAGGTGCCAGACTTTTGAGGTACAGAAGACCTCTGGGACCAGCCAGGCTCTCCAAACCTCGTCGTGAGTTCTGCCATCCAGGTACGGCTCCGAGGGTTAAAGCAGAGTGGGCAGCAGCACCACCACCACCACACTGGAAGATTCCCAGAAAGCAAGCACAAGCCAGGACTGGGCATGAAGCCCTTTATTGTTATCAGTGTTTTTGTAAAGTCAGTTGCCAGGAGTGACAAACCTCTGTTTTCTAGTGGCAAGTGTTAAAAATCAGAACACCCAGACTCTTGTTGCTAAAGAGCAAGGGCTATGCCGATGGGCGTCTCTTGGAGACACCCATTTCCCTACGACAATGGAGGAAAAAGGAACAGGCCATATTTTGTGCCGTTGGATGCGATCCATCGCAGTTGCTACACACAGCATTCCTTTGCCATTTGGTAACTGAGAAACACTAAGCTTATTAAAAAAGAAAAAAAAAAAACAAAAACCAACCGCCCTGCAGCGCTCTGGTTGGTGAGCACTGGTCAGAGGAGGTCTGCTGTAATGAATGGATGTCAGAGAATCAGCAGCCCAAATGATACATTAAGTACTAGCTGTCAAAACAAGGACTGCTACTTCACTTTACCAGAAGCAACCATTTATACAAACACTCCGGCAGGTAGATACTTCTTCACTTCATGCTTGACCCCAGCTTTCCGAGATTCACAGCCCTGCAAGGTTACACGCCCTCGCCCTCAGATCCGTGAGCAACGCGGTGGCTCTGAGCACGCTCTCCCCTCCCATCCTGGTTTTTATGTACACAGCCTTGTATTTGCAAGGATTTCAGAAAAGCTGGAGACGGTCACGCTTCAGGAATCTCTGAAAGTTTAATTAAGTTACAGTGTCCTAAAACCACAGTATCGCTTTTATAGGCGTTCTGGCTGTAGAGTTCAAAAGGTAAATAGGTAAAGCACATGCAGTACGCTTCAAACAGCTCTGCTAGCTCTCTCTGCTAGCTCTCTCTGCTAGCTTGTCACTTTTAACTAAATATTTCAATGCATTTCATAAAGAACTACATACTTAATACGGATTGGACTAATACCACCTACGTGGCGTGCATGAACCATCTCTGGATTTTAGGGATTTGAAACTGGGATGCACAAAAGTGACTTGACCCCAAGCTGCGTAGCGTGTGAGGAGGACGGTGGTGAAAGCGAACCAAAGAGCCCTGATACAAGCTCGCTGTGCCTCACCTGAGTCACATTCCTGGGATCCACTGTGGGGTGATGTCCTCTACAGACAAATCACATGCTCCAATCCGTCTTGGCATAAAAAATGCCAAGGGGCTAGGAGAGAGGAGTTTAAAAGCAGCGACTAATAGAAGGCTTAACAAGGCATGAGTTAAAACGGGGACACCTTGCCTTCCAACTTGTTGGTGTGCAAGTTACAACAAAAAGCTTCCTCTTCCAGCCACTTGCTGACGTCTGAGATTACACAAGTTTCTCTCATCACCTCAAAGGTTGGCCCAGCATTCTCCCTGCTTTTAAGATGAAATGTAAATGAATGTCGAAGCTTTCAGCATCAGCACAGTCACAGATATAAAGTGGCTGAAATGAGGTCACTGACCAACACTGAATTGCTCCCCACTAAACGTTCATTTTCCAGTTCAGGAGGACAAACGTTTTTAGGTAGAAGCAAACTTGAGGACTGCATAACCCGACCCATCGTGTGTTTCATTGTATCGCTGCCCCAGATTCAGCACCAAATGGTTTATATAAGGAGACTACTACGGTGGTCTTCACGGAACAATTTGAGTTTTGAACTGATACCATTATTGGACAGATCGAGAACATACTTAGCAAACTCTGTAACCCACTGGACTAAATGTGTTGCTTACCCAGGACCCAGTTCCAGGATGAGCTGAGCCAGGCAAGTACATAAAGATTTGAAGCCCTCAGATGATTTCAGAATTGCTGGAAGAAATAGCTTTCACTTGAACATGACAAGCAGTGGCAGACAGACTTAATAGCCTCTGATATGTCATACATCAAAACAGAATTCAAGAAGTTGTCTTCGCTGCTTTCAATGACACTTTTCATATCAAATTTCTGAGTGTTTCAATGTTAGTATTTGCAGAGAAATTCTACATCTAATGTTATCCAGGACTTTATAGCTATTTTGCTGAGAAACAGACAAACCTATGAAGTGTTCCAGGCACCTCGGTGAGCTTGGTACAGACTACGGTGACTTTCTGAATGTCATGAAGAGGTAACGGAGTAGATGAGAGGTGGGGAGGAGCAACAAAAACTCCTGCTTAATTAAGTGGTGGCATCTCCATCCCTGGAGGTATTTAAGAGACATGTGGACATGGCACTAAGGGACACGGTTTAGTGATGTGACTTGACAGGTCGGGTTGATGGTTGGTCTTGATCATCTTGAAGGTCTTCTTATGTATCCCTTATGGCCCCTCTAGTATCCCTGGTCCTATCATACCTGGTCTTGAGCTCAAAGCTCAGTGTAAGGGCTAGTGCTTACATTTACCTAATTTGAGAGCTACTCACCAAAATAGCCTTGGTGAACCTGCATCCTGAGGCACACGAGGATTTTCTACCAGCAGCTTAAAACTCATCTATGCAGAATTTTCTGGAGGTCCATCGCAGACTGTTCAGCAAGCTTCCACAGAAACTGATTATCACAGCCAGCATCTTCCATCTGCTCCAAAGCCAGAGCACACTTCAACTTGTCTTCACTAATACCCACTGGGTTCGTATTACTGAGAGTCTGCCAAATCAAAATACTTGAATGCACAACCAATTTCCCCCAGGGAGAGACAGAACAAACCAGGCACAACAGACAGATGTCAGATCACCTAATCCAGTACAGGGAAGAAGAGTTCAGACGCTGTCACGTGTGCAACAACTTCAGAATCTGTACAGTCAAGAACCCAAATGCTTTCCAGCTGAGCAAAACTCAGGTTTGCTTCAACCGCTCTCCCTTATTTTTCTGCTTACTTCAGCTTGCTTCCTTGCTCTCTCCTCTCAACAAGAAGATCTGACTTAGCAGTCAAAGTTGGACAACATTCGTCCTTACATGCTTCCTAGAAAGCATTTTATAACAAAACACAGCAAGATACTGGTAACTGACATTTTAAAGACGATGTTAAGGTAAACAGATTGTGGAAGGTATCCACTCTCCCAGTGCATGATATCTATCATACTCCTACTTTTTTTTTTTTTTTAAACTGAGGGCTACATGCAGCCATTAGCAGATGGTCAAACGAGTGACATTAGTCCACAGGTCAGGTTTGCATTTATATATGGCATCAACAAAATTATTCGAAAGGGCATTGATGATAGCTTGAAGAGCGAGGCTGTAGATGTAGGGAAAAGCCACAGACAAGGGATTTCTTCACCTTGTCATATTACTTTGACAAAACTCAAAAGAGCCCAAATTAGGTTCAAACTGCCAAACTTTTAAAACTTGTCAGGTGGCTGAGATGAGGTCAAAGAGGAGGGAGTATCTCATACACTCTTAAAGTTACCCTGATGGGAAAGTTAACTATCAAGACATACTCTAACAGTAGACATTTATCCTGACTGGAGAGCAAAAAAAGCAAATGTTCACAGCTGAAGATAGAATAATTCATTAGGGAAGTCAAAATACTGGATTGGAAGTGGAAAAACTTGTTTCTTTGATTTTATGCACATTCTCAAGTCAAATCATTTATTTGGCTCCAACTTCTGCTTTACTTGATCCATCTAAACCAACTAGCAGTTCCACAATCAGTTTGATGACCCCAAATCAGAAGATGCCCTTGCAGAAAGGTCAGACGCCTTTTTATAACTAAAATTAGCAAAAATAAGACCATGCTGTAAACATCCAACCCTTCTGTATGCTGTTTGAGTGGATCTGGCCACCTTCCTGGAGGATAATAAAATATATTCCCTGACTTCTGAGAGAGAATACACGCTGGTATTTTCTTCTCATTTCCACAGTAGCGTTATTCCTATAAAAGACCAAACCCCAAATGCCACCTCAGGACCATCACCTTAGCTCTGTGCTACACCAGCAGAAGGAAAGAGCAGCCAGCACACTCTTGCACCAGGACACGAGGGAAAGCAGGGCAGGTAGCAGCCTGTGAGATCAGCTCACCGTCAAGAACTTGCCCACCTGGCTTTAAAATCAACAGGAAGCCACCTGCTTAGTTCACACTTCCATATACAAATCCTGTTGTGATGGGATCAAAAAGTGTACTTTTTCTTGTTTTGAACTACTGCACTGGAATTTTATTTATTTATAGAAAACGCTTTGATCAGACAAATATTTTTAAAAGGAAAAACAAAACAACGTCATCCTATAAAAGCGCAGGCCCATGACAAGGACTGTTTGGAAGGAAGGGATTACTCATGGTGAAAATAAAGGTAACTTCACTCTCCAGCATTCTCCACCTATTCTTAGGTAGCACTGTACTCCTTTCTCACAGTACACACTGGTTAGAAAAAAATAAGCACAATTAAGATTTGTTCCATGCACCCAGTTGAGCAGCTATGTGTTTTCTAACATTGTTTTATACTTCCTTATACAGTTACACTGCTTTAACACTACTTACGCATCCCATACATAAGAGTGGCTCCAGATCTGTTTTCTGCTACTTCGTTTAAAGCTGGATTCTTCTCCTCTCCTCTCCCACCCCCTCAAAATACCTCTCGGTGAAGAATCCCACCAGGGAATTTTTTTTTCAGAATAAAATGCTATATTGTATACAGAAGACTAAATTCAGCATATAGATGGTGAAAGCTCGTACTAACGGCCTGTTACCAGTTCCATGAATTTCCCCAGTTATTTCCCCAGACCCGTTTATGGATGTGAGCTTTGTTCATGTAGTGCCTGAGGACTTGGTATCACCCACTAAACACTCTCTATATATTTAAATGACAAAAAGCTATCAGCCATGATGAGAGATCTACTTAATTTCAATGCAGAAACCATAACGATGATTTTTTTCTTCTTTAAACCTGAGGGGGGATTTTTTGTTGTTGTTGTTTTGGGTGTTGGGGCTTTTTTGTGCTGTTTTTTCTTTATTTTTTTAAGTGATTCACAGAAACAGAACTACATTTTTAACAGAAGTTCTGTTTGGGCTTTTCTTCTTGAAAACGTTCACAACCTAAAAACTCCCACAACGCAAAAAGCAAGGGCAGCAAAAATACACTTCCAAAAATGCAGTGCGGCTTTCACACAAACTGTAGTTAAAAAATGGCTAAGTTTTCTTGATATATGAATTTGTGGGTAAACCATTTATCAATGACCTGTTTACCTGTGCAGCAGAGTCCCTCAAGCCGAGGGCCATGTCATTCCCCTTTGACTGATTAATTAGCCAATCAAGGGATATTTTTCACTGTGAGGCATGATGGTTTATTCCAGCTAATGCACGGTCTCTAATGGTAGCACATTAAAGCCAACTCGGCTCTTTAAGCCTATCGAAGTGACCAAAAGGGAAGGAAAGAAGATAAATCAAAAGAGCTCCCCCCAGTTTTGCTTCAGTTCCTAACAACCCCCCCAAGGAACTAACGCTAGAGGCAAGGCTCTTCTCCAATGAAGAGGGAAGAAAAAGCATCATTTCTTCCAGACTGGGAGATGTCTCTTCCTCTCCATTTCTTTGCTGATATTTAAACAATAATTTATCCTCAGCTGATTAACAAGGTGCTTATAGAATAGGCAGCAAAACATCAGTATTTTGTTCTTCCTGCTTTTTTTGAAAATGCTACTCTGACACCATGCTGAGGAAAGTAATTTTTACCAGTGCTCCTGGAACAATCTCATCTGCATGGAGAAGCATAAAAAATATCGTAGAAACACCAAGTGGTTTGGGCTGGCAGGGACTTTAAAGATTATCAAGTTTGAACCCCCTGCCATGGGCACGACCCCTGCTCCCAGCCCAGGCTGCCCCCAGCCCCATCCAGCCTGGCCTTGGGCACTGCCAGGGATGGGGCACCCCCAGCTCCTCGGGGCAGCCTGCGCCAGGGCCTCGCCGCCCTCTGAGTGACAAATTGCTCCCTAATGTCTGACCTAAAGCTCCCCTCTCTGAGTTTAAAGCCTCCCCCTCCTTGTCCTCTCCCTACCCCTGACACAGAGTCCCTCCCCAGCCCTCCTGCAGCCCCTCAGGCCCGGGCAGGCCGCTGGGAGGTCTCCCCGGAGCCTTCTCCTCCCCAGGCCCAACACCCCCAGCTCCCTCAGCCTGGCTCCAGAGCAGAGGGGCTCCAGCCTCTGCTCATCCTCGGGGCCTCCTCTGGGCCTGCTCCAGCAGCTCCACGTCCTCCTGGTGCCAGGCCCGGAGCTGAAGGCAGTACTCCAGCCAATATGGCCCAAATTAACATCTTGAGCCTAATTCAATGTTCTTCTGACTTGCTAATGCTCTAGCATTACCAGTTACCAACCCAGAACAACAGTGTTTAGACCCACTTTATGCTACTCTGTGCTGCCAGATGAAGATTTGCTCCATCTGTACCACCTGAGTACGCTGAAGATGTATTTAGCTCTTCAGCTGTACTGCCATGCTGTCCTCCATCTGAGTTTGCACCACTAACCTGTACTGCTTGTGCCTCAAGCATGGGCAAAGGCCTTCCACAACTAACTACTGGAGGGATCTGGTCTCTGGTCTTTTTATTTTTGAAAAGATCACCTCTTGCTGCTAAGAGCCCACAATATGCAGCAGAGCAAAACTTAGAGGCCAAAGTAGTAACTGAAGTATTACAGAAGTAGTAAAAAGCCCTTGCTAGTAGTAATTCTAACACATTTTATTCAAGTGGTCAGAAAAACAAAAAAGAGGTGAACACACAAACCTAATGGTATCCTCTAATAATTATGCTGCAGAACACACTGAGCTCCCCCTTGAAGTCTAGGGGAAGTAATCTACTATAAGCTGACTCTTACCATTCCCTAGATAATGTGTCCTAAAAAATAGTAATGAGCAAGCCAAACTGGTCAAAGTAGAACTGAACTAGAGGCTCACAAATGTTTTCTGATCAGAAGCAGACCCCTGGGGATACCAAATGTGTAAAAGCACCATCAGGTTGTGCAGACTTCACCACTGGGTCATCAGCCTCTTCTCACGAACCACCGTTAAAAGAAAACAACCTTCAAAAAAACTGGATAGGTTAAGAGGGTTGGGCTGTAACCATACGCTTACAAGAACATAGCTTTTTCACTGAAACAGAATATATTCAAAACATAACTTTTAGGATAGGAGCACCTCACTATTAGATGCCTTCTATGATCAGTACAGAAAGAGGTACACATCTCCAGGAAGGGTTTGGTTTCATACTTCTTCACCATCTTTAAAGCAAGCAAACACTTCTGTTTAGGCACTTGTGCCTCATCACTACAAAGGGAGCCTGGAGAAGATGCCCAGATCTTCGGGAAAGTTAGGGGCTAAATCCCACCCTTTGTTACCTATGTGTTCCTTTCCCTTCATTCTTGATAAAGTATTATTTTTACTCTTTCTAATGCCAACAAAACACATTACATCTGTGCTGGTGAAGTCACATATGGGAATAAGCACCATGAAGTTCTAAATTTTAATCCCAAATCTGGCAAACTCTGTAGCCTGGTGATAACATCACCTAGGCACAAGATGCTAAGTGCCTCTAAAATGCATTTTTTTTTCTTTCTGATAATACTTGTGTAATTAAAAAAAGGAAAGATGTGAAAGCCTGTCTCAGAATATTCCTATTATCTTTCTCTGGAATCCACTGACAGCAACTACATTTTTACTGTGGTTTCTTAAGGAAGTGAAGTTTCCATATTCGTTCTGCCCAAACGCTTGCATACATCATGTGCTCCTGTCTCCAGCAACTTTTCAATCCAACCCAACAGAAGCTTAGAGATTTCAAAGACAATAAGACTCTAAAGTATTTCATGAAAACGGGCAGCTGGACAGAGAAGGCCAACAGATCAGCATCCACATGGACAGGGCTTTCAGCATGAGCTCATCTCCTTTAGACCACAGAATCCAAGCACAACACAGCCACAGGAAACCAAGCTTCATTACCGGAGCTGCTCAAAGAAGAAGTTGTTGGGAGATGTTTTACTTAAATCAATTCACCTTTCCCCATTCCAAAGGGTCTAAAAGTGTTAAACTCTTTTTTTTCTCTTGGCATCACTTACTAAGGAGCCGGGATTTCCCTTAGGGGACTCTTCCACTGCCCTGCTGACATCACTATGAGGAAGCCTGCAGAAGAGTAAGCTTGTGTCTTCCTTTTTCTAATTGAAGGTTTTTCACCCCCACCACCATTCTCGGCTTTTGCCTACCCTGATTACTATCCCTTCCCTTCCTCTGTTCCTCCCTTCCCCGGCCCCCAGATATTTATAGGCAGAGAGGTCATCTTTTTCTGCCTCTTTTCTAAGATGAACGTATCCAGTTCCTCCACTCTCTCCTTCTAGGACATGCCCTCTAACCCTGTCGCCCATTTTACTAAATCCTTTTGGACTCTCTCCAGGTTTTTGATGTCCTCTTTCTGTTCTGCTTCTGAGTCCTAAATACCTCATGCTAGCTGAAGTCTCCAAAGCAGAACAGTGAAAAGTGTAAGTTAATTTTTAACTAACTTTTCTCTTCTGCTGTTTTTGTTCCCCTTAAGTGCTAAATAGAGGCTTTTGTTGCGAGTAAGAAAACACAAGAAACTGAAGTTGTCAGTTGCCTACAAGTCACAGTTGTCATATCCACAAACTTTAGTATCTCAATTGGTATTTTGCAGAGAGAAAGTTGAGGTGTAGGGAATTGCATCAGCTTACCCATAGCTTCAGTGAGCCAGTGACAGAGCCAGACTTTAATGGATTTTCAGTTATGTCCCTTAAGATTAGCCAACAAGTTTTTCTGATAAGTGCTGGGAAACGTAAGTCAGTTGAGGAAGTTCTGCAAAATGTGTCAGAAGACAATTTCCTGACTTAAAAAAAAGTGAAAAAAGCAAGAGGGCGGATAGTTACATTTCTAATGACTAACACGGAAGAAATCACCATGAACTCAAGACTTTCGGGCTACTTGGATTAGGCAGTTTAAGGGAACTTACGCAGGTTTACATCCAAGTTACAAAAATTTGGAGGAAGCAGATTACTCATCGAACGGCCTGAGACGTGGAAGTGAGATGGATGCAAAACATTCAGTGTTGTATGCATCTCAAACAGAGTTATTACAAATGCGCCAGCAAATCAGAACTACTCCCCCAGCCCCCAAAGCGAAATCAGTGCCAGAATCATGTTGTTCAGCAACCAAGTTGGGACTGTCTGTAACTCATTCCCAAATCCTCAGGCTCGCTCAGGAGCATTTTCTCCAGTGATAAGGCTTCATCAGGAAACACAGCTGGATGGAGGAAGGAAATTCTGAGAAGCAAAAAAAAATAGTGGGGGTTCCAGGAAGTTCAACCAGATAGGAACTAATGGAATTTGTTTTTCTGTCTCCCCAGCTCTCAGTGTTCCTAAGCAAGTGAGAAAATTAGAGGGAAAGTGGGGGCAAAAAAAAAAGTCTGGCAGATCTTACCCTGCAAAACAGGTCCTCATCGCACGTCTCCAGAGAGCATCATAATTGCAATTCAATATTTTCGATCACTTACTCTCCCTGGGAAAAACTGCAGACGTTTCCAATTTAATTCCACTCTGAAGCCCAGCCATTGTTTTTTTCCCCCCGTTTTTTATTTTATTAAAAAAAAGTCCCTGTGTAGTTTATTAAGGAGTTTTTA
Source organism: Anser anser (assembly GCF_964211835.1). Classification (NCBI taxonomy): domain Eukaryota; kingdom Metazoa; phylum Chordata; class Aves; order Anseriformes; family Anatidae; genus Anser; species Anser anser. The sequence goes on from NC_139722.1 coordinate 3,117,898, forward strand.
GTTGGACACATGATTTATCAACATTTTTTAAAAACTGCCTTTATGTTTAACATTTAGGAGAATTAAAGGCTGTAAGTGCCTAAGATTAGCAACACATAACCCAACACCACTAAAACAACAGAACCAGTATCCTGGTTTTATCCCTTCAAGGGAAAATCCTTTCAACCCTTCGGAGCAAACAGCATTTCCTTCCATACCCGCTGCAATTCCACTCTTTTGCAATCTTTACAATCCTCTAGCCAACTCCCCTTTTACTTTGATAATGCAGATAACCCAAATTTCAACATCCCCACTTGCTGCAGTAGTGTCACTGTGACACAAGAGATCCATTAGCCAGATCGAGTCACAGGCTACAGAGACAGTTACGAAGAGAGTCCGAGTTCAGCCTTCCAGTTACACCACCACGGATCAACTAGCACAAAACATCTTCTGCCAAAGACTTGTGCAGGTCAAAATCATAAAATGATTGCTGATGAGCACACTAGAAAAGACTGAACGTGACCAATTGGAACAGCATCTCTTTGACATACCCGATTTGCTGAGACACCTTTTTATCACAGCAGCAGTTCGGGGGGAATAGATTTTTGACCAGCACTTCAGGGGAGCCAAGAATATTTTGCAGGGTCAGGGTCCTGACCATATCACTGAGCCTTGAGTCCCTGCACTGGATTCCACTTGACTGTAAGCATAGATGGAGTTTCCTGGGTTCCCCCCATCCCCTTTTCCCATCTTTACGGAAGAAATTGGTGTAACACCAGCCAACCAACCAGCCAGACCTAGTACCACAGTGCTGACGATCATCAATATAATACCACTGCCAGGATCTACAGCACTATAGGCCACTGGTAGATACAGAAAAGCAGTGGGTACAACATCTCTTAGGAATAAGAGAAGCTCTGCAACTCTTACAGATGAAAAACTTACTGATAATGCCATCAGACAATGGCATACATCCTGAAACCGCTCCGTAACTTCCAGCATCCCTAATGCCTACAGGACTACAAATGCTCATCCAGCTGAATCCGCTCAGAGTATAAAAATTTCATTTTTCCAAGACGTTCCCATCTCTCGCTTCTCAGCTGATGCTTCATCCATTCACTTAATTTTGTCACAGGTTTAAATCGGAAGCTTTAAGGGAGGTGGTCGAAATCTAGTTCAACAAAGTCTCAAGTAACTTGCTGAAGCTGACCCTGCGACTCTGATCTAGAGACCTCCAGAGGTCTCTTCACAGAATTACTGAACTTGGAGAAGTGATTCTTGCATTCCATGAATTTATACCAAAGATGGTCGTGAAGCTGGACCAAAACAACCAGATGTTTGGGGTACAGAACTAGGCTGAGTATCTCTGTCAGAAGGTCAAGACTGGAATGACAGCTCTGTTGAGAGCTGAGGATAAGTCATTCATTCCAAATCAAATCTGGACTGAAAGCTTCTGTAACTGGATCTTTGGAAAGAAAAAAAAAGACTCTAATACCTCAGAAAAAGGACTAAGCTACGAGACCAGTTTCTGTGTATCATCTCAGTTGCAAATACAACTCAGAACATGCAATTTAATTTATTTGGGGGTTGGAGTTAGATGGTCTTTAAGGTCCCTTCCTACCTGAGCCATTCTGTTACTGACAGTAGTAGCAGTTCTAGCACCTAGGTAGGTATGGAAGCTGTCCTTACCTGCTCTGAACAAGAACTGCAGCGTACAGGTGTTATTAGTGGCTGCAGGAACTGCGATTAAAAGGAACTAGGGCCTACCACAGCCTGAAGGTATACCGCAGGGCTCTGATGGACAGCAGGGCTCCTTCTACATTATCTCTACACAGAACAGACAGGAACAACTTGCTTCCAGGAGAATGACAGCACTTTCCTGCTGCTGTAGCACTCTCCCTGCCACGTTCGGGCAATGCCCAGAGCCTAGGGATTTCAAAAACAGAAAGCAAACACACAAAGGGAACAGTACTGCAAATCCTCATGCGGCAGTTCCATTTATGCCACCTTAACGACCAGGCTCTGGAACATGATGCAAAGGGTAGAGAGAGTTCATGGGTGCAATGAAATGAAATTGTTCAGAGCTGGAGTGCCTGAGCAATGCATTTTTTGTTCTGTGCAAACTCCACAGATCTCTGACCCATGAAGGAGGAAAAAAAAAAAAAAAAAACAGTTGTGCTGCCTCTGGCTTTCTCTCCCTGTGGCTGCTTAGCAGCAGACAGTAGCCAGAAGACAACAATGCAGCTCCAAATTATATTACCTCCTGCCTATATTTGCATGTGGAAATCGGGCCGATGAACAGGGAACAGTCTGTAACTTTTTGCCAGAACCTTGAACCATTAGCTGAGTGTTCAGCGAGGGTAAAAAGGAAATATGCACAACAGCAGCCATCAGCCAGCCACTGCACTGGTCAAGGAATTAGCACAAACTTATATTCCCTTTACAAGCAGCCACAAGCAAGTATGATGTCCGGTGCCTCCCAAAAGAAGTGTTCTGCAGGATAAAGCCCCAGAAGTAGCAGCAATACCACTTTTCAAAATTATCTTTAATTTCCAAAGATATGGGAAGTGCAGAGAAAACAAGACCAGCTATTTGGAAAAAACCCATGGGTATGCAAAATGTACTGCTTTAGCCACAGCGCTGTCTCCTGGTGATTTGCACTAAGCCCCAGTTCTTGTTTCATATTGACCTGACTGCGATGGATCTATGGCATATTTACCTGAGCGGTAGCGGCATTAATCAAGGGGTTTTGATGGGGCATGTTTAACTCCAGCATCTGAGATCTCTAATAATTGAGATCTCTAACCTGAAGTCCCAAAATGCTTCTGTCAAGAGAGCTGTAAGTTCAGATTGGTTCTGTTGTGACTGACAGCCTCTGCCCAAGCTCTCACCTTTCAAGCCAAACCATGTGACTTGCAACAAAGGTTCACACCGTTCTTCACGGTGGCAGACAAGACAGGACAGTTCTTGATTTGCTTATGTCTCTTCCAGCTTCCTCGTTTCATTAGCTGTGACTGTATTTTCGTAGTTTAGAGGAGAGTACCCACAAAACAGTTTTTCCGACCAGCATCTCTAAAACCTACAGCACATTGTCTGAAATTACAACACTACACGGGATAACAGCAAGACCAAATCCTTCAAATTAATCCAAGACACCCACCAAAGTATTTTGTATTTCATATTAGGAGGTCTTTCCAGTGAAGAATCCTCAGTGAATCACAACTTCTTCTTCACAACCCCCTTGTCGTTCCACCTATACTTTATACAACCAGAAACATGTTATTACTTTTGCTGCTGCCCAGGATCTTACGGCGCATTTGTCCCCCTATTCTTCTCCTTCCAAATTTCACAGTGGCTAACAGTGAAGTTACAAAACAATTCTCAAGAGTACTGCACGACAAGCAAGGCGTCAAATACACACAGGGTATTTCAGAAACTTCCATTCAAATTTTTCAGGTCCCATCTTTCCCTTTAGCTGCAAGAGACTTCAGAGACCTCTGAATCAACAGTGCCATCCGTGCAGCGTATTTATTTGTGTTTCTCCAGATGTTATCTTTTCCACAGAATGTTTCTGGATACATTAGTCATGTCCCAGTGTAAGCCTCTTTCTCATACACTGGTATAGCAGGTCTGTTCTCCACAAGTGGAAAATGCTAATAAATAGTATAAAAAATGCTAGTAGAAATGTTGATTGCATTACACAAAGTTGGGGAAAGTCTTCTCGCTATTTGTCGTTGCTCAAAGATGAGCAAACCTCTGCAGCTGCTCAGCCTTTCCCAGTTCTTGTGAAAAATAAAGCAGCTTGCTGAGATTGGCCGGTTGCTGCTGAATGTCAAATTTTATTTCAGATGTTTATGGAACTTTCAGATGAAGGAAAATTTATCTACTTTGCAATGTACATCACCTATGTAGTGTAAAATTAAAGTAGTGAAGATTCCTAATTCCAAAGAAGTTACATCACAGCAATTCATACAGATATTAAGTACACTCTTCTAACAGTTCAGAGAACGGCACTCCACCTGCAACCTCTACATAAAAATAGGCAGAAGACCCCTTGCTTTTGATAAACATGGTAATCTAATTAGCAGCAAGACATTTAAACATGGCTTTATTATAAGCAAAAATAAGCAAGGAAACAAAAGAAAGATGAAGCTTCATTTACCTGCATCTTCGTAGTCTTCTGTCGCTTCCCAAATATGCAGGACAGATCATCTTCACTGCATGAAGAGAGATCCTTACCTGGAAGGAGTAAGGAGAGGAAAATAAAACACAATCTTCACATTTGGCGATAACAAACTGTAACCCACAGAGATGGAGAAGTTATTTTTGGAGGCGCACAAATCAGAAACAGTATGTTACAGACACTACATGAACGCTGCCCATGGCTACCACATACAATAGAAAATGTATGTGTGGGTGGGGGAAGGCTGGTGAGGAGGCAACCATAGCCTACGTCCCCGTACGCCCACAGGGAAACAACTTGTTTTCCCCACATCTGACACTGTAATTGGCACAGCAAGACGAGGGAAACAGCCTGTTCTACTTACTCTAAAGGGGAAGAAGAGTTGTATCCTCCTGCAGACAAGAAAAGTTCAGAGAAAACATGCACATCTTGGGACTCTCATGAGAATTCTCCATCTCTGACAAAGTTAGGGACTTATATCTCCTCCATATAGTAAAAACATATAAATCTTTACTCAGTGGGTGCTTTTCTTTGACTCATGAAACTGCTTCTGAAAAGCAAAACCTCCATCTCTGCAACACACTGGATTATCCCCACATAAAAACAATTTCAAGGGCAAAGCAAAGCGTTTCAGTAGGACCATTATTCCCATGTGACTGTCGTGTGGCCAGCTGGGTATCAGGCATGAAGGAGAGAGAGGAAAGACAATGGGTGTGATGTGATACTCTGAGATGCCAGCAAATGTTTGGCCGAGCTCACAGCGCAGAAGCCTTTATATTCAGTTGTCTGCTGCTTGCCTCAGAGAATTCTTTGAGAAAGCAAGTCAGAAAAAGTTGAAGAAACAAAAATTAGTCCACACAGGCCAAATGACAGCACCCCAGGAGTCTGCTTGGCTCTCACCTTACTGTGCTTGATGGTCAGACTCCAAAATCACTGACCTCAAAACAAAATCTGACTATTCCACCTGCTTCTTCTTCTCAGGATCTTTAACTGCCTACGGAGGGTTAGGAGACACGTCACCACAGAGCATTTCACATCACTGTCAATCTCATATTGATATAAATTTCCCATATTCAAGTGAGATAGCCAAGACCATGAGCGGTGCCTGTGTTCCTCCAGCAGTGAGGCTACAAAACAGCATCAGAAACGGAAGCTGCATTTTCTATCGTTGCTGCTCCCTTCTCCCGCTTTTGTGTGAGCTTGTCTTGTTTAGTCTGAAAGGAAGCAGGATCGGACTTCAACAACAAGGGCCACAACAACATTAGCCTTTTTCAAATAACTTATCCTCTTTCCCTGAAAAGGAGGAATTTCCCTGGTTTAAACCACAGAGGGTACAGTCCAAGAGGGGCCTACCTTACAGAAGCACTGCATTCAAACAAATAAGGGATATTGTTAACACGAAAGCCTTGCTCTGTATTTTAAGTGCTCAAAAGATGCTTTCTCCCCCCTTTATTTAGTAAAAATTTAAAAACAAAAATAAATCCTCTTTGCTACTACCTCAAGTAGGCCATGGTCTCTGTACTTAAAGTCCTGAACCACTTTAATTGTTTAATGTCATTAAGTGGCAGGGTCATGTTAACACACTTGACTTCTAGGTTGAATTAATTCATCAAAAGACCCAACCCCCAATATCAGAATTTGGCCTCCATTCAGAAGCCAATTACCTCTGCTTTAGCAGAAGCATTTGTTATCCAAAAACATTACACCGAGCTTTAAGTTTAATAAATTAACCAGTAGTGGAAACTGATCCCATCCCTCTACTGAACCACAGATTCACACCCACCACGTGCACAGGGGTGCATGGAAAGGGAACGCTACCAAGAGAGAAACAGAGCGAGGGATTAACAATGGCCAAGAGCAGAAAGCAGGTTTGGCTGAAATAATGCCATCACTCTACAGAGAAAGAGGTTACCCAGCTCCACAAGTTCTTGATACAGACTTTCTGGCCACCCATCGCTGTCCAAATTGACCCAATAAAGTATCTAGGAGATGTAAGAGGGCTTGCTTCCTCCTGCATCATCTAATCTGACCGCTTATCCACATGATCTCTTGGCAGGGTTACTGGAGATTGCAGAGGACAGTGCAGTCCAGATAACAGAGTTACTTGGCCATCACCTTTGCCTCCCTCTCCAGCCCTTTTCCCACTCACATTGCTGAGAATATTCATTATTCTTCAGTCAGCTGATGGTTCCTACAGACAGGAATTGATTTATTCAATGATATCAGCCTAAACCCGGACAGAATTGTCCAAAATAAAGAAAAATAGTGTATTATAGCTTTAGGCAGGTTGCTGCAAGGGGTATTTCTAAACCAAGATTCTACTTGTCATATATAGACTACAGAAAGTAACAGATCACCTTGACATATGCTTTACTAATCTTGGCTGGAGCTTACGAACCAGAAACAATTCCTCTTACCTTTTGCAAACTTCATATAATGGACACGTTTCTTGGAGGATTTGGATTTTTCCTCGAGACTAAACGTCGTCTTCTGATTAGTCACCGAGGACTCTAAAAAATAAAAATACAGATTCCAACCCTGTTAGAGAAACACTAACAACCAAATTCAAACATCACTGTAGTTAACTTTCTCTTTCAAAACCAAGTTGTAACAGCATACCACTGAAGGAAGCATGGTAACTTTCCTCTGAGACATGTTACTGCGTGATTCTTTTTTTGCCACATCCCCTTCCCTTCCCATTTCCAATCTAGTGTAATTTGAAAAAGGCAGATACAAGCACTGCAGGTCTAAAGTAAAGTCTAATTTAACGCATTTTCTATGGTAAGAAGAAGATGGATCAGTTGTGCCGTTTGTTACAAAATATTTCCAGGGCTAGTGTCTGAGAAAGCCGTAAGAAATGGTACAAAATAAAATACCAAACCTGAATGGACAGTAAGGGAGAGAAAAAATTAAAGACATCACATCAGGCAAGTTTTCCAACTCTACCGCTACTTAAAGTGCCCCCATCTGGGCACAGTCTGGTATCTCTGTGTAAGGAAATTAAACAGGCAGACCTTTTTCTTTCCTGAGGCCAGCTAGAAGTGCCACATCTATATTATTTAGTTCTTCTACCTTTCAGTTGAAGGGCTGCTTCTGAGCTACCCCACTGGGAATGGTCTCTGGGGATTGCTAAGTCCCACTTTCATTCAGGAGTTGTTTGAGAGACTAGATTGCGCAGGTCAGAAGCATGTGAGGGATTATCTAACTATTTAACAGTAAAGATAGCAAGTCTCTGTGCCGTGGCAGGTTACTGGTACAGACATGCTATTTGTTAATTTAAATCTGTTAATTTACAAGAAATTATTGGAAGGAGGTAACCTACAGTCCAGTAAGAACTACCTAATGGTTCTGTCCCAAAGAGAAGTAGGCACAACAGGATTCTGTGCTATAGAAAAGGCTACTTAGGGTGAAATGTTTCTTTTTTTTTTTTTTTTTTTGCCAGTGGCAGCTGGGATAGGTAGGGAAATCAACCCATACCCTGCAGGCCAAGTTGAGTCACTTTTTTCATACAATCCCACCCCTGAAAGCTGTGCAGGCCAAGTTTTTCTGACATTGGTATTACAGCACTTCACAAGTAGTGCCACCTGATGATAGTCATTGACCTAAAAATGAGATCTACAGCCCGCAGTGGGAGAGTTTATTACCAGAAAGCAGCCTCAGATCTACTCTGGATGTTGCACGTAAACCTTAACTAGAAAATCCAGTTTTAGACAGATTTTGCAGTCAACTTGAAAAACCTCAATAGAAGGGCCTATGGGCAAAGTAAGCATGACAATTAAAATACCCTGACTATAGGCGCAACACTCTGAGCCTGCTCTCCTATACGCTTGTACTGAATTTTACACAGGAAGGGACTTCCACAAGGCTTCCTCCCGCACTTCATTCTTACAGCAAAAGGGGCAGCAGCACCGCCTTGTGCCTTCAAGAAGTAATTTCACCGAGCTTAGAAATGTGCTGGCAATGGGCACATACAAGTTGGTACATCTGTCTGTCTTCTGCTGTGTCTAAACGCAATTTAGTCATAAATAAGTTGGGGCATTTCTAGAGCAAATCTGATACAGATAAATATTCCGAAGCACATGACAGGCGCGGCCAGCGTGTTTTACCCCATTTTACAGACACAGTCCTCACCACTCAGCATCCCAGCAAAAAAGCCAAGAATCAAAACTCCTCACCAGGTGCTCAGCTAGAAAAATAAGAGAAGAAAGCTAAATCTATCTAGATTAAGGGTATTTGAATGTTGGCATACAAACCGACACAGGGCCCTTCCTTCCCAATCTCTAATTGCAATCCAGCTCTGGCAACTACACCAGTTATTTAAGAACAATGAAGTTTTTCAGCTGACTTTTAATGCAATTTGAAACTGGATGATGGCCAACAATGTAACATTTGATCCTGCAGCACAGCTGCAGGCGGAATTATCTGGATGAGTTTTGCCAGCTTAAACAATTGCCAAAGAAACAAGTTTCAGAGCAATGCTTACAGTCTGCAAATCACCCAACGTGATTCTGACCGGGACTTTTCAACTTGCATCCGAATTTGTGCTGCTCAGTGACTGAAATCTCTTGTCCAAGCTGCTAAAAAGACCAAGGAAAAATGACTGAGTAAAAAAGGGAGAAATATGGTTTTATGGGACCACTTTGTATCCGTACAGATGACCTACAGGATAGAGTACAGCTTTAGGAACAAGACAGCCTTGCTCAATGAACCTGCCTCTGTGCTGACTCATTGTGCCCTTGGGCAAATCATTTCAGCTCCCTGCTCATCAGTTTGCAGGTTTCCCACCAGTTACACCTAAACGATCTTCTCATGGCTCAAGTTGGAACTTGGGTAGGATTTAGATATAAAGGTAGACAGGAACTTTTGGAATTTCCCTACAATACGCTATTCTACCTCTTGAGGACTTTCACTACAGCAGCTAGCAGCACTGTGTGGCCTCAGATCACGATGAGGGCTCCAATGCACGAGAATAACTTAACACAGCAATTAAAGTAACTGTTTTTAAAGCATTGTGTTTAGAATTTTAATCCCAGCCCTCTAGGATTAGACAACAAGTTTGAGACTTCATTTTAACTGATCTTCCTCCTCCTCTTTCTACCTTTCCTCTTCCTGAAAATCTTTTGCGCACAAATGTTAAGGATGAATTAAGAGTGGCTAACTTCATTAAGCTGGCAATTCCGACACCAGCAGCACGTGGACAAGTTGCTGTGCCCAAACAGAAGCCCTTGGTTTAACAACACTCCACAGGGTTGTTTAGATGTACGCTCAGAGTTTAAGATGTACCAGTCCAAAGGAGAGATTGTAAGCCAGCTGAAATTCCTTCTGTAAGCTCACACCTGACAGCCTTGCATTAGTTCATTTTTACAAACCAAGGTCAAACCGCACAACACTTTTCAAAACCAATAAACTTTATAAATAGCCCCTTTGGGAGAGCTGTGTAGTTACCCCACTTGTGTGCTCTACAAAAATCACATTATACTACACTCAAAACAGAGATGCATAACTCTGAGTCAAAAGCAAAGGAGCAGCTCTTTGAGGACAGGAAAAGTAGGTATTCAAGAAACCACCAGAGCATGGAAACCAGATGTGATAGTTAATAAGGAAAAGGAAGGCAAATGCACTGCAATGGTGAATGCCTGTGTTCTGAGCTTTCATACTGGCTCTGGATGCTTTAAAAAGAAACAAGCACGGCTGTAGTACATCCCAGAAAAAGGTCCCCCGTGTCTTGGATAAAACTCCCAAACTCAGAATTTTGATGTTTGGTTTCTTCAGTAAAAAGCCTTTAATAGAGGTTAAACTGATCCACTGAGATCTACGCATCCAGGCAAACTTAAGCATGGTCATGGATGGTAACATGCCCTTCAGCTCCCAGGGATCTGGGGGGAGAAAGAAAAGGGGGAGCTGCTGACCTCCGCAAGGATACACTGCTAGCAGCCCAAAGGATTGGGCCTCAGCTAGCCTTGTAAGACAGAGAATGGAAACTCTGCTAAGCTTCCAGCATCTGATTGAGCAATGCATGAACCTACCTGTTTCACCCTGTCCGTGGCAATCGTTCAGTTCAGCCAGAAGCTGGTTGAAGTCATCCTGATGAGCAATCCAGTTGTCCTGTAAATATCACCCACGTGAATACGAGGCAACAGTTTTCAGACCTAACAGAGGTTTTGCTAAAACAGGTTTTAAACTCTGCTCTCCAAGAAGCAACTTAATTGCATATACTCAACCCTTCTTGATGGGAGGGACCAACAAAGCTCCACAGGTGGCAATACTAACAACAGCGTACTACAATCACTCCGACGTACTGAACTGATAAGGGTTGTGTTTGTAAGCCTTTAAACAACACTGAGCTGCTGTTGGCTCTGCACGTCCCAGTCTGCATAAGACGTTTTTCAAAACTAGGCAGAAAATACTAGTGTGATTTTCCAGCAATGAAGTTATTTAAGTTGTTGATTCCGGGACAAATATCTTTAGAAGCACATTTGGCTCTCCCTATATACCTGAACTCCAGTCAGGAAGGTGACTGTGTAAGGATGAGGGGCAGAAAGCATAAAGCTAAGCTGGGTAGGAGACACAGGGAATAAGCAAATATTTTAGTGATTTGGAAGCAAAAACTCTCTGAACGACCTAAGAATTCACTGTAACCTTTCCAAGCAGGTACTTCCAAAATACCTAACAGAGCATAACTACGCTCCAGCTCAACAGTTTCTGCAGAGATATTCACAAAGGTACATGCTACCACCAGGTGTGGTAACAGATTTCACTAAGGTCCCATTATAAAAGCTGACAAGGGAGCCACATCTCCTTACCTGGGTCTAGCACTCACCTCGTGATTGATGGATGCTCCTAACCCCAGCATGTTGTTTTTCACCTGAACCTTGATATGTTCTGTATTTCCTTGCTCCTGAGCACCAAGACCCTATGAGGATTTAAGGGGAAAAAAAATGCAAGGATTTTCCAGCAGTGACTAAGCAACTTGAGCCGTTGTAGTGGAAGACATTTTGCAATGAAATACAGCAAGAAACCACAAGTTACTATTTGCTTGCCTGCAACTGAATCCATTCACAGACATTAGCACACAAGAGATATTATGTATTTTTAATTTACTACTTAACCCTCCAGCAAAATACCATAAACACTAAAATAACAACAACGTTAAACAGTCGGGTGATTAATCAGAAAGCCACCTGACATTCCTAGGCAAGTCCAAAGTGTTTACAATTTTCAAACAAGACACTACATAAGAAAAACATGCCTCTTACCAAAACCACCTCCCTCATGGCAAAGGCAGCTGCGTAAATGCTGAGAGAGATGCCACATGGAGCTTACAAAGCAGAACGGATTTATATTAGAGGGGTTGAGAGGAGGTGGAAGGATCAGACTGGAGCTAGCAGGTCATTAAGAACTTTTTCCATCTCACTCACACTCATGATTTGGTGAAGATACCGGGGCAAATAGATGTTGGGTTTGTCTATCCTAAAAAAACACAAGCATTCAAATCTGGGAAGCCATCTTTAGGTCCAGTGTTATCTTAATTGCACAACCAGGGGAAAAAAAAAGAAACATTTGCAATTGAATATTACTGATATCTACCTGCTTTTCCACCCCCCATCCTGTCACCAGTAACAAATGACCATAATAAATACGTATAAATAAATATATATATAATAAATATGTATGTATGGGTCTTGTGGAGTAGTGGAAAGAAGCCCTGTGGACAGAGCCTGTGCATATCCAACATGCGAGGCAATGACCACACTTGCACACGGCTGCTCCTACCACAGACCCAGTAGGTTTTTTGGTCAGTGGGGTGGCAAATTTACCTTGAAACTTCAGCTAACCAAGAAGTATGGAAACAAGCAGGGCATCCTGCCACGACCTAATTCCAGCACAACTAATAACAGGACTAGTGTAAGCAGCTTAATTTCAGAGCACAGATGGGCTGCTGCCCATTGACTTGGCCAAGCTATGCTTCCATTTGTCTGAGTTTGTGGCAGAACGGGGATATAAATCCCTCTAGCACAGCTATAATTCTTGTAGAGAAAGATCTAGTAGCTCACGCAGGAAACTTAACTGTGAAGAAGACGAGAGGGAACCCTCAGAAAAAATTAAAGCATCACAAGGGCCTTCCTTCCACACCCTCACACAAAGTGTTTGTAACAGCAAAGCATTATCCATGTTCAGAGGAGCTGCTGGCAGCCTGAAATACCATCAGTACTTTTTCCTACTCTGGTTTACGTACCTATTTTTGGTCTCACACTTACAAAACAGCCACGTATACAACTTTACATAACAAGACAGTACCCAGTCCCACACTTTTAACAGTTTGGTCTAAAGCCTAGTGAATCCAATCCCAGTTCTTTGACTTCAGCAGCCTTTGAATCAGGGATTGCTGCTTATCGTCGGTGAAATTAAAGACAGAAGCCAGATTTCTGTGTTATTTTGCCAACTGAGGCAACAGGAGACTATACTGAGAAATCCAAGGGGGTAGGCTTATTTTTCACACTAAGTTGTAATACATTCACAGAATTAAGAACGGCCCTAATGTTGTTAATTTAAAAGAAAACAGAGGAGATCTAGGAGAAAAATTAAATATATAACATGGGGCAGGGCAAGTTGCATGTGTTTGTTTCACTAACCACACTGATGTGCAGGCCCAAATTTCAGCTTTGCTGAGGCTCCTTTGTGGAAGTTAAACTGCTTTCAAGTGGCAGCAGCAACGTCTGCAGCTATCTGCACAGACCTAGAGATTATTCTCAGCACCAGCAACCTGTCACCCTACTGCGCAGGTACACGTTGGAGTTGGGAAGGAATGCAACTCCCATAACGCTGTGTTTTGGCCATTCAGGGAACAGATCAGAAGGAACCTTTAAAAACGGGTGGAAGATTAAACTCCAGGTCTGGGGAGTTTCTTTCAGCAGCACAAACAGCCACGGAGAGAACCGAGAGCATGAAAGCAGCTTAAAGACTTCTCTAAATGTCACCTGATTTAACGATCCAGCTCCTGCTCTGACTTGTGGACACTACCTTGTCAAAGAGAGGGTAGAAAAATGGGAGAGCAAGAGAGGAACAAGCTGGCAAGTACCTTTGTAAGATATTATAGAAGTCTGATGTTGCTCAAATTCTCTGCACTCTTAGCAAACTTGAAGGAATAAATCAAACAAAAAGAACATGGCTGTTTTAAATGCTGGGGCCAAGAATCCCCCAGCAGTCTTACACCCACGTCTACCCCCCCCCCCCCCCCCCCCATTTTTTTTTGGTAAAAGCATTTTCAGTTCAGGAAGAACTGAGACACCACCCTTCATCTAGACGGCTCTCCTTTAGACCATACCTTTCCTTTGGACCAGCCCATCTTTTCCAGCATCTTCTGTCCAAATTTAGTTTCATCTTTACTCCAGGCGCTGTTTCGTGGATCCACAGACCACTTCTGCCTTCTACGGGCTAGAGAAGAAAGGAAAAATTCAGACAGGCTCTATTTACATTTCCACAGTATTCCAAATACTTAATCAAGTCAAGAAAAGTCTTTCATTAAAAAAAAAAACAAAAAACAGATCAATCACATTTGGGGGGCTTAATCCTACTGTGTGATATTGAAAAAAAAAAGTCCTATGAAAACCTTTAGTACAAGGAATGCCAAAGTAAAACGGCCACGGAAGTTGTCATCCCTAAGGATGGGATGCAATCCAGCAAAGGTGTTGAGGATTACCATTTAAGTGCACGGGCTTAAATTCCATCTTTATTCCAACTTTTTTTTACATCTGGCTTCAACATAAAACGTACAAGGGATGAGATTTTAGTGCTGGCTTTCCCAGCACTGGACAAATGGCCACGGGCCATCCTTCCTCTTACTCAGGAGTCTGAAGATTTGCTTTCATAATGAAAGCCAAGTCAAAAACCAAACGTAAGTGTGCAGTTCAGCTCCTCTGGTCAATGCAAACCAGAGGGATTTCAGCTCTTGGATCTGCCGCAAAATGGCTTGTTTGGAAACTGAAAAGTCACCGGATATGACTGCAGGTGTCAGAGATCCAAGGGAGACCCAGGGCTCTTTTGTCCTACGTAAACCACTACAGAAACCACAGTCCCCCAGGCCCACATGCGTGAGTTTGTCTCCATCAGCAGGAATAGCTTCTTTGAAACCGAGGAAGAAAAGTTAGCGCCGTTAACCAGCCCCTTTAAGCGCACACCTAAACACATGCAGGAAGAGAACCTAAATAAACAAGACAAAGAATGGGAGACAGGAAGATTACAAACTTCATTAACCACCATGGGAAACAGCGGATCAAAACTGACCGGTTAACCCAAGGCCACAGAAAGTCAGCGAGGAGCCAAGTCCACCGAGGCGCTTTCATAATCAGGAAGTCATCTCTCCCGAAAACGCAACGCTTCGGATTTGGGCCAGAGGGAGAGAATCTTACGAGCACGTTCAATTCATTTTCTGCCCATGCCTGGTTCTTTTTGAAAGAACTAACACCGTCAGAGTGCAGGATGCTGGTTGTTTTTTAACGTGCTTCTGAGCCTTTGAAGCTCAAATAAAGTGCTGCAGGGCAGCCCCACAAAAAAGTAACGTTAAAAAAAATCATAAAAGCCCAAACAGTCCATAAAAAAAAGATTTTAGGGTATGTTAAATGACTTAGTGCTGTGAGAGAAATTATTTAGTTCACTCATTTAGTTCACTTCTCTACACAAAAGTAACAACCTCTTTCCATCAGGCAGAAATATCCCCTACAAGCCCTGTCTGTGCTGCTACCAGAAGTTGGGAAAACGCCACCGCGGACTGTGATTTTAGACAGACCCCAGCAAATTCAGGTTCCCTCCTGAATTCTCTAGGGATTTGGGACAATTAGCATGTTTTGCCATCTTCTTTCACCCAAGACGCACAGGACCTTTAAGGACTCAAGTTTCCAGGAGTTTATGGAGAAGAACGACTTTTAAATTAAGGTATCATGCTGGCACCAAAAAACAAGTCCTTCGAAAGCTGTGAAAGTTGCTTCTTTCTTCCATAGCTGACAGTGAAACATTAAGGACAGAGAGTGCAACATAAAGGCCACTAAAAAGAAGCAATTAGAGGAGAATATAACGCTGCTCACCCAAACAGCACCCCTCCTTTCCAATTTGTTTGTCCCTTTGTTTAAAATCCCTCAATTATCAATTAATTTCCCTCACCTAGTCACCAAACCCAATGTATTCAATACCTTTTTTTTAGATCTAGCTCTAGCAGTATGCTGTCAGGTATTTTCAGCGCGCTCACCTTCTGTTACACTGTCCACAGTTTCCCAGGTGATGGCTTTGCAAATCCCAAGAAATGAAATTCAACGCAATTCTTGCGGCTGTAAAGCCACTGCGTGTATTTAAGGATTTGTCTACACAGCAGAGGTAATCCGTGTCAAATGAACATGGGAGTTTAAATTAACTTCCAAACCGAATTGTTTGATGTAGTCCAACTAATCCACTTTAAAAGCTGACTTCTGGTAATTCTCCTGAGTACCTCCCCGTACAGAAGCCCTCAGATGTTTTACTCCCAGGAGGACGCTGCTAACAAAACCCAAGGGCACCTCCTGTGGAGATTTCTCAAGTTGAAACGTTTTAGGACCTTCCTTTTCCCAGCAGCTTCACCCCAAGTGTTTCAAATCTCTTAATTACCATTAAGTATTACTCCTCACACTTGTGCCAGGTCAACACACCCCTTTTCATATACGGCAAGCTATCTGTATACTTTCAAGAAGTATAAATCACATCAGAAGTGTCTGTTAACCAATTTTTAAAGAGCAAGGAAGGAATCAACCTGCTATCTTCTACCTAACAACAGCTCAGAAGGCAACACGGATGTCCCGGGCTGCTCTCAGAAAGAGAGACTGCAATGCAATTCCTGGTGAGCAGCACCATCCAGTGGAGAAATGGGTCATTTCTTCAGATAGTTCAGACACCCTGCTCTGTGGGAAAAGACCAGTTCCTAAACCCTTCTGTCAGGGCTAATGCTGTGCCCTAAACATTAACCATCACTTCTGAACGTTCCCACCTAAGCCACTGCTGTGCGCCCCCAGATGGCGTTAACACAGGAAACAATGAACAGGTAAAGTTTCTCCAGTGAGCAGGAAAAAAGATACTGCCCACAGAAGGGATTTTATTTTTAATCCAAGCTACAAAACTCCCCGATGTGTACTTTTGATTTTCCAAACCAGCACCACTAAGATAGTTAATCACAGCTTATTAAAAGTCCCAGTCAAAAGCAAGCACAAACCAAAAGCTAACTTGTCTGCCATTTTGGCAACTGCTACATTTTTTAAGTTCGAACTACTGAAGCACAGAACAACCAAGTTTACCTATTACCAGTTTAGCTCACAGCATCACAGAGGCTACACAGACCTCTCAAAATCACCTCCTTCACCCCCCGCTCAAGCAGGCTGCCTCGGACAGCACCCAGGTTTGGTTTCAGTACCTCTGTGTTCAATCTTCTCTGTGTTTGCCCACCTGGGAATTCCCGGTGTTTCAGTTTGTGCCTACCGCTTCTTGTCCTGCCACTGGTACCACTGAGAAGTTATTTCAAGGCCCTGCGATGCATTGCTTTCCCAGCTGTAGTAAAACCAATTAACTCGACTCTCTTTTAGGATGAGAATTAGTAACAACAGCTGAATTAGAAACAAAATGTACATCTATATAACATGGCCTCATAACTATAACTTCAGATGAAGGCAAGGAACACAAACAACCCTGCAAAGATGGAGTCTCAGCAACTAGATTTGTTTTTTTTTGCAGCAACTGACTTCATGTTTCCATTACATTACTGGAACAGGAGTGTCCAAGAAAAATTCTGAAAAATGGTACCAACAAAGCTTACATCTAAAACAATCTGAAAATTACCTATTTAAGTACAGTTTGATTTTTATCAATTCATACCTGCATTTTCCAGTGGGAAACAGATTTTTTTAATTAGTCACTATAATGAAAGCCATCTTTCCCACAGTCGAGCAAATTTATTAGAGCTCATGCTCTCATGCTAAGGGTGTCCTGACACCAGGAAGCTTATCTGAGCCACATAAGGACATTAATAACCATCATACATGAGCCCTGACCCATAAAAATCTGCAGTTGAAAGTTTATTCTCTTCACTTGCATACAGCTTCAGTTTGCTAGAAAAGACTACTTTGCAGGGATGCACCTTGAACTTAGAAGTGAAGAGAGAAACAATCAGTAGTTTCTGAAAAAAAAAATCATTCCCACTTTGGCCAGTATCAGGAGTGCTGCTTCTTGCGCTGATAAGCATTACACAAGGAAGAGTTACCAATTGGGTTATTCTTGGCAGAGTTTTAATGAATTCTTTTAGATATTCTTGCAGTCTTCTTGGGACGGCTGGGCCTGGAGCAGAGGAGGCTTCGGGGGAGCTCCCCCATGGCCGTCAGGACCCGCAGGGAGGTGCGGAGAGGCCGGAGCCGGGCTCTGCTCGGCGGTGCCCAGGGCCGGGCCCAGAGGCCCCGGGCCCAGCCCGGAGCCCCGGCGGCTCCCCCTGCCCCTCAGGCAGCACCGCTGGGCCGGGCGGGTGCCGGAGCCCTGGCACAGGCTGCCCTGAGAGGGGCCGGGGGCTGCTCCTTGGAGAGCTCCCCGAGCCCAGGGCCGTGGGGCTGGGCACCCTGCTGGGGGAAAGCTGATGGGGCGGGGGGGGACCCAAGTTTTCAAATACCTTTGAGATAAGAGTAAATGTATTTCCAATAGCAATATAAGAAAAACGTTAAAAATGTGTAATAAATATATAAGAAAATGGAAAGTCTTCAGAAACGCTTCATTCAGTGAGACCCTTCTGCAAAAAGACAACTGCTTGCCCTTCCCCTGAGTTTGCTCTTAGTTTTCCTCTTTCTTCCCCAAAACTTTCTTACTTTTTTCTCTCTTCCCCTGACTTTTCTCCCAGTTTCTCCCCT
The DNA here is from genome assembly GCF_964211835.1 of Anser anser. Lineage (NCBI taxonomy): Eukaryota > Metazoa > Chordata > Aves > Anseriformes > Anatidae > Anser > Anser anser. The sequence continues at coordinate 3,135,964 of NC_139722.1, forward strand.
TTCCTCCCAAGCTCTCCCTCAGCTCCCCAGCCTCTCCTTTCCCCACACGCTCCCCCCAAGCCCTTCTCACACCTTTCCCCGCCCCAATTTCACCCCCGCAGACCCCAACAAACCTCCCCGGGGCTGGGAGCCCCTCAGCAGCCGAGCCCCGGCCCCGCCGCTCCCCGAGGGGCTACCACTGAGAGGAGCCCTGGCCCGGACACCCCCTGGAGCCCAGCGAAGGGGCACATCGGGGCCTTAGGAGCCACACTAGCGGCGACCCCCCACCCTATAAGGGGGCACCACGGCCCCCTCAGCCCCCCTCAGCCCCCCGGTGCCGTTCGCGGCCGCCGCCGCCCGCCCGGAGCCGCACTCACGCTCCGCCAGCATCGCCATCTTGGGGGCCTCCCTCCCGCTCCCGCCGCGGGGCCTTCGGAGATCTCGGGCAGCGAGAGGGGCATCCCTAAGGAAACGCCTGGTAGAAAAGCTGAAATTCAGGCGAGCGTAGGCGCCTCCTCATGATAAATTTAATTTTTTGAAACCGAGAATATCTTTAAAAAATATTAAATTAATTTATGGTCCCTCTACGGACTATTTCTCCGCGTTTTGTTTCGGGTATTGGGCAGGCGTTTGCTGAGACAGCCGCAAAATGCGGAGGGAGGGGAGGGGGCGGCAACGGCGGCTGCCGCCTCAGGAAGCCCCTCAGGGAGCCCTCAGGGGGCGCCGCCGCCATTTTGTGTCCCCCCCCAGGCAGGGGCGGCTGTCTCTGTGTGTTGGTTTTAATAGTAGTAGAGCGTAGGCAGCCCGAAACTCTGCAGTGAATAAACGGCTCCAAACCTTCCAGTGCTGTGTCCGTGTCTGTGTCGTGTGTGGGGAGAGGGGCGAAAGTGGTGGACTCACCGTCCCTGGGGGTGTTCAAGGAACGGTTGGACATGGTCCTTAGGGACATGGTTTAGTGGGTGGCATTGGTGGTAGGGGGGTGGTTGGACCAGGTGATTTTGGGTTTTTCCAACCTTAATATTCTGTGAATCTATGAAAATTGCTCAGTTGCTGCCGTGCTCCCCCAGAGTCTTGCCAAGGGGCACTGTCTTCCAGTCAGTCCTGGAAGCATCACGAGAAGATGCCCATCATCTTCATATGGGGGAGGTCTTGTGTTAATACAGAATCCCAGAATGGCCAAGGTTGGAAGAGACCTCTGAAGATCATCTGGTCCACCCCCATGTCCAGCAGGGTCACCCCGAAACGCATTGCACAGGATGGCATCCCAGCAGGTTTTGAAAATCCCCAGAGAAGGAGACTCTACAACCTCTCTGGGCAGCCTGTCCCAGTGCTCTGTCACCCTCACAGGAAAGAAGTGTCCCCTGATACTCAGCCAGGATCTCCTATGCTTCAGTTAGTGCCCATTGCCTCTTGTCCTGTCACTGGGCTCAACTGAAAAGAGACCAGCCCCATCCTCCTGGCACCCTTCACTCAGATATTTATACACATTGATGAGGTCGATACAGGTCAACTGAGTTTGCACTTTTTATTGAAGGAGTTGTAGATCTGGAAGGGATCTTGCAATGCCTTGTGCACCTCTCTGCCCATCCGCTTGCAATAAAGCTGAACTTGATGTATGTCCCGAACAGCTGTTGGTGCACCTAAATGTACCTGACAGTAGCGAGTTGATGCCTCCTCAGACAAGCTACACATTTATTCTCCTTTTCTAAATATCCTACAATATTTAAAGATACCATGATTAACCCAAATCTTTATTTGAAGCATAGCACCCAAAAGAAGGACATGTGAAACTACTGAATTCTTCAGAGCACTTAGCTGGAATTGTAGCCCGCTTCCTCACGCTCTGGCTACATTTTGCACTGTTTTTTTCCCCCCTCTGATGTCTGTATCCCTTTCAGGGCTGTGCAACATAAGGGGTTATACCCTGTGTTCATGCAGTGGATTAATCCTGTATTTTACCCTTACTGAATCAATACTTAAGACTGTGTTTCCATTTTGTTGTGTTGTTCTGAATTGCAGGTCTATGCTTGAGTGTCTCTGGTATCTCTTTCTCAGCTTGGAGTCACCTGCAAGTGTCATAAATGTACTCTGTAATTTAAGTCAGGTCATTAACGAGAGTATTGAGTCCTACAGGCTCATAGCAGACTGCCCACAACTCTCTTTCTTCATCCATCCTTCCCTTTGGATGATGACTGGATTACAGCTCCCCCAGTTCAGCTTTTCAAACTGCTTTGCTTTTTCATTTAGACTGCATTTCCCTATTTGCTTATGAGGCCATTGTTCAAGAGAGTTTCTGAAGACTTTATGAACAAGGAAAATAGGAATGATAACAGTGTATTTTCCTCTGTCTGTTAGACCCATTTTTCTGTCAGTCAGCAGTCAGGATGATATGATAGAGCTTGTTCTTGACAAATCTATAAACTTACAGAGAGCTCATTGATTTTTTTTCCCCAATAGTTTGTATTCCGTTTCTATTAAATTAATTGTTCTGACTGCCCCAGTTCCTCCTTTAAAACAGGGTATTAATTTAGTCCTTTCATAGTCTTCTAAGCCTATACCTAGTCTTCAGAAATTCTCACACCACATGCTCTCACCAGACTATTTTCGCCATTTCTCTAAGTAATTTCCAGTGATGCTCATCAGGCTTGACTGACAGGAAAACAAATACTTGCCAGTCCTTCATTACCTGGGACAGAGATCTTTTGCATCTCATGTTAATTAAGTTAGCCACTTGATTGCATCTAATCCATTTAGTGAGACTGAGTGAAGAATCACCCTCATTTCCTCTTTGCTGTGTAGTGGATCAGCCTTGCCTTTGGTCTTTCTCTTATGCCTGCTGCATTAAAATCACGCATCTGCTGGTTATATCTCATTCAGTGCCTTGACTTTTCTCATTTTGTCTCTTATGCTCATATATATATATACTTTTAGTAAGTTGGCCTTAGATCTTGTTTCCTGGCCTGCAAGTGGGTATTGTGTACTGACAAACTTCTTAATGTTAGGTTAAGGAATAACTGTCTTTTATTCATAAACCAGGCTCCTGAGAGTCTGGCTGGTCATTTTGAGTTTACTGAGGTCTACCCGAAATATGTTAATTGTATTTGGCTCCTCTACTGTCTTGCCTTAGGAAGAACCATCGTTTGCACCTGGAAATAACCAGGTTTGTAGCAGCTGTCAAGGTTTTGGTTGAAATGGTTAATTTTCTTCATAGACACTTGTATGATGCTGTGTTTTGGATTTTTGATGAAAACAGTGGTGATAACACACTGATGAGTTTATTTGTTGCAGAGCAGTGCTTACACAGAGCCAAGGACTGTTCAGCTCCTCGTGCTGCCCTGCCAGCAAGGAGGCTGGGGGTGCACCAGGAGATGGGAGGGGACACAGCCAGGACAAGTGACCCAAACTGACCAAAGGGATGTCCCATCCCATATGGCATCATGCTCAGCAATAAAAGCTGGGGCAAAGGAGGAGGAAGGGGGGACGTTTGGAGTGATGGTGTTTGTCTTCCCAAGAAACCATTACAACGTGTGATGAGCTCTGCTTTGCTGGGGGTGGCTGAACATCTTCCTCCTGATGGAAAGCAGTGAACGGATTCCTTGTTTTGCTTTGCTTTTGTGCGTGGCTTTTGCTTTACCTGGTAAACTCTCCTTAACACAACCCATGACTTCTCATGCTTTTACCTTTCTGATTCTCTCCCCCATCTCACCTGGGGAGAGTGAGTGAGTGGCTGTGTGGTACTTCACTGCCCGCCGGGTTAAACGACAGCAGCAACTTGCAAGATTTTTTCACTTACAATTTTCCACCAGGAGGAAATCCTTGGATATCAGAATCAACTGTGGAGACCCTTTTTTCTGTTTTCTTTTTCTCCCCTGTCCTAACAGATTTCATATATACCAGAGATCTGCATGGACAGTTGAGGACAGGATCCACCTCACCTCCCTTAACAGCATACTTAAACAAAAGGGGCATTTGTAAGTCCATGGGCCCTGATGGGATGCACCCACAAGTGTCGAGAGAGCTGGCAGGTGTGATTGCAGGGCCAACCACATCTTTGGTCCATTGTGGCAACTGGGAGAAGTGCCCAAAAGAGGAAAGCAAATATCACTCCTGTTTTCAAGAAGGGCATGAAAGAGGACCTGGGGAACTACAGGCTGGTCAGCCTCACTTCAGTCCCTGGGAAGGTGCTGGAACACCTCGTCCTGGAAACCATTTCCAGGCTCAGGAAGGAGAAGAAAATAGTCAGGAGTAGTCAGCATGGATTCACCAAGGGGAAGTCATGGCTGGCCAACGTGACATCACTTCTATAATGAAATCCCCAGTCTGATGGGTGAGGAGGAGAGCAGTGGGGGTTCTGGGGGGCACTGAGGTGAACGTGAGCCAGTGATGGAACCTTGGGCAAAAAAAGGACTGCATTAGGCAAAGCATTGCCTGGAGATCAAGGGAGGGGATCCTGCCTCTCTGCTCAGCACTGACGAGGCTGCACCCGGAGTGCTGGGACCAGTCCTGGGCCCCCAGCACAGAGAGACCTGGGCCCAGCGGGGAGAGCCCAGGCCGGGGCTCCCAGGGTGCTGCCGGGCCCGGAGCCCCCGTGCTGCGAGGAGAGGCTGCGAGAGCTGGGGCTGCTCGGCCTGGAGCAGAGGAGGCTCCGGGGGAGCTCCCCCATGGCCGTCAGGACCCGCAGGGAGGTGCGGAGAGGCCGGAGCCGGGCTCTGCTCGGCGGTGCCCAGGGCCGGGCCCAGAGGCCCCGGGCCCAGCCTGGAGCCCCGGCGGCTCCCCCTGCCCCTCAGGCAGCACTGCTGGGCCAGGCGGGTGACTGAACACTGGAAGAAGTTTCTCAGAGAGGTTGTGGAGTCTCCTCCTTGGAGATCTTCAGAAGCCACCTGGGTAAACTGCTATAGGTGGCCTTGTTTGAGCAGTGGGGGGTGGACCAGGTGACTTCCAGAGGTCCTTTCCAACCCTAACCATGCTGTGATTCTGTACAAAGCAGGCCTGTAACCTGAATTCCTGGTGCCTATCTGTCTTCTAACACAGAGGGAATTTAGATACCCAGCTGATTTGCTGGGTAGCACAAGCTGAATCCAACCAACACTGCTCTTTTCCTAATTTACTCTCACCACCAGTTATGATTCTTCTAGTTCTCACAAGTTACCTGCAATCTAGTTATCTGCCTTCTAGTGCTCCCAGGTCACCCCCAGGATCCTTCATGCTCATCCACAACCCAGGGACTCTCACCAGTGGCCACTCTTCGATTATCATCTGGATCTGAGGCAGGTGATGTATCCTCACCTCCATCACCATTCTACCTGAGTTTCCTGAACAAAGTATTCCGCTTCACAGTAATAGCCACTTCTATGGATTATCCAGCCTGTTAAATCAATTAAATTGTGGTGTCACCCATGCATTTAGTGACCAAATGGTCATCTACCTGCACGAGATGTTTCACACCAGTCAAATCGTGCTGCTTCCATTTTTCAGTCTGGAGAGACGTAAGTCTCCTAGCTTTTAGGAGAACTATTACACCAGAGAACTGGTGTAATATTTGATCGCTCCAGTAGATAGCAGCATTACACACATCTGAGTGAGCTTCGCAGTGCTCTAAAGGCATCACTTACAGTGGAAGATTGGAATTAATTCCTGTCAAAGGATGCCTTGAGGTTGAGGTTTGTTGCTTGTTTGTTTTTAAAACAATATTCAACTGCATCAGAGCACTGCTACTTCCAGAACTGCTTGCTTATTCCCCTGCTTGCAAAGAATCACAGCTCAACAGATGAATGAGACCATACCTGCTTCGGTTATTGCTGCCTGTATTTAAATTACAGTAGGCTCAAGGTCAACATCCAGGTTGTTCTGCACAGATGTAGACAAACGTATCACAAATTAGTAGCTTAAGGTCCTGATCCTAAAAACATTTAAGCACAAGAAAACACACAGGGACAGTGGAATTAGGCAGTACACACCAAAGGAGAAGATCTTATTCAGAGGCAATTACTGTATTTCACTGTATTACTGTATTAACTGAGTGAAAGCTGACCTCACAGAAAAGGAAAATATATGTAAGTATATATATATCTAATTTTTTTTCTAAGAGAAAGAACAGCTTATACGGGTGATTATAGCCCTCTGTAATATATAAATATCCTGAAATTCTATTTTCAGTGTGCTTGGAGTGGTTTAAGTGTAGCTCTTCTCTGAAAAAGCAATAAATATGCCTGGCGGGCATTACGTTCACAGCTCTCCGGTGATTCCTCCCAAGGGTCTGACTTGAAAAGAGGTGTTTCCCAACAGCCAGCCCTGCAAAGATCATTTTGGGCTCAGAGATTTGAGCAGGATATTTTCCCCCTGGCACATCCTTATTGATCGCACGGTGGCTGCAGCCTGCGCTGTGCTGTCAGCATCAGCTCCCAAGTCCCCATGGGCTTCGGGGAGTTCCTTTGATGCCACTCTCAGGTTGAAGTGTCTGGGTCTTAGGGAGAGATCCAGCTGGGATGAGCAGAGCCAACAATACAGAGAAAATTGAATGAGCAGATAAATGGAGGCAGGTTGCAAGCACATCTGAGCCTGGTTCGTGCCTTGCTGGTCCCGTTCCATCCAGAAGAGACCCTTGGAAGGAAGGAGGGGGGACATTTCCCAGCTAACGAGCAGCTCCATGCCTCAAAGAAGGGCAGCCACGATCCTCCTGATGCCACAGAGCTCTGCCCCAGTGTACCTGAGGACACCAGGGTGGGATCCATGAACATGTTATAACCCCCCTGGAGTCCATGTGGGGGGAACAGGCACATGCAGGTGGGGTTTGGGTTCCCTAACACTAGATGCCTGCAAGAAATATTTAGACCTGAATGCTTTGTTGCGTGTTCAAATGGAGAAGAACCAGCACAAGTCAAAACATCCTTTTTTTTTTTTAAACCCTATTCAAATGCCCCATCAAAAAGGGAGATGTGAGGAGGGAGAGGAGAGACAGACAGGAAAAGAAAAAAAAAAAAAAGAGAGTAGTGGCAAAAAAGGGGGAGAAAAAGCAAATAAAGAAATAGGATGTGAATCCTGGCTGTGCAACAGGTCATTTGTGAGGCAAATCAGCCTCTGTTGTGTGATAATGGCCTGAGGGCAGGCTGGAAATGCTTATTGAGCGAGTCCTGGGAGAGGTGTGATGGAAGCACTGGGGACAAGGACTGCCTGGAGACATTAAAACGAAAAGACAGGTTTGATTTAGGACAATGATCGGAGAGAACACGCGGATTAGAGGTGAGCTCTGGTAGGAAGCTGTATTAGCGGAGTGGAGAAGCCGCCCAGCGAGCGCCAGGCAGGGAGCAAGAGATTAACAACGTCTGACCCGTGGAGCAAAAGATGTCAGAGCGACTGCCTGCAGCCAGGAGATGAGGGGTTCAAAGAGCAGCCACTGGGGCAGGCGAGGAGCAGGAACAGGCTCGGGACGAGGGGGTGATGCTGCTGGAAACGCCGCCAGCAAAGAGCTCAGCAGCGGTGTGCAGTGCTGGCAAGGGAACACTGGAGGGAGCGTGGGCAAAGGAGGCAGCAGGCAGAAATCCAGATATTTTTCTTTCTGTTCCATGACATCGGTGTGGTTTTATAATTATTGCCATTGCTGTTATTTCGTCAAGATGGACTGTATGGGATGTGAGAGCATTGTGTTGTTGTAGGCAGTCTGTAACCCAAAGAAAGGAGCAGATGAAAGAGCAGCAATGGTAATAACCCCATAAGAACTGGTGTCAGGAGACCAGAGGATCTGCATCTTCCTTGTTTTAGTCTTCCTCCAAATCCTGAGCAAATACTCAGTGCAATTTTACAATACAGATTCAAGGATAGGAAGTGAGGGCGGACGTGTCCACTTGGAGGTTTGTAACATGGGTACAGCTCAGCCTGGAAATTTTGAGAAATGCCACGAAACAGTCTTTGAATCACTAATCCTTCCTGGGAGAAGGAGGACAGTGGTGGAGCCAGGGAATCGCAGATGAGTTACCTTGACTCCAGCCCCTGGGAAAACACTGCAGCTCTTACACAAACGGTTCAATATTTGGCCACTGGAGGACAATGGAGTGATGGAGAACCACCTACACAGCTTGCTGGGAACAATTCACAACAAACCAACCTCATATTTGACTCTGAACCAGGAATCTGGCCTTGGTGACTAAGGTAACAAGGTTCTTCACCTACCCAAGAGCCACAGATGCATGGCCCACACCTCAGCACTGAGGACATGGGGAATTTGGGGAGTCATCCACAGAGGGATGGCAACTGGAGCTCCTCATTGCTCCCTGGACCCATGGTGGGACAGGTCTGGGCTGAAGCTCCAGGCATGTGGCAGGGTCCCAAGGCAACGTGGAGGTGTCAGATCCTGGCAGGTGACATCTTCCCACAAACAAGGACTTGGATAACCCAGCAGCCTTCACATCAGACCCAGCTTGAAGTCAATCATGCAACAAAACTCCCATATGGGATTTGCTCTTGGCCTTTCTGCAGACTATGCGTAACTCAAAGAACCCCAGGTTGAGTACTTCTAGGGGGAAAAAAAAAAAAGGTCTTAAAAAGAACTTTCAGCACCATCCCATGTGCAGACTTACGTTCCAGACAGCATCCCCATAGCACGGGAGCACAACGTGTCTAGTCAGTTCTTTGTGAGCAACCTGGTGTGGGACAGACCATCTGCTGATGTACCACGCACAGAAGGGCTGCACGCAGTGTGGAAGGCAGGCTGAAAATTCAACCGATTGCTTTGGAGTGGAGGAATAGCCTGAAAAAGATGAGATAGCAAGCAGGAGGATAAGGCTGAAGCCTGGGAAGTATCACAGGCATGGAGACATTGAGAGGAAACTGAAGGAGGAGGGAGTAGGGCTAACGGGTAATTAATGAAATGAGGACCTGCAGTAAAATGCTGGTTCTTGGTTCTTTCTGGACCATGTTATCTGTGACAAAAGGAGATGATTGCTCCTTGTCTTAGGAATGGAGAAGCCATAGCGGCAGCACCGTACACGTATCTGGCCACAGTAAATTAGGGGTGAACTGGAGGTGGGACACAACAGGGTGGTTAAAAAAGGGAGCCTGAGGCAGAGCTTGGAGGGCTTGTTTGGTCCAGAAACGAAACGCGTACAGGAGCTCCAGTGCAGGCTGCTGGGGGTGAGGGTGAGTAACGGGTTTCCTTGGCCACTGCCATCTAGATAAGCAGAAATCAAGATAATTTAGCATGTTGGAGAGCGTACTGGGTGCCAGAACCCCTGGTAAGGCTAAGGGGTGGTGGGGTTGTCTTTTTGATGCTCTGATGTGTTGCAGATGAATTGTTCGACCCAGCCTCAGAATGGGGAGAAGAGCTGGGTGGCTTCCCAAAGGCTCCCCCAGTTCAGCCACATCTCCAAGTCTATCACTTCATGAATTCATTTAGGAAGCTCCCTCAGAGCCCATCTTTCCTCAGGTCTGATACAGTGTCTTAGCCACAAAACCAACCCTAGGCTATTTACTCTTCTGCAAAGTGCAGTTTCCTCTGCAAATTAAAGCATCCCATTTAAAACACTCACTTGCTTTGTTCAAAATGAGATTGGAAAGGAAAAAAAAAAAAAAAAAAAGGATTTCCCACATGATGCTCATTCAGATTTCAACAGGAGCTCCTTTCCACCATTGTGCTCATTTTCTGAGAAGCAGCAAATTTCATTTGCACAAGACATTTGCTGCCAGACACGTTCAAGTGTCATTTGCCACACCCGTGAGATAAGAAGCAAATGATGTTTTTATAGACGTGGGAATTGCTCCTCTGGGCAGGAAGGGAGGAAAGGACTAGGTGAGGAGCACAGAAGCAGTGCCAATGGCTCAGTTCAACATGATCCAAACAAAATATTCAAAATGGAACTGCCAAAATAAAAAGATAAATATCTCCTGCCCCGGATATCAAATGCTTTTAGGTTCACAAATGGTTGCAAGGAAAGTTCATTGGTTTCCACGAGGAGGAGAAAATGCCAGACCCAGCAGAGCATGTTTGACATATTATTCATGAGGAATTGTATGCCGAGGCCTAGTCAAAATCCAGTAGCAGAAAACAGCGGCCAGCAGTGGGGGAAAAAAAAAAAAAAGCAAAAAAAAAAAGCACCAAAAACAAATAGATCTGCAATAGTTTTTGCAATAGTTTTTAACTGGTTTAATGTCACTAGTTTACAGCCCATTTTATTCATTAGTCCTGGCTGTCTGTGACACTCTCCTGGCAGGGCCGAGGTTACTTCTGAAGATTTCAGACCCAGCACTGCTCACAGTCTCAGCAGGGGTCAGCTTTACAAACACAGCAAATTAGATTTAGGGCTTTTGAACAGAAATAAAGAGGGAAACCCACGAGGACATCGCTCGCTTTTCAAAGCGTAGCTGCGCTGTCGAGACTGACCCACTACTGTCATTTCGGGGCTGTTTGAGTAACCGCTGGAAACGAAAAGAGCACTAAATATAGCCAGCACAGGATCATTAGCTCTTTAATTGCATGTCGGTTTTCCTTTCTCTCATTTACACATTCCACTTTGCCCTGTGATCTTGGCACTGGCATTGACCGGGGGCTGCCAGGAGCTGCCTGGGGCTGGGGGACACTGGTAGGATTTACTGCACTCCCCCGTGGGATCCACACTTCTTCTTGTCCTTCACTTATCTGAAGGCCGGGAGAATGGGGTCCTCTAACATAATGGAGACAAGCAGCGAAGAAAACAAAATGTGGGGAGAACAAGGTGGGAAGTAGCAGCGTCTGAAGTGCTCAGAGCTTGTCCTGGTCCACGAAATCCAGGTGCACCCTCTGCAGCCACGCATGCGGCTAAGCAGACATTCACACAGCCCACGTTACAGCAGGGTCCATGCTTTTAGGGGCGGCTTGAGGTTTAAGCCCTATTCAACAGCTGTGGCTGAGTAATATGCTCACAGCATATTCCAAGGAAATAGGTCTGGACCGAAGGGTTTCTACCCAGAGGTGACCCTCTGGGCTGGGCAAGGCAGCGGATGCGTGCTGGATGTTTCCTGCTGCAGCGTTCAGACCTAGTAACTGCACCAATCCTCCTCCAACGTGGGCTCAGGTCTGGAAAGCTGCCCCGGGCAGCTCCTGGCAGCCCACAGTCAATGGGGCTGTAGGAACAGGAAAAGCACTTCACATCCTTCCTCCTTTCCTAAAATGGAGGCGGTCTTTCTTCTCCCTGTCCTAACCTACTTGGGCTATAAGGTTTTGGGGTTGGGGATTTTACTTCCCCATGCAGAATCTCACAAACTGTGGCCTCGCCTGTTCTTCCAAGGGCAGAAAGATGCTTCTAGAGGCAGGGAGGTGGACGCAGTGCAGAAAGTGCCTGTCCTCAACTGGTGTGCAGGGAAGTGTGAATTACTGGGCTCAGAGAGGATAGGCTGGGTAAGGGTAAAGGAAGCTATTTGCAGCGAGTGCCCATGCTCAGCTGACTTTCTTCCAGATGCCTCCCAATAACTCTCTTCTCTCATCTCCCTTAGATATGACTTTGAGGTTACATAGCTCCCCACTCTCTTCTACTTCATTCTCCGTTCACATCTCCCAGATCTTCCCTCCAAGCCAAGTTAGGCAGTCACACAATTCAGATCCTGCCCAGAGCATCTGGGAAGCACAAGGATGTTTCCTTTGAGCTAATGTGTGTATGAGGCACCTCTCTGCCTGCTATGCGTTCTCTCATATGCAGTGAACTGCTGGACCTTCGCAGCTGTGTAGGGCTAGTATCAAAATGAGTGGGGTTTTTTTGTTTGTTTTGTTTTGTTTTTTAACAAGGAAGGTGATATCTCCTGGAGAAGGTCACCAAGATTTTGGGACATCACTGTACAAGAAATCCACTTTCCCCAACACCTCCTGGGGTCAAGAGACTGGCAGCAGAACTGGTACCACACAGTATTTTTGTTTTTAACGGCCCAGGCGTGTCTGATGAGGAACCTTCCTACAATCTGTGTGTACCGAGCATTCATTCTGCTTTGACATACAAGGGTGGAGAAATTTCAGCTTCATACCTTTCTCTACAAACTGATGGATCAAGGGGTTGTTTATCATTAAGTGGGCTAACCTAGTGTTTGGGTTCATCAGGAGAGGGACTTAACATAGAAAATGGGAGAGGAGAAGCCAACGAACAGCTCATTAGCAGCTTATTAGGGATGTCCCTCCACAAGTGCGGTGGGTCCGTGCACCTTTCCAGGCAGGAGCATGGAGCAGCAGGAGGTGACAAAGGAGGGGGCTGAAGAAAATCAAGAACAGGAGCTGAATTTGCTGGAGGAGACGGTCAGTCCTTACTTATTGATTGTGTGAGTGAGGGTGAGCAGTCCCTGTGTGAATTGGTTCAGCTGGGAGTGTCCATATGGGGACAGCACCGTTGCCCAAGGGCACAGATGTTCAGGTTGGAAAATAGGAGACATTTCTTCCCAGAAGGAGCAGCCAGGCATTGGGACGGGTTGCCCAGGGAGGTGGTAGAGTCACCGTCCCTCGGGGTGTTCAAGGAGGTGTTGGACATGGTGCTTAGGGACAGAGTTTAGTGGGTGATATTGGTGGTAGGGGGGTGGTTGGACCAGATGATCTTGGAGACCTCTTCAAACCCTAATGATTCTGTGATTCCCCAGCAGCAGTGCATGCCGGGTTTGCAGCATGGATGTGCCACCCCCATCTGCGGGCTCCACAGGGACGTCACGTCACCCAGGGCCAGCAGCAGATAAATATATTTGTAAATGGTAGTTTATGCTAAGCCTGGACCCTTCTTTCTGACACCAGGTCTGCTGTCTGCTCAGATTACCGCATCCCATGGTTTGACGCAGCACCTGTTGATTTTCCCGGAGCACCCTGCTAAAGACTCGCTCTGGTTTAAAAGAAACTCAGGATTCCCAGGGTCTGAGATGTTGCGGATCTGCTTTTGCTTTCATATAGGCTCTGTGTCCGGCAGTGTGGAGTAGAAAGGAAAGAATAAAGACACGGCACACCGCAGACATGTTATTAAAATGAACTGTTTATATTATCTCAGTTGAGTCAATACATTATAATGTATTAAAATGGAAAGGTACAAAATTGAAATAAATACTTTCTGATTCATGTATAAATCTTTTGTCAAGATGACATTTTGTTTGTTTTTTTCATCAGTACATGTTTCAATAAAACATTTAAAATGACATTTAAAGTATCATTTAAAATATGGTTCATGGAAGAAAAGGTTGAAATCAAACAACTTTTGGCTTGTTTTGGCATGAGATCTTGACACAATCTGGGTTCCCCAAAACCACGTAAATGGTGGTAAAATATAAATGCTCAAACTTATTTAAAAAAATAAACAGGCTTTACAAAACCCTCTGATCCTTGACTTAGCCACTTTTCTGTATAGTCTGCACTTACGATATATACATTCATTATTGTCCAAGGGAAGACAGCCACTGACTTTCATTTAAAGAGCTTGGTGGAGAGGCCTAACAAACATTATGCAGCCGACTACAATTAACACGGTTTAAAAAATTCCTGACAGTGCAAAAAACGGCTCAGCAACCAAAGCGTACGAATGGGACGGGGGAAGAGGGAAGTGCACGAGTCCAGATCTGAAGCAAAGCTTGAGGCATTTTGGCCAGGTCTACAAAAGGACATTTGCCGGGATAATCCGTCTGGCCGGCTACCCCTGCAAAGGTCTGCACCTAACGCAGAACTGCAGATCAGCATGTTTGCTGACTCAGGTTGTGATTTCGGGCTCCCCTTCATCTCCTGGGGGTGTTTGTGTGCCCAGGAAGGTTGCAGCTTGGCACTCGGGGGCCTCCTGCAGGGACGGCTTTGGCAAAGCCCAGCGGTGCGAGCCTGGCCAGGGAGAGGGGTGATGGCTCGGCGTGAAATTGCAGAGTGGGAAGGAAGGAGAGGGAGCGTGAATGTGGGCTCGGGACCTTGGAGAAGAGGCAGTGGGAAATTCACTCCCAGGCAGCGGTTTTTATCAGGATCATGGGGCAGGCTTGTTCGTGTGCTTTAGTTTCAATCAGTGTGCTTATTTCTTCTTTGTTGCCATAGCGTGGGCGGTTATGGTCCCTCTAACCTCTACCGTGTGCTTATCGTCCATCCTGGGGCAATGGGCAGGCTGCTGTTTGGGGCAGGCCATGGGAGCAGGGATGATGATGCCTCTTCCTAAATCTCAGCATTTCAGCAACTTCTCAAATATCACACAAAAGGGGAAAAGAAACACAGTTACATGAAAAATAAAATTACGAGAATCTCCCTGCCAACCTATAGCTAAAACTTCTCGGTGCCTGGTGCAGCTTGTGCAGGGTGTAATGCTGCCAGCAACTCAACTGCATCAACCAAAGAGAGGTTTGTGCAGAAATCCATGTCCTTGTTCCGTTGTTTTTAAGGCAGCAGAAGACTTTATCAGCTTGGAAAGGATGAAGAAACCCATCTTGGCTTGGTCGAAGGGCAGAGGGGATCTGAGATGGGGCTCCCTGTGGAGGTTTTCCTTGGTGCTCTTACTCCTCTTGTGTTCCTGGTCGTTCCCACCCGGTGCAGGAGGAGCTCGTGGCACGAGCTCTTTGTGATGCTTTGAACTTTGTTGCAGATGCAAGGCTCCCATATTGAAGCCAACCCCATTTCAAAGATGGCCCTGTAAGGTTTATGTCATAGGAATGGAAATTGTTTTTTAAATCCTTCCCAAGAAGCCAACACATCACTGTTAAACTTCTTGGAAAATGCAAGTTTCAGGATGTTTCCTGTTGAAAAAATACCACAGCCATGGGGAAATGAAGGATGTGATTGGAGGCTCTTGGGCATCTGTAACATTTTCATTCAGGCTTTTTCAAAATGCAAAATGAATAAATAAAGGAGGATACAATCAGACAAAGATCAAAACAACCTCCCTCCAGAATGGCCAAACTCTTTTTGTTGGCATATGCATTGTTCAGCACAGTTTTGTTTTATGTTTGTAGATAACCTTGCTGTTTCCATGTTGTTTGGGAAAAACAAATTCATAAAAATTCTTAAGGGATGAACCAGCTCTTTCCTACCCAGCTCCCCTGTGCAGAAAACTTGATTCACCTCAGCTAAATCTTTCCCCTTCTGTATTTTAGAGTTTGCAATGCAGTTTTTGAAGGCAAATGAAGCAGTTCTCTTGAGTACTGCTACCTAGTTAGGGGGACTCACTCCAAGATGCTCCAAGGAAGTCCTTGTACCTGTGTGGGTGAAAGGAGATAATTCATCCTGCTGTTTTCCCTTAACCAAACTCACGTGGTGCACAAGAAGGATCTTTGGTGGGCTCCTTTTCCATCTCTGGGAGGACAACGTGCATTTATTTATTTATTTATTTTTACCATTTTGTTTACCAATCCAATCTTCTGTCAGCTTTCCAAAGGCCATCTCAAGGAGGTCCTCAGATTACTGACTTTCCTGAAGGAAGCAGCAGAAATTCTTGCACTTGGGCAGAATGGGTTTCATTCTCGTAGTCATTCATTCTGATTAAGACAAAGCTTGGCATGGAAGAGCATCCTTTGCTGACTATGGGGTAAGCTAGGAAGATGACGTTTTCCTCTCCTCCACTGCCAGTTGCTGGGATCCATGTCATAAATTGTTCCTACTAGAGCCCAAATCCATTGACTGAAGTGTATGTGGTCAAGGAGAGGCTGTACATCAAGGTGCTCAACTCCCAGCAAAGCAAAGAAATTATTTAAAAAGAGCTTTCTCTGCACATCCTTTCAAAGAGCAACCAGCAAACATTTCCTTGGGCATTTCCGTGGTGCTGTAGGACAGCCTGGGCCACGTCACAGAAAGTGCTGGCATCTAATAGGCAGCCCAAATGTGCACCTGCGTGGTTATCGGTGTCTCCAGTGAGATTCTGCAATCCAGAGATCAGGTGTTCATAGTGGCAAAGAGGTGAATTACGCGGTTGTTGGAAGCTTGGGACAGTAGGACAACAAAACCTCCAATCTTTTGACTTCTTTCAGCAGGATTAAGAGCAGATTTGCACATCACAATACCACACTGATCTCCTCCTTGTGCTGTGTCCAGCCTGCGGGGAGTCTCAATGACCCAAATATTGGCACCACCTAAAAGCGATGAGTGAAACTTGTATCATGATTTACTCCTGCCAACGCTGATGTTTCAAGAAAAAGTTTTGTTAGGGAATGCCGATGAGATAACGCATGAATGGGGTCATTTCTACCCCACCCTCCAGCCAAGGATCTCAGTAACAGAGCCTCGCAACACCCCTGTGAGGTAGATATTATTATACCTGGGTGGGTAAACTGAGGCACACATAGAAGAAGTAGAGAGCAAGTGGATGGAAAAGCTAAGATGAAGATCCTGGGATCCTTGATGCCAGTCTTGCTCTGAGCAGCATTTCCTCTATGAAAAAGATGTGGCTTCTGCTGGAAGGGGAGAGAGACAGACTGAGGAGCTCCTGGGACAGTGCATCCATGCAGAGAGAATTAAATGCACATTTTCCTGGTTTACATCCAGGGTTTGACTGGTTAAAGGTCAAAGGAGGACACTGGGCATGACAGTAAGGCAAGAGAGAATCAGGAAGAGGTCAGAAACCAAGTCAGGGAACAGGAACACAAGCACAACAAAAGAGGGCTCCAAAGGGGCACCATAAAAACATCCTTCACTCAGCTTGGAAACAAGGATGGAAAGACGATCGTTGGTGGGATTTGCTTTTGCAGATCCAATAGTTTCCAGTAAACCTACTGCCTCCTCAGCTCACAAGAAAAAAGGAAAGGAAAGGAGAAGGAGAAGGAGAAGGAGAAGGAGAAGGAGAAGGAGAAGGAGAAGGAGAAGGAGAAGGAGAAGGAGAAGGAGAAGGAGAAGGAGAAGGAGAAGGAGAAGGAGAAGGAGAAGGAGAAGGAGAAGGAGAAGGAGAAGGAGAAGGAGAAGGAGAAGGAGAAGGAGAAGGAGAAGGAGAAGGAGAAGGAGAAGGAGAAGGAGAAGGAGAGAAAAGAGGGAGAGGGGGGAAGAAAGAATGAGAATGAGAAAGAAAGAGGGAAAGAGAGAAGGCAAAGAAAGAAAGAAAAAGAAAGATTGGGGGGAAGAGGAAGAGGAAGGAAGGAAGGAAGGAAGGAAGGAAGGAAGGAAGGAAGGAAGGAAGGAAGGAAGGAAGGAAGGAAGGAAGGAAGGAAGGAAGGAAGGAAGGAAGGAAGGAAGGAAGGAGAGAAGACAGAAAAAAAGGAAGACAGAAAGAAAAACACGCATAAAGCCATACGGTTTTCCCCTTTTGCAATCTGCCCCTGCTTGGACAGAGACAAAGGGCATATTTTCCCCTCCAAAATTCTGCAAAGTGGACCTAGGCAGAGAGAATACAGGGCAGACTGTCTGATGCAGAAGGTTTTGGAAGATAGCACCTGGCACAAGTTTTGCTACAATAAGTTGGTTATTCTTTATTGCGTTGGAAATAAAACAGTCATGTAAAGTCCTGCATAAAACCACAGCTCTGGCCTGCAAAATCTCAGCCTCACCTGGGCTTTGCTGAATATTTTCAGGGCTTGGGATTTGTTTTCTTATTTTTTTTTGTTCTTTTTTCTTCCCCACACTTTATTTGGTTTCAAGGATGGAAATTAAAGCTGTTTGTGGGATTTGTTCTTCTTAGGGGCAGGAAGGGGAAAGCCTGTCTACACAGAGAGATTCTGCTCATGGATTGCTGATGAGGGTGAGGCTAGAGGATAAGCAAAGCAGCGCGGCTGGCTTGTAAACCAGTGTAATAATTTTGAAGAGAGTTATTGTCTAACCCCAGAACATGCTCCCGTTGAGCAGAGCAAATGTGGTGGGCAAGCAGAAGCTGCACATCCTTCTGGCAGCAGATGGAGAGCTGTGCCATGCCCTTGGCTGGTGCCTGTTCGGATGGCTCCAGTTATTTCAGTAGGACTCTGAAAATTTACATCAGCTGTGTGGTTAATTGCCCAAATTAAAACATTTTCATGCTGGCCTTGAGAAAGGGGAGAAGGACTGAGCATTGGAGGCTGGCTGTGTGCAGGATGCTGCTCTAAAAGCCAGCTTCCCCTCGGTGTTTGTGGAGCCATGAAGAGGCTGTGTATTTCCAGATGAAAACCAGCTAGACCATCAAGCAGCAAAACTAGAGTATAAGCATGATTTAAAGAAGTGGTGGAGATCAGAGAGGATTGGGAGAAAATTATTCTTTCAATAGCTTTGCGTAAAGAAGGAAAGAGAGAGGTGGAGTTGTCCTGCTTCTGGAGCAGAGGAGAAGCAGATTTTTGTTCCCTATTCTTCTCTGAAAAAGGAATATTGTATAAGCCTTTAGGAAGGAAAAAGCTGATGAAAGCAAACTGGAGAAGTTTAAGTTGCCCGGACACCTCACTGCCCAACATTTTGTAAGGATGGAAAAAAAAAAAAAGACCGGAACTGCTCAGAAAGGGAAAACGAAATGAGCCAGCCTGCCCTTTTGGGTCTTAACGTGCACTTGGCTGTGATTTGGGCATGTTATACTTCTGCAAGCCCATACCTCTCGCACTAGACTTGCATAGAGATGCCATGAGCAGGCAGACGTCGGGCAGGGTCACCCTGGAGGTGGCCACCGTTGGGTAACAGTGCTCTGCCATCTACAGGCTGCACAGGCAAGACCTTGGGATGCCGGAAAAGCCCTTTGAGACCCTCTGGGATGAAGAACTCCAAGAAAGTGTGTAGCAATGCGTATCGAAGTCTTGCTCCGTCTTATCTTTGGGAAAGGCCACTGGAGAGCTTTCAGGCATTAAGAGAGAAGAGCGGCTCCGCATTGACCAGGGTGGGAAGGTCAGTCTCGGGAGCTGTTGATGGTCACTAAAGTCAGTGCAGGTCCTGCTGTAGGCTTGGAAACGTCCCTGTTCTGGCCGTTTAGCAGACACAAAGCTTTGAGAAAACCAATGAGAAGTTTCATGAGGACAGGGGATGTGAAAATGAGCCACGTCCATTGACCGCACGCTGCCCACTTTGACCATCGGTCCCAGCTCTCATCGCACCCGTCGGGCACGGCTCAGCTCTGCGGGGCACGGAGCGAGCTCCTCTTGAACACGGTGGGTTTGTGCTTCTGGAAGGGAGCGTGGAGCTCCTCGCAGGTGCTGAAAAGCTCCCTCGTGGCAAGAGCTGATCGTCCCCACTCCGCTGCTGCTAACCCATTAATTCAGCAACGTTGGATGGCTGCCGCTAAAAGCCAGATCTGTCCTTTGGAGAGCTGGGAGAAACCCCAGGGGATGCCTGCTGTGATCCTGATAAAAAGCGTGCTGCCGAGAGGAAAAACCCAGCCTTCATTTGCTGAGGAGGGACCAAAGCCTGCCCTCGTACCCCACGGTTGCCCGAGACTGCCAGGCCTGATGCTGATGTCCTGGTGTCGAGCTGGAGCCAGCCACTCAGCTCATCCCTGTCCCTGGGGCACTGGCAGCCTGGTCTCTGGCATCTCCCCGCTGGCAAGTAAGATCCCAAAGGAAAGCCAAACCTGGACTTCACAGCAAATTAAATGGAACGCAACTGAACCACAACTGTGATGCAAAACATCGGTTTGCCGGACAAAACGCAGTTTCCACAACCTGGTTTTAAGGAACAGTATTACATATAGATAGATACACTATGCTAGATCTTGAGAAAAAAATAAATAAATATGCTAAATAAACTAAGACATACAGTATAGGGGATATTCTGATCAACAAACCAATCACCATTAGAATCAAAAAGTAAACCAGCCTTTCACTTAGGACCCTAACAACATTTCTCAATGCACTAAGTACATTTTAAACCATGCAAGTTTACACAAACATCTTAACTAGATTTTTTTTTTTTTTTTTACTTTTTAAAACACCAACATTATGCATTTCTTTGTTAATTATATTGGTTAAAGTTGCAGCCGTTTGCTGCCAAATATCAGATACATCATATACATATTTTTATACAGAATCTGGACAACACAACATTACACAGCCTAAAGAGAGAAAAAAAGATTATTTGTTCCTTTGTTTGTTTGTTTGTTTTTTTTTTCTTTTGTAAAAAATATGAGATGGTGATAGGAAGGAGGGAGAAGGTGTGGGAAATCTTCTACCAAATTAAAGGATTATATCAAAATAATTCCCAAATCACAGTACAACAAGGAAAAAAAATGGTTCGAACTCAGCTCCACATTTAAGATTCTCTTAGCTAAGAAACAAGACTTTACACACAGAATGTATCAGTATTTAAAAATAGAAAGGATTGCAACACCATGCTGTTTGATTCCAAATACGTCTTATTTAAAAAAATTATTTTAAAGGGGAAAAAAAAAGGTCAATAAACATAGTGATTGAGCAAAGTTATCTCGTTGGTTTGGATTTCCTACCTACTCGCAATGCATTGCTGTGCGATGGAGCTGGACAGCCAAGGCGGCCAGAACAACGCCAAGACAAAGAAGTGGCTCGGGAGTCGCTGGCTGTCTCTGTTGGTCGTACGCTCGGGGCAGCTGGAACTGCTGACGGGCTCTGAAACCATCCAAATGGTTTTGGGGGGCTTTGCTCTTCCTTCTACTCGGCTTGCTCGGGAGCATCTTTCTGACGAGAGCTGGGGTGACCGACTCGGTTCCCGTGGCCATACCCTGCCCATCAACATCCTGTAGCAATGCACGTGTTTTAGGAGACAGAAAGGAAACAGAACCCGGAAACTAACCATGGAAGATGCTATCGTTGACATGGTAAGTATACAAAAATGCTAAAATTTCAGATATAATCAAAGATACAAAATCAGTTCTGACAAGAGTTGTTTTTTTTTTTCTTTTTTTTTTCCTTTTTTTTTTTTTTAATAGCAACCATTACAGTGCAAGGTTTTAAAGTTATTACAGTAAAAGGTGTGTATCTGGTTTTACAGTAGCTGTATCACTGATTTTTGTTATGTATAGTAGGTCCCTGATGTAAAGTGTATGCACCAGTTTGAGAGAAAACCCCGCACAATAACGGCTCTTTAGCTTTAAATACTTTTTTTTTTTTTAAACAGATACAAAATAACACACCGATTTCACAACTTCACAAGCATGTACTTTTGCCCTAAGAAAAAGCATGAAAACTTTGTTGAGATCCCGACGTTTAAAGGAATGTTAAAAACCGGTCAATGAGGGACGTGGCTGTGTGTTTGAGTCATGGCATTCTGCCACCCCGCTGAGCTCCCGGAGGGCAGGGGTGTTTTTGTTCGGTGCTCTCAGCCCCCTGCTCCTTGCTCAGCCTCTCCAGCTGGTGCCCGACCTCCCCCAGCTGGGATTCGAGTTTGTGCATTTCACGTTAGAAATGATTTTGCACGGACTCACCTGTGCCGGCCCCGGGCTTCCAAGCCACAGATGTGTTGGGAAGGGGCTTTTTCTTTCTAGAAGTTATCGAGATGAGATGCAAATGACTGCAGCCCTGGCAATATCCCACTGGGAGGGGCTAACTCAAGGAAGATGCTCAATTTCTACCCCAAAAAGACAACTTCATGGCTAACCAAGCAGGCACTGAGAACACACCACAAAGTAGCAACTCAGGTAATCACTGGGGCAAAACCAACTCCGACCCATTAATTCAACGGAGATAATCCAAAATCGCATCAGTGCAACTGATTGCCCTGTTTCCACGGGCTGGATGAGTGCAGCTGAGGTCCCACAACTTTAAGCTCCTGTCTACTCTTAAAGGACAGCAAAACATCCCAGCACTCGAAGAAGAACCATCACTGTGCTACTTGTCTGTCACTCGTGGTGTGCTGCCAACACAAATCTTCCCTGTTGGTGCACATCTCTGCATCCAGCCTGTACGCATGCCCTAGGAACACGCATGACTTAATGGCTATGGCATAAGACCCTACAGCACCTTCATCTCTGTCAAAAGGTATAGATAATTCTCCTGGTCTCCTCTGGAAATAAATCCCTGCTAACGAGTTTTCCTCCTTTGCAGTATTCATGTAGTAGTTCCCACTCCGTTCGCATTAGCACTGAAGATGAAGCCCTCGGGGAAGCACGGAGTGGACAGACCATCTATGGACCACGGGCAGAGGTCACCCAGCACCACCAGACATGAGTCAAATGACATAATGCAGGATGTCCAACCATTAGAGACACCCATCCTGCCACAGCCCTGCTGCTCAGATATTTACAGTCAACAACTTGATGTTAAACTCTGCCTGGCTTGCAATCGACAGACAGTTGTGTCTGTGCCACTTCTGGAGTGTGATTCTTCTTCCTATCATGGAGGTGACCAAAATCTGATGAATCACAGCTGAGAGTGCCTGTTTTGCTCTGTTGGCTGTAGCAGTATAGGCAACAAGTTTGGGTGAAGAAGCCTCTTCCATTGCTTTAAGATCAGGTGAGATTAGTCCTTCCATTCCTGCCTACCAGGAAGACACTATGTTAAACAAACAAACAAAAAGCCCAGGGTAAAATTAGGGCTAGTTCAAATTACCAAGGTGTTCTAGCAAGCAAATAGTCACTTCCATGTGTCAGGTGTGGTTAAGGTGGGAAGAATCATTTCAAGGGGAGAGTAGGAAGCACAGCTGAAATTCAATGCAGTAGGTGATAAAGTTTTATCATTTCCTCTGCACCCATATTTAGCCAGCCAGAAGTTAAATATCTATGGGATTGCCTAGGATCCCTCCTTCCATCCTGAAACAGATATAAGATGGATCACTTTCCAGAAGTAGCAGCCTTTTGCTTTTCCCTGCAGTGAGGATCTTGACAGTTATATTGGACTATCTGCATTAGCACAGCTTAAGTTTGGAGCGTCCATCCATTTACGTTGGCTATCGCTAAGAGGACAATGGTCAATATTTAACCCACAACCACTGAAGCCAAAAACTGTGAAAAGCTGCACACACCTTCCCGAGAGATCCACTCTCTTATTCCAAATCATTGTTCCTGAGTTGCTTTCTGAACTAGGGACTCCAGAGTGTTCTACACCAGCTTGGTTTCTGCACGTACTCCTGGGGCTGGAATTACCTCTGGTTGGCATGGGTAAGGCCAGTTCTTGTGCTTCGATCTCACACAGAAAGAATGAAGGACAGTGGATTCATCAACTTGAATTTTCCCTCCAACGTGGTGTTGTGGTCCATCAAGCCTGGGACATCCATTTTTGATATATTCATATACACATTGCTATAAGTACTTTGTTAATTGACACGACCTGGCTCACTATGAAATAGCAAAAATCACCAATTGAAAGGAGAACAAGTGATTTATGATAAAAAGAAATGGAACTGGAGGATGTTCTGACCATGGCTTTGTGGTTGTTCTTCAATTACAATTCAATAATATTTAATAGTATAACTTTTAACTACCAGGGGTTACAGACTTACTGAAGCCAGCCTTAGCCTTTCTGAGTTAAAGAAGCTTTAAAATAGTAGAATCATGACATAAACTTGCTGATTAAATCAAAGACATTGATCTTACTTTATAACCAACCAGATTTTTGTGTAAACAAGAAAACAGTGATCAAAAAATAGTCAGGAAGCTCTGAGGCTGCAGATGATATCACAGCTCAAAGAGGAGTCCAGTTGACTTTGCAACCACCTGGGCAGAAATATCCCTGTCCCTTGAACAGCACTTCAGGAATTTATTTAGTGCTTGATTTTGTGATTTCTGCTTCCTTGAGTTACTTTCACTCAGGCAAATGGGATGAGTTTCATCTCACTTCAAGTTACTGATGAGAAAGTTAGACCCCAAAAAAGTGGTGTGAGATGTGTAGGATGAATTCCTTCCCAGACGTGCCTATCTCCTTCTGCTGATGGTAGAGGAAGCAGATGCATAGAGGTTAGGCAAGGCACTTTGATTTTTAGAGAGTGAAAGTTCAGTGGGATTATTCCATCTTTCAGCTTCTCTCCCTGCTCCTAATGGCTAGGTTAGTAACTACAGGATCCTCAGGTGGAAAAGGCTGCAGAATTACTCAGAGTGTATTTTATATTAAAAGAAAAATCTCATATTTTGAAAAGTGCATCTCACTCCTCAGCTAAACGAAGTCTCAGCCAGAGGCTAAAGGAGGTTGAATGAACATTACGAGCTCAGTGGAGATAAAGACAAATATTTTTCCAAAGATCTTCCATCCCTGCCTCTCTCCTGACACTTTAGGCTATTCCTAACACTTGTGAGACAAAGAAACAGCACGAGTCCAGCACAGGAGCAGGATGCTCTTGTCCCTATCAGCGGCCACACGTTGGTCCTGCCAGGCACTGCATCCTCCAGGCTCAGCATCTCTGCTCAACTCCACCATCACCCTGCAGCTCCCCACTGCAAAGCCTCTCCATGTAGGAACCCACATCTCTGTCACGGCACACCTCGACCTTGGACTGAGGAGCTCCTACACATACTGGTTACCTTCTTTTTGAAAAGCTGTTTTGTTTTTTTTTTAAAAGAGCCTGCCATCGCTGATGACATCTCCAAACAGTGTGGGAGCTCATACCAATCTGGCTCACAGGAAAGAAAGAAACTTGACAAAACCCCTGATCAGAAATAATACTTTTAAAGATTAGAGGTTCAAGGATCAGACACATGCTTATGCCAGTGCTCCTTTGCCCTGGGCTTTCATTAAATGAGGCATTCCTCTCAAAGCTTGATCAGCCTCCAGAAAAGCAGTCCAAGTATGGAGGCTGTACTAGGTGGGCTGGTCAGTTTTCACTGCAAGAGGCATTTATTTAGCTATGATCATTATTCTAAAGCAAAAATAAATTTCAAAGACAAAGAGAAATTCAGCCCCCAAAAACTGTAAAAGAAACAGCACCACTCCTTGCAAACTCTAAGTAACAGCAAGACAGTGAATCACAAGCCTAACCCAAAAAGACTATAAAGTCAGGATGTCCATGGAGACTTTTTTATTTTCTGACCAAAAAGTACTCAGATGCTTCAAAGCACAAGTTCCCAGGCTAGAAAAGAAGTGGTCAAAATCTGATATGCCAAGCTGCTTAAAACTGGGCTATGTAAAGCCTTGGGACACAAGACTGTGTATCTATTGGAGAAGGATAAGCTTCATTACTCAGGAAATGGCAAAGACCTCTGCCTCATCAAGTGACTTTACCCCTTGGATGTTAATGTCTGAACTTCTCTGATGAATTGTGGATAGAAGAAGGACAGCAGGAATGTTGCCTCATTCTTACACAAAAGAATTTTCTGCATGACTAGTGAAAATGGCCTCCTATATCCACATTGCATTGGAAAATCACCCTTGGCTCCTTTTGTAGTCAGTGGAAAGAAAAAGGCATTTTCAGAGACTGATTCACCTCTCTTTAGATATCTCTACTAGGAGTATTATTCTCCAAGAATCAAAAAGAAAATTGAGCTACAAGAGCTTGAATTTGGAGAGTTAACTTTTAGTTATCTAAGTCAGATAAAGTGAATCTTACCAGGAACATTCATTCTCTCCAAGCTCTTGAAAATTTGTTGAGTTTTGGATTTTCCAAAGTACCAACACATTTCAGTGCTGTTCTATTCCATTTTGAACTTATTGATCCATCTTGGATCCAGCTCACGGTGTCCTAATTCCAGCAAGATTCCAGAAAGCCATTGGAAAGATCTGTGCATTATGGAGCACAGGGAATGTCTCAGCACTGGGTCCTTGATATTATGGCACTAAAACCTCTCTTGAAAATGACAACAAAAGGATGCCAGGTTTGTGTAAGATAATTGGATACACTGAACGATTTCCTCTCATATTGTAAAGTAGCACACATTACAATTCAAACTTCTGAATTGTTTCTATGTGTTGCAGTACAAATCTGGAAGAGGTGCTGCGGGACTTTATGCCACCCTTTTGGAGGGGCTTGGTAAGTTGATCTTGATTCTTTAAAACCATTCTGCATTGGGTGGCAAGCTTACCTACATGTACAAACTAAGCAAAATTGACTATGATCAAATCTGGATAGAAGGCAAGGACTGAAGGTGATTTCTATAGTTTCACCAGATGAGACTTCTCTACTGAAACCCTGAATTAGGGCAGAAAATGAAAACTAGGTTGTTTGAAAGAGCTACTGTGCAAATAATGTGTAAGCTGGCCATTAAGGCTCCAGTGGGACATTTTGGGGAAACAGAAATTTTAATGCCATCAACTTGGCTCAATCATGAATACTGTTATAATGCCGAACTCAAGAGGTCCTTTTCTTTCCACACACGTAAGAAGGGTAAGAAGCAGAAGACAACCTTGACAGGTAAGCAGTGTGTGGATTATATTTTTTAAAAGCCATTTTGATCTTGAGACAGTGGGGTCCTGCTTATCCAAACAAACAGAGATTGATCCTTGTGTTTGAGCTAGTATCTTGGACTTCCTCTAAAGTTGAGAAAGACACAGACACTTCCAGGATATGATTCATCTGACAAAGTGCAGATGGCTGCTTTCCAAAGACAGGAATTGCATCGGAGAAGCACATATTCCTTTCTAAAGTCTGTAAAAGCTGCCTCTATTCCTTAATCCACACTGTAGATGTCAGGTGAGACTCATCTCACCTTAGATGATCCATTTTTGTGATCCATTTTTGCATCTTTTTTGCCTCCCAAAGCAGCCAGGATGTTATAGTGCAAACAGAAAGCTAAAGGACCAAGAATCACTTATATGGAAGAGATCCTATTTCTAGTGGAGACTCAGTCAAAACCTTCAGACTTCAGAGATTCCCACTGGAGCTCTGTGGGAGACCTCTTCGGTTCTTGCTAAAGAGGAAATAAAATTGCCCTGGAAGAATGTCTGCATACCAGCATCTTGCCTCAAGTGTATCTGTTCAAGGTACTGAAGGGTGAATAATTATTGTGCTGATAGAGACTAAACATACTTTAATAAACAATACTGTATAAGCCATGTACAAACAACTCGCATTATTGTTGCTAAGACAAATTATCAAAGAATGAAAATGGCAGAGTATTCTCATAGCGTCCTTCATAGTACCTACAAAACCACCTACCTAAGATCCTACCATGGTAACAGCCAGGACACAGCTAGAGGAAGAACCTCTGCTAAAGTTTACAGAGCAGAGCAGAAGAACAGAAGATATGCCTTGGCCATAGTCCTCTTCTTGTTTTCCTAATTCAAACAAATGTACCAAGAAAACTACAGAGGCAGGACAATCCAACCATCTTCACAATTTGGGAGTTATGAGAAGAGACAGCACTATTTTTTTCTTTATTTATACTGGGAAAAAATGTATTTGGTGAGAACTGACTTTAAAAGATAAAAGAGGAGGTGAGTGGGGTTACTGTGAAACCAATAATATAGCTCCAGCTTATCAGATGGCACAAAGAATTTTTGTTCAATGTCCCAATATCCTATCTTGAAGGCTGAAGCAACAGTGGGCTCTAAGCAACATCTCCGTTGGTGATTTCAGCCCAATAATTCGATGTAGGGAAAGTCACGACTGAAGGGCTTGTGGCAGAGTTCTGGTGTTCTCCACCAGCAGAGCAGACATAACTGCACGGATGTTATGTACCTTCATCAGTATTCCTCACTGATGCCAATCTCTTTCATGCACTGGCTTGAAATTCTCCCTTTTTAAAAATGATGCTGTTTGGTACAGTTGTTAATATCAGATTAATTTCAGCTGACCTTTGCTCCATATAAATCAAGCAATTATTTTACTGAGCAAGGAATTGTACTGCTCCAGTACAGTGTTAGGGAGGATCTAGTTTGAACTACCTGTAACTGACTGAGTCTCCATTTGAAATTTGGTTTATATCAAGGCTGGTTGTGCCACAATATAAGAAGAGGTAAACGCATTTTTTTTTTCTCCAATAAAAAAGGCTCAAAATTTACACACAAAAAAAGTAATTATGCAAAAGCATCCAATGCACTGAACACAGGACCTGCTGGAATGAGCAAATTCAAGAGATCCAAAGAGTTGAGCAGCCATCTGCTTTACCAAATCTGCAAAATCCTAAACCAGCCTCAGGCTGCTTTGCCAAATATTTCCCCGGGGCTCACACTGCAGAACTGCTCCAACTTTAGCTCTTCCCTGGGAGGACTGGGGAGGGAAGAGCTTCTGAGCCACTGCTAGTCTTCAGTCTGTGAGAGTGTCTCCAGCAGCTGTATATAGGAAGGTCTCACGACCAGCTGAAGTTCATACGACCTTTGTAGATCTGAGGTTTTCTCTGCTCTGGATTCCATCTCGCGGCACAGGTTTTAGGTTTCTACGTTCACCCGCTGTGCCTGCCTAGCTGTAACTCTTCGCAGTGCTCTGAAAGCCAAGCCCAACAAAACGATCCTAACGAAGTCGGTCCTGAAACTCCCACCTGCTTCAGGGAAATCAAAAGTGGGTCTTCAAGGTGCTGATGTTACACCTCCCAGTCTGTACAGGGCAAGTTGGAAAACCAAGACATGCCGTAGGTTAACAGAGATGCATGCTCCCTACTCACATAAACTCTGCCATGGGCAAAATTCTCCTACTTGTACCTTGTACGCTCTCACGTTGAGGGAAATGGCCACTTGAAGCAAAGACTATCAGTGCTCCTGGCTATGAATTCTGAGGAAGCCCAAGGCTGAGCTGCAAGTAAGCATCAGAGCTGGGGGAATCATTCTGGGAAGAAGGCAAAGAAAGACATTTAAAACCAGTCTTGGGCTGGGAAGAAGCCATCATTTCTCATGCCTGGAAAAGAAGGAATTATTGCAGGAACATACAGCCAGCCATAAGGCTGTTGGATTCTGCAGAAGTCTCTTGCTTGTCTGAGGGAAATGCACTTAAACACAGATCATTTTGCGCTATTAAAACTCATGCAGCTCTCTGGTTCATTTATTTATTTATATATTTTTAAGAAAAAGCAAATGTAACAAGGCCATATGCTGTCCTTGAGGCTCTGTTGGCAGGACAACAAAGGGAAGGCATGGAGCAAAAAAATTCTGGGCTCTTCCTGGAACATACTGATCCCCTCAGCTCCCACGTAAAGCAGGGAAGGTATTTTTGGACATAATAAGAAACCTTTGGCACCTTGCAAAGTTGAATTCTGTTGCTTTGGTATGTACCCTGGAATATGAAAAGGGTGCAGGCCATAAAGGAATAAAAGAGGGATTAAAACAGAGGGTTTTTAACACTGGAATGACAATACTGAGACAAAATCCATTGCAAAGCATTTCTAAAAACTTCCTAGTCATGTGTTGGTAGCTGGCATAATTTAAGGTAATACAACAGGCATGGTTTAAAGGGGGAGGTATTTTAGTAATAAAATATATTTCTAGTAAAAGGCATAATCTCTCCCATAAACCTTGTCTCTCTCATTAAGCATGGACTTGGTTGTTGGTTTAATCTATTTTCAGGTAATATTACCTATGTTTGCCTATCACACCACAGCTCGTTATGCCATTTAACCAGCACCTGGCAAGGGCCATGCTGAGTGCATCTATAAAGATAAACCAAACACTGCCAGGCCCCATTCTTTTTCCCAGTGGCACTTAGCTTCCAAAACAAGGTGCCCCCAACCAAACAAAGTGCTTGTTGTCTCCAGACCCTAGCTAATTCTTCAAGTCAATGCTATCTGTCCTCAACTGACATTGGGCCAAGGACACTTGGGCTTACACTTGGGTAATATTGACAACTGGGTCACAGGGCCTCTGCCCAGGCCCTGGGCTCTTCTATTTCTTGGTGTGGATGCAGATGAGGAACCCAACAGGAATGGGATAACAGGCTGTCGTTCTTATCAAGACTAGAGCTTCAGCTTCTTCAGAGCACATCCAAGTGTGCCACCCTTTGCCCTGTGTCTCAGTGCTACAAAAGGAGCACACTAGATTATGAGCGGGGACCCCAAGCAGGCCCAGCAGGCAGGCAGTTGGGTTGTTCACCTTGGGCTGGTCTGTAAAACCCGTGAGCTGGGTGCCCAGGCAGATCTGTAAGAAATTCACTGCCAAGGGAGGTCATTGGTAGTGAGCTAACAGTCCAAAGAGGGCCTGGCAGAAGGAAGAGCTGTGTCCTCACAGCTAATGATATTGTCCTTTCAGAACAAGTCATTCAAGGTGCACCTTTGAGACTTAAGCCAGCCTCAGATGGGATGGGCATGATGCCCATTGAGTTGGGGGAAGATTATCCTCTCAACATTTACCAGCCTTATGCCTCCTGCTGGGATATCTGGTCATCAAGGTCATGGTCAGGCAGGACTGTGGGCTGGATGGTGAGACTGCTCTGGTGTTTCTAGGCTAATTACTTTTGGGTCTGAGATGATCTGTTTACTGTCTGAAAAACCACCCTTTCCTGACAAGTGGAAGGGCCATAACAAGCACAGTTTCACTGTCTTCTCCCTCACTTTCTTACCTTCCTTTGCTAAGACTGCATATTTCAGAGAAGGACTTCAACAGACTAAAATTGCAGATTTTTCTTCTGTATATTTTAAGGTCTGGTATCTTTTGTGGGATCTTCTGGTGCACTGGTTTCCCCTTCAGCACTTGAGCCTGCCCATATCCTAATGCCCAACCGTACAGCCACTGAAGGACCCAGAAACCCTCTAAACACAGTTTTACCATGTGCCATTACATCTTGGACACAAATCTGCTTCTAAATAGCATGGGGATTTCCATCCCCTGCTGCCATCCATCCTGAATTGACCTGAGCAGTGAGCGAGCCACCTCTGACTTCCTGCAGGGCTCCGTGCCTCCAAGTCTCAGGAGATCAATGAGAGAGAATAAATGACCTGATCTCAGGTCAGTTTAACTCCTGGGTACCTCCAGAGTGGCCTGGACCTCATGTTATTGAAAGGAACTACTCTTGTTTCTTTGTTATTTCAGGAACTAAAAATGCTCTGCAGCTCCCCATTGGGAAACAAGGCTCAAAGCTTCCTAGATCTATGCTCTTGGACTCCAAGAGCTCTCTGCCCCTCTTCCTCTGGTCATCTTCTCGTGGACAGGTCCTAGTGCCATGGTTATGGTGCTTCCATATGCAACTTGTTTTCTATGCAGACTTTTGTGGAAGGCACAGCCTCTTTTAGGGAAAATAATTGACTCAGGTGCTATCCAACTTTTTCACACTAATGGCATAAAAGCTGCTTTAAAAGAATTGAGTCTGTTGAGCTTGTCCGCTGGATAGCTTTCCAACTTGGGCCTTTCCTGCTCAGGCCTCTCAGTTGTCTTTTCTGCCCATTTCAGGGTGAGGGTCCAGTGCCATCCATCCCAAGGAGAATGTCTCCCTTCCAAAACACTGCTGGTGCTCCCAGAAATCCCCAAGTGACCCAGGAATTCAAGTTTGGAGAGCTTGAAGCCCCTTGGCTTCATCTGCAGCTTCAAAAGACAGCAGATACCTCTTCTGTTAAAGACAGAACTAATTGGTCACCCAGAGATGCCTCCACAAAAGTAAGGTCACTATCCACTAACACAACATGCCAAACCTCCCTTATCCTCTGATGATCTGCTACTGCCAATGAGTCTGTTGCACATTTGTCCATGTCAGAAGTTCCTTTACAATTTTTTTTAAGAGACCAAAAAACAAATAAATTACTCTCTTCTGTCACCTCTGTACCAAACACAGCCCATGCAAACAACATGTCCGATCTCATCTGCTTTTTAGTTAGTAGTTCCAGAGGAAAACCAAAATCCAGTGAGGCTTGGTTTCTCCAAGGGCTCCAAGGGCCCTCCCCAGACCCTGCTCAATCCTTTATCCAAATCTTATCTTTCGCACAAGAGACAGCAGAAGACATTTCCAATGCTATTATATCCACATATTATGCTATCTGTCATGCAGCAGTCACCAGAGAGGAAATTCCTGCTCAAACAGCACACCCTTCTCACCAACGCACGCTGCTGCTCTATGCCAGGCCAAATGCTGAGTCAGCTTCACTGAAGCTGGCAAAGCTCTCCCACGTTTACAGAGCTGGAATAAAGGGAAGGTTTTGCTCGTGATACATCTACCAAAATAAACGGGCCCTTTAATGAATAGTCTTACAACCTGGAAAAGAGCAGATAGCACATCAGTTGGCATGAAGATGGAAGGACCCCTCCTTCCTCCACAGAGCTATTGCATGCGATGGAAGAGACACAGAGCTTCTCAGTAAAGCAGAGTCAATGCCACAAAAGACCGTAAAACCTCAAAGTCAGCATCAGCAAATCGTCCTGATATGACCACAGCAGCAAAGCGACAAGAAGACTTAACAAGAAATTGTGTCCGTGACCAAACCCAAAGGCATCCCATGAGCATCAGTGGAAATATCTGTGAGAATAAGGGAAGGAAATGTAGGCTCCATTCAATGAAATTATGACAAAGAAATGCTTAAGACTTTCCCATTTCATCAATCAACCAACCGATCAATCTGAGGACATCCGAGGACACGGTTAAAACTGCTCAGACATTAATTCAGCACCTCTCTCTGCAGCCGTAGAGTGCGAAACAGATAAGCCTGGCCCCTCGTCAACGATTATCAATGTGGCCAAATCAGATCCACCAACGCTCTGCATGACCTATCCCTTCACACGTCACATTTCACTGCAGATGTGGTAAAATCAAGGCTGTCTTATGCTTACTGCATAGACTTACTTTGTCGCTGAGTTAAAAGAAGACCTCTGGGGCCTTACAGTAAGTCTCAAAGAGAATAACCTCAAGTACAAAACTCAACCCTATTTTTAAAGCAAATAAAAAGACAAATAAGGCCAGGAATTCTGTATGATTCCAGAGCAGAAATGAAACAGCTGCATCTCTTCCTTTTGCCTAATGCAAGATGATTAATAAGCAGATACAAAGGATTATATATTTCATGTCAAAATTTGGGGATTATAATGTCCAGATAGGCAAAGAATGAAATAACGTAATGGAACCTAAATAAAAATGATAACAGTATAACGATAATTGTGCTTTTTGTATCTCAAAAACCCCAACCTTCATTAAGTCTCATTATTTCAAAACAAGCCTTTCAAAAAGCTCAGGAAAATGACAAAATGCTCAAATTCAAACACACACTTTGGAAGCATACTTTTCATATAGATATTTTTCTCATTGTTAGATTTCTTTTTTTTTTTCAAATCAACTCCAACCTGTAATTCCATCTGCTATACAATTTCATGAACACATCTGTATTTCATTCCATATAGACAAAATACTACACCATAAAAATAGAAATTGCTGGGAACAGGCAACAAAAATGATAAAAACAAACCAAAAACCAAGCCAGATTTGTACAGACACCAGATTAGAATGAGGAAAAAAAATTGCTGTTTGTACTGAACAATTGTGCAAATTTTAGATAGAAGACAACACAGAAGAGGTCTCGTGAAAACCCACTCTAAATGATGTATTTTGCAGTCCTGTCATGTGCTTTAGGTGAAACCCAATAACATTTTCTCCATTTAGATTTATTCATACTTGGGTTTCATTTCTTGCCTTTTTTTTTTTTTTTTTTTCCCTGGTGGAGTATCTGGATTTAAGTTCAGTAGTGTTTTGTTTTGTTTTGTTTTTTCCTCCTTACTTTTAAAGAATGTCATATTTCATTTGTGTCTGATTCTTTCTGGTCATTACTCTTTTTTTGTTTGCTTTGACAAAGCAGTGGAGGAAAATGTTACTTTTCCTCGGTTTGGTGGGAAGGAACTGGAAAGAATTCACCTCACTCTGCTCCCAGTAAAGTCAATGCATGAGATCCAGGGAAATATTTGCTAATCAAGCAGAGTCCCAGCATTTGGGCTTCAATGCTTTTCTTTTCAAATTCCAGCCTCCAGAAGCAGCATAGGAGTTGATGGGGAAGCTCCGTGCAGGCTTTGTCCCCTAACATTTCCAGCAGAGGGATAAGGCTGTGTGGCTCTTGGAAAGGCTTTACTGGGAATAAACAGATGAGAGGTCCCGTCCACCTCAACAGTCCTCCCTGATGGCTGTCTCCCCACTGCAGGGCTCAGCCAGCATTTCTGTGTCAGATGTTGGTCATATTGCTGGATCCGAGGACGTTTTCTACCACTTGAGCATAGGAGCAACAGGCAAAGTCCCTCGCACTTTACTAAGAGAGCAGGAGCTCCCACCTTCCTCATTCCTTCCCTTGAGGGAGCACAAGGTAACATATGGTTTGGAATAATGCACGTAATAAAAAATTGAGACAGTTGTCATTTTCCAGGATGATATTGGTACACTTATGATGGGAGTCCTTGATCTTGACGTTAGCCCATGAAGTTGAGGTGTCTAACGTGAGCTCATCTCAGCTCCATCCGCAGAGATGGGGAGATACAACCTTCCTGAAGGAGATGTATCCCACACATCTTAGACAAGTGTCTTAGGTGCGAAGTGCCCTAGGGAACTTTTTGTCTCTCTCCATTCCCACAGAAAGGACCTGGATTAGGGACTCTGGTCCAGTGACTGCCATTAGGCACTCAGCTTTTCAGTGTCTGGAATTAAACTCAGTGAGTGCAGTCTCCATGCTCAGGTACGTGCCACATTTTGTTTCAATTATTTCAAAGAGTGAATCCCCTCTTCGCTCAAATGGTGATGAATATCTTTCCTTCATTCCTTCCTATGCTCATCCTAATAGCTTCCTTCTTTTGCTCCCTCTCTGCCCCCTGCCAAATTCAATACTAAGATCAGACAAACCAAAATTGAAAGATCAGGACTGCAAATCATTTTCTTTCAATGTCACATTTTGATTCCAGTTACAAGCAGGCTATATACGGGGAAAAAATACATAAACCAATTCATGTCTTGACAATTCTGGTGTCTATCTCACATTTCAAAAATATCACTTAAATGGAAAAGTAACAGAAATAATAACCATTCACTCATGAACACAATATCGATTCTAATGTACAAGAAAATAGGATCCAGACAGGATTTTACAACTAAGGGAACATCACAATAAAGATTATGACATTTTATGAATATTCAGTGTTATAGCTTTGAGCTTTATTGCAAAGCAAAAAATATATATTTTTATATATATATATATTTTTATCTACATATCACCTCTGACATTGTATACAACACTAAATCACAAGAAATCAAAGAAATCATAGTGAGGTAGATACAAAACAAAGGGATGTTGAAGAATCCAGCTGTTAAATTTGGCTTAACACAACTGTCATTAACATATGTATATCCAGCACAGCAGTGAGCTTTGATTCACAGCTTAATCAATGGATTCTACTAACACTGATAACGGTATTAGAGTCTGTTTAGAAATAATGACATTTGGAAAGGGGGGGAGAGAAGGCAGAAGTAAATCAGAAGCGTTTTCTACAAACTAGTCATCTTCAAGGGAAATTTTTCCATTGATTTTTCATGACTTTCAGTGGTGATAAAACAGCTTTGAGAAATAGCCTGTGTTCTAGGGGTACTAGCAGCGCATGAACACAAAAAGGGGGGGCTCTACAGCATGGGAAGCTACTGGCACTGGACATAAGTGAAGGGAAGGAAAGATAAGCCATTTCCCCTCTCTTTTTGATGGCCAAGGGGAAGCAGCAGACCCTGGGAATGCTTGAGGCTACATTAACCAACACACGCTCGTGAATATTAGCTTGGATTTGTTGACAATGGCCAACAAAACAAGGCTTCAGTAGAAGGGCAGCCCCTTGATGGATTCTGTTGCTCTTTTCAGACAAGAGCAGATACGTGGCGAGAAAGATGGTACCACTGAAGTGACCGGGCGGTGGTGTGACCGGTGTGGGTACCTGGTGGGACCTGGCTGCTTGGTCTGCACTCCTACAAGGAGACTTGCTAAGGCACCTGGATCACTGGGGCTCTTCAGGTAATTTGGATCCCAATAGCTCAGGGGAGGGAGTTGGAATAACCTTGGGCTTACTGGATTTTATATTTAGTCTATCAACCCAGGATGGTGTGTATGTGGCACGTCCATAGCGGTAAGGACAAGAAGATGAGTAGCAGTTGGTTTAACTGGTTGGGTACAGGTAAATATTGCCTGCAAGGGCAGTTGAGCAAGGGATGGTTGGTGAAGGCTCTTCTTCAAGCCATTGGACCAGCTTCAGCCATGAGGTGGGAGTGCAGCAAAGAAAGAGCGTGGCACCCACATATCTCAGGATGCAGGAGCCACACACTGCCAGTGATGGAAGGAGATCTCATGTGCTCATTGTGAAACATGGACAAAACAAAGTTTGAAGCTCCAGACTAGACAGCCTATTTGCTGCTGCTCAAACGTATCTGCTAAGCTTGCTGCAAAGGTAGGAAGTGGTGCCCTGGAAGGAGTACGATTCCCCAGCTGTTCCATAAATGGCCACAATCTGATCTTTATTTTCATGTCATTTTCAATGTGGTGGTTAAATTAAAGAAAATTAAGAAAATTAACCAGAAAGAATTGCTAATGAGGTGAAGAAGCCCATGTGATTGCTACCAGCTCACTGTATAAATCTAAGGAACAAGTCATCGTTGTAGCTCAAATTTTACTGTTTGTTTTTCATCTATTCAAAGAATGACCTTATTGTGTAGGAAAACGGACAGAAGGCTTGTGTATTCATTTTCAAGGCTCTTTGTGAACCCTTAGAGTGACCAACTGTGAATCTCTTAAGAAAATCAATTTTCCCCTCCCTCGAGCAGGTCCCACCCTGAATTGCATCCTGATGCTCTTCAGTTGTGGGGGGACTGCCCGATGTGGATGTATGTGTCACTTTGGCAGGGGCTGCTGAGCAAGCGTGGAGCTGAAGGAGCTGGCTTTGAATATTCGTTGGCAGAGCAGGTCTCTGGTGCAGTCTCATGGTAAGACATGGTGGGAAATGGTTTGGAAGTATGGTAAATCCTGCTCACATTGGGTGGGATTCAACTCACCTAGATGTAACCAGCTAAAGGGCATACAACTGATCGGAACTGGAAACCATCTGGGATGAATCCCTACCCAGAGCTGTCTGGCTGTTTCTCCTGAATATGGAAAGGATCTTGATAATTCACTGGATATCCAGCTTTTTGGGCTAAACTAGAAGATTTCCGTCCCACACTTTTAGAGCCAGCAGACAAAGTACTTTAATCAAACATCCCCAATCAGGGGGTCATGAAATACCCTCCCTCTTAGGGCCCAAAAGCTACAAGTGGCTTTATACTTGTCCACAAAGCAAATCTCTCCCGATGTTAGCCAACACCCTCTTAAAAGTTTATTTTTTTCATTCCACAAAAAGCTATTTTGAATGAAAACAGGTCTGCTTTTATTTTAGCTCCAGTGGGTTCACTTCATTTCTTTGAACGTGCTGGATTACCTGGAGAGGGAGAATATATTGCCAAGTGTCCTCCATGTATTTTTTCTCTTACATAAATTTTCTTGGTGAGCCATGGAAGGCAGAAGCCTTTGCAACTTACTCCCTTTAAGTAACTGGAGTGTGCGAACTTAAAGGACTTTAACTGCACAGTTATGGATTGAGTCAAACTTGCCCTCTAGTTTCCTCTATTTGCAGAATCCAGCAATTAGAGAAGTATTTTCTTTTTTTTCTCCTTAAGGCTTGAGTACAAATCTCTAACTGTGGCAGAGGATGACTCCTCTTGGCCTCATTTTTAGATGGGCACCTCTCAGTGCTGCATTTTCAGGGAAGGAAATGAGATGTTCCTCTTTAATAAGGGGAAAAACACTGTCTGATTTGTGTGAGGGATTAATCATTCACCCAATCCACAGATCCCAGCATCCTAATGTCAGGTCCAAGGGACAGCTATAGCGCCTTGCAAACACCAGCCGCAGCCTGAAACTTGCCATTGCAGGTAGATGGAAGAGCCTGCGTTTGTGCAGGAAGAGTGGATATGTAGACACTTGAGGCAATACAGCTGCACTACGTTATACCATTAAATAGTCAGTGTGTAACATGTAAGGCTGGGTTAGGTGTCCTATGATAAAATATTTTCAATATGGATGCTGCTTTCTAGAGAACTGAGCTATGTGAAGCACCCCCAGCAGGTTTCTGAACCCACCTGGATCTACAGATCAACCAACTGACTGCCCAGAGCTGCAGCCATGAGGTTGTGCAAGATGGGAAGACTGCCCCCAGCTTTTCTACTATATTTTTTCTGGATAAATGTGGGCTTAACTTCAATAGGAAGGATGACACAAAGTTCCTGTTTAGACTCAAGCGTGAGCAACTGGCTGAAAGATGTCCATGCTGCTAGAGACCAGTGTGGACACTCATGTTCTCACTCACACATGGAAGAGAGGCCACAAACCCATTCCCTTGCGCTTCCCACTTCTGCTGGGTCCAGTAAGGGCCCTTTCTATATCTGGAGGTGAGTATGATACCCAGCCCAGCTGTCCTCTGGTCACTTGGAAGAGCTTTACTAAATCACATGTCCAATGAGCAGTGAAGTTGAAATTGGGTTTTCGTCTGCCCTACCCCAAGAAATATGAGATCTGCACACAGGATGTGGAGCAAAAACGGGGTAATGGCAGCACGTCAGGGTCTTGCCCTTTTCAAAGTTGTTTTAGTGGCTGAAGGTACCAAGGCTGAGGAGAATCTGACAAAGGGATTTGAAGTCTTTTAGCGTGGTTGGCCATGGCTCTCAAGGGTTGGGAAACCTTGAGTGGAAGGAAGGAGATGCACCCTGGTGCTCATTTAAAACATAATGGTAAGATGATGAAGGACAGAGCATAGACCAGTGAGGCAGTGGTGAGCTTCAAGAGCAGAAGAGAAATGGAGGACGGGGGTAAGATGGTGAAGATCTCACTGTAAACTGGCCCGAATCACCTCCCACTGGTGTTGAGGGGAACCCTGCAGTATTTGCAGAGAGGGACCATGAGTGCAAAGTGCTTAAAGGCTTGGTAAGCATCGGCAACCCCAATCTGACAGGCACAGAGAAGTGGGAGTGATGTTGCTCTAAGTGGCAGGGTGAGTCAGTGGCGGGCAAGGGACATGGCAGCCACGTCTTGTGGTCTCGGTTTCCTGAGCTCATCACTGGATGACCTGTTTCCTCTCTCCTCAGCACCCACTGGTAAACTGGGGTGAGGAAAGAAAGGTTATAAAGGCGGAATCCCCCTGGGTTTATGCACACAATTCTCCCATGAGAAGGGGATGGTGCATTGGGAATAACAAAGGAGGACAATTTTCTACCTTTCATCCAAGGACAGGGAAGGAGATTACCCAGTAGAGCCAGGCTATTTATTGTAGCTTGAAAACCTTAAAGGAAGGCAAAACCTCTACTTTTATGGTATAGGTGAGCATGGTCACGTGTTTGGATGCGTGTATTTATTATACACACCCTAACATGGACATACGCTATTATATATTTCTATAATATATAATATAGTATATAATACACACACACGCGCGCGGGAGATACTCAAATATCTGGATTTCTCTTAATCAAAAATCTCTTCTTTGAAGGTCAGATAACACTCACTACTTTTTCTATATAGACAACTTTATACATATATGTCGTAAAGTGCGTTAAAAAGCGCGTAAATTTTTCTATGTAGAAAACTATATACATATAGCACACACATGTACTAAAACACTTGAAGTTAAGCCAAATTTCACCTTCATCTTCACATCCCCAATACCTACAATACAAAACCAGAATTAAAAAGAAAAAAAAAGAAAAAAGAAATACATAAGGAAATAAATAAATCAATTCTAAAACCCAAGAGATAGAACATGAATCAAGAAACAAAACCAAACCTAAAAACAGTCAACAGAAGCTTGGCACATGTAGAAAACATCAATTCACTTAGAGAACATAAAGAGGGTCATGTCCGAACCTCCTTTTTTTCTTAAAAACCAAACCAAACCAAACCCCTTTTGTTTGTCTGTTTGTTAGCTCTTATCGTTTGAGAAAAGTCACAGTAGCACTCTCACCTTGAACCAGAGTTTGGAACTTTTTGTGTTTCTTTGTACAAAAGAAAAAACGGTTTAGGTTATGGAAAATAGTTGGGAAATTTGAGGTTGGAGAGAAGAGAGAGAGAGAGAAACTGGAAGATTGCATAGTTGTGAACAGTGGCTTCTCATCAAGGTGAAAAAGTGCATCATCTGATAAAATAGCATTTGATTATTATTTTTGTTCGGTTCCATACGTGTTTTTTTTCCTCAGTCAACTGTACATGTCACACATGGAAAGGTATTATATACAGCACACACACATGCTAACATTAAACGTCTGACATTGAAACAGCCATTCTTTAAATGCTCCATCAGAGTTTTTTCCATGCAAATGTGTATTCTTTTTTAATACATTTTTTGCTACATCCTAAGACCACAAACTTGTCCTAGCCCATCTCATGTAATTTTGATCTTTAGCAACATAAAAAGGGGAAAAGCACCAGAATGGCTTGGTTTGATCACCAAACCTCTGCTTTGACTTCATTCTTTTTTATTTTCATTACTTCATTCACTGCTGGTTGTTTGCTTTTTCAATTCTTTTTCTTTTTGTTGTTGTCATTTGTTTGATTTTTCCAGAGATGGGAAAAAAACAATTGACTTTTTTTGTAAGCGTTCTTGAGGTAAGAGTTATACTCAGCACCTGGGGCAGGCAACAAAGCTTTCAAAAGCATTTGAGAAAGGAACTGAGTCCAAACACAGTCCTCAGTGTCATAAACTAACCCCCACACCACAAAAATTATTTGAGATGAATATTCCAGGTTTGCTTGTTAGCTAAACCTCCCACCCTCCCAACCCTCTTTCCTTTTCCCCCCAAAATCATGACCAGAATTAAAAGGAAATAAAAATGCCTTGGCACATTCCCTCTTGCACCAGCCAAACAAAAAAAGACAGGTGTTGCGCATTAAAAAAGCTGCTTCAAAAGCTTTTCATGCTTGCTGCCTGCCTCAAGTGCATTTTAATATACGTCTGATCATTTACATTTATATAGGAAAGTCATATTTGTTACACTTTATACAGGATCGCTTCATTTTTGTCCTTTTTTAACCTTTTCACTTTTTTTTTTTTGTTTTTTTGTTTTTTTGGATAAAGAGTTGGTTATAACAATCTACAGTAAGGCTGCACAGGAAGAATTCTGTGTATTTGTTTTTTTCTCTAAGAACCAAAGTATATAAAATGAGGTTTGATTCTAGCACCTTTTACAGTATTATTGGTGTTGTTCCCTTTAGTAGAAAATACCTTCACTCAACCAACATCTGTTCCATCCGAAACGGGCCCTTAGGTTCAGCAATACAATAGGTAACGACAAGGTGATGATTGACCCAACCCAGCAGTCCCTTGACAAAAAAAGTCCCCCCCAAAGTCAGGCAGAACTACTGTCATGAGCAAAGCAAACGGCGTTTGCCAGCCTCCCTCCTCCCCGTCACCGGAGCAGTGTGGGAAACAGAGCATCCGAACTGGAAAAAAATAATGCACCGAGTGGGTTTCTTGCTCAGGAAGAGGAGATGGGGATGCTCACCAGCGGGCAGGGCAGCCAGCTTTCCCAAAGTGGGAAAACACCGCTTGCGAGCTGGAGGTTTGTATCCCCTTGGTGCAACAGAAAAAGCAAAGCCACGGCCCCAGGATACTGCCCCGTCCGCTACACCGTCCTTCTCTCGCAGCAAGGGGACATCTCCCTGTCCTGCAGTGGGAGGACGGTGTCGCCACGGGGCAACTGCCCCAGCAATTGTGAGAAATTGCTGCGGTGCAGAACGGATCCTGGCAGCAGGGAGGAGATGGGCAGGAGGCGAGAAAGGAGCTGGAGAAGGAACGCGCGCGAGAGAAGCTCCTTGCCCAGGTCGCAACCCTTGACAGGACGTTGAGCTGTTGGTTTCACTCGAGCTGTGTGTAATCCTGCAGAGGAATGGTCCATTCCCCATACAGCGGCATCAGAACCTCAATTATATATATATAATTATAACAATAGCAATATATCTATCTATCTATCTATATTTATATATGTATACATTAAATTCTGTTACTGCACTGGCACGTGATACGGAGAAGTACTGGCATTGCTGTTCGATGTTGAGTGGTTGCCTTGACTGAAGCTCTGTGAAGGGTAAGCACCACAAGAAAAGGCACCACGAGGTTTGGGGAATTGAAATGTCACTGCCCTAACATCACCGTTGTCGACAAATAAAGGGCTTCTGGAGTTAATGAGGGCAGGTGGGGCCAGGCCAAATTCTGGTCTTGCTGATGGCAGAAAAAAGAGGGCGATCCCTTAAAAAATAGCGGGGTTCGTACAGGGTGCCCGGTGCCTTGGTGAAACGGAGGCCAGAATTTGGTCTTTTTAACAAGCACGTTGATCTTGCGAGCTCTTATCTAGCACTTTGGACACTTTTCAACAGCTTTCCTAAATTAAAAAGACCACATCTTGCCACGTTCAGGATGCTCACACTGATGTACGGTGACGCTCAAAACATAATGTACGAGGAACAGGGCACAGCCTGACGTGGGCTGCCTCCTGGGATGTGCTGGATGCCTTCAGCTTCCACTAGAGCAAGAGGAAGTCGAAGGCACTCAGCGAGTCTGATCTCATCCCTCCGCAGAGCCCTGCCCTGAATATCTCAATCTGTCACTCCCTGGGAGCCCGGAGACAAAACTGTCCCGGCCACAGGCAGCAGTCTCAGCGGATGTACCGAAGTCCCGTTGGATTGAGACAGAGATCAAAATCCGCATGTAGGGTTTTCTCGAGTCTTATCCCGTGCTTCTCATCCCCTCCTCACTCAGTGAATCCCCGGATTGCAGGGAGCTTTCTGGCTGGCCCTCGCTCTGTTCCTTTTGCTCATGAATTCGCACGGAAGCCCACGCACGTGCCCACCTTGCCCTCCGAGATGTAGGAATTAGAGGAAGAGCTGGGGAACAAGACAGACTGCCTACCGAGAGCCCTCCTGGGAAAAGAGAAGTCACTACAGAGTGCCTATAAACCCACGCGTAAGGTAATTGCTGGGTGATCAAGAAAGAAAAAGAGACTGGCAGGCACTCTGCCGAGTTAATAGCACCAGTTTTGCACCCTGTTGACACCTGTCAGCCCAGCCCATCTAAGCCACCATCTAAGCAGCTTTTCGGGCAGCAGCCTGACCCCGCTCCCCGTGGCATTGCCTAGATCCAGACAACCACCAAGCTCCGGGAGAATGCAAGACGAGGGTCAGGGCTGCCCTCGGTTGCTTCTTGTGGCCAGCTGAGAGCAGGGAGCTCCTTCTATCTCCCAAATGCCACATGTGCAGCTTGCCGGGAACTGGGAGAGGCGCTGAAATGCCACCACGGAGGGGGTAAAGGAGCTATCTGTGGATGGGCTTCCTCATCTGCAAGCCGCAGCTGGGTCAAACGGCACTGGAAGGACAGCTTCGGATGAATGACCTGGGTCCAGAATGGGCTGAGTTTGGTTAATAAGGCAAAATTCAAGGCATGGGCATGACCGAGTTTCAAGCTTAGTTAGCAAAACTAGAATCAAAACAAAGCAACAACAAAACAAAACAAAAACTTTCTTACTAGGAAAGCTTAGACCACTATTTCTGTTTAATGTGTCGTATCAAGAGAGTCTGGGGTTAACAAGGCCCTTCTTTGGATCATTTCCAACTAGACAGGATTTAGGGGAACAAAGAGATGCAGGGATGTGGCTCCTGGGGGTGTGCCTGATGACCCACATGCTCTTTCCACCTCTGCTTTCTCCGA
The DNA here is from genome assembly GCF_964211835.1 of Anser anser. Taxonomy (NCBI): domain Eukaryota; kingdom Metazoa; phylum Chordata; class Aves; order Anseriformes; family Anatidae; genus Anser; species Anser anser. Next base: position 3,179,218 of record NC_139722.1, read on the forward strand.
CTCCATGCCCAAACAGGACTGTAGTAAATCCCTGGCTTCTCAGTTGACTTCCACGGCTGCTTTCCTAAGGGAGAGCAAAGCATTTCAGAGGATGGAGAAAAGCTTAGCGTGGCATCTTACGCTCCTTGTAACAGCCCAAATACAATCAGCCTCCCTCTCTGTCTCTGCCAGGCTGCGTGGAGATGGACAAGGGGACTTGCTGCATTGCTTTGACCTGCTCTGCCCAGCACGAACACTGCAGCCCTACAACACTTTGGATGTTAGTACCCCCACTTCAGGGGTACTAATCCTGGCTGTGGTCCCAGTGCACTGACTGCAAGACGGATGGGCAATATTCAGTGCTTACAGTTTATTACACTGCTAAAGCATTAGAAGAACCCAGGTGTCCTGCTTTAACAGCTTCTCTTTTTCGGGTGATTTGGGAATTTGTGCTCCTTGAATAAGGTTTGTCTGAGGAATCAAGCACAAGAATATTTTCCAGGTTTTGAATGCTAACAAAGAGTTCCAGCAATGATTAGTCAAATTTCAATGTTTATGGGGAAAACTGGCACTTCTGAAATATAAGTATTTAAATTGTGCTATTCTCCATGGCTGTGCCAATTTTCCAGTACTATCAAAATTCACTAATCAAAAGTGCTCCTAGGATGAAAGCTAATTTTAGAAGACACCATGAACTTAAGAGAATTCCTTTCAATCAGAAGTTGCTCAAGAGCTTTGCCAGAAGTGTTTAACCAGCCTGTCTTCCCAACACTTCCGTAGGGCAGGCGAGGATCTTTAGAGCTTTGCTGCAATGCATGGGGCAAGTATGGCAGAGATCCAGGGCTGGAGGTGGGGATGGTGATGGGAGCCAGCCAACAGCCCGACCATTCCCGTATCACATTCCCTGGAACACAAACCAATGTTACTAGGGAATTCAGGCAGGGCAGGTAGGCATCAGCTGAGGCATCCCTAAAATCTCCTTGGTTTTCCTACCCAACAGCCAGTAGCAGAGATGGAAAGAGAATATAGATCTTCAGGCACCATTATTTTACCTTCTGTATACCACAGTCCATCCAAAAAAAACCACATCAAAGTGATGATATTTCTCTGCAATCAAGAAATCTTAAAAACCTCCAAAATATCTAGGCTTTCCGTGGAACTCCTGTTCTCAGGGGAACTGCTCCCAGGACTGGGCCATGGTGAAAGGCTTTCTCCAAGTACATCAGCATTAAGCAATACATGGGATATCATGCATGGGCCTCACCCCTGCTCTTATCTCATACTGGTTTCACACCAGGGAATCACATCGCTGTTAGTGGAATGGTCTGAACCTGGCCCGATGACACAAATGGAAGTCACCAGACCTAGATGTGAAAGAGCCCTTCCCTGAGTGATTTAAACACGTCTGAAACTACTTCCCATTCCCATCGGAACAAAAGGCTGGAATGGTAAAACAGTTGGGAGAGCTGAACCATTAGTCAAAATCATTGAGTTTTTTTTTCTGATAGAGGGCACATTTTATAGCTAATGGCAAACGTTGATGTTTGATGTAAAATCTCTTCCCTCTCACTCTCCCTACACAGAGAAGACGGGGCCATGGGATTTGGCTGTGATACCTTCTTCGACACCATTAGGAAACATGCATCGCAGCTCTCCTCCAAATGGCTGCAATTACACCCAATTTAAGGCTTGTTTAGTTAGTGGAGTAGCACTAAGAGTTCTACGGATAAGTGAGAACCAGTACACTTCCCCTACTACTTATCCATCATAAATTTGCTGACTGACACCCAGTTTTCAGTATTTGTTGAAAAAAAACCCCACCAGATTATATGGGAATAGCATGAAACTCCAGTAATTTGGGGGTGACCCTGGGGGACACTTGGTGCGTGGTTTCTCCTTCAGCAGTGTCAGCTCAGAGCAAGTCCACTGAAGTCAAGTGGCTTCAGCTTCAGACTAGCGAAATTTCTGCGGGCGTACGTCTCTGTGTGTACTCATATGCCCTCTGAAACTGAAATAAAATCCTAAAGCGAACAGATTGCAGGTGTAATCATCTGGCATTTGTCCTGGATCTTCGTTACTTGGGAAATAACAGTGTTTGCTTTTAAGGTGGAAGAAAGGAGAGGGAAGACGGGGGTGGCGTGCAGGTGGTGTTCAGCTGGGTTTGAGGGAGGGGGGCTCTGGCAGTGGGTTTTATTGGCAAACACGGGATAATATGAGCTCCTTGTTCTTGTGACTGGTGGATGAGGATGACATCTGGAGAGAAAACAATCATCATTCCCTTTGGGTGGCAGCTGGCATTTGAATCCTAAGGGCTTGAAATCAGATTCGGGGGTCGGGTCCCCACAAAGGAGGACCTGGTTTGCTGCCTCTTCCCACTGCCATGCTGGTACTGGTGGCAGGGGAAGCCAGCAAGGCCCAGACACTACGGGAACCCCTGCATAGGTCACAGGTTTGCCAAACTCAGATGGTTCCGCTTGGAAAGAAACTCCTGATTTTGTCCAAGACCTATTTGATCTTAAAAAAAAAGCCACAAGCTCAAACAAAAAGTCTGTTATCACGGGTTAAGGAAAGCCCAGTAGGGCCAGTAATGCCCAGTCCGGGCTCCCCTGGCACCAGTAGAAGTGAATGTTTTGGGGATGGGGAGTGCGAGGACATCAGTGGAGCTTTTCTGATTTTACTGACACTGCACTTGGCCATAATTTTTGGCCTGATTTTGGCTTCCAAAGTCCTTAAAAAGAGGAAGATCAGTTGGTACAGCATTTCCCCAGCAGGCCCTTAAGCTTCTGATGGATTTTGGCCCTGTTTTCACTTTTAAGAAACCGTACTAGGAACATTTATTACAACCCTCCCTGCAATCCCCAAACTGCTAGCAGCTCGCACCAGAAACTACCTTCCTCATCTTGAAAAGCCCTTTGGGATTTGCAATGTATTCATATATATTAAAACATATATACTGCTGCAGTAACATGGCATGTATACCTGTCTGTATTTCCACAGGACTGTGTATATAGACAGAGGCATACAAGCCGACTAGTCCCTTTAATCCCGAAAATTCATAGCCACCCGCTCCAGCTCAGACCCAACACACAGCAGGAGGAGCTCTCTCTCCCCTCCTGACTTTTGACCTTTGCAGTTGAAATAGCCATTGCTGCTGGAGCGGCTCGAAGTAAAACAGCTGGCTGCAAAGACAGCCAGGTGGGTTTACTGTCGAACAGTGCATTTTCAGGAAAATTAAAGGGCGATTTATTGATACGGTGATTTTTTTTTTTTATTTTCTTATATATATACATACATATATATATATATAATGCCCTCAATACCTTAAAGGCTGTATCCTATTTATCCTATTTACTTCCACGAGGTGGGCGACAATTAGCTTTGAAAGCAGTCTGCATTTACATCTTTTTTTTTTTTCAGTTTTTTTTTTTTTTCTACTAGATACACATAAGACTTTCATCTCTTTCCGAACCGCTCTTGCCCTCTCTCACCCCTCTCCGTCCATCCCTGTTCAAGACACGGATGTGTGGTGCTTCTTAGGACAAAGAGGGATGATCTGTATGTTGGCCAGCATTTGGTTGGGTAGAACAAAGCAGTTAGCATAGCACCGAAGGAGTTACATTGCTGTGATTTTTTTCCAGCTTCAATCTTTTTTTTTTTTTTATTATTATTTTTTGAACAGAAGCAGTAAAAAGAACCCAGAAGCACTGAGCTGAAGTGCTTAAAACAGGGAAAAGAAATGGCTGGGGAGATGAACGGGGAAGGAGCAGACCCCAAGCCGCTGCACGTGTCAAGAGGCCCATCTGCGAGAAGAGGGCTTCTGAACGTGCCCTGCCCCGGAGGGAAGATACGTGGCTGCATGGCTAGCCATGTGGAAGAGCCCGGCCCATGGAGCCAGAAGACTTTGACCGATCTCCCCATGGTGGTACAAGAGAGGGACAAGGAAGAGAGGCGGCAGACTGAGACAGAGGTGGAAGAGGAGGAGGGTTTCCTAGCTTCGTTCTGGCTCCGTGCAAGGCAGGTCTTGGGTTAAGCGAAGAAGACGGCCCCCTGAAAGGCTGCCCGGTTATCTGGAATAGGCCTAATTTCACGGTTCTTACTCAGGAGAGCAAGAGAGGCCCAACACCAAACCCCAGGGGTTTTTGCCTGCATAAGGACTGCACGAGCAGGCTTCAAAACGCCTTGCGAAAAGGGGGCAGGAAGTCTTGCCTTACGCTGCATTTCAAAAAAAAGAAAAGATTATATGATGGTCAGGACACAGACAAGAAAAAATAGTAATAATTTTAAAGGATAAATAAATAAATAAATAAAAGGCTTTCTGTCACATGCTTTTTTCCCTTCTGAATTACATGACCGCTGGCGATACCTGGAGCAATGACCAGAACTCCTTCCCTCACTCTAGCGAGAACTACCCTGGGTTTCACCCGAGCATTTGGGGGTTAAACCAGGGGTGAATCCACATTGACGGACACATCATCAGCCAAAACTCCTGCTGGTGAAAAGGGGTTTTGCCTGAGGAAGGACACTGAAGGTAGGTCTGGCCTAGTCTTTCTGGACATGGCCCAGGTTTTCTCCAGGGAAGCGGGTGCTTGAAGAAGAGCCGCGTGTGAGCACCGTTGACTCTAGATTATCCTCTCACAACCCACCTTCACCCTTCACATAAGGAAACCATCCGAAAAAAGCTACTATACGACCAAGTAAACTGCGATTATTGTGCTGCCCTAGGCAGTCAGGAAACATAAAGGCAAAACCAAAAAGAACAAAAGGTTTTTCACGTGTTTATCAGTTGCGACTCTAGTTTTCCCGTGCCTACAAGAGTCCTTAGCAAACAGTATACCAGCCTCCCAAGCAAGGTCCAGGCTATTCCAAAACAGCGTGAGCAAATTTTTCACTGTATTCAGGTGGAAGCTGATGACTGAAAGATTAGTGCACTTTAACCGTGGCTGATGAGAGCAACTTTTAAAGAAATTCAAGTATTCATCAGTAATCTGTTCGGTTCAGAAATACTTTTGTGATCTTTAGTTTCAAGTTTCCAGAAACAGAAAGGAGAAGGGAAAGGTCACCTGCTGGGTTAGAAAATCATACTGCAAACAATGCTATTAGATCTGACTGGGAAAGCAAGGCTATTCAGTTGGCGCACAGAAGTTTTCTCCATTCCTTGCTTTTGGGGAAAGAAAAGACTTAAGATCACTTTCTCGACACATGCACAGACCAGCGAGATTTCCCTCCACGTGTTGTAACCAACCCCTCTACTGCTCATTCCTGATAACAGCACAAACCCAGCAAGAATGAAAACATCACGGCGCAACTCCAGCACCTCTTGCACGCATTTGCTTAAGCCTCACAACACCCCTGTGAGGTAGGTAAATATTATTATACCCATGTACAGATGGGTAAACGGTAGGCACAGAAAGGTTAGATCACTTGCCCAAGGTTACACAGCAACGTCGTGGCAGAGCTGGGGCTGAAACCCAGGAGTCCCGTCACCCAGAAATCTGCAATGAGCTTTCGATCGCGGCCTCTTGCTATGCTCGCTGTAAAAAGACCATCTGACAAACCCAGCCATGCAAAAATCCAAATAACCCCGTGTACAACAGTGCCTGGTTTTCAAACAGTTACCTTGCTGCATGTGTCCCAAAGAGGGGGAAAGTTTACGCTCTCAAATCAGTTTTGTCTGCTTGAAATGCCTTTTAGTTGCAGTGTTTTTTTGGTTGGTTTTGTTTTAAAATATACAGCAGGAAACAATAGTCCACATTACTTTATCATCATCATTCATTTTTACCCTTTCCAATTGGGTTGCATGTATGTTTAAATTTATATTAAAGTCCAGATTGCTTACACAGATTTATTTTAATTGTCACCAGTTGCTTCCCTCCTCGTTGGTGAATAGCCCGTGGAACATATGCAGCAATCTGCCATCTCATTTTATCCTACAGCCTGAGCTTCAAGTAAGGAACGAGGGTTGAACTCAGGCAATATCTAGCTCAGCAGGAAGGGTTCTCCCTTTCTTCACATCACACCACAGCAGAAAAAAGTCCCCATACCGTTATTTCCAGGTTCAAACAGAACAGAACAATGAAGTGATTCTGAACGAGCTCATGGAGAAAGAAGCAGATTGCGACAATCTCTAGCGGTACCCAAAGGTCTGGGAATGCGTTCTGCACACAGTGAAAGGTTTGCCCACGTCTATTTGGGATAGCCTCACATCTTCTCATTCAAACCAGGCTGAGATTCTCTGCACCAGAATACACCTGAGCTCCAAGGAAAAATAAAAACAGCAATCACAACCCTGGGAAACTACCATCCTCAAAGCCCCAGGGCTTTAGACAACTGCTAAAGTAACAACAACATGCAAGCTTCAACAAGCAAAGGGTGCACAACTGAGTTCACATCATGCCTACCAGCAAATATCCTCTGCCTTGTCTTCTATGGGGATTGGCATGGACCTTCTTTTGCGTGGGTTTTGTTGTTGTTGTTGCTTTTTGTTTTTGCATGACCACATTTGATCTGAACAGAATCCAGAGAAAAGCTAACCCAGTAACAGAAGAAAAGATCCTAGAAAAGCCTGTCTCTACAATTTTTTACTGACTCTGGCAGCTTCCAAATTGTCTCTTGCCCACGCTGCCCAGCAAGCAGGCACTAAAAGGTTTTGCAAATGCACAGTAGTAAGTTTTCCTTTTCAAAGCACCTCTGAGCTTCTATGAAATCATGCTGGAGGAACCTCAGACCACATTTTCTTCAGGAGGTTTGCTCATGCTGCAGGTATATGGGCGACAGATGCTTCATGCATTTCTGTGTAGGGGTGAGGAGCAGGGATAAATTGTGAAGTGAATCTTGTGTGTATGAAAATATAGCTGAAGGGCAAGGGACGATCGCTCTCTGAAAGTCAATAGCACCACTCCCCTCGTGAGCACCATCAGCCAGATTTTAGCAGCCCACTGACTAAAGCTTGAAAGTAATTTTGTCCCATTTCATCTAGTCAGCTTTAAATACAAATACATGCAAATGGCTACTGATTTTTGGCAGGTGCAGAAAAGGACAGGATGAAGCAGACAATTAGCTCCCATCCAAAACACTGAAAAATATATATTTACTCTTGAAATCGGTGGCTTACTTGCACTTTCCACTGGCAATTGCACCGCATTGGCTCCTCTTCTCCCGTCCAGGTTGGATGTGCTTTGGATGAAAAACATCTCGTGTGGGTGGCAAAGCATGACAAAGGCATGGTCAGGGACCTTGTAATTCTTGTATTTCCGTTGTTGACTTGGTCTGGTCTGAACCATTCATGCCTCCATGTTAACTGCCTGCAGATGTATAACACTCCCAAACTAAGCATGCCAGCCATCTGACATGGATGGCAGGAGGGAGGGATGGGTTGACATCAGCACAATATAAGTGATGCTGTTTGCGAAAGAAAAAAAGCTCAGCAAAAAGAACACAGAGAACTAAAAATACTCTGTCCATTGAACTGGGCAGAAAATAGAAGTATGCCAGGCCAGAGCTGATGTACTCCACCAAATCCTGAATCCCGGTCTGTTGCATACAGATAAATCTTTATTAGCAAAATAAGCACTGCCAGGATCCATTCTGGCCATGAAGCCAACTGTGCTGGCCACATCCGTACTACTAAACTTCACCCCAAAGCAGAGCGGCCGCATCCAAGCTGCCAGCTGGGGATGGTCTTTGGCAAGTGTCAATGCCTGTGCAAGCTGTGCCCAAGCCCAGGGCTCGCTGGAGTGGGTCAAAACCATGCCAGGGAGGGTTTCAGCACTTTAACAGCGGGGGTGGTGGAGCCCTTGTGCCCTGGTTTGCGCTGGCATGGCGTGGGTGGCTGATTTAGATGTTCCCAGGGTGAATTCGGCAGCACAAACATCCCAGAGAAGTCGCCCGCTGAGCTTGTGATGTGAATAATTATGGCCTCAACCTTTTCCATGACAGTTCAAAAAACCCCTCATGCAGTATCTTCTGGCAAGAAGGTGGGACGTGACATAACAAACCTACCAGGGAGAAGGCGGGGAGTTAAAAACCCGGTGCAACCAAAGCGAGTGACTGACCACCCTGCCAGAGTGCACAGCAAAAACCAAACTGACCCCACAGGCAAAAAAAAAAAAAAAAAAAGTAAAAAGTAAAAAAAGTAAAAAAAAAAAAAAAAAGGCAACGACAAGACTCTCAGCATTGGGATTGCTACGAATAAGGAGCTGGGGGCAGTTTTGCTCCCCATGCTTTTGGCTTGGCAAAAGGCGCTTTTTGGCAGATAATCTCTAGAGGAAATGGTCACCACCCCAAACCGAACACCATGGACACTCGCTGGGTGTGGTGGCAGAGCTTTATGTTAAGGCTGTATTGAAGTCTTTCAGAGGGAAATAGTTCTCCAGCTTTGGGACAGGCCCTCACTGGAAATCTTTTGCTAAATCAAGATGCCAGTGGGGATCACTGAAAGCGAGGACGAGTAGCAGAGGCAGAAAGTTTATGTGACACGGAAAATGAAACAGTCTTAACACACGGAGGAGGTACCTGCCTTCGTTGTCATCCGTACTACGAGCCAGGAAGAAGGAGGACTTCGGAGCAGAGATGTGTCAAGCCCTTAGTCAAGCTGGTTTGGCTGTGAGAAATTAGCACTGCGTTGAGAGGTAAGGTCACTTCTAGAGTGTTTTGCCCCTCCGCTCCTGCGGTGGGAGAGGACGGCTGTCAGTGTGGTGCTGTGGAGCGAGGGTCCCGTTCCTGAGGGAAGGCAGGCTGCAGATGCTCACGAGAAGGTCAGGCAGCGCTGAAGGGTCTCCTCCTCGACTCCCAGGGAGAGTTGCCTTGGCTCGTTGACTCATTTCACTGTCCTGGTGCAAAGAGGCAGGTCTGGCTGTTCAGGAGGCTCACATCTCCAAACCAGACTTCTCGGTTGACGCACTCACGGAAGGGGACCTTCTCCTGGTGCTTTTTGAAATGAGGATGCCATCTTCTGGAGGAAATGTCCCCAGGGAACAGTGCAGTGGTTGGCCCATCCATTCCTTTCTCATGCTTTTGCCAATGAAAAGTTGGTTGTGTAGATGAGACCTCTTCATGGAAGGACTAAAGAGAGTCTTCACGCAGGGTGTGAGGCTCAGGGGAGCAGATCAGAGTAAATGTACGTCAGCATGAAGGGTGAATCCTTGCAGAAAAAGAACCAAGTGAAGTCTTGGGAGGAGAAATACAGGCTGGTTGCCAGAGGATGGGCACCCTTGTCTTTGTACGACAGTGGTGCAAAATTGCTCAGCAGCTGAGGATGGCAAGTTCACTTCACAAATTACCTCTTTTGATGGAGACAGCATACTGATTAGGGAAGGAACAGGGCGACATGTTAGTAGGACACTTGAGAGGGGACTGGTTAAGGGACACGGACAACAGAGAAAGGAAATGAAAGCTTTTCACAGATATGCATAGGTGCATATACGGATATATGTGTGCACAATAAAAAAGGGATTGGGAATTTAGGTAGGGGATGACGAGATGAAATACCTCCCTTTGCCTGAAAATGTGACCATCGTGTTGGTTGTAATCAGAGCCCAGAAACATTTGCCTGAAATGGAGTTTGACTGGGAATTACAGTACCAGCGACAATTTGGCTTTTAATAAACTTTGCCGTGTGTCTATAGTTTGGCGTGAATGAGTCCTGCCCTCCCTAAAAGGGACAGACACAAGTTAAAAGTTTTCTTTACATAACAAAATGACACAACTGAAAAAAAAAAACCTACATTTTTCTCAGAACACTGCAAAGCATTACTGATTGAAAAAAATGTTTCTCTTCAGGTATATTCAGGCGAAGAAAGCATTCAGCTTCGTTAAACTGTTATATAAAATTTGTACTAGTTTCTTTAAATGCTATTATAATTAAAAACAACTGATTCATCAAATTAAAAAAAATCATAATCATAATTAAAAAATATCCCCCCGTGCTGACCTTTTCAGAATAGGTCAGCATGGGAGTTTTGCACCCTAGACAGTTACAGTATTTCTGGAATAAAAAATTGCAATTACACACAGAAAATACTACAGTATTCACTTAAAAATATCATTTTTGTTGTTGTTGTTTTTCCCCTCCAAAGCAGAGGGACGGTGGGATTGAAAAGATGCCCTGAAATGGGAATATTCCTTTAAAGGAGCAATACTCTTGAAAAGGAAAAGGGTGTTAGATAGACACAACCCTGTGATTTAACTCGAAACAGAGATTCCAGCACAGAAACAGAAGTCGAGAGATGCGAATGTTCAGACAGCGAGCGGGTTATTTGGAAATGTCAAGACAACCACGCGACCCTTGGCAGGCGACCGTCTACGCTTTGCCATTATCGGAGGTGGCAGAATCTCCTTGCGGTGAGAAGGCTAAGCTAAATCACGATGCTCTCGCTATGCTCTTGAATTTCCTGTGGTGTTCTTTCTTGCCATGTACTTACAGTCGAGGGTGACACGAGACAGTTTATCAGCAGTTCCCCACATGTACCGAGTTGAAGAATTCTCAGCTAAATCACAACAACAACATCAACAAAAATACAAAGCACCAAATCATCTCAAGACGTTGAGTCAGTTTACAGGTTATTACCGTTTGAAGAAGTTTGTTGTTTTTTTTTTATGTTGTTGTTTGTTTGTGTTTTTTTTTTAATACCGATTTTCAGATTTTGTTTTCCTTAAAAAACAAAACAAAACAAAACAAAAATCAAAACCCAAAAACCCAAAAATGAAACGAAGGATGCTTTACAATCACTTTAAGGCTCGCACTGAATGAGACGTGACAGGTCTTACACGAGATTACAAATAATACATGTATGCCTTTCACAGCCTTAAAATGATACAGTAGGTCAAATTATTTTGCCAGTCACTGATCAAGTATTGTGCCTTTAAATTGACTCGCTTTTTGCTACTATGCTGAGTTTTATTATTACTGAAATAGTTATTAGATATGTGTAAATGTACTTTAGTATAGCATTTTTGGTATATAATTTCAACGTTTGCAGATTTCTTATTTTCCAGAAATCAACATGGCAGGCCTCATTCTGGGCTCAGGCGGTTGTTATTTACTCCGCTGAAGCCAGTGGTGCTTATGCGTGTGCAATTGTTCAAAACAAGATCAGATACTGCATTGCCATATTAATCCCGTGCAAACCGACCATTACGCATGGCCCGTTTACACGAGGAAAAGGGTTACACGGTGGGACCACATTTATAACGTGACTTGGTCAAGGTGCGCAGGCTTGGCCAAATGGTGTTATAAATGCACTGCCAAACAGAGTTACAGACCTGATATTGTCTTTCAGCCTTTTGAAAAATCAAACTCCAATGGGGGTAGCTTTGCTTTCTTATCTTTAGACATTTGTTTTTTTTAATGCTAAATCCAATAAGATCAATGTGATTTTTTTTCATACATTTCTCTCTTTTTTATTGTTGTTGTTATTATTATTATTATTATTAATTTTAAGGTTTGTATTTCAGTTGTGTTTTTTTTCTTTTTCCTGGCATATAATCATCAAAGAGTTTTGCATGAGAAAGGTGACAGTACTTAATGAAACTCAGCACCTAAGGGCATAAGGCAGTTGTAGGTTTGTTTGTTTGTTTTTTTATTTTTCAATCAGCACCAATCCCATAAATAATGTTCTACACTTGGTGTACGGTATAAAACTGATGTGGAGATGCCTCCTTCTCCACCTGTGAATCCTAGGTGTGGAAGTTGAAATACTGTTTCTTGTGTGTAAAAAACAAAAGAAAAGTTTTTCTTTTTGTTTTTACTTACAAAACATAGAGAATATCTTTTTTTTTTTTTTTTATACATACAGCAACCAGAAAGAAAGCTTATCTGAAGGTTTGTGTTTGTTTCATGATCTGTGTTTACCGTAAACAAAAATAAGGTCCCCTCTTTTACTTTTGCTTTAAGGAGCTTTAAAGTGAAGATTCATATTGTAGCAACTCATATAAGAGAGGTCCATCTCTATACCTAATACCTACAGCTGTGGGGGTGACATACTGGAGGATGTTGATAGTTCTTCTTAACCTCCTGTCTACAAAATGAGCATCCCATGCAGGATATCTCTTTCTCGGGATGTCAATCTTAATGAGAGGCCCCTCGGGGGGGTAGGGTCGCCCAGATGGAGTAGATGGTACCATTGCTCTCACCTGGAAAACGGGCAAGCAAGTGTCAGCTGTGAGTTCCTCCTGTTGCTCCGTGACCGCTCTGGTGGGCGTAGCCTGGGCCCCCCGGTACCCAGGGGTTTGGGGTGCCATGGGCTCAACATCAGGGGGCAAAGGAATGCCCCAGAGCAGCTCGGCGCAACAGGAGCTGGCAAAGATCTTAGCTCTTGGCCCCATGGGATGCAGCACACCATAATATAACAGCATCAAAGCTATCCCAGCAGCAAAGCTAAGAAAGACACAACACAGTGCTGGCACGGCATATGAGTCAGTAGTGTCAGGATCTCTGTAAAAATACCAAAGGAGCGTCAAGGCAGCGTTCTCCGTCAGGACTACCGTGTAATACGCAAACATTCTGTATCGAGTCCGCCCTTCCTTGACATTAAACCAGCAGAAAATGTACACAATCCCTACCACCATGTTGAAGAGGATCTCCTCCCACTTAGACATGCAGAAATCTGTCCCACCATGGATGATCCAGAAAGCCATGGCACACCAATGGACCACTACAAAGATCCCAAAGTAGAGCTGGAAGATGGAAGCAAAGAGAGCAAAAGAAATAACTCGGGATGAGATGGTGAAGATGCGCCAGAAGACATGGATGAGGGCCCCTCTGTAGCTCATACTCTTCTTGTCGTCCCTAGAGTCCCGAAGAAGCTTGTGATAGGAGGCTAGCACCCAAGCCAGGGACATCAGGGAGGCCACAGAGGACACACCTGCCGGAAGACACACAGATCCACTGAGTTAGACAGGAGGATTGGTTGAAAACATCATCTGCTCACTAAATTATTGCATCTGGGGCAGGCTCAGTAGCCCAAAGGTTCAACACACGTCAGGTAGTCCTTACAGTCTGGAGGAGAGAAATACAGAAATATCAGTGTGGGAATTGTAATCGATGCTGCATTCATGAGTTCTCTGACGCAGCACATTATGCTTATCTTCACGAGCTCTGGGTTCCACCACCCCACCCCAGATCTTCTCTTCCTACTGTAAACAGCCTCTGTCCTCATCCTGATTTGATAATTTGAAATCCAGATTCCATCTAAAGGTTACAGACCCAGTATGAAGGTCTCTTTCTGTAGAAAAGGTTCTTGGAGCACACCACTGGAAAAGCAGGGCAACTATATTCCTTTTATGTCTTCTTTATTCTAAAATACTTTCATACCAGCTGCATTCACATTGACTTTATTTGATTCTGCCTTGATCAGGAATCTCTGTTTGCATTCACCCTTGGGAAAAATAGGCAGTTGTTCAGTTTTGTTATCACCCTGTGGTCACATGCAGAGGAATATCTAGATGCCATCAAGACTCATAGATATCCCCCAAATAGTGCCAAAACACAGGACATGATCCCTCCCCTGCCCTGTTTTCAGGATAGATGGAAGAACTATACTGTGGGTAGTTTGTCTCCAGCCCGGTCTCCAGAACGAACCTGGGACCAACACTGAAGTCATGTCTCCAGCCCTGTCTCCTTCTGCTTCTTGTGGAACCCCTTGGAGGAACCTTGGACCTGTTCCATCCCCTTGCCCTGCCTGGGATTGCTAATGGACCTGTTACCAGCACCTGGCTCTGCCCAGTGCTCTTGAACCCTGTGGGACTGATCCCACCAGTGAGGACATTGCCCATGCTGGGGTCACCCTTGGTTCCTGGCTCATGCCCCTGCACCCTGGCATGGGACAGCCACACCATAATATTCCAAAGAGGACGGATCTTATTTCACATTACAACCATCACAAACTATTTTTTTTCCAATGGATAAAATAGTGCCCCATCATACTCCAGGACCTTGATAATCTTTTAAAAATACATTAACATTGATTATTGCAAGGGTGAATTGAACAACTCATTGAGCAAACCATCATAATAAAAATTAATAGACAGATTCCTCAAAAAAAGAAAAGGGCCACTGCCATCACATTCCTTTGCTCCCACTGCAGTTCACTGGACAACTGCTCTGCTGGTGAGGAAACAGATAATGGACTAAGATACATGTTTGGGAAGCAAAATAATTTGGTAGTTCTAGTTTGATTGGGGCTTTGCCAAAGATTTCTCTGGGAGCATCACCTATAAAATCTAAAGGAAAAACACGAATGGTCTCACGCAAAACAAACAACAACAAACGCCCCTCCATCTCAGATGCGTAACAGACTGGCAAATAGCTCCAGCTATATTTACCTTTAAGAAAACCCAAGCAACAGCTTGCTGCAGCTACTCAGGGTTAAAAGGCTAAAATGTTTGAACAGCTTAAATTACTTCTCCTGTTTCCTTCTCACTTTTACCTCTGCCCACAAGGGCCTGGCTCCCATGGCGACACGAAATAGATCTGCTAGCTCTTTAGACGCCGCTCCTGAGACTTTATCTTCTTCTCTTTGAGGAGCCCACCCCACAGCATGGTGGGGTTAGATTTCCACCCCTCCAGCCTTGCTCTGTCTGGAGGAGGGGTGCTGGACAAGGTGACCGGGAAGGGCGTCAGGCCTCCATCTCTGCCCCTCACTGAAATTCTCCAAAGGCCCACCAAAACCATGGCTTTCCACCAGTTCTCAAGTCTGTCTTTGAATATTTTGGCTTTGGGCTGACACAACTACATTGGCATTTCAGAATTCAAAAATGCAAAACACGAACCAGGCCTTGGATCAGTGGCCTTACCAAAGAGGGAAGCTTTAGGGCAGAAACCTGAGGAAAACCACAACTGGCCTACAACTGTTGGTAAGAAACACTTGCGTATAGGACTTGTGGGGATGGATGGAAACTTCTGAAAAGTGTATAGCCTTAGCCCTAAATAAACGTAGATTACCTTTATTTTTCGCCTGCCTGCTTTTTAAAGGTACCTTATAATTTTAATGGATGTGATTAACAGTTTTTGAAGCCTGGGCAATGTCACAAATTTTTAAGGTAATCCCCACTATGTTAAGTATCACTTGAAGCAATACCTTCTACCTATTCCGTTTAAAAACTTTCCATGATTAACAGAAAAGAAAAAAATCATGTATTGGCTTATTTTAGTGCTGTTATACTAGAAACATATACAGCATTAGATGTACCTGTATACTGAAACTCAAGCAGCGCCAACCCACAAGAGACAGATGTGTCACTCTGGCTTAAAAATATTTCTGTTGGGTTCATTTATTCTAGCATAGAGAGAGGAATAAAATACACCAGAAACAAAAACCCAGTATACACATAAAGGCTTTTCCCACTGTAATGCTTTCAGTGCAGAAACCTACACTAATCACAGTCTTTGCTGTAATTTGCATGGAGCTGGCTGAGGGTACATGTGTTGAGTCACTCTCATTGCATGGTACCATGCCTGCTGCTAGTCATCTGAACATCTCCTCGAGCTGACAGAGAGAGGCAGACACCCCCAGAAAGTGATTCACCCTGTCCTAAGATCCATGTGTGGGACAGGGGGGTTGACTCATGCTCCCAAAGTGTCTGCCTCCATCCCTTCACAGGGGAGTGCGGGGACTTGTGAACGCCAGCAGTCAGGTGGGATGAGTCTTAACCTTACAAAACAGTTTGTTGCCTCCTCATTTGCACTCAGGTCTCTGTGTGTGTGTGAAGTATCTCTAGACATTTTGACATATTCCTGCCATTATTTAAAAATTCATGACTCTGTGTTGAATGCAGTTTTGGGCTGGGTGTCAAAGGGGTACAATCAGTAGGTGGACATCAACCGGAACCATGGAGCAATATGAAGATTTCTCCAGTACTGCTCACAGAGTTGCCACAGAAATTATTCCCTGGATGTTTCACACAGACGTAAATGACAAAGCATACCTTGGCTTTTGTCATGTTGGCCATGAGTTTCTCGTTTGCATCTTTCCCTGTTGCTTCTAGCCTTTGAATTCTTCATACAATGTACAGTTTTCACATACCCTGGGTTAAACTGTTCCTTACTGTTCCACTTCTCCCAGGCCTTATTTCTGAACAGCTATAGAGATCTCTCCAATTATAACTGGAACAAAAAGTCCTGGAAAGTTGGATCACATGGGAAATATTTTTTTATTTTTATTTTTATTTTTGCACATGGTAACTGACGCACCTTCATCCAAGCATGAGTGGGCTTCAACTCCCTTCCAAGCTTTGTTTATCAAATCAAGGTTGGGGTTGGTTTGAAACTGAAGTCATTACAAAAAGCCCACTCCCACTCCACCCCCTCTGTGCTTAGTCTTGGGAGCAGAAAATACCTGCCATGGTCTGCTGAGCCTGTGTGAGCCTGTGTGGGCCAGGACATCACCTTCCAGCTGGAAGCCCTATGGCTGCACCTGCCCATAACAATTCAGGGTGACACAAGCTGTTGTTATCTTTAACCCCTCTGTACCAGGCCATACAACAGTCCTTGAACTCCTGCTATCACCTGCTAGGAAGCAGTGGGTGACTCACAGGCTGTAGTCAGCACCCTTGAGGAGTCAAGCCCATGTGCCTTGAATGACACATCACAAGAATTAGTTCCCCAGATCCCTTTAGCAACATGCCCCAAAGTCCTTACGGTGAAACATCTATCCTACATTCAGCAGTGAGGTAAAGCTATAAAATGTCCCCACCTGACAGATTAAGCACCAAGATTTGAAGTATTTACTCAAGATCTCATATAAAATCCATGCTAAAGCAAGGAATACATCTCCTTCACATAACAGCGCACCTTGCTATGGCATTTCAGATAGGATTCATCTCCTACTGCAGAGACCCATCTTGAGGTGTTATGCCTGAGTGATGCCTCTAACTTTACTCAGTGGAGAATTAGGGCTATGTGCAACCATCACAGACAGGATTCCAGCACAATTTGAGATGCTCTAGGCTATTCAAGACCCACCTGTGGAGTAAGCTGATATGACAAACATGCATACAGAAAGCAACAACATTTGGGGGCTGAGGTTGGAGTGAGGCTGGGCACTCAGGGTATCCCAAGTGACGCTAGACTTACTTTGAGTACCACCTCTTACTTTGAGTACCCTGTGCAGTTTTGGGTACCACAATGTAAGATAAAACTATTAGAGAATGTCCAAAGGAGGGCTACAAAGATGGTGACGGGTCTGGAGGGAATGGTGTGGGAGGAGCGGCTGAGGTGCCTGGGTTTGTTCAGCCCAGAGCAGAGCAGGCCGAGGGGAGGCCTCATGGCGGCCTGCAGCTCCCTCACGAGGGGAGCGGAGGGGCAGGCGCTGAGCTCTGCTCTCTGGGGACAGCGACAGGACCCGAGGGAACGGCATGGAGCTGGGACAGGGGAGGGTCAGGCTGGGTGTGAGGGAAAGGTTCTGCACCCAGGGGTGGTCGGGCACTGGGACAGGGCAGCGGTCACGGCACCGAGCTGCCAGAGTTTAAGAAGCATTTGGATAATGCTCTCAAACACATGGTCTGATTTTGGATGGTCCTGTGTGGAGCCAGGATTTGGACACAGTGGTCCTTGTGGGGCCCTTCCAACTCAGGATATTCTATTATTCTACGATGAAAGCCAACCAAAGTGGTTCGTTACTTATTATAGCCAGTGGAGCCAGAGCTGTATGAAAAAAGGTCAGTGTCTAGAGGCTATATTGCCTACATCTCCACTGATCACAAGGGGAGCTTGGATACCCCCATCACATGGAGGCACCTCCGTCAGTGACACCTTTGTTAAGGTGTCTGAATCTGGAACTCACCCATCATCTTGAACTGCCATGATGCTTACTTCTACTTAGGTAGATAATGACAGGATGAGAGGGAATGGTTTTAAAGTAAAAGAGTGAAGATTTAGATTTGATGTTAGGAGAAAATTCTTCACTCAGAGGGTGGTGAGGCACTGGAACAGGTTGCCCAGAGAAGCTGTGGATGCCCCATCCCTGGAGGTGCTCAAGGCTAGTCTGGACGAGGCCCTGAGTAACCTGATCTAGTGGGTGGCATCCCTACCCATGGCAGGGCGTTGGAACTGGGTAATCTTTTAGATCCCTTCTAACCCGAGCCATTCTATGAATCTATTATTCTATGATTTTATGATTCTTGACTTAGTAATTCTGCCTTTCTCAGGGGGACCTAATGAACAGTCCTAAGTGGACTGTTTAACACAAGCTGCATGGAGATTGAACAACAATAAATGTTGAAATGAGAAAGCAGCAGGAAATAAGACATCTGTATAAAACACTAAATTTTCTGAGAAAAGTGTTGGACCAAGAAATAGAGTCTCTGAGGAAAGGAAACAAGAATCATTTTTTGGGGATCATGAAAACATGAGTGGACTAGAGTATAATGTTA
Source organism: Anser anser (assembly GCF_964211835.1). Taxonomy (NCBI): domain Eukaryota; kingdom Metazoa; phylum Chordata; class Aves; order Anseriformes; family Anatidae; genus Anser; species Anser anser. Next base: position 3,197,563 of record NC_139722.1, read on the forward strand.
GTAGAGATCCAATAGCAGGGGAGAGGAGCATGAATGATTCTGAATACAAAGAAAGGTCCTGGAGCCTCACTGAAGCTCACAAAGGCAGACTGAATTTTAGGCTTTAGTTCCTACTGATGGCCCAGAAAAAGAAAAGGTCACCTCAGAAATGTAATGAAGCTCTCTGAAAAATCAACATCCATGAGAGACTCAAACCGATGACTCCCCTTAAATTTCCACTTCTGTTTTCAAAGCCCGTGTCCATGCAGGAACAAAAACAGTGCATGGAAAGCCATACCAGACTACCTGGACTGTTAACACTATTCAATTACACATGGCTTTACAGCTACTCTAATAAAAGCTGTAGACAAATCACATAAAAAAAAAATTAAAATGAACAATACATCCATTTTTCCCTTACTCACAGCGCTGTTCTACTGAAGGGAGAGGTTTTCACTAGAGGCATGTACAGTTTCCATAATGAATCCAGCTGCAGGTTATTTGCTGTAAGTAATCTGAATGCACTTACCATAGCATATTTGCAAGTATTTACTGTGGTACCTGTCCCTTTAAAGCTGAAAATGATGCTTAAACGGTGCTCTATTTCTTTTTTGACATCAGTTCTCCTGAAGACTCTCTTAAAAAATGGGAATATACCAACATTTCTTTCTGGTGAGCTGGATAGCAAGTACGGCAAGTATTCAGCGTGACATGAACCCTTCCATCAACCCCTGTGTGAAGGAAGCACTTGCTTAATGCCGAGTGCTACATCTCAGTTCCTCCCCATCACTCACTGGCTGCTCAGGCTCCGTGCTGTGAGCCCT